>NC_051315.1:39065732-39690732 GCF_015220235.1 Choloepus didactylus
CCATTAAATATTAATTAGTAAAAGTCTATTGTCTGACCCTGTCAGCTTTTGTATTGATGAGATTTTTACAAGCAAAGCTTTATTAGCTTCATAAGGAGTAACACACAATAGTTGGCTATTGAGGAATAAGAAAATGAGAACCTCATAATAAGTACATACATTCTATACTTCTGTCAATTATTTTTTCTCATTCAATTGATTATATTACCAAAAATATTAGAAATAAAGTATCCCTCTTTGTTTGCATAGCTGCCTAAAAGCATGAGATTTATATGGTTCCCATTATATCAAAAACCTAGTATTAACTGGGCTGCCTGCTTTCGTTTCCTGGGCTGTTCAAGCGATACCATACAATGGGTTGGCTTAAACAATGAGAATTTATTAGCTTACGGTTTTGAGGCTAGAAAAAGTCCAAATCAAGATGTCATCAAGACAATGCTTTCCTCCCAAAGTCTGGTGTCTGGGGCTGGTTGCCAGTGATCCTTGGTCCTTGGCTCCCCTATCACGTAGCCACACACGTAGTGGCCTCTCCTAACCTTTCACATCTCCTCCCAGTTCTACCAATCCCCAGCCTCTTATTTCCCGTGGCTTTCTCTCTGTCTGAATATCATTCTGCTTATGAAGGACTCCAGTAATAGGATTAGAACCCATTCTGATTGAGTTGGGCCACACCTTAACTGAAGTAACCCTATCAAAAGGTCCTACTTATGATGGGTTAATACACACAGGAATGGATTAAGTTTAAGAACATGTTTTTCTGGGGTACACTGACCCAACCTACCAACAGCCTCTGTGACACTCCCTTTTGAAAATTAAAGAGAAATGAATCCATTGATTATAGAAATAAAGTGCTCTTCATAGTTTCTATTAGACATGTTTGTTTTAAGTCTTCTTGTGGTGATCTGGGAGAAGATACAGCTGTGCTTTGGCTAAAATACATAATTGTTCCATCAACAGTACTGACCCACATAGAAAGTGGTCTCTGGTTACAAGCCACTGTCTGCCTCACGTGTCTTGTTTCCTCCTTTCTGGGTTAGCTCTGCCTCTAACCTTCACAGTTGGGCCAAGTAACTGTACTGAACAAGAACCCTGTGCCCTTTTCCTGCCACTCATGCAGGGATCCTTGGCAATTTCCACTTTGGTTAAATTGCTGCAGATATCTCCAGGTATTCCAAGACTTTGTTTGACCTATATATCTTTTTGTTACCTATTGCTTGCCACTCAAAAGCACTTTCCAAGGAGCTCTCCTAAGATGACAATCACATCAAAGTGATCACAGTGAATATAAGTTTCGCTTGTTAGCAATCCAATGTAGCGTCCATTTCTTGTGAGTAGTCCTACACAACTTCTCTAATGTGATGGTCTGGAGGCTTTATGAACCCCCAGCAAATCATTTTCTTAAAGTTAATCCATTCCTGTTGGTGTAAACCAATTGGGAGCTTTCGATTAGACTATTTCAGTTGAGGCATGCCCCAGGTGGGTCTTAATCCTCTTACCAGAGTTCTTTATAAGAGGACAAAAGCAGTGAAAGATACAAAGGCTTAGAGAGAAAGCCATGGAAGCAAGAAGCTGAAAGCAATGACGCCTGGAAGAGAAGGGAGAGACCACCAGACAACCCATCATGTGCCTCGCCATCTGACAGAGGTGTACAGGTATTATGTTGATGATGCCTTGATTTAGACATTTTCATGGACGCGGAACTGTAAGTTTGTAAGCCAATAAATCCCCATTGTTAAAAGCCAGCCCATTTCTTGTATATCACATTTTGGCAGCTTTATCAAACTAAAATACCTGGATAATTAATTTAATGGAAAACTGTTCTCTTTCTTCTTTCAACAATCCTGGAAAAAAACAAGACTCAGGGACATTTTCTGGCCCTTACCACAGAATTCTATTAACAAGTTAAATTTATATTAAAACTAACCAAAACAAGTTCTAGCAATATCAGTTCAGTAGTTACAATATGAAACTGGAATAACAATAATAACTAATTATTATTGAAAAATTATGGAAATTTTCTGTTAGGCACTAAGTTGGATGCTTCATATAATATTTCACTTGATCCACAAAAGTCAGAGGTTATGGATTGTGAACACAGTAGTCAGGAATTTTGGCGTCACATGAACCTGAGTTTCTGACTCCTTTATTTAAGAGCTGTTGTCCTAAAAAAGGCTTAGGTAGATATCAGAAAGTGTTGCTTGGTGCCAGCTAGAAATTGTAGGCAGAAGGATGGTGGGTGACACAATTCCCATTCTAGTAACATTTCACAGAGAGGACAGCTTAGGCAGGGGTGTAGCTGGGCACCCCACAGGTTTATGCTCTAGGAAAGGAATTTACGGGGCAAGAGTGAGAGTGACCTCACACCGGGGAATAAACATTTTGGTGCACACTCAAATTATCTGAGTTCTAGGCCATCTGTTTAAAGCAGTGCCAGGAAATCCTAGCTGCCCACTGCTTAGAATATTCGGGGTTCCTGGTCCTGTGGGAAACTGAGCCTAGGTCCAGCCCCTTCTGCTCTGGGGAGAAGAAACCCCTAGTCCCAGCCAGCTCATTGAGGGTGAAGGTGGGGAACCACCATAAAGAGCTCCCAGGGTAACTTATCAGAATATTCTGCTTGTCTGTCCACAGCTGAGTTACCTCAGGTAAGTTCCTAATTTTTCTACATTTCAGTTTGCTCAGCCCTCACATAGAGGTAATGATAGTACTTGCCTTACAAGTGTTCTTGTGAGAATAAAGGAACGTATACGTAAAGCACTTACAGATGAGCCTGGCACAAACTAAATACAAAATAAATGTTGGCTCTGTTATTATCCCCACTTAGCAACTGAGGAAGTGAGACCCTGAGAGATCTAAAAGGCTGACCTCAGTCACACAACTGGTGACAACCCAAATCTGTCCAAGACCTGGCACATAATATGTGTATAATAAATCTTTGTTTAATAAATGAATGAATTCTATATCCCTGTTATGGATTGAATCATGCCCCCCCAAAATATATGTTTAAGTCCTTATCCTCAGTCCTATTAATGATGCTCTTTGGAAATAGGATCTTTGAAGACGTTATTAGTTAAGATGAGGCCAAACAGATTAGTATGGGCCCTAATCTGATATTCCTTGAGTGTTTATAAGAAGAGGAAATTTGGCAGACAAACAGATAGAGAAAGAAGATATCTGTGTGACAGAGGCAGAGTTGAGTTAAGCCACAAACCAAAGAATGCCCTGGATTACTGGTAAACCACTGTCAGAATCCTACAGACTTCAGAGGAAGCACGGCCATGCCAACACCTTGATTTGTACCTCTAGCCTCCAGAACTGTGGGACAATAAATTTCTGTTATGTTGAGCCACTCACTTTGTAGCTCTTTGTTACAGCAGCCCTAGGAAAAAAAAGACAATTCCCAATACTGATAAGTCAAAAATTATAAAATTATTTACATTGTTATGGAATTTTTTTCTATATCAAAAATGTCATGTGCCCCCCATCCCCCCAATTTTGTTACAAAGATCTGATTGTCTTGATAGGGAGGAGTACTATGAAAAATTTATTCTGTATTCTGGCTATTTTTATATTCTCAGTTTTGTTAATGAGGAAGCTAAGTTAAAGAAACTAAATTCCATGTGTCAAGTTAGGGGCAAGATTAAATAAGTAAGGATTTTCAAGAACCTTAGTTACATCTCTGCAGGGTAATCCTAAAAAAAAAAAAATTATTAATTTAAAAGAATAGAGCTGGCCATCTCCTCGTTGTGTCAATAGTCTCTGCTCATAATTTATTCAGAAATGACAATAAGACAGACAATATTGAGAAACCAGGGCTCCATGTACCATAGACCTCTAGCAGATAGAACATGAAATAAATATTGGTTATGAAACTATAACTAGCATGTTGACTTGCAAAAAGCTTATCAGAATAAAAGAAAAACACATATAAAAGGTGTTGATTGTACCCATGGAGGGTAAGGATATTTTGTGCAGAGAGAAAAATGTTCACCTAATATGAATTTTGGCACACCAGTAAGGGCCAATGACTACTCTGGCACCCCATCCTACCCATTGGTTTATGCTTGGGATTTTATTGGCAAAAGTGTTATAATCCCCATATAATTGAGCATATAACAGTTAAACAGCAAAGCAGCAAGTAGAACTTTTGAAATCTCAATCCTATTGTTTGAATTGAGGGCAAGGAGGCAAGGTAAATGTGAAATGGGAGAGAGAACTCTTCTGGGGATAAGGCTCATTCATCAGAGACTCTCATCCACTTTAACTGCCTATGATGCTTTGTCCCTTGGGACAAAGTCCTTTTGGAGTCCCTTTCGGGACAGTTATGGAGATAATAAACATGAATGTGCATTACTGTGTCTAAAGATTATAAAGAGGGAAGATTTGTCCATTAATCAAAATAATATATAATGAGCATAGAAGTCCCCCGCCCCAGAAATCCATTTTGGATAGCAAAGAAAAAATACCTAAAAATATTGTTAGAGCTCAAATTGAAGGTTTGTGCCCAAGGAAAAAAATATTTTTAGTACTAAATAAGATTTATATCTCAATCAGGATGTGAACAGCATAGAAGGCGGATGACGTATCTCCAGGGAGCAGATTGAGAGTCTAGAACCTTACTCTGATGGACAGTGTGACAGGTGGAACTGATCATTCCAGCTTCTGGTATCACTATCTCATGTCACAAATACAACCAGCTGAATGGGGAACATTTCATGCACACCGCCCAAGATGGAAAGTGACCCAAACTGTTCTCCATGCCAGAATTCCCTAAGGAGTTACTCTGCCACCTTTTCATCTTCTCATCAGCCTAAATACCGTTAGACATATCCTGCCACTCAGAGGGGACTAATTTCTTTGCCAATATCAAAGGGACTAGAATCAAATGATGGCTTCCACATCCTTTCTTCTTTTCCTCTTATGTCCTCTTCCTTTCCTTGATTCTAAAGGAGTAGACAGAAGTGGAAAGAACAATGAAGAGGCCATTGAGGACAACTACAAGCCACTGTCTCTGTTTACTTTAATTTCCATCTCTAGGTAACTCGGGTAACAATAAGCTGGTAGAAAAGAATGTTAAGGAAACTTGAAAATAGATTGGACCTAATTCTAACTATACCCAACACAACAATACATAAGCAAACTTTTGCAACTACCCACAAGAAAGGAAAAGAGCAAAATTAGAGATATTGGTTTGGAAGTACTGTGGGGACAGAGAAACATGGATCCAGAGAAAATTGCCTTGTAAAATATGTTATTTTTCTGTGAGTCTACTTCAAATTAGCAATAACTTGATATAAATATCCTTTATGACTAATAGACAAAAATTACAGTCCCTTTTCTGTACATTTAATATAGGAGCTTTTCATTTTAGTGTTGGTCCTGGATGGAGAAACTCTTCTGGACAGCAGATTTAGGTAATCGTCTCCTCACCTGTTGACTGACACTCATATAATCGCTATAGGTACTAGAAAACCTCCTGGTATAAAGGCTTAAAACTGTCCACAATTGGTGTTAAGACCTGTACAGCAAGAGTTTCTATTTGGGTTGATGGAAAAGTTTTGGTAATGCACTGTTAATTATATTTCAATGCGGTTAATTATATTTGAATGTGGTTAATTATATATGAATGTGTTTAAAAGGGGGAAATTTTAGGTTATATATATGTTACTAGAATAAAAATTTTAAAAAGCAAAAACAAAATCCCCATAGGACCGTACAACATAAACAGTGAGCCCTAATGTAAATCATGATCTACAGTTAATAGTACAATTACTAAAATGTTCTTTCATCAGTTGTAACAAATGTACCACGCTAATGCAAGGCATTAATAATGTAATAATAGGATGGTATATGTAACTGTATTTTTGTATGATTTTTCTGTAAACCTACAACTTCTCTAATAAAAATTAATAAATTTTAAAAACCTGACCTGTATAGAAGCCTTAGAGAGACTCTGATGAAAGAGAGATTGAAGGAGGAACACTGAGGATTCCTGAAAGAGGATTCACCAGAAAGAAAGACAAAATTGCAAAAGGAACTAAACTCTACAACAACTTAAGTGGTAGAGGATAACAGAAGTTTCTAGTGTGGCATGGATGGCAGTGTAGGAACTTGTGCCATTTCTGCCATCCTGGGGTACACACTCACTGTAGAAGACAGCAGTTGTGTGTGTATTAAGAGAACTGCTTTGCTAAACCCTGACATGATTATGAGTTCATATAACCTTCAGTGGCATAGTTCTCCGTTGACTTCCCAATGAAGGTAAAACATGGAAGGATCATTCTTCTCACCTCTCTGGATTTCTGAAGCTGCGTGCTGAGTGTCCAGCACCAACAGCACCGAGACGACAGCTATAGCAACAGAAACAGAATGTCAGCTCAGAGCCCATGGCTGTTAGACCTTGAAAGGGCAAAGTCTGAGAGTGACCTTCCATGGTAGTTCATGAGCAAGAGCTCATCTGTGGACTCCTGGTGTCTCGTTTGTAAGCTCTAAGTAGTGCTTGAGGAGGGTTCCTCTACAAAAACTAAATTCCCCCCAGCCAGGCAGGTGAAATTTGGGGGCCACCTATATTTAGGCATTTCTGTGTTTTGTACTCACCAAATAACAAAACCTGAGATGCTAGGATGAAGTAATATGGATCTGAAGAAAACTGCATTATAGAATCTTCATTTTCTTCAGTGAACCACTTAGAATCAACAATGTAGCAAGAATGTATTTACAAATGCTCAAATGTATGAAAAGGCTTTTAAATGTATTGATGTCTAAATTACTACTCTAAAAGCTTAGGTTTTGGTGGTCCCATGCTAGCATCATGTGTGAGTTTGCATTCTATAAATAAGCTACAATTTATTGTACCACTTTTTGTTACTTGTGAAGTTTCTTGTCAAGTGGCTTTGTATTCTTTTATTCATTAACCTTCTTCTTTCCTTTTGAAGCCTGAATATATGCAGGGATAGAGTGGCTATTGTTGCAGTAATCTTTTATTCAAATAATCAGATAAATATTTCAATGATACAGAGTGATAAAGAAAGTGCTTCATTTCCTTCAGGCTGAAGATTCTCACAGGGATAAAAGGAACAAGGGAAAAAAAAGTTGTGAAACATGCTGATGTTGAAAGTCCAACAAAATCCAAATGATTGGGCAGCTCTCCTGCAAGGAACCATCCTTGCTGCACCTTATAATAGAAATGGCCTTTAATGTTTAATAACTGCTGAAAGAGAAAGTGGCTTTTGTGTCCTGTGGGCTGGGAGACGGTCTTCTTTCCTGATATTTATGGAGCTTCAGGGCTCAAGTGACATTTCCATTCCACTTGCTGCCTTCTCTCTACTGCGAATTCCTTAAAGGCAGAGGGAACAGGTTGCTTTACCCATCTGTTCCATACCTCTGATCTCCAGGCTTGGCAAATTCATTTTCAGACAAATAAAAAATATTTTGATAATAAATCCTTGTTTATAATATCCCCCATGGGAGGGAGTAATCAGCCTCATAATATCAGGCAGTCCATCAGTTTAACCACAATTTGAGTATTGCAATCTGGTTAACATAATTTCTTCTCTCCCTTATGCTGAATATTTTCTATTTTTCCTGCATTGTTTGTTGTTGTTGATGTTTCTTTTCTTCAAAATACCACTACCCAAATAATAACATTTTTGAGGATTATTCATCATAAGGTAACCATAACAACTGGAAAATCATGTTTGTTTGTTCCTCACATATCAGAAAATTAGTTTGAATTCATAACTCAGTAGTGTTCTCCTTTGCAGCACTGTAAAACATGCAGCCTCTCTCTCTCTCTCTCTCTCTCTCTCTCTCTCTCTCTCTCTCTCTCTCCCCCCCCTCCCTCCCTCTCTCTCTCCCTCTCTCTCCATACATATATACACACACATATATATACACACACACATATATACATATATATGTGGTGAGTGCATCTTTGCAACTATTACATAAATGTGTACACAAAATTGCGCCAATATAAAATCAGACCCCTTAATTCTTATAAAAAGTAACAACTAGAAAATGACTAGAGACTTATTTACAACTATTCCAAACCAACTGAAGTATTAATATATTTTTAAAAGAGTAAGTAATGTTGACTTATCTCTGACTATAATTAAACAAATGAAACCAATAAATTATCCCCATGTACCAGTAAGTCATTTACATTTTGGAGGACTTGACTTTTAAAATTCTGGAAGGCAGATAAAGCCAGCAGAGGAAGATACTACTAGTACAGAGACTCAAAGTAGATTGAAATTGATTCACTAGCAAGCAATGACACAGGCAGTAAGAGAGAAAAAAAGAAGATGGTGATGGATCAAGCAATGAAATGAATGTCATTACTGAGAAAAGAAACTAGAGTATGTACCCCATCCTGCACTCACACTTTTCTCTTCAAAGCAATATGGAAGGTAAGAACTGCAGATTCCAGGAAATTTCATGAATAGTAGAGAATAATGCTATAGATGGTGGAATAGCTGGTGAATCTGAGAAGAATGGTGGTAATGTCTATAACTGAAACCAGGAAAGGAGACCCACAGCCATTGTTTTCATTGAGAGGAATTTGCAGACATTAGATTGTGAGTGGAATTAGAAATATTGGTCTCTTATAAATACAGTAGTCTTATAAAAATATATTAATTTAAAATGTTAACTTAATTCATATTCAGGCAGCTTGTGTTTAAAATGAATTTAAAACAAAAAGACCAAAAAGGAAAAAAGCAAACAAACAAAATCTACCCCATGTTTTAAATTTCCTAGTGAGCATTTTGGGGGAGAATAAATCATCAAAAATCAAATTCCCTTAAAGTAATTACCAGAAGAATTCACTGAGAAAACAACAGTAACAAAGAATAAGAATTGATACACATGTTATTTTAAAAAAAAAGTGGGGGGAAGGTATTTTAAAGTGATGCGTTGGTTAAAGAATGCAGATAAGGGGTGAAAAAAAAGGTCACTGGTGAAAGAGCAACCATTTTGGAAATTTTACATTGTGGGAATAGGAATATAAATTAAAGAAATCATGTGCAAATCATTTTAGATGACAAATTCTCAGAATTAAAGAGGTGACTAGAAATGGAAGGTCAAGATAGGAAGCCAAGGATTTTCCAGGGTCCTGGAATGTTTTCCCACTGCACTTATGGAAATGACCCTTTCTTCCATCATTCTTGTTGGAAGGCAACATTTCTGCAGAGGTTCTAGGATGGTCCTCTGGATAAATATAAACAGACATTGTCCCTTCTTTCCAAGTTCCTGGGTTGCTTGTATTTATTTATAAATAAGACACTTTTTCTTGGGTAAATGAAATAGCCTGTGAAGAAATAAATTAGTAACTTTAGGTAAAAAAAATAACCCAGTCAGCCCTCTGATTTAGAATTTTGCCAAAATTGAGGGTAACTCCCTTTGTAGGACTTTGCTCTATTTTGAATCTTTGAAAACAAGCAATGAATATTGTATTAGTCAGGGTTCTTCAAAGAAACAGACACAAATATTATGAGATTTATTATAGGAATTGGCTCCCCAACTGTGGGGACTGGCAAGCCCAAATTCCATACAGCAGGCCATAAGTTGGGAACTCTGAGGAAGTTTTGATGAATTCCCCAGAAGAAACTCGCTGGCTGAAGTAGAGTAAGAAATGCTTCTTTCTGACTGTTGAAGTCATCACTTCTCCCTTTAAGGCCTTCAACTTGTTAAATAAGACTTTTATCATTGATAAAGACAATCTCCTTTCTTGATTGTAGATGCAATCAACTGACTAATGATTTAAATTTATGAAATACTCTCACTGTAACAATCAGGCCAGTGCTTGCTTGGCCACCCAACTGGACACCGTAACCATCACATTCATATATGAAGCAACATATGTAAAGATTATTTATCATAAGCACTGTGTGTGTAATATATTGGAGATAATCCAAGTTTCCATCAATGGGGGCTGGTTAAATCAATTACGGTACATGCGTGCCATGAAATACTATGCAGATGTAAGAAAGAATGATAAAGTTCTTGATGCACTGATAAAGAAAGCTCTCCAAGAAGTGGGTAAGTAAAAACAACAAAGTGCAGAGCAATCTATAGTATACTACATTTTGTGTAATAAAGAGGGAAAATGACAATATATATTCACATTTACTTTGTTTTTTGCATAAAGAAATTCTGGAAGGATACTCGGTCATTAATAATATGGTTACCTGTTGGTAATAAAGGAAAATGAGGCTAATGAGGGTGAGGTGGGAGCAAAACTTTTTTACTATATACCATTTTGTATTGTCTATTTAATCATGTAAGAGAATTCCTTATATAGAAGTTTAAAAATAAATTAGTTAAATTAAATTAAAAATAACATTCAAGTTTCATTACATGGAGACTATTTAAAGGTATTTTAAAATTGTTTGTTGCTGTTTTACTCTCTCTTTATTCTTAACTTAGAATCTTAAGATTGAGGAATTGGGTTCAGCCCTCTACTTTTAAGATTTTCTGCTTTCTTTCCAGCCAAAACACTAACAAAACAATTTTAAAATGGGCACATCAAGAGTCAACCCCAGAGAACCTCTTTCATTGCTCAAATGTGGCCTCTCTCTAAGCCAACTTGGTAGATAAATCCACTGCCCTACCCTCTACGTGGGAAGTGATTCCCAGGGGTGTAAATCTCCCTGGAAACGTGGGACATGACTCCTGGGAATGAGCCTGGACCCAGCATCATGAGACTGAGAAAGCCTTCCTGACCAAAAAGGGGAAGAGAAATGAAACAAAGTTTCAGTGGCTGAGAGATTTCAAATGGAGTTGAGAGGACATTCTGGAAGTTGTTTTTATGTGTTATATAGGTATCCCTCTTCAGTTATTAGTGTATTGGAATAGCTAGAAGGAAATACCTGAAACTGTTGAACTGCAACCAAGTAGCCTTCATTCTTGAAAACAATTGTATAGCTATATAGCTTACATGGAGTGACCATGAAAACCTTGTGGCTCATACTCCCTTTATCCAGCATATGGACAGATTAGAAAAATGGGGACAAAAATTAAATGAAGAGGAGGCGGGGCAAGATGGCAGACTGGTGAGCTGTATGTTTTAGTTACTCCTCCAGGAAAGTAGGTAGAAAGCCAGGAACTGCGTGGACTGGACACCACAGAGCAATCTGACTTTGGGCATACTTCATACAACACTCATGAAAACGTGGAACTGCTGAGATCAGCGAAATCTGTAAGTTTTTGCGGCCAGGGGACCCGCGCCCCTCCCTGCCAGGCTCAGTCCCGGGGGAGGAGGGGCTGTCAGCTCCGGGAAGGAGAAGGGAGAACTGCAGTGGCAGCCCTTATTGGAAACTCATTCTACTGATTCAAACTCCAACCATAGATAGACTGAGACCAGACACCAGAGAATCTGAGAGGAGCCAGCCCAGCAGAGAGGAGACAGGCATAGAAAAAAAACAACACGAAAAACTCCAAAATAAAAGCGGAGGATTTTTGGAGTACTGGTGAACATAGAAAGGGGAAGGGCCCTGAGGCGCATATGCAAATCCTGAAGAAAAGCTGATCTCTCTGCCCTGTGGACCTTTCCTTAAGGGCCCTGGTTGCTTTGTCTATTACCATTTCAATAACCCATTAGATCTCTGAGGAGGGCCCGTTTTTTTTTTGTTTTTTTTTTTTAATCCTTTTTTCTTTTTCTAAAACAATTACTCTAAGAAGCCCAATACAGAAAGCTTCAAAGACTTGCTATTTGGGCAGGTCAAGTCAAGAGCAGAACTAGGAGAGCTCTGAGACAAAACGCAATAATCCAGTGGCTGAGAAAATTCACTAAACACCACAACTTCCCAAGAAAAGGGGGGTGTCCGCTCACAGCCATCATCCTGGTGGACAGGAAACACTCCTGCCCATCGCCAGCCCCATAGCCCAGAACTGCCCCAGACAACCCAGTGTGACGGAAGTGCTTCAAATAACAGGCACACACCACAAAACTGGGCGTGGACATTAGCCTTCCCTGCAACCTCAGCTGATTGTCCCAGAGTTGGGAAGGTAGAGCAGTGTGAATTAACAAAGCCCCATTCAGCCATCATTTCAGCAGACTGGGAGCCTCCCTACACAGCCCAGCAGCCCAGAACTGCTCTGGGGGGACGGCACTCACCTGTGACATAGCACAGTCATCCCTCAACAGAGGACCCAGGGTGCACGGCCTGGAAGAGGGGCCCACTTGCAAGTCTCAGGAGCCATACGCCAATACCAAGGACTTGTGGGTCAGTGGCAGAGACAAACTGTGGCAGGACTGAACTGAAGGATTAGACTATTGCAGCAGCTTTAAAACTCTAGGATCACCAGGGAGATTTGATTGTTAGAGCCACACCCCCTCCCTGACTACCCAGAAACACGCCCCATATACAGGGCAGGCAACACCAACTACACACGCAAGCTTGGTACACCAATTGGACCCCACAAGACTCACTCCCCCACTCACCAAAAAGGCTAAGCAGGGGAGAACTGGCTTGTGGAGAACAGGTAGCTCGTGGACGCCACCTGCTGGTTAGAGAAAGTGTACTCCACGAAGCTGTAGATCTGATAAATTAGAGATAAGGACTTCAATTGGTCTACAAATCCTAAAAGAACCCTATCAAGTTCAGCAAATGCCACGAGGCCAAAAACAACAGAAAATTATAAAGCATATGAAAAAACCAGACGATATGGATAACCCAAGCCCAACCACCCAAATCAAAAGACCAGAAGAGACACAGCACCTAGAGCAACTACTCAAAGAACTAAAGATGAACAATGAGACCATAGTACGGGAGATGAAGGAAATCAAGAAGACCCTAGAAGAGCATAAAGAAGACATTGCAAGACTAAATAAAAAAATGGATGATCTTATGGAAATTAAAGAAACTGTTGACCAAATTAAAAAGATTCTGGACACTCATAGTACAAGACTAGAGGAAGTTGAACAACGAATCAGTGACCTCGAAGATGACAGAAATGAAAGCATAAAACAAAGAATGGGGAAAAAAATTGAAAAAATCGAAATGGACCTCAGGGATATGATAGATAATATGAAACGTCCAAATATAAGATGCATTGGTGTCCCAGAAGGGGAAGAAAAGGGTAAAGGTCTAGGAAGAGTATTCAAAGAAATTGTTGGGGAAAACTTCCCAAATCTTCTAAACAACATAAATACACAAATCATAAATGCTCAGCGAACTCCAAATAGAATAAATCCAAATAAACCCACTCCGAGACATATACTGATCACACTGTCAAACACAGAAGAGAAGGAGCAAGTTCTGAAAGCAGCAAGAGAAAAGCAATTCACCACATACAAAGGAAAAAGCATAAGACTAAGTAGTGACTACTCAGCAGCCACCATGGAGGCGAGAAGGCAGTGGCACGATATATTTAAAATTCTGAGTGAAAAAATTTCCAGCCAAGATTATTTTATCCAGCAAAGCTCTCCTTCAAATTTGAGGGAGAGCTTAAATTTTTCACAGACAAACAAATGCTGAGAGAATTTGCTAACAAGAGACCTGCCTTACTGGAGATACTCAAGGGAGCCCTACAGACAGAGAAACAAAGAAAGGACAGAGAGACTTGGAGAAAGGTTCAGTACTAAAGAGATTCGGTATGGGTACAATAAAGGATATTAATAGAGAGAGGGGAAAAATATGACAAACATAAACCAAAGGATAAGATGGCTGATTCAAGAAATGCCTTCACGGTTATAACGTTGAATGCAAATGGATTAAACTCCCAATTAAAAGATATAGATTCGCAGAATGGATCAAAAAAAATGAACCATCAATATGTTGCATACAAGAGACTCATCTTAGACACAGGGACACAAAGAAACTGAAAGTGAAAGGATGGAAAAAAATATTTCATGCAAGCTACAGCCAAAAGAAAGCAGGTGTAGAAATATTAATCTCAGATAAAATAGACTTCAAATGCAGGGATGTTTTGAGAGACAAAGAAGGCCACTACGTACTAATAAAAGGGGCAATTCAGCAAGAAGAAATAACAATCGTAAATGTCTATGCACCCAACCAAGGTGCCACAAAATACATGAGAGAAACACTGGCAAAACTAAAGGAAGCAATTGATGTTTCCACAATAATTGTGGGAGACTTCAACACATCACTCTCTCCTATAGATAGATCAACCAGACAGAAGACCAATAAGGAAATTGAAAACCTAAACAATCTGATAAATGAATTAGATTTAACAGACATATACAGGACATTACATCCCAAATCACCAGGATACACATACTTTTCTAGTGCTCATGGAACTTTCTCCAGAATAGATCATATACTGGGACATAAAACAAGCCTCAATAAATTTAAAAAGATTGAAATTATTCAAAGCACATTCTCTGACCACAATGGAATACAATTAGAAGTCAATAACCATCAGAGACTTAGAAAATTCACAAATACCTGGAGGTTAAACAACACACTCCTAAACAATCAGTGGGTTAAAGAATAAATAGCAAGAGAAATTGCTAAATATATAGAGATGAATGAAAATGAGAACACAACATACCAAAACCTATGGGATGCAGCAAAAGCGGTGCTAAGGGGGAAATTTATAGCACTAAACGCATATATTAAAAAGGAAGAAAGAGCCAAAATCAAAGAACTAATGGATCAACTGAAGAAGCTAGAAAATGAACAGCAAACCAATCCTAAACCAAGTAGAAGAAAAGAAATAACAAGGATTAAAGCAGAAATAAATGACATAGAGGAAAAAAAACAATAGAGAGGATAAATATCACCAAAAGTTGGTTCTTTGAGAAGATCAACAAGATTGATAAGCTCCTAGCTAGACTGACAAAATCAAAAAGAGAGAAGACCCATATAAACAAAATAATGAATGAAAAAGGTGACATAACTGCAGATCCTGAAGAAATTAAAAAATTTATAAGAGGATACTATGAACAACTGTATGGCAACAAACTGGATAATGTAGAGGAAATGGACAATTTCCTGGAAACATATGAACAACCTAGACTGACCAGAGAAGAAATAGAAGACCTCAACCAACCCATCACAAGCAAAGAGATCCAATCAGTCATCAAAAATCTTCCCACAAATAAATTCCCAGGGCCAGATGGCTTCACAGGGGAATTCTACCAAACTTTCCAGAAAGAACTGACACCAATCTTACTCAAACTCTTTCAAAACATTGAAGAAAATGGAACACTACCTAACTCATTTTATGAAGCTAACATCAATCTAATACCAAAACCAGGCAAAGATGCTACAAAAAAGGAAAACTACCGGCCAATCTCTCTAATGAATATAGATGCAAAAATCCTCAACAAAATACTTGCAAATCGAATCCAAAGACACATTAAAAAAATCATACACCATGACCAAGTGGGGTTTATTCCAGGCATGCAAGGATGGTTCAACATAAGAAAATCAATCAATGTATTACAACACATTAACAAGTCAAAAGGGAAAAATCAATTGATCATCTCAATAGATGCTGAAAAAGCATTTGACAAAATCCAACATCCCTTTTTGATAAAAACACTTCAAAAGGTAGGAATTGAAGGAAACTTCCTCAACATGATAAAGAGCATATATGAAAAACCCACAGCCAGCATAGTACTCAATGGTGAGAGACTGAAAGCCTTCCCTCTAAGATCAGGTTCAAGACAAGGATGCCCGCTATCACCACTGTTGTTCAACATTGTGCTGGAAGTGCTAGCCAGGGCAATCCGGCAAGACAAAGAAATAAAAGGCATCCAAATTGGAAAGGAAGAAGTAAAACTGTCATTGTTTGCAGATGATATGATCTTATATCTAGAAAACCCTGAGAAATCGACGATACAGCTACTAGAGCTAATAAACAAATTTAGCAAAGTAGCGGGATACAAGATTAATGCACATAAGTCAGTAATGTTTCTATATGCTAGAAATGAACAAACTGAAGAGACACTCAAGAAAAAGATACCATTTTCAATAGCAACTAAAAAAATCAAGTACCTAGGAATAAACTTAACCAAAGATGTAAAAGACCTATACAAAGAAAACTACATAACTCTACTAAAAGAAATAGAAGGGGACCTTAAAAGATGGAAAAATATTCCATGTTCATGGATAGGAAGGCTAAATGTCATTAAGATGTCAATTCTACCCAAACTCATCTACAGATTCAATGCAATCCCAATCAAAATTCCAACAACCTACTTTGCAGACTTGGAAAAGCTAGTTATCAAATTTATTTGGAAAGGGAAGATGCCTCGAATTGCTAAAGACACTCTAAAAAAGAAAAACGAAGTGGGAGGACTTACACTCCCTGACTTTGAAGCTTATTATAAAGCCACAGTTGCCAAAACAGCATGGTACTGGCACAAAGATAGACATATAGATCAATGGAATCGAATTGAGAATTCGGAGACAGACCCTCAGATCTATGGCCGACTGATCTTTGATAAGGCCCCCAAAGTCACTGAACTGAGTCATAATGGTCTTTTCAACAAATGGGGCTGGGACACTTGGATATCCATATCCAAAAGAATGAAAGAGGACCCCTACCTCACCCCCTACACAAAAATTAACTCAAAATGGACCAAAGATCTCAATATAAAAGAAAGTACCATAAAACTCCTAGAAGATAATGTAGGAAAACATCTTCAAGACCTTGTATTAGGCAGCCACTTCCTAGACTTTACACCCAAAGCACAAGCAACAAAAGAGAAAATAGATAAATGGGAACTCCTCAAGCTTAGAAGTTTCTGCACCTCAAAGGAATTTCTCAAAAAGGTAAAGAGGCAGCCAACTCAGTGGGAAAAAATTTTTGGGAACCATGTATCTGACAAAAGACTGATATCTTGCATATATAAAGAAATCCTACAACTCAATGACAATAGTACAGTCGGCCCAATTATAAAATGGGCAAAAGATATGAAAAGACAGTTCTCTGAAGAGGAAATACAAATGGCCAAGAAACACATGAAAAAATGTTCAGCTTCACTAGCTATTAGAGAGATGCAAATTAAGACCACAATGAGATACCATCTAACACCGGTTAGAATGGCTACCATTAATCAAACAGGAAACTACAAATGCTGGAGGGGATGTGGAGAAATTGGAACTCTTATTCACTGCTGGTGGGACTGTATAATGGTTCAGCCACTCTGGAAGTCAGTCTGGCAGTTCCTTAGAAAACTAGATATAGAGTTACCATTCGATCCAGCGATTGCACTTCTCAGTATACACCCGGAAGATCGGAAAGCAGTGACACGAACAGATATCTGCACGCCAATGTTCATAGCAGTATTATTCACAATTGCCAAAAGATGGAAACAACCCAAATGTCCTTCAACAGATGAGTGGATAAATAAAATGTGGTATATACACACGATGGAATACTACACGGCAGTAAGAAGGAACGATCTCGTGAAACATATGACAATATGGATGAACCTTGAGGACATAATGCTAAGCGAAATAAGCCAGGCACAAAAAGAGAAATATTATATGCTACCACTAATGTGAACTTTGAAAAATGTAAAACAAATGGCTTATAATGTAGAATGTAGGGGAACTAGCAATAGAGAGCAATTAAGGAAGGGGGAACAATAATCCAAGAAGAACAGATAAGCTATTTAACGTTCTGGGGATGCCCAGGAATGACTATGGTCTGTTAATTTCTGATGGATATAGTAGGAGCAAGTTCACAGAAGTGTTGCTATATTAGGTAACTTTCTTGGGGTAAAGTAGGAACATGTTGGAAGTTAAGCAGTTATCTTAGGTTAGTTGTCTTTTTCTTACTCCCTTGTTATGGTCTCTTTGAAATGTTCTTTTGTTGTACGTTTGTTTTCTTTTTAACTTTCTTTTCATACAGTTGATTTAAAAAAAAAAGGGAAAGTTAAAAAAAAAAAAAAAAAAAAACAAGTAAAAAAAAAAAAGATGTAGTGCCCCCTTGAGGAGCCTGTGGAGAATGCAGGGGTATTCGCCTACCCCACCTCCATGGTTGCTAACATGACCACAGACATAGGGGACTGGTGGCTTGATGGGTTGGGCCCTCTACCACAGGTTTTACCCTTGGGAAGACGGTTGCTGCAAAGGAGAGGCTAGGCCTCCCTATGGTTGTGCCTAAGAGCCTCCTCCCGAATGCCTCTTTGTTGCTCAGATGTGGCCCTGTCTCTCTAGCTAAGCCAACTTGAAAGGTGAAATCACTGCCCTCCCCCCTACGTGGGATCAGACACCCAGGGGAGTGAATCTCCCTGGCAACGTGGAATATGACTCCTGGGGAGGAATGTAGACCTGGCATCGTGGGACGGAGAACATCTTCTTGACCAAAAGGGGGATGTGAAAGGAAATGAAATAAGCTTCAGTGGCAAAGAGATTCCAAAACGAGCCGAGAGGTCACTCTGGTGGGCACTCTTACGCACACTTTAGACAACCCTTTTTAGGTTCTAAAGAATTGGGGTAGCTGGTGGTGGATACCTGAAACTATCAAACTACAACCCAGAACCCATGAATCTTGAAGACAGTTGTATAAAAATGTAGCTTATGAGGGGTGACAAGGGGATTGGGAAAGCCATACAGACCACACTCCACTTCGTCTAGTTTATGGATGGATGAGTAGAAAAATAGGGGAAGGAAACAAACAGACAAAGGTACCCAGTGTTCTTTTTTACTTCAATTGCTCTTTTTCACTCTAATTATTATTCTTGTTATTCTTGTGTGTGTGCTAATGAAGGTGTCAGGGATTGATTTGGGTGATGAATGTACAACTATGTAATGGTACTGTGAACAATCGAAAGTACGATTTGTTTTGTATGACTGCGTGGTATATGAATATATCTCAATAAAATGAAGATTAAAAAAAAAAAGAAAAAGACAATAAAAAAAATTAAATGAATAATAGGGGGGATGGGGGATAGGATGTTTTGGGTGGTCTTTTTTACTTTTATTTTTATTCTTTTTTTATTTTTTAGTAGTAATGAAAATGTTCAAAACTTGATTGTGGTGATGAATACACAACTATGTGATGGGTACTGTGAACAAATGATTGTATACTGTGGATGATTGTATGATATGTGACTATATCTCAATAAAACTGAATTTTAAAAATGGAAAGTTAAAAAAAAATGGGCACAGAACTTGAAAAGTCAGTTCTCCGAGGAAGAAATACAAATGGCCAAGAAGCACATGGAAAGATGCTCAACATCATTATTCATTAGGGAAGCAAATCAAAGCCACAATGAAGTACCATTTCATACCCATTAAATGGCTGCTATTAGAAAAGTGAAAAATAACAAGTTTTGGAGAAGATACAAAGAAATAGGAACACTCATCATTGTTAGTGGCAATGTAAAATTGTGCAGTCACTATGGAATACAGCTGTGCAGTTCCTCTGAAAGCAAAGTATAGAACTACCATATGATCTGTAATCTCACTACTAGGGATATACCCAAAAGAATTCAAAGCAGGGGCTCAAACAGATATTTGCATGCTTATATCCATAGTGGCATTATTCACAATTGCCAAAGGATGGAAGCTAGATCACAACCACTAGAATGGCTAGAATTAAAAAAAAAAAAAAAATGAAAAAAAAAGCAAGTGCTGATGAGGAGGTTGTACACTGTTGGTGAGAATATAAAATGGTTCAGCTGCTGTGAAAAACAGTTGCTCAAGTCCTCAAAAAGTTAAACGTATGGCCCTACAGTTCCAATCCTAGGTATACTACAAAGAATTAAAAACTGGTACTCAAACAAATATGTATACATATATGTTCAAAGCAGCACTATTCACAGTAGCCAAAAGATGAAAATAGTCTAAATGTCCATAAAAGGATGAATGGAAAAACAAATTGTGGTATATACATGCCATCGTAGCTTGGAGTTATATACCCCAGAAAAATATGTTCTTAACACTAATCCATTCCCGTGTATGTGAACCCATTGAAAGTAGGATCTTTTGATGACATTACTTCAGTTAAGGTGTGGCACAACTGAATTTGGATGGATCTGAATCCTATTAGGTGCTTATCATCTCCCTGGAGACCTTACACAAAAGGCCAAAGAAAGAGAAGCCACAGGAACAGCCAGAAGCTGAAAGTCAACAGAACCTGGAAAAGAAAAGAAGCCACAATAAGCATGCCATGTGACAGAAAAACCAAGTTCAAGGATCACCAGTAGCCAGCCCCAGAATGCCGGAGACTTCAAGAAGAAAGCATCATCTTGCTGATGCCTCGATTCTGTACTTCCAGTGTGAAAACCATAAGCCAATAAATTTCCCTTGTTTAAGCCAACCCACTGCATGGTATTTGTTTTAGCAGTGTGCTGGTTTGAGCCTGTTATGTACCCCAGAAAAGCTATGTGCTTTTAAACCAATCATGTGGGGGCAGACCTATTGTTGGGTGGCACTTTTTGATTAGGTTGTTTCCATGGAGACGTAACCCTGCCCATTCAAGGTGGGTCTTAATCCCCTTGCTGGAGTCCTCTATGAGAGGATAAAAGACAGATGAAACTGAGAGAGCTCAGAGATGCTTAAACAGATTCTCAGAGACATTTTGGAGAAAGCCATTTTGAAACTAGACCCAGAGGAAGAAGGACCAGTAGATGTCACTATGTGTCTTTCCATGTAACAGAGGAAACCCAGAGGCCATCGGTCTTTCCTCAGAGAAGGCATCTACTTCTTGATGCCTCAATTTGGACATTTTCATGGCCTTAGAACTGCAAATTTGCAACCTAATAAATCCCCATTGGAAAAGCCAACATTCCTGGTATATTGCATTTGAGCAGCTTTAGTAAACTGAAACAAGCAGCTAGGAAACTAAAACACAGACAAAGGAATATTATTCAACCTTTAAAAGGAATGAAGTACTGATATATTCTACAAGTGTGGATGAACCTCAAAGACATTATGCTAAGTGAAAGCAACCAGACATAAAAGGTCACATATTGCATGATTCCGTCTATATGAAACATCCAGAATAGATAAACCATAGAGACAGAATATAGATTGACGGTTGGCCTGGGTTTAGGGGGCAATAGGGAGTAAGTGCTCAATGGCTATAGGGTTTTATTTTGGTGTGATGAAATGTTTTGGATCTAGATAAAGGTGGTGGTTGCATGACATGGTGAATGTACTAGTTGCCACTGAATTTTCCAGAGTAAAATTGTTAATTTTATGTTATGTGAATTTCACATCAATAAATTTTCCTTTAAAAAAAAAACAATTGTTAGCTCTGGTAGACACTTGAACCTGAAACAAATCTGTTCTTACTAACAGGACACAAGATGGGGAAAAAAGGAAAAAATAGATTTGCTGCTTACAAGCATCCACTCACATTTTGGGGATAGACACAAAATTTTTTTTCCATAAGCTGATCTAAGCTGATGACCATTTCAAAGCATGAAAGTGATCTGACCTTTGTGACAACCTTTCCTGGAACAGGAAATTTGGCCATGGCAAGGTCCAATTTTAACTCCATTTCCTCCTCTGAGCAGGTCCTCCTTGCTCCTGAGGAGCAGCATTAGAGAGCAAGCTGACTCTCTCTGGAGAGAAAGCACTTGGAACAACTTTGTGAGCATATGTGTTCCCTTTGTTGTTATACGTGAATTTATGCTTTAGGTAAATGGGTGCATTATATTTATGATGACTTATTCATCATAGTTTTCTTCATTTTAACTTTTATCTAATGTACAAAAATTTGATGCTTTTTCAATAAGTTTTATGGTAGTGTTTTAGACCCTTTGTGGGAATTTGATGCCTTTTAGAATATCATTCCATGACCCCTGTGTCTTCCCCCCAATCCTGCTCCTCAGAGAGACATATCTTTACATTTTTAATTACTTTTTATTGTGCTGAAATTCACATAACATGAAATTAACTATTTTAAAATGTACAATTCCGTGGCATTTAGTATATTCACAATGTTGTACAACCATCACCTCTATCCACTTACAAAACATTTTATACATTTTTTAAAAGGTATTCTTTTCAAACTGTAAACTCTTCACTTATCCTTGAAAAAAATAATTAGACTCTTTTTACTAGTATAGCAATCTTACATGGTTCTTATTTAACATCTACCTATTTTTGTATTAAATTTGCCCGTTTACTAGTTTCCTTCCTGTTTCTAGCAATAATATAGCTAATGACTTTCAGAACCTTATAACTTAATTTCTTGGGCAGGTTTCAAAGCTATGTGTGTTATGGGAAGTCAACTGGAACTTATGGTATGATATATAAAGCAATTTGTTTGGTTATTAGTAACAGAAAACCCAACTAAGATTGGCTTCAATAATAAAGCAAATATATTGACTCACTTAAATGACAATTTCAGCTGAAGTGATGTCACAAGGTTTTGTGACATCATTCGAGTTCCATCTGTCTTTCTCTATGATTTTCCTGACTCTGCTGACTTCAGACAGCAAACGCAGCTGCAGTGGTTCCCAGCATCACATACACCCCTTACCATTGTAGGCTAATTTATACTGCAGAAAAGAACAATACCCACATCTCAACGGCTTACAGCAACAAAAATTCATTTTCAATTCACAGTACATTTCCCTTGTAGGTCAACTATGGCTCTGTTTCATGTGGTCTTCATGCTGAGACCCAGGCTGATATAGCCGCCCCTATCTGGGACACTGCCAGTGTTACCGCAAAGGGAAAAAGAGAACATTGATGGAAACACATGGCGGTTCTTTAAGTTTCTATTCAGACTTGGCACATATCACTTCCTCTTGTATGTCATGGCAAAAGTAAATCACATGGTCAAGTCTGAAGTCCGTGGGGCTGGGAAATATAGCCCTGCTCTAGCCAAATGAACAGAAAATGCCTTTTCCCTAGCATTCCACAGCAAATCTTGAGATTCATACTGATTAGACTACCTAAGATCCCATGCTCGATCATTGAAAAAATCACTATGGCCAGGGGAACAGGCTATGGCTTAGCCTGTGTTGCATGCTCCACTCCTGAAAGCAGCATTAAATTTAGCTTCCATGGACTCCCAAGGATACCCCAAAGAAAACTGGAGGTTTCTGTGGCAGGACAGGGTTGCTGGGGATACAACTCAGCATCCAGTATAATATAAATTATATTTAACAATATTTGCATCATTATTCTTGGCAGGCAATTTAATGATTGTTAAAAATTAAGCCAAATGAGAACCATGTCATTTCTTCAGACTTGAAATCCTCCGAGAACGGTTTGTTTCCCCAAGTTAATGAAAAGAACATGGGCTTTGGGATTAGACAGACTTGAGTTCCCACTATGTTTGTGTATTTACTTGCTTTGTGATTGTGAATATGAAAATCACTCTCTTAGCCTCATCTGTAAAATAAAACTATTAATACTTATTCATAGGGTTATATTAAGCATTAAATGAGATAATGCATGCAAAGCAAGAGAGAAACATGATAGGTGCTCAAAAAAATTGTCCCTCCCCACTCTGAAGGCCTGACAGGAGATGTTAAAGAACTATAAACAGTTCAAGCATGCTTTCTTTGTATGAAGAAAATGTAATTCAATTCCACAAACGGTGCTTCAGCTGTTTCTTCTTAATCTAAAGAATTTCACTCTCGATAATGACATTCCACCGAAGAGAAGATAGAAAACTTACATTTTTCTCAAAACTGGGATTGGGGACAAGAAAATGGAGGGAATTCAGAAGCCCCTTTATCACTGATAACACAATACTTATGAAAAGAAATGGAAATATATAAAATGCAAATCCACTGTTAATACATTCTTATATATCTCTCACTGAGCAACTTCTCCTAGAGGTCACATGGCAATTACATTATGTACACGATTTGGTCATAAATGAAGCTGCTCATCTATAATTAACATTTTATAGATAATGCTTAAAGACTATTAAACAATATAGAACTTTAAGGCTTCAGAAAGGCTCATCAGTTAATTATACATGGATATCTATTAAAACTTCACCAAGGAGTAAGGCTGATGTGATTTTTAACTTAATTGCTTCTTTAAATTGGTACATATAGTTTTATATATAAATCAATGATCCTCATATTCTCTTTGTGGCAGATGCAGCAATTCAGTCCCCCTGACATGTGCTTAAGCCAAGGTCTGAATGGTGGCAAAATCCAGGGAGAAATCATAATTATATATTCATTTACTCTATCATCTGTCATCCTGATTGTTTTTGATATAAAACTTTGTCTACCCAACCCCCACCCAGTCTGAGCACTCTCAAAGAAAAGTCCTATTCAGGAGTAGATATGGTAGATTGAAATGGGGAGATCAAAGCAAATGAATTGCAATGTTAGTTTTATAATGAAGGCTCTGTCACTTTGAGAGCTTTTCTTCCCACATGGACACGAAGCAGAGAAATCAGAAGCTTCGGTAGCTGTGGCAACCAAGCCGCCAAGCCTGGAGAGCTAACCTTCCCTGCGCTGTTTTTGTGCCCCTCTGGCGCTTTGTAGATTCCGCTAATGTAAGGCCTCTCAGACTCTCTTCTTGGTGAATTCATCCAGGAAGGAAAATTAGAGCTGTGATCAGAAACAAAAGGAGGCTTGCTTTGTGTCTGACAAAAGTAGAAAACCACCCTTCAGATTGAAGCAGACGTGCTTAATGGCCATCCACAACTGTGTCACTAACCACAGCAGATATTTATCACGCATATTCTGTGAATGTTAAATTCTAATAAGAAGACAGAACTGGTTTATTTGGGTTAATCAGTTACTACATTTGTTGTCCCCAAAACTTGCAAATTTAAGGTAAGTATCAAAAAGATCCACATGCTACACAGAATGCTACGCAGACCCAGAATTGCGTACTATGCCCTAAGGGTGTTTATTAGACATTTCTTGAATATTATATCCTAGAAGTCTAGAATCAAAATCCAGATGCACCTATAGTAATTGTTTTTTTAACAGAACAAAATATAATTTTCATAAATATACATTTTGTATTAATTTTATCTTTTATATAGTTTTGAAAATCTTTTTTTTCTATGTATTTCTAGGAAAAGAGTAAAGAGAAAAAGTAAAAAGAAAGTACTATTCCTGCCCTAAAGGACATATCCTGATTTGTCAAACACTTACAGTTTATTTAGCTCAGAAAAACAAAGCAGACACTTGCTCTATGGCTGTGACTACACGGAAGTGGAAGCGCATGTCTACTCATGTCGCAGAGACTGAGAGTTGCCCCTTCCTCTCTAATAACAAAATCCCTATATTGGAGAAATAGTGATGCAAATGCCTTAAATATTACATTTTCCAGCTTGCCTTGCAGAAAATGGCAGCCCTTCTTTGGGCAGGTCTTCCAGAAAACCTTCTAAAAATAAACTGGCTGTCTATGCTTTTCCATCTTCTTGCTGGAGCTACAGCAGCATTTTATACCATGAAGTCGAGGACCAGACCCTAAGTATGACAGAATGGAGAGCCACAAGGGCCACCATGGCAGTTGTGGACTCCCTAGCTCCTGAAATCTCAGTACATGAAACAACAAACAAACAAACAAGAAACCCTATCTTGTTCAAGACGCTATATTCAGGTCTCTTCCAAGTAACCAAATGTGATTTCTAAGAGATACAGCATGAAACAACTATAGGAAACTAAAAGAGTTAAACTATGTTACAGCCTTTCAATGCTTTTAGAAATTAAGATGGGAAAGGCTATGGAATGAAGATTTAATTATTAAAGATGATTTCACAAAGGAGATGTAACAGGGCTAGGACTTGAACAGATGTACATTTACATTAATAAAAGAAAGAGGGTGGTTTAAAGGTATTGATGAATGGGGAAAAGTTGGAGAGCACCAAATAGCCTGGCTGTGAAGATGCTATGAGGCATTGACACACAGGAATGTGGTCACTTGGAAAGTGACATAATGAAAGAAGTATTTTAGGAAAAAAAAAGTTGTTAGGGATTTGCAGGAGAGATGGGAACAAAGAGAGAAACGGGAAACACTCTGAAGGTAACCGGCAATGGTTCTGAGAGGGAGAGCTGAGATTTGGAGTTGGATTAATGAAGCTGAAAGGACAGTATCGCTCAGGGCAGAACACACGGCTCACAGGAAATGAAGGTGTCTGGGTGTGGTCCACCTAGATGAGGTAAAGCCAGTGGTTTCAGCAAATGTGAGCAGGAGTTCACCTACAACTTTTGGAGAGACAGACAAAATAAGAATGGGGAAACTGCACAAAGTCACCTTCCCAATATTGAGGTAAACCAAAAACACAGTTTGAGCTCGACCAAGTAGAAGAAAGGGTCAAAAGAGAGGCACAATGGTGTGTGCCTACTTCTAGCTTTCTTGTCAGTGAGATTCCATCCAATAGTAATAAAAGTAAATAATCCACATACAAATAAAGCAAATGGCAATTAGAGGCAGAATCTCACGTGACCTAGTGACTGTACCTTGGGGAAAAAACTGGGGAAGAGTTTGGGGATGGAGAGTTATGAGGCAGATCAAGAGGTAATGACAAAAATAATTCTAGTTATGTACCCAAGTTTACCATGAGTCTGCACATTTGAAAGGACTTCTGGGTCCTACCGATGTAGAGGCTCTCCCATGACTCTTTACCAACCATTCAAGTGATAAATCATGTAGCCACACAACCACTCCACTTGGTCCACTCCTCACTGCCTGGGTCTAGAAAAAGGCAAAAGTGCCTCTTAGGGTCCCTGAATGAGGTGGTCTGCCCGTACTATCTCTGAGGAAGTTGGGCCCACCCAGGGCAAGGTGTAGAACAGGAAGTCAATGCATGGTTACTGTAAGCAGATTTTATCTAAAGAAGCAAACAAAAACTAATATGGAAAAAATTTACTAACAATAACAGAAATCACATTAAACATTTAGTAGTTTTACCACTATTTAGATACAATATAAATGTTGAGGTGGCTAAAGAATTAGAGTAATCTTAGGACCTGCTCTCTTCCTGTATTTAAGAATCATAATTGTTTGCAATGTCCATTATCAACAGAATAATTAGACATTAGTTAAATGAAGCAGAAAGAGAAATAATTTCTATAAATATATACCAGCCATAAAGAGGACCAAATCTGAGGCTCTTAGTTGGATAAATAGGTCTAAAAGAAATTCAAGAGTGAAAACTAACACACTAATAGGTATAAAGAGAATGTTCATTAAACATCATTGAAATAAGTGCTATTTCAAATAAATTATTATATTAATTCTCCTTTTCTTAAGTTTTCAGAGAAATTCATAATCTTTTTCTGATGTTGTTAGTATCATTTCTTTTCTCTTTTAAAACTCTTTTCTAAATCACATTTTCTAGTTCAATTTTAGTAAAGTAGCAAAATTAAGTTCTAGTTGATAAGCCACAAGACAGATTATCTGCCCGTCCAAAACCAATATTTACCTATTAAGACACAGCATTTAGACTAGTGGGGTGAACTTGTGGCATAAGCTATACAATTTCTCCTCCCCAAATATAATTTTATTAAACACAACACATCATAAATTATAATATTATGAACTACATGAAGAACCCAGACTTAGATGAGGAAAGTGATTCTGAAACCAGGAAACCCATTATTTTTATAGTAACAATTCACTTTCATTTATAGATTTTTCACTCTATGTTAGAGCCACGTAATAGACTCAAAGTAAATCCATCCCTGTGTTCCTTGGCTTTCAATCTTTTCTCCTACTTCACTCCAGTGAAACTTCTCTCACAGATGGCCACATGAGGTGGGTCAAACCTCATGTAGTGAAACATTAATTCCCTGAGGCAATATGCAAATGAAAGAGAGCTTATATGGAAAGCCAAAGCCACAACAGATAATTCCAGTAACATTTTTTCTCAAACATGCCAAGCAAATCACTCCAAAAATATTCCACCCCTTTGAAATTGGAAACATTAATGAATGAGCATCAGAAATCTAAACAAAGACTCTTGGAAATGTATATTTGTGTTTAACTCCCCACTTCCAAATGTACTGTAGTAACACACAGACACAAACACACACAAAATATTTTAAAAGGAATAATTCTGAAATAATCAAGAAGAAATTGAAAACAAAAATAAACATTGGAGAAAAAGGGGAAAAAAAATAACCAAAGCAGCTTTTGATCTTTAACCATGTTTAACTTTTAGATTTTGTAACACATTCACACAGTTCAAAATTAAAAAAAAAAAAAAATTTAAAGTATCCACACTGAAACATCTCCTTTCTCTCCCTCTCCTGTTTTCCATCTCTAAGTGATTTCCATTTCTCCTCTAGCTCAAGAGAAATCCTGTGAGATGTATGAGTAAAATAGAAAGAACAGAAACAGAGGTATGTGTGTTAACTCTCACATATAAGTACACACACACAGAAATTTAATGCATGATACACAGTACATTTCAAATCCAGAGGGAAAAGATTGATTATTCAGTAAAAATCATTTGGTCACCAATCTATGCATCTGGAAAAAAATAAGAAATATATCATTTTACACCACACAAATGTGAATAAATGAATATATTCCTGGTGAATTAAATTTATAGACCTTGAAACTATAAAGTTAGTAGCAGTAAATATGGTATAATTTTTATCATGACCCTTGGAATTAGCAAGAATATTGAAAACAAGTCAAGAAAACAAAAGGAAAGATCACCAAAACTGACTACTTAAAAGTTTAAAACTTCATTTCAAGAAAATAATCTATAACAAAAGATAAATAGCAGAAGGGGGAGAAAAAAACACTTGCAACATATACAATGGATAAAAGTTTAGTATTCAAAAATCTATGAAGAGTTTCTATTTCTAGATTTATATAAGAAACAGGCAAACAATCCAACAGAAAGATGGGCAAAGGTATACAGGGGCAGTTCACAGAAGAAGAAATAAAATGGACAGTAAGTGCATAAAAATGATGCTCAGACATCTATGGACAATTGACTTTTGACAAGTCCACCCAACTGGGACAGAACAGTCTCTTTAACAAATGGTGCTAGAAGAACTGGATATCCATGTCCAAAAGAATGAAAGAGGACCCTTCCTTCACACTTTATACAAAAAATTAACTCAAAACGGATCAAAGACCTAAATATAAGAACCAGGACCATAAAACTCCTAGAAGAAAATGTAGGGAAGCATCTTCAAGATCTTGTTGTAGGCAATGATTTCTTAGACTGTACATCCAAAGCATAACAATGAAAGGAAAAAACAGATAAATGAGATCTTCTCAAAATTAAAAACTGTTCTTCAAAGGATTTTGTCAAGAAAGCAAAAAGGAAGCATACACAATAGGAGAAAATATTTGGAAACCACATATCCAAGAAGGGTTTAATACCCAGATATATAAGAAATCCTACAACTCAACAATAAAAAGACAAACATCGCAATTAAAAAATGTGCAAAAGACTTGAAAAGACATTTTTCCAAAGAGGAAATACAAATGGCCAAAAAAGCACATGAAAAGACGCTCAACATCACTAGCTGTTAGGGAAATGCAAACAAAACCACAATGAGATATCATTTCACACCTACTAGAATGGCCACTGTTAAAAAAAAACAGAAAGCTGTAAGTTTTGGAAAGGATGAAGAAAGAGGAACACTCATTCACTGCTGGTGGGAATGTAAAATGGTGCAGCTGTTGTGGAAGACAGTTTGATAGTTCCCCAGGAAACTAAGTGTAGAACTGCCATATGATCCAGCAATCTCACTACTAAGTATAAACCCAGAAGAAATGAAAGCATAGACCCAAATAGACATGATGTTCACAGCAGCATTATTCACAGTTGCTGAAAGATGGAAGCAACCCACATGCCCATCAACCAAAGAATGCATAAGCCAAATGTGGTATACACATACAACTGAATATTATCCAGCACTAAGATGGAATGAAGTTCTGTTGCATGCAGGAACATGGATGAACCATGAAGACATTACGTTGAGTGAAATAAGGCAGAAACAAAAGGACAAAAATTATTTGATCTCACTAATATGAACTAATTATACTATGTAAACTTGTAGAGATAGAATCTAGAATATAGGCACCAGGAGACAGAATTGGGGTAGAGAATGGGGAGCTGATGCTTAATTTGTGCAGAATTTCTATTTCGGTTGATTATAAATGTTTGAAAATGGATAGAGGTGATGGTAGCACATTATTGTAAATGTAATTAACAGTGCTGAATTATGTGGGTGAATGTGGATGAAGGGGTAGTTTTAGGTCATGTATGTTACTAGAAGGAAAGCTAGAGGATAAAACATGAGACTGTATAACATAGTGAACCCTGTGGTCGATGATGTCTACAGTGAATAGTACAAATCCAAGAATGTTCTTTCATGAACTATAACAAATGTACATAACTAGTACAAGGTATTAATAATAGGGTATCATATGGGAAAAATACACCTAATGAAAACTACAGAAATATAAAGATGCTCAGCCTTACTAGGTATCAGGAAAAAATGTATATTGACCAATGTTTTTAACCCTTGGATTGGTAAACATTAAGGAGATTGATAATATCAAGTGCCGGTAAGAGAGTGAGAAAATCTTCAGTCTCATACTTTTGAGGTATATAAATAAACAAATAAATAAATAAGCAAGCAAGCAAGTGCTAAGATGGAGAAAACTGTATATACTAGAATTCCTAGGGGGCTAAGAAGGCAGACCACCTGGGAGGGGGGCACATCCCCCAAGAGTAGCAGCTAGCTTTAGCGACTGGACTCATACTCCTTTTTTCTCATATAAACACAAATTTTAAGGTTCCTTTTGTGAAGAAAAGCAGGCTCTTAACTCTTTATAAGATTATTTCCAAGTTGCAAAAATTATCTCCTCCTCCCCACGCTTTTAATACTTCCTGTATTCCCCCATTCAATTTTGGCTGCCATAATCAGATAGAAAGCACTGAATCTTTTTTTTTGCATCTGTAGTAGAAACCTTAGAGGTACACATTATGAACTACACTTTCGAGGTAACTTCCATGACAAGAAGCAGCAGGTTAAAGGCAGCTGGACTTTGGAAGGCAGTGGACATGAGAGTGGAGCCAGTGATATGGTAGGAGACCAAGTAAGAAGTGAGGAGTGATATTTATCATGATTTCTCTTTTCTTCAGGAAGGTTTCTAAGCGCAGGAATTTGGAGCATGATAGGCTTTTTTGGAGTCTGAACACTGAATGGAGAGATAAGTTTTGAACACAGTTAAGGCATTGTGAAGGATGAAAAGAGCTAAATTCATGGGAAACATTGAACTGTCATAGAGTTGGAGTTTGAGCCAAGTAAACCAGATCCCTACAGTCATGAAATCTCCAGTATTAAAAAAAAAAAAAAAAGAATAATGTGTGTGTTTGCACATAATTTAACATGACTTTTTATGATGCTTTTATTATAGGACCTTCCATATTGGAAATATTTTTGTATTTTTAAAAGTATTATACAGTCACTGCCTAGACATCCCTGAAGATCGGGAAAGTCATTCAACTAGAGGAAGGGGTAGCAACAGACAAGAAGGAATTTAACAAAGGATTATGAATATTGAATCTTTATATAATTTTCTTTTCCTTAGTTTCTAGGGTACTAGAATAGCTAGAAGGAAAGAATTGAAATGGTGGAACTGTAACACTTAGCATCCTTTGAAATTTATTCTCTAGCTACTTGTTAAATTGTAATTTGAAAGCTATACCTTTTTGTATATATGTTATATTTCACAATGAGGAAATATGAAACTATGGTACTATAATTCATAACAACTTAGAAATTTCCTATATATCTACTTGTTAAATCACACTTTGAAAGATATTGCCTTTTTGTATTTATGTTATATTTCATAATAAGGAAATAACTGAAACTGTAGAACTGTAACCTATAGTATTTTTTTAAATTTGCTCTCTAACTACTTGTTAAATTGCCCTTGGAAAGTTGTCACTTCTATGTATATATGTTATATTTGACAATAAAAAATGATTAAAAAAAGTATATGTAACACTTTTGCTACTGAAAAACACAATTGTTTTTTACTCATGACTGGTCATTCATTGCTATAGATTGAGTTTTTTGCTTCCTTCTCAGGCAACAAACAAAGAAGCTATCCTAAGCTGACCTTGGAAAGGTGTTTGCTTACTCTACCATTGTTTTTCTTGCATATTTTCATATTTCAATTAAACAGGGTTTAATAGGTTTATTAAAGCCATAAGGCTTTCCCCACAAACTAAGAGAAGGCAGTACCTTCCCTAACCCTAACCCTACTCCTTTCCCAAGTCTTGTTTCTCAGGAACAACTTTCAGTCCCTTTAGCTGTTTCTTCAGGTATTTATCTCCATATTTACATATAAGGCTTATATTGCTACTTCTACACTTTTTTCAATATTAGACATTAGCTACTACTTCTTTTATGAAAGAAGAGGATTTAGTTTTCTTAAACCACTAATCCCACTCATAATTCCCCTATGCCCTCAAATACATCACAAATTTTGTTTATATTATTATGACAAAAAAAGTTTTCAGAAATGAGCCACAGTGTACTTTAATGGCATATTATATCTTTACAAACTTTTGGTTTAATAATTAATAATTGCCTTTTTTCCTACTAGATAAGTTCACTTTTATTTAAATTTTTGCTGTAAAATATTCACACATACAATGAAACATGAGACATCGATGTATAAAAAGCACCTATATAATACCCAGACCAGGAAATAAAAACTGACAGCAGATCCCCTTCCTAATCACAACTCTCTCTCTTCTTCAGAGATAGTCTGTACCCAGGTTTTACTGTAAATCACAGTAATGTTTTAGTTTACCAAGTAATTATACATCTTACAAAGTAAAGTTTACTTTTGTCTGGTTGTCTGTATGTTTAGTTGACATCGCTGAACTACTTCCAAAAATAGTTGCACCAATTTACTTTGCCACCAGCAATGTAAGAAAGTCCTTGTTGCTGCATATCCTCTCCAGTACTTGAAATTAACATTTATAATTTTTGCTCCTCTGATGGGCATGTAGTGGTGTCTTATTGTAGTTTAACTTGTATTTCCTAGATTGCCAATGAGGTCTAGCACTTTATAAATATTTAATGGCCATTTGAATTTTCTCTTTCATGAATTGCCTGCTTAAATCTTTTGACCATTTTTCTATTTGTATTTTCCGTCTTATTCTCATTAATTTTTTTGTAGGAGTTTTTTTATGTATTCTGAATAGTTATGTTTGTTATGGCTTTCTTCCTTTCTGTGGTCACATTTTACTTTCCTTCTGATGTCTGTTAATAAACTAAATTATTTATTTCAACATAATCCGATTTGTCATTTTTTTTTTCCTTTTATGGTTGGTACTTCTCTCTTTATTTTCTGTGTGTTTTTGTTTTTTTTTTTGTAAGGGGGGGCTTTAATCTTTTCCTACTTTGAAAATTTGAAGATATTCTCCTATTTAATTTTCAGAATTTAATTTTCCATTGCTTTGTCTTTCATATTTTAAGTATATAATTTTATAATTCATTTTTGTGCGTGGTGATTTGTATGTGTCCAATTTCATTTTTCCAATATGGATATCCAACTTTTATGATAGTATAAACTAGAAATCAATAACAGATCTCTGGAAAATCCCCAAATACTTAGAATTTAAATAAGACATGTCTAAATAATCTATGGATCAAAGTAGTCAAAATGGAATTTAAAAAGTATTTTGAACTGAATGAAAATAAATATGCAACTGCAAAAATTTGTGCCATGCTGCTAAAGCAGAAATTGGAGGGAAATTTACAACACTGAATATTTATTTTAGAAAAGAAGAAAGATATCAAATAAGCTTCCACCTTTAAAAAAACTAGAAAAAGATGAGCAATATAAATCCACAGTAAGCAGAAGAAAGACAATAACATAGGCCAGGATAGAAAGAAATGAAATAGGAAATTGAAAAACAGTAGAGAAGATCAATGAACCAAAAGCTAGTTCTTTGAAATCAATAAATTGATAAACTTCTAGCCATACTGAGAAGGACAGAAAGAAGACACTATTATCAATATCAGGAGAGGTGACATTGCTGCAAATGTTAAAAGGATAATTAGGGAATGTTATAAACAACTTCATGCCAATAAATTTTACAACTTAGAAGCTGCACATCTAATTTTGTTTTTTTGTTGTTGTTCTGTTTTGTTTTTCTTTAAGACATCCCTCCTGGAGACCCCAGTTTTCTGTTCCAATCTAGACTGGCTGCTCCATAGAGTTAAGCACAGACGTTGTCTTAGAAACTTGCTTCAACACCATCCTGAGTATTCCTTCTTCTATCTCTTGCTTAATCCTCTGTTCCCTGGGCCCCATCTTTTTCTCATTTGGAGTTAACTCTTTATTTTGGAGAAGCATATACCCCAAAATCCTCTCATGAAAAGATGCATGGGGAGTAAATTTTTGAGGATTTATGTGTCCAAATACATTTATTCTCTTTTGCACCCTGATTTATAATTTTGCTGGATATTTTAAATAGATTTTTATTCAGCTTGATTTTTATTAGTGCCCCTCGCCTAGCCCCAACACACACAGGTAACTAGGTTTCAGCTTCCTCCAATTTGCTTGGTAAGTTACCACTCTTCCAATATGCTTTCCCAAATGTTTTTGGCATCTCTTTTCTGCTGTTGTCTCCTCTCTTGTTCTTGATGACATTATGGATTTATAATTTTATTCATTTTTATCACTTTAGTGAGGGTTTTGTAAGAAGCGTGAATAAAAGAGATGAAAAATATAATCAGCAACAATCAACTAGCATTCCATATATTCTCTTTCTGTCATCATTTCTATTGTAGTGAACAGTTTTGACCCATATTAGTAGCCATTAAGCATACAAGATTTAATATTGGATGTACTACAAAAATGGCAACAAATAGGAAAAGTGCCAGTTTTATAGTTGCTGTAAGTACCTCGAAGGAAATGTTTGTGGAAACAAGAGTAAATATCAGCAGACAATTAGGAATTGCTAAAAATTCTTTGTTGTTATGAAGGTTATCCTAAAGATCACTGAAGCCTTGAAGGACTGACCAACATTTGAGTGAATAGGGACCTGGAAGAAACTACGGTCAGGCTTAATGTTATAACTTTATGGGATCAGAAGAGAAGGGAGCACCAATTGTCAATGTATGAGAAATGAAATTCATCCCCATTACAACTATGCACAGTAACTACATACATATAGGTTGTAGTTCCATTTTCATAAACATCTCATCCCATCCTAGATGGAATATAAATATGTATTTTTAAATTAGTGGGGAGAATATTGGTTTGGGTACTTGCTACTGAATCATTACCAGAGATTACTTCTGGAAGGAGAATAAAAAGAGGACTTCCACTTTTTAAAAAAGATCATTTTTGTTATTATCCTTGAACTGAAAAAGAAAAGTGGGAAAGGAATTGTTTATTTTGTGTAGGAGGTGGGGTAAACTGCTAAGAAGTCTAATAAAATCATCCCATAAAGTTATTCATAAATTATATGATAAAATAAGAGATATTCTCTATTATAGGAAACACTATCAAATGGAATTCTTTCTCACTAATACTCATATCCATGATCATTCAGGTTTTCAGTGACACCTTTAGCAGAGTTAGTGAGTGTCTTTTATGGAGACTAGAAAGAGGATAAAATATATCCCCTTCTGTCAGGAAGATTATAATCTGCTGATGAGCTTGCAATGCTGCTACAAACTCCTGCAATTGCAAAAATACCCAAGAAAAATTAAAATATGTTTACAATACTGTTGGTAGCTATTTGCTGCTTTGCCAGCCCAGGAAACGTAATACTATCGTCTAGTTATAGATGATATCTTATGTGCCGAGACCATGTGGTGTAGGGTTGGGGTGTGTTGACTTTATTCTCCCCCAACTCCAGCTCCCAGATACAGGAATGGGTTTGTAATTCAGATCTGGCCACTAGAGAACCCCATAACCATGACCATAGCGATTACTTCAGGGATAAGCACGTGACCCTAGGCAGGCCCGTTTGAGTCTTCCTCAGGGCTATTCTAACAGAAAAGCTCTTTCCTTTTGCTTGGGTCCTAAGTTACTGGGCTGCTTATAAACCTGCCACATGGAAAGAACCTATCCAAGAGGTAAGGAAAAACAGAGCCCTGGCAACATTAATCACAGCATTCGAAGATGGTGATGGCAATGATGAAAACAGAGAGGATGACAATGACAATGATAAAGATAACAACAGTGAAGATTATGATGCAACATTAACAGTAACTAACACCATGAGCCAGGTACTTCTTCCATGACCTTATGTATATAAATTCATTTAATCCTCACAACAAACCTATGAGGCAAATGTTATTACCACAGTTTTACAGATAAGAAAACTGAAGTACAGAATGGTTAGGTAATACATTGAGGGTTTTATAGCTAGTAAGGCTAGAGTTTGAACTCAAGAAGTCTGTTGAGTTCCATGGCTGGACCTTCATTTTTATGAAAGTTTCCTTTTTGCTTAAGTTGATTTGAATTGAATTTCAATCATTTGCATTTTTAAAGTCTTGATTAGTACCATCTTGATGAAAACTTTGGTATCAGATGCCTCTCATATGCCACCGAAAAATCTTTTCATCCCCATTCCTTACTCTAGCCACTGCTACAGAAAAGCAGTCCTGCTTCTCTTTGATTTGCTTCACACAGGTATCACTTTACAGAATCTCATTTGAGCCTACCCCACATACCTCTTGCTCTTGCCCCTGGGATTCCCTCATGCTGTAGCAGGTAACATTCACAAAAAGCCACTTGGCATCCATACACATGCAATCTAGAACCACAAGGAAATTAACACCCTTGAGATTACTCTTGACTAATCTGAGATTGGAACCAATGGATAAATGTTTCCCTCTTTCATCTCTTGAGTGGGTGTCTCTGATACTCATTTCATGAGGCTCCTCAGAAGATACTGCAGAACTGAGCAACCAACACCCACAGTGAGACCCCTCCTTCTCTGTTTAACTTCCCCTGGCCCTCACTCCAGCACCCTGGGATCACTTTCCAAATGTACTTCTTTCATACCAGCCTTTCACTCAGGCTCTGCTTTGAGAGAAACCTAGACTAGGCACTTTAACTTTTATCTAATTTTTTAATTTCCTTATTTTAAAAAACCTTTGTTTACGGACTATGTGAAAATGCTCTATTAGCTATAATCACAAAATAGGGATTAGGGTTTTCTTTTTTTCCTGAAAATATTGAAAATTCTTTTTTTTTACTCTCCAATTTATGTGTTAATAGTACTAAATTAGGAGGTGTTGAGCAAATAACAATACTATTCTTCTGGAAATGTTCTTGCACATGTGCAAGGGAACTCACAGATACACAGTTAATGGCCATCTCCCGTCTCTCACCTATCCCTTCCTCCTTTTCTATTGTGCGCAGATGTTTCAGTCTGTTTCCATTCCACAGCTGGGGGGAAATGTTAGTTTTAATGAAAAGGCCCAATGATATCTTAAATCCAGAAACCTGGAATAAGCAACTCCAGATGTTTATCAGGGCAGAAACTCTCAGTGGCAGGGTCCCTCACCCTGGGTTGTATAAATACTCCACACTCAAACAGCACAGGATGTCTCCTGTCAAACACAAAGTGGGGTGTGCAGACCTGCCATCCACTAACCCTGACCCAAGCAGTTGGTCTCTTTGGGAGACTGGCCACAATGGGTTCTCTTCCACTGCTCGTTTCAACCCTTTGTGCTGTCACTTGCCTAAAGTTTCTGTTGTGCCTGAGCCTGTGTTCCCATGATGCACTGTGTAGAAACTTGCTCCACAGCATACTTGACTTAGGCTTATGAAGTGGGGATTGATACAGTTTTTCAGTTGTAATAATAGCAACTAATTAAGGCATTACCATTAATTAATTAATTAGAATTAATTAAAATAGATAACTAATTTATTACTTATAAACCAGGGAATCCTAACGTTTATTTTATTACCTACGAATACAAGGTGCAAGTGAGAAAAATAAGTCAATAATTAAACAAAACAATCACAAGTCCTTCATTTACTATTTGTTCATATTGGTCTTTGGTTTAATGACCTCATTTGGTTATTTCTGTGAATTGCTGAGATGACATTGGGATACTTGTCAGCGATGAAGGACATGGTCAAAAGAATTTCATATTTTCCCTATTAGCTCTTGATCATGTTATTTCAAAGAAATGATCCAAGGTCCTAGTCATTAAATAGCCATAGTTTTTTTTTTTTTTAAAGACCCTAAAATTACGAAGAATACTGTTTCCTGACTACCCAAAATGGATGGTAGCAGGCAACACACAAACAAACACTGACATACACAAGGCCAAACTTAACCAACTTGCCTTTGATGCCCCAGAACCAAGCTAACCTTACTCCGCTCCTTGAAGCTAGGCCAGAACCACATCCTTACTAAATTGGAGGCTTCCTAAGTTACCAGGATCAGTTCAGAATTACCACAAGTTTGCTGAGAACCAAACTGATGGCAAATCTTGTGTTCTGTTTAGAGCTGCCTGTAAAATATATTATTGATGACTTGCCATTATAAATAGACTTGAAATAACTAGTTTGATCATTTTAAATAAGTGGGTTGTACTATAGATGATTTTACCAAGAATTGTGGCCTATTGTCCAAGTATATTCCTACAGGCAGTATCATTATCATAAAGGGTGTTAAGTATGAAAACTTAGCACTAGGAGATGTTCTTTTAAAAATAAGATCAGAAGCCTAATGTCTTGGAAATGGTTTGAATTTATAACTGAAGATATATAAAGGTTTTTTTTTTTGGTACATTTTTACACTGAAATATAAATACAGTAAAGAGGACAAATAAGTGTACGGATCAACAAATTTTTATACACTGAACACACACCTGTGACTACTACCTAGATCAAGATACGGAGCATTCCTAGCACCTCATACTCCCTTTCAATCATTCTCAATCTTACTCCTCCAATAGCAACCAATATTCTGACACCCATCACGAAGTTTTAATTTGGCTTGTTTTTGAACATTATGTAAATGGAATAGTACGTTATCATATACTATGTACTCTTTTGTGACTAGATTGTTTTGCTGAACTTTATGAGTCATTCAGATTTTTACTTGTAGCCATAGTTTAACCTTTTTCAGTGTTATATAGTAGTCCATAGTATAAATATATCATAATTTAGTTATGCTTTCTACTTTGGATGGACATTTGGGTTATTTCCAGTTTGGGAGACTTATAAATAATACTGTTATAAAGATTTTGTACATGTTTTGGAGGAACACATGTATTCATTTCTGTTGACTATATATCTAAGATTCGAATTTCTTGGTTATAAGGTATGTATATGTTTAGCTTTAGTAGATGTTTAAGCAGTTTTCTAAAGTATTTTTACCCATTTACACTCCTTCCCAATGCAGAGGTGTAGGAAAATGTTAATTTTTCAACATCCTTACCAATACTTGATGTTGTCTCCTTTTTACTTTTTATTTTTCATTTTAGTCATACTGGTGGGTGCTATGTCATTGTGGATATAATATGCATTTCTCTGAAAAGATTGAATGCTTTTTCACATGCCAATTAACATTGTATATACTCCTCTCTAAGGCCTATTTAAAATGTTTGTCCATTTTAAATTTGGTTGCCTTCTTATTGTGTTATTTTATTGATATTTCTTAATACACGTCCTTTGCTAGACATACGCATTTCAAACATCCTCTGCCATGTATGGCTTGAGTTTTAACTCTCTTAATGATATATTTTAATGAACAGAGGTTCTTATTTTTTAATGAGGTCCGATTTATCATCTTTTCTTTTATGGTTGCTGCTTCTGTGTTCTTTTTAGAAATCTTTGCTCACACTAAGGTTATGTTAACTTGTTAATCTATGTTAACTTTTAGAAGCATTCTTGTTTTACTTTTCACACTTAAGCATATTGCATTTAAGTATTTTACATTTAATTAAGCACATTAAATTCATCTGGAATTAATTTTGTGTGTGGTGTGAGGTAGATGTCAAGGTTCATTTTTTTTCCATGTGGAAATCCAACTAATCTAGTTCAATTAATTTTTTTTTTAAATCCTTTCCTCAAATGGATTAAAAGTGTACCTTTCTTGAAAGTCACATGATTGTATATGTGTAGATTTGTTTCTGGGATCACTATTCTGCTCATTGGTGTACTTGTCTATCTTTGTGCCAGATCTATACTGGAGCTTTAAGATGTGCTGATATCTGTTGGCATAAGTCCTCCAACTTTGATCTTATTCAAGATTGTCTTGATTATTCCAGATCCTTTGCTTTTCCATAAAAACTTCAGAATTTTCTCATTAATTTTCATTTAAAGACATGCTGGTGGCATTTTTAAACATTTTAATTGTGAAATATATACATAGAAAAGAGATAAATTTCAACGTACATTTTAGAAAGTAGTTATAGAGCAAATTTCAAAGTATAGTATGGATTACAGTTCCACCATTTCAGGTATTTCCTTCTAGTTGTTCTAACTCACTAGAAACTAAAAAGAAATATGTATATAATGATTTAGTATCATAATCATTTGTTAAATCCTATCCTCTCCATTACAACTCCTTCCTCTCATTTGATCATTGTCTCAATCTTAACAGATATTTGTGCAATGATCATTCTCATTTCTTCATGTTGAAAAGGGGTGTTGGCATTATGCGGTAGGGGAATGCAACTGGTTGATGTTCTTGGACAAACTGGTACCTCTGGGTTTCAGGACTTATCTGGTATAGGAACAATCTGGAGGTTTTAAGTTACTGCAAAATACTTACTGAGTGAAACTTTTTTATAGAATCTCAGATAGAGCCCTGAGTATTCCTTAGGGTTTTCAGGAATACTTTTGGTGGTGCTGGGGTCTTGGCATACCATGGCAATGTGTGTTCTAGCTGAAGCTTGCATAACAATAACCTCCAGAATAGCTTCTCGACTATATCTGAACTCTCTTAGCCACTGAACCCTTATTCTGTTACATTTCTTTTCTCCATTTTGGTCAAGAAGGCATCGTAAGTCCCAAGATGTTAGGGCCAGGATCATCCCTTGGAGTCATATCCCACATTGCCAGGGAGACTCAGACCCCTGGAAGTCATGTCCCACATAAAGGGTAGGGTAATGAGTTTATTTGCAGAGTTGGGCTTAGGGAGAGAGAGGCCACATCTGAGCAATAAAAGAGGCTCTCTGGAAGTGACTTTTAGGCCTAATTACAGGTAGGTTTAACTTCCCCATTGCAGAAATAAGTTTCATAAGAGCAAACCTCAAGATTTAGGGCTTGACTTACTAAGTTGGGAGTCCCTAATGCTTGAGAGAGTATCAGGAATTTCCCAGGTGGAGAACGTCAATAGTTCCATATTTTTTCTCCAGTCTCTCAAAGAACTTTGCTAATACTTTTTTATTATCTGCCTAACATACTCTGGAATGTATCAGGGTATTACATTAAGCTGTAAAGAATTACAAGATCTCATTCCCTATTCTAGGTTCCATGTGTTTAGGTTATCTAAATGAACTGGCCAAACAGGTTAACTTAGACTGTGTGCTACAGAAAATTTAAATTTTGGACAAATTAAACATCTCTTTCTTTAGTCTCACACAGAAGGTGAAGTCTTAAATTACAGACAATATCATCCTTTACCCTGTATTCTGATTTACCTTAGTCCCAACCAGATCAGCTTTGTTCATATATCTAATTGAAGGTTGAACTCTTTTTCAGCTACTGTGTGGAGTAATGCTGATTTTCATAACTGTAGTCTAACCCTTGAATGTGAAGTGTCACACAGGTACCTATTGATCCAGGGAACTACCTGGTTATACACAAAGAGCACGGCATTTCAGAATTTAGACATAACACTTAAAATGCAGGAATAAATGTGACTGCTGTAAGAGCTTACAATCTAGGTCCTACTTTTTCTTATAAGTGTTTTCTAAATGAGACCATAGAATATTTGTTCTTTCATTTCTGGCTTTATTTCACTTAACATAATGTCCTCAGGTTCATTCACCTCTGCATGCCTCACGACTTCATTTCTTTCTGTAGTTGCAAAATATTCCATCATATGTATACACCACAGTTCGTCCTTCCACACATCAGCCGATGTACACTTTGGCCAGTTCCATCCATCGGCGATCATGAATAATGCCACCATAAACACTGGTGTGCAAACGTCTATACAAGTCCCTGCTTTCAGTTCTTCTGAGTATATTCCTAGTAAAAGGAATGCCTAATCATATGGTGACTATATATTTATAGTCCACCTGTGGATCTGCTACGTTACCCTCCAAGGGGCTGCACCAATCTGCTACCTTATCAACATTGAATAAGTTTACCTCTCTCCACATTGTCTCTAACACTTGAATCTTTCTGTTTATTTATTTATTATTATTATTTTTTGACTCTGTAGATTTTGTTGAGATATAGTCATAAAGAATATATCTACCCAGAATAAACAATGTCTCACACTATCCTCACTTAGTTGTACAATCTTCATCACTCTCAATCTTAGACAATTTTCATTGCTCCCAAGAAAAAAATAACAGATAGACACAACCACAGCTGGTGGCATTTTGATTGGGATTACATTAAATCTATCAGTCAATTTAGACATCTTTGTAATGGTAAATTTCACGTGCCAACTTGGCTAGGTATGGTATCCAGTTGTTTGGTCAAGTAACCACTAGCCTGAGTGTTACTATGAGGGTATTTTGTGACTTTAAATCATTAGTCATTTGATTGCATCTATGGCTGGCTCCATCTACAATCAGCCAAGGAGACTGCCCTCAGCAATAAGAGGGATCGCCTCATCCCTCAGGTGAAGGCCTTAAAGAAAGAACTAAGGATTTCGGCAATCAGAAAGAAGAATTTCTATCTCTACTTCAGCTAGCCAGCGTCTCCCGTGGAATTCATCATCACAGTCATTGGATTTCCCAACTTGAGACTTCTGAGGAATTTAACATCACCACTGAGTTCCCAACTTGCAGCCTACCCTATGGACTTCAGATTTGCCAACCCCCATAGTTGCATGAGTCAATTATTACAATAAATCACTTAATAGTATATATATATATATATATATATATATATATATATATATATATAAATCTCTTAATATTATATATATATATATCCTGGCAGTTCTGTTTCTCCAGAAAACCTTGACTAATACAAACCCAAACATGGAAATAGTATGTCATTCAGAAGAGACATCTGTTACCACCTCCACAGAAGGAGTCTCACAGCATGGAGGGTAGCAAAGAGCATACCAATGTTTGCCACAGGAACAGCAGTCCTAGGTCCCAACCCAAGCCATGATTTGCAAGTGTCAGGGTTGCCAATATAAACACAACTCACCTGGGCACTAGATGGAATAACATTTACTCCCACAGAGAAAAGACAGACGTTCAGCTTCAATAGTGGGAATTAGTCTTCCTTGGCCAGAGGGTCTCAATCCACAGCTGATGAAGGCAGATGGACTACACGGACTCCCCTGCATGCTGGGAAGAGATATAGCAGCAGGAGTGGGCCAGGTGCCATAAAACTTACATATTTAGTCTGGGATGTTTATATATGCTCAGGGCAAAAGGGAAAGAACACATGGGCCCCTACTATCTGCTTTGGGATGTGTTATATCAAGATGCCCCAGAGAAGGGAGTCAGCCCACATTTATCATCCCATCCTAGGAGCCAGGCTGGCACATGTGATCCTGAGCACAAGGTTTATTTGTGAGTCCCAGTGAAAGCCAGCAGGCTACACTTGGCTTCCACAGTACATCTCTTCTTTTATTTAGTTCTTCCTTCATTTACCTTAATAATATTTTGTAGTTTTCTGGTTTTAGGATTTCAATATTCAATAGATTTATTCCTAGGTATTTAATGCTTTTGATACTATTGTAAAGAGTATTGTTTTTAAAAACACACTTATTCCCTTGCTTATTGCTATTATATAGAAAACAGTGGAATTTTTGTATATTTACCTTGTTTTCAATGACCATTTACTTATCGTGCCTGATATTTTTTATAGATTCTTTTGGATTTTCTGTGTACATAATCACATCATCAAATAATGACATTTTAATGTTTCTTATTTCTTATGTTTTCCTTTTTTGTTTGCTTGCTCTATTACACTGGCTAGGAGTTCCTGCTCAATTTTGAATGGAAGTGGTGATACTGAACATCCTTGTCGTATTCTTGACCTCAAGGGACAGGTGTTTACTATTTTTCCATTAAGTGATCAGCTGTTTTTCATAGATATTCTTTAGCAGTTTATGGAAGTTTCTTTCTACATCTAGTTCCTAAGAGGTTTTATCATGAATGAGTGTTGAACTTGAATGCTTTTTCTGCATCAACTGAGGTGATCATGTGGATTTTCTCATATTTTTTTTACTGTGTTGTATTACAATGTTTGAATTTTTAATGTTAAATCAACCATGCATTCCTAGAATAAACTCATCTTGATAATGATGTGTTTGATTTATTAATATTTTATTTAGGATTTTTTAATCTATATTTATATAAGAAATTGGTCTTTAAAATTTACTTTTTGTAATATCCTTGCTAGGTTTTGATTTCAAGGTTATGCTGGCCTCATAAAATGAGTTGAGAAATATTTCTTCTTTTTCCATGCTTTGTCTTTTTCATTAAGGTCTGGCCTTCTAAGAGTCTCAAAGGAAAATCTGGGGTATTTATGAAGGACTCTCTTTGGCAAGCCTGAACTCCAGATTTTCCCCTGTACTGTCAGATTGCCTTACTTAGCTTTTTAGCCTCTTAGCAACTGTATTCTGCTGGGTTTCTAGGCATCTTATCCTGTGCATATACATCTTAGAAATTCTCCAGCAACTCAAGGCGAAACTGGACACAATGTTGGGTTCAATACTCTGCAGGTTTCTCTTCTCAGCACAATGGGCTTTCATGCCTTAATGGTCTTAGTATCTCTAAATTACAATCAATATTTGTATCCCTTGCCCAGAGAAGTTGCTGGAGCTCTAGGATGCTACTTCCTTTCTGTCTTGTATGCCCTGTTCCAAGGGGGAAAAGCAGCAGTGGATGTAGGATTCACCTCAATATATTTTGTTTCTCTATGGGATCTTAGACACTCAAGTCCTGGCTGTCTTGATTGTTTTCCAATACCTCCAAACAGATAGGATGTTTCTGTTTGTTTTGTATTTTATCCAGCTTTTATAGTTGATCTTAGCAGGAAGGTTAGTCTGATAAGAGTGATTCCATCATAACTGGAATCCGATGTCCCTGAATAGAGTTCTAAAATAGATGACTTTGAGGCATAACCAATCACTCTATCATTTCACATCTGGAAACAAACTGATCGTTTGCTGAGGTCAGGAGTTCCTCTATGCCCCAGTCAGGAGCAAGATGAAAGACTTTGTCTTACGCTCCTGAGCCCTGTAATTATCACTGAAAGGGAGTCATCTTCACGGTCCATTGCTGTTGCCTCCAGACAGAAGATTTTATTAACAGTAATGTTTTGGGGGCTAACCTTTTGGGCATAATTTTATCCAAACTGAATTTCTCAATTTTGCCCCTTTGACACTAAAACAGGTGATAGTATAGGATAGATTATAGGATAGATTAAGTTTGCTTCGTTGTTTTTTTGTTCCAATAGCTACCATTTCCTCCTACATAGAGGAAGGATAGAATATTAACTCATAAATCAGAAATATGAATCTACCATGTGAGTAATAACCACTTACATACCTATGATTGATTCATTACCTGTAATTTCAATGGTCACAATATTTTAAGAGATGTTTATGGCATAGATTCCTTCCACATGAGCCCCAAACTATGTCATGTTAATGTCGACCATAAAGAGTCAGAAATTTATAATAGAGTCAAGAGGAATCCTCTGGACAATGTATTTCCTGATTTCTCTTGGAGGAATCCTATTAAGCAGTAACTTATGTTAAATTTTAAAAGGGATAAATGCCTACTGACTGCAATACTATTCTGGTACCATGAATCCAAGAGTTGCATCAGGGCACATTTGCCTAATCTAAAATAAAATTTAGAAATTAATTCTGAGCCTGTGGCTTCCTGAATAGAAAAGCATTAATATATTGATAATGACATTGAAAACTTTTTGGCATTAATTTCTGAATAGCTATGTGAAGAGATAAAAATGAGGGGTAGCAACCACACTGATGCTAAATGTATGTGCACACACATGAGAAAAGAGGATATTTTCTGATCCCTTAGGGTTCGGTGGAATATAATACTGTTTCTGCGGGAGTGCCACTCGCGCTGCATATTTCTCCCAAAAAGATTCTTTTGCAAATGTTTCAGATGTATCTGTGAATGATTCTCAAAAAGTTCTAAGAACTTGAATTTCAGTTTGGGGCTGGCAATCAAATCCCACACCCCACCCAACCTTCACAGTATAACTTGTATAAAATGAGGAGGGATATTAATACAACTACAACAAAAAAGTTAATTCCCCAAATCTGAAACACATGGGAAAAATAAATACAATTGAAATATGTAAAAGGAATTAAGGCTTGCCTAATTAAATGGGAGGTTCTTAATACTGCTCAATTAAGAGTCCCCTTTATGTAGATACCCAAAATGTTTTCATATAAACTTTACCATGCTTCCTTTTCCTTTCATCCTAAAATAACCTGGGAATTAAGAGGTTTTCCATTTTATGACGTTATTCTCTCTTGGATAAACTTTTTCTTGTTTTATCAAGACTAATTTTAAGCTGTTAGGCCAAGAGAAAGTAGCATCTTTTCTTACGGATCACCTGAGGTGGGCAGCTTTCAGAATCATTCAGCACTGCCACTAAAGATGTCTAGGTTTCCCTTACCTTTAGATAATTGTGACTGAGACAGTGCCTGGCCTATAATAGAGGTCCACTTAACATCAGTTGGGATTAACTACTTCAGTAATTATCAATAACTAAAATCTACTAATAAGATTTTAATTCAACTATTTTGAAACTATGAAGTAGAGTACAACATTGTACAGCATTGGGAAGAGTGGGAGGAAGAGGCTGATAAATTACAGTAAAGAATAGTAAATTGCTCTCTCCACATGGAGTTTACAGGTGCCCATCCCCACTCTGGCAGCAGGTACAGTGAGCTCCAGCCCATGGTGTAGCACGAGCCAGAAAGGGACATAAAAATACATATCCCCAAGATCTGGCGTGGGCACAGACCAACCACTTAGCATGAATTAGTGACTTCGAGTCCCTAGGGTCAGATGTGAGGATGGCCAATGGTTCCAACCTGTACTACAAAAAGGCAGGTGAGGAGACTAAATGGCACTACCCTTCCTCAGAGCTGTGGAGGACAGGTACTTGGTAAATCAAGGGCAGCTTTGGGGTGCCATGGAAGAATCTCCCAGTGCCCCTCCTTGCTCTTCCCGCATCCCCTTTCCAGGGCAGTTTGGAGCTGACCTGTGCTCCCTTTGTGGGTCCCTGGCTTTGTTCCAGCTGGGAAAGACTTACTTGGAAAATTCCTCTCCCTGTCCCCTTCTCAGAATTTGCTGTCCAGGCAAAAGCAGCTTGAGACAATGAAAGTGGTATAAGAAACAATTAAGACAGACAGCCTGAGGCAAAAGCTTACCTGCATTAAATTAGGCAATGGAACACCTAGGAGAGGGAGAAGGTCTGTCTCCTGGGAAATAGAGGGGATATTCAAACTCTTGTAAAGAGGGGAACTCCTCCTAAGCGACTAGCAAGCACAAGCCCAGGGCAAGACACAGACCTAGAAAAGACAGGAGGGAGGCTGCACTTTGCACTCACCTCAGGTGGGCCTGTCTGATAGGAGGGCTGACAATCAAGAAAATCTACATGATTATCACCAGCTGGTTACAAACACAAGAAAAAGACATCTCAAAAAATAAATCTCAGAGTTAACATTTTAAAATATTTAAATGCACAATATGCAATAGCAGATCAAAAGACAAACAAAGAAACAAGAAAATATGGCTGATCCAAAGGAAGAGGGTAAAAATCCAGAAGACACAAATGGAGAGATTAGACTGTGGACATACAGAACAAAGCTTTTAAAAAAATAATCTTCAGTATGCTAAAGGAGATGAAGGAACATACAGAAAAAGAACTAAATGAGGAAAACAATGAATGGATAATATGAAAATATCAAAAAAGGGATAGAAATTTTTAAAAGGAACCAAACAGAACTACTGGCATTGAAGACCACAATAACTTAAATGAAAAATTCCAAGGAGGGTTTCAACAGCAGACTGGAACTGCTGGAACAAAGAATCAATGAACTTGAAGACAGGACCATTGAAAAATTTCAAGCTGAGAACCAGAAAAAAAAAAAAAAAAAGAATTAGAAAAAGCAAAAATAGCCTAAGAGACCTGTGGGACACCATTGAGCATACCAGTATATACTTTATGTGAGTCCCAGAGGGAGAAGAAGGAGAGAGAGGAGCAGAAGTAATATCCCAAGAAACCAAGAAATAATGGCAGAAAACTTCTCAAACTTAGGAAAAGACATGAATATGCATAACTAAGAAACCCAGAGAACAACGAACAGAATAAACTTGAAGAAAAATACATCCCATCACATACTGACCAAGCTATTGAATGCAAAAGGCAAGGAGAGAGTTCTGAAAGCTGCAAGAGTAAAGCAACGTGTTACATACAAGGGAGCCCCAATTAGATTGAGTGCAGATTTCTCATCAGAACCCATGGAAGCAAGAAGGCAGTGGGGGTTGAAATACTTAAAGTGCTGAAAGAAAACAAGTGTAACCAACAATTTCATTTTTAGTTACACTTAATTTCAAAATTGAGAAAAAGAATAAGACATTCCCAGATAAACAAAAGCTGAGGGAGTTCATCACAACTAGAACTATACTACAAGCAATGCTAAAGTGAGTTCTTCAGACTGAAAGGTAAGGACACTAGACAGAGGTTCAAAGTGGCATAAAGAAGGAAAGACCTAAGGTAAAGGTAACCATTTGGATAATTTTAAATGCTAGTACTATTGTATTGTGTGTGTTTTTTAAATACGTAATTCCACGTCTTACTTCCTACAGGTGCTAAAATGCAAATGCATAAAAAGTAATGATAAATCTATGGTTTTGACAGACAATGTACAAAGATATAATTGGTAACGAGTACATAAAAAGTGGGGGGACAGAGTGCAATTGGAAAAGTATGTGTATGTGTATGCTATTGAAGTCAAGTTGGTATCAAATCAAATATGATTGTTACACATTTAGAATGTTGAATTATAAGCCTGAGGTAATCACTAGGAATATATGTGGAAAACATATCTAGATAGAAATGAGAAGGCACTCAATATGGTATGACACAAAAAATGAAATAAATATGAAAGTAGGCATTAACAGAAGAATCAAGAGATAAAAAAGATATGACCTACAATGATTGAACAGCAAAATGCCAGAAGAAAGTCCAGCACTATCAGTAGTTACTTTAAATGTAAATGGATTAAACTCTTCAGTCAAAAAGCTGAGATTGGTGAATGGGTAAAAAGGATAACCCAACTATATGCTGTCTGCAAGTTATTCACTGTAAATCCAAAGAAATAAGCTGATTGAAAATGAAAGGATGGAAAAATATATACCAGGCAAGCACTAACCAAAAGAGAGCTGGGGCAGCTATACTAATATCAGATAGAATTTAAGTCAAAAATATTTATAGAGCACAAAGATGGTCATTATATACTAGTAAAGGGGACAATTCAATAAGAACACATAATTATAAACATCTATGCACTGAAGAGTAAAGCCCCAAAATATATGAAGCAAATATTAACAGATTTGAAGGGAGAAATAGTCAATTCTGCATTAATAGTAGGAGGCTTTAATACATCACTTTCAATAACGGATATAACATCTAGACAGAAGGTCAATAAGGAAATATAAGACTTGAATGATACTCTAAACCAACTAGACCAAAGAGACACATATAGAACACTTTACCTAGCAGCAGCAGGGTAAACATTCTTCTCGAGTACACATGGATCCTTCCCCAGGAAAAACCATATACTAGGTTAAAAAAGCAAGCCTTAATAAATTCAAAAATTTTGAAATCATGCAAATGTCTCTTCCTCACTACAAAGGAATGAAGCTAGAATCAATAACAGAGAAATGGTAATTTCACAAATATGTGGAAATTAAGCAATTTACTCTTAAAAAGAAATCTACTCAAACAAAACCGAGCAATAATAAAAACAAATAACCTAAAATAACTGCATTGCTTCCAACATGTCCCTACCATATCCCAAGAAAATTAGCAAACCCTAACAAAACAAAGGAATAAGAAAAACAAATAACCTAAAATAACTACATTGCTTCCACCATGTCCCTACCATACCCAAGAAAATTTGCAAACCATAATCATTCCTGAGCATTCCCAGAACATCAAGATTACCCTCAATAGCTTATCTGTTCTTATTAGATTATCATTCCCCCTTCACTAGTTGCTATCTATCTCTAGGTCCCCTACATTCTACAATATAAAATATTTATTTTAAGGCAATGTACTCTTAAACAACCAATAGGCTAAAGAGAAAATCACAAGGGAAATTAGGTAATAAGTTGAGGGAATTAAAAATGAAAATACAACATACCAAATTTTATGGGATGCAGAAAAGGCAGTGCTGAGATGGAAATTTATAGCCCTAAATACTACGTCAAAAAAGATGAAAGATTTCAAATCAGAAACCTAACCTCAAAACTAGAATAATTAGAAAAAGATTAGAGCTGAGATCAATGAAATAGAGAATAAAAAACAATAGAAAGAGTCAACAAAACAAAAAATTGATTCTTTGAAAGGACAATAAAATTGACAAAACTTCAGCTAGACTTACAAAGAAAAAAAGAGAGAAGAAACAACTAAAATCAGAAATGAAAAGGGGGACATTTCTGCTGACCTCACACAATTAAAAAGGACTATCAGAGGATACTATGAACAACTTTATGCCAACAAATCATATAATCTAGATGAAATGGACAAATTTCTAGAAACATACAAACTACCTACACTGACTCAAGAATAAATAGAAGACCTCAACAAACCAATAACTAATAAAGAGATTAAATCAGTCATCAAAAACCTCCCAATAAAGAGAAGCCCAGGACCAGATGACTTCACAGGGATATTTTACCAAACATTCCAAGAAGAATTAACATTAATCCTGCCTCAAACTCTCCCAAAAATAGAAAAGGAAGAAACACTCCCTAAATCATTCTACAAGGCTAACATCACCCTCATACCAAAACCAGATAAAGATGCCACAAGAAAAGAAAATTACAGACCTATATCTCTTATGAATATAGATACAAATATTCTCAACAAAATACTAGCAAACTGAATCCAAGAGGACATTAAAAGAATTATACACCATGATCAAGTGGGCTTTATCCCAGGTATACAAAGCTGGTTCAACCTAAGGAAATCAATTAATGTAATATAACACATGTGGTGATTTGAAACTGTATATTCCCCAGAAAAGCATGTTCTTAAATCTAATCCATTCCGGTAGTGGTAAATCCATTGTAAGTAGGATCTTTTGATGAAGCTATTTCAGTTAACGTATGATCCACCTCATTCAGGATGGGACTTAATCATACTACTGAAATCCTTCATAAACAGAATGAATACTGAGATAGGGGGTGGGAGCAGTGGGAAAAAAGCCACAGAAGCAAGAAGCTGATATCAATGAAACCCAGAAGAGACTAGAACACACCACCATGTTCCTTGCCATGTGACAGAGAAGTCAAGGATCATTGGCAGTGATCTTCAGGAGGAAAGCATCACCTTGATGATGCCTTGATTTGGACATTTTCTCAGCCTCAAAACTATATGCAAATCAATTCCCATTGCTTAAGCCAAACCATTTTGTGGCATTGCTTTAAACAGCCTAGAAACTGAAACATCACAGTAACAGAATAAAGGGAGGAAATGCATGATTATTTTGATGCAGAAAAGGCATTTGATCAAATCCAGCACTCCTTTTGATGAAGACACTTAGAAAACTAAGGTTAGAAGGAAACTTCCTCAATATGATAAAGTGCATATATGAAAAATCCACAGCTAAAATCCTACTTAACAGTGAGAAACTGAAAGTTCTCCCTCCCTATATTAAAATTTACTATTAAAGTCATAGTAATCAAAACAGCATAGTACTAACACAAGAACAGTCATTTAGACCAATGGAATCAAACTGAGAGTTCATAAATCAACACTCACATTTATGGCCATCTGATTTTTGACAGGAGGGCAAAGACCACTGAATTAGGAAATAATGATCACTTCAATAAATGGTGCTGGGGAAATTAGCTCTCCATTTGCAAAAGAATGAAGGTTGATCCCTACCTTACACCATATACAAAAATCAACTGAAAATGGATCAAAGATCTAAATATAAGAACCAGAACTATCAAAATCCTAGAATAAAATGTAGGGAAGCATCTTCAGGACTTTGTGTTAGGCAATGGTTTCTTAGACTTTGCACCCAAAGCACAAGCCACAAAAGAAAAAATAGATAAATGGGACCTCATCAAAATAAAAAAAAACTTTTTCACCTCAAAAAACTTCATCAACAACAACCTACACGATTGGAGAAAATATTTGGAAACCATATATCCAGTAACGGTTTAATATCCATACTATATAAAGAAATCCTTCCACTCAACAATGAAAAGACAAACAAGCCAAATAAGAAATGAGCAAAAGACTTAAATAGATATTTCTCCAAAGAAAAATATACAAATGGCCAAAAAGCAAATGAAAAGGTGCTCAACATCACTACTATTAGGGAAATTCAAATCAAAACTATAAAAAGATACCATTTCACAGCCACTAGAATGGCTATTATTCAAAAAATGGAAAATTACAAGTGTTGGCGAGGATGTGGAGAAATAGTAACACTTATTCATTCCTGGTGGAGCATAAAATGGTGTCACCACTGTGGAAGACAGTTTGTCAGTTCCTTAGAAAGTTAAGTATAGAATTATTGTATGACCCAGCACTCCACATCTAGATATATACACAAAAGGACTGAAAGCAGGGACTCAAACAGATATTTGCACACTGATGTTCATAATGGCATTATCACAATTGCCAAAAGATGAAAAAAACCCAGGGGTACATCATCCGATGAATGGATAAAAGAAATGTAGTATATACACACAATGGAATTTTAGTCAGCCATAAAAAGGAATGAAGTTCTGATACATATGATAACATGGGTGAACCTTGAAGACATCATGTTGAATTTTAAAAAAACAGGCACAAAAGGACAAATATTGTATGATCACACTGACATGAAATAATTAGAAGAAGCAAACTCATGGAGTCAGAATCTAGAATATAATTTCTGTGGGGCAGAATGAGGAGAGGAAATAGGGAGTTAGTGCTTAAAATGTATAGTGCTTCTATTTGGAACAATGAAAATGTTTTGGTAATGGATGGTAGTGATGGTAGCACAACACTGTGAATACAATTATCATCACTAAATTATATATTTGTGGTTAAAAGAGGAAATTTTAGGTTTTATATATGTTACTAGAATAAAAATTTTAAAATTTATACAACACAAACAGTGAACCCTAAAGTAAACCATGGACTATAGTTAATAGCACAATCATATAAATGTGCTTTCATCAATTTTAACAAATGTACCACACCAATGCAAGGTGTTAAAAGTAAGGTGGTATATGAGAATCCTGTATTTTATGCATGATTGTACTATAAACCGACAACTTCTCTAAAAAAAAATCTATTAATAGAAAAGCAAGAAAAGAGAAAAGAGTTAACAGAAAAAAATAACTAGAAATCTCCCTACTATTAGAAGAAAGAAAATATAAAAAATAATGAATACAGTAAGGTACAGTAGTTCATGCCATGTATCAGATACATCTTAGTTGCTCTCTGGGAATGACACTCAGATTATAAGCTAAAGTCCTTTGTCAATAGAAAGAGCATTTTAACATAAAGAACTTGGAGTATTTGTTCAGAATAATATCAAGAATTATTTCTACATCCTGTGGTAAGCACATTTGAATATATACATGAATTCCGTACATGCCTGTATTAACTAAATCTATGTTAACAAGCACACATGTAGGTTTTGTAAACCTTTATGCAGAAGGCCCAAGATTTGGTGACTGGGAAAAGACCACTGCCTTTCAGGTAGTTGGTAACTAAGAAAGGAAATGCATTCTTTAAGGAAATGATGCAAGAGAATGCTTTGAAAAAATATGACATATTTGAAAACACTATCTCAAGATAAAACATACTATGCTCCTGTTATTGTAATGAAAGAGGCCATGGTTTGTTTTCTCTAGAGGGATTACAATTACAGTAAGCCCTACCCCAGACTCCCATGCTCAAAACTGAGGTACTATATGACACTGTAGGTGCAAAACTAGGTCTCCCCACCTGTTTTATTGCCCTTAATTCCTGCCTAAGAGCTGCCAATAAAGAAGTCCAGACTTGAAGTTTGGTATTTTCATGGAGACCAGGAACTATTCAAAGTAAACACTTAACTCATGAAACTGTAGCATTTCCAGTGCAGAAGGAAGCCTCACAAGCATCAACGCCAATGGTTTTCTCAAGCAGAAATCTCCTGAATGACAAGTCTCTATTCAATTGCTGCCAGTGACAAGAAGCTCAGTACTCTGCAGAATGTTTACTGTTAAACCACTCAAACCAGCTAAGTCTGCCTTTTGTGTCCAACCATTGTTCTTAATTTTTTTCCTTGAAAACATAGATAAGTTGAATGTCCTGACCAAGTTAAATCCTTCAAGTTTTAGAAGAAACCTCAAGATCTCCTTTGTGCCCTTGATCATACCTTATTGCAATTGTTAGTGTGTCTCCACCTAGATGTTAAACTTTGAGGGCAGGACCATATCAGTTTTATTTCCAGCAGCATCTCCTAGCAGGGCACTTGGGACAGAGCAAGTGTTCACAATATTTGTCAGTTGAATATCTGAATTAGTTTAGCTCTTTGAGTGAAAAATGGAGGCAAAAAAAGTAGGCCTCAAGCTAATTTCTCTATTTCATTCCTCTTTCCATAATCTCCTGGTCTTGGTTCCCAGACTAATATTAAAACAAATTTACAGACGTACTGGTGAATGAGGCAAGTTGGAATGCATGTGAAGTTCTTAGTAAGTACACCAAAATATTATTACTTCTATAACAAAAATGCTTATTAATTTGGAAATAATTAAGATTGCATTTACATAAATATCAGAGAAATAATTTAAATAATATATACAATATCTGATATTATCATTAATATTATCCTTATGATTACTATCACAATTGCATCTAAAACACCCAGATATTTTTTCTGTATTTTACTATAGCCTCAGCGCACCATCAGAGGATGGAGTCAGAGACCTAGGGCTGAGGAAGGCAACTCTTTTGTTCATAACAGAGCACAGAAACAACCCTTGGAAAGCCAGTCCCTCTAGTACAGTCATCTCTACTCTCATAGTGCTTGCCATGTTCACAGCATTCCTTTCATCTCTCCCAAGGCTGATGTGGCCCCAGCTCCTGGGGTTTATTTTGATAAATGTTTCAAGCTACCAAGCGCCAAGAAACTTGATTCCTTTGCTTTCCAAATACCAAGCCTCTCTACCTGAAAAAGGATGCTTAGATCAGAGCACAGAGATGAAAAGTTTTAAGTTAAGTATGCATTTCTCTCCTTAACCTATTGTCTGTTCATTCCTCAACTCTGAAAAGTTGGAAAAATATCTTCTGATTAAGACTGTTGTAAATCACTAGCGAAAAGTTAAATACTAAGATTTAGCAAATGTTCATTTTTATCTTACGAAGTAGGGTTATGATGGAAATGCCTTTTATGTCCAAAGCCAACAATGTCCTCAAGGGAATTTTAATAAAATCACTCTGTAAAGTGGCATAACTCAAATTCTTTAATGTAATTCTAAACTCTTTATACCTTATGGTAAAAATAAGCTACACCTGGTTATTATAAGGAAGATGTCGTTCTTTTTCTGTGGAAGTGAGAACCAATATTTCTTGAGTACCTGCTAAGTGCCAAGTATTTTATTCGTATTATATAGCAAATCTGCAATATTTTACAGACCAGGAAACTGAGACTCAGAGAGGTTAAAAACTTGCCTAAGGTCAAAGAACTAACAAGTAGAGGAGGTAGGATTCAAATACACGTATTTATGATTTCAAAGACCAGCTCTTTAATGAAAACTGCAAAAAGACAGAAAATATTTCAGTTATGGTATCGTAGAGAGTTTTAGTCTCGTTCCATACAACAGATCACATCTGTAGCATCTTATCTATAATTTTTAACATTTTGTGCCACTAGGAAAATACATTTTTGAAATACTAGCAGCATTTAATGGACAATTCGGGCTCATTTATTTGCTGACATGCTTATTGACTATATTCCTCCCCACTGTATTATAGAGTCCATGGGAACCAGGCCTTGCCTGTCTTATTCATCTCTGTATCCCCATTGCCTACAAAGATTTCTGCCACTGAGAAGAAAGAAGCTCAATAAATACTTTTTGATTAAATGAATGAATATCACATATCTGATATGCCAGCAATAAAGGGTCATTAAGAAGTTGTCAATTCTCACTTTCTCTCTGGAAGCAGATGATGATGTTTATAGTTCCAATATCTTGTGGCATTTTGTCATTATAACACATGGTAGAGAGAAATCTCTCCTGTTCTTTAAAGTACCAGCCATTATTTCATTAAGTCCAGAGAGTAGTATCATTCTCTGTGATTTTGACACAGCCCCAAACCCATGGTTTTGAATCCTGAAGGATTCTCTAACTCTGTGAAGTATACCAAACTTCTAAAGAGATTGTTTCCAAAATTCCTTTGGCTAATGGTGACAACAGAAGCAGGGAGGCTAGGGTGCTGCAGAAGTATGTGTAGTTTAGACTTGGCATCAGGTTTCTTTCAAAGGACTGTTCCTTTTTAGTTAGCTCAGTTGGTTGGAGTTCGATGTAATAAGGCCTAGGTCATCGGTTCAATCCCCTGGTGGAACAATTAACCTGCTTTTTTTCCTGGATGCAGGATTAACTCTGAACCCCAGCTAGCCCCCTTTGCTTTGATTCTGTGCTTCAGAAAGGCCAGAAGAAATAGTCATGCAAAGCAAAGCAGATGCTTACTGAGAACTGCAGAAGAGTCATTTCTCTATAAAATCTCCAAATCTCATCATCATACTTTTCAAAGAATTATACGACTGACTCATACTTTGTTGACAATTGATTTAATACATTTCCTAATTAGGGCTATAAATAATGGAGCTAACAATCTATAAACAATCTCATAAATAGTCAACTGGTTTATATAAAATTAAATTAGAAAAAACTAAGATTGGCAATGACCAGAAGTTACCCTTTGGAATAGAACTTCTACTGTAATACATTAACTAAGAGTTTGCCTTAATGAGAAAATAACTACTAAAGTTTTCCTATGAGTGAATACAAACTTAGCACAAATTTTATACATAGACTCTCAGGGAAACATTAGTGGCTTTATATACAGTAACAAGAAGGCATCTCATTAGCAGAACCTTTAGATCCTGGAGGAGATTTGAACCAGGAGACAAACAGTTGAACAGTCTATTTTCAATAAGGGCTTATTCAATTTAAGTCAAAAGCTGAATGAGAAATTAAAAATAGGTCTGGTACACAGAAAGACAACTCCTTTTGCAGAGAAAACCCAAGGTCTTTAAAATGATTCCACGTCACATCAGTTTGCTGAACCAAAGCCAAATGTTCATTTAAATATGATTTGTTTTTCTTATTTGAACCTCTAGTGAATCCACAATTTAACAAGTTAAAAAAGGAAAAATATTCCCTCTGGAAACCGAACAATAGTTGTCCTTAAATTTGAGCAAGCTGTCATCTAGATGTTGAGGATACCACCACCCCCATCAGCTATTGCCACAATAGATGCAAGAATATTTTGGTTGATTTTGTTACTACAATGAAATATTGGCTAATAGTTGAATAAAGATACTGTTACAGATTGAATTGTGTCCCCCCCTCAAAAGATACGTTCAACTCCTAACCCCAAGTCCCATGAATGTGATTCTATTTAGAAATAGCTCTTTGAGGATGTGAATAGATAAAATGAAGCCAAACTGGGATTAGGGCGGACCCTAATCCAGTATGACTGGTGTCCTTCTAAGAAGAGGAAATTGGATACTGACAGACAGAGATCATGAAGAGGATGGCATGTGACTACAGGGGCAGAGAACGCTATGATTGCCAGCCAGTCACCTCCAGAAGCCAAGAGAGAAGAATGAAACCTATTCTTCCCTACAGACTGCAGAGTCTATACCAGCACCTTGATTACAAACTTCTAACTTCCAGAACTGCTAGAAAATACATTTCTGTTGTTTTAAGCCACCCTGTCTGTGATGTTTTGTTACAGCAGCCCTAGGAAATTAAAAGACACTGACTGAGATAACATGCTACATTTCAGAAAAACTAAGACTACCTCTTATACATACCTTTATCACAAGACATTGTCTAACTTTTCTGTCATTATTGCTTTTATAGAGGTAATGCCTTGGTTTTTCTTTTTGTCCCTTCTTCCCTAAGGAACCCTGTATATTCAATTGCAGATAGATGGTCAATACCAAGGAAAACTGTGAAGCAGTCAATGTTTGTATTTGGTTCCTCCAAGTTTTCTGTTTTGTATGTAGGGGCCTTTCTGTAAGCTCCTCCCAAATCACATTCTCTCCCCATCCCACCAGTATCCCCCACACTCCCACCATCATTAAAATTTGCTAGTGGAAACATCCATATCACTATTTACACTAGAATGCAATTTCAATTCAGCCTTTACCTTGTCAAAGGATTTTTCAATTTTATGTTATTTCTCTTTATTAGAAGTTACCTAGAACAGACTGGAAAGAAGGTTTGGCTTGCATTAATTTTTGCTTTGATTTTTTTTTGTTTCTAGAGGAAGCATAAAGTAATAAGCAGAGCAGAGGCTCAGAGGTTCCTCAGACGTCAGCTCAAACTCTTATTCTGCCCGCTACCTACTAGGTAACACTCAGAAAATGCATAATCCCTCTAGGGCTCTATATCTTTATCTTAAAAGGAGACTGCATGAGGTGATGTTAATATTAATGAGATCACTTGTAAACAGAACAAAAGCAATGCCTGGTGTAGAAGAGACGCAGTAGGTGAGGCTTCTTATTATTACCTGAGCAGTGATGGTATCTGTTTTCTGTGAAGGAGGAAACATGATTATCTGCTAAAACTGAAGCAGAGGTAGACTGGTAATGAAATTGAATAATATTGAAGAATTAAAATAGCTGCTACAGGAAATGTGAAAGGGAGATGAATAATAACAAGTTAAACAGTAGCAGAAAAAAAGTTAAGGTTCTGGCTGCGCCGGCACTTATTACTCACGGTGATGCCTCAGGGTTCCAATGTCCTGGAATGGGGTCAGACAGAGCAGCCTGTTACTAGGTCCAGAGTCTGGGTCATTCCTGTTCATGAGCCATTTGAGAGAGATTCCTGTCAACAATGTCATGGGCTTCACCTTCCACCCAGGAAGGGAAAACCAGCTCTGGAGTCTGGTCTATGCCAAAGGTCCACTAAACAATCGCCAAGGCTGCTCCTGTCTGGGGAAGCCCAGGTTCCTGACTCAGCGCCAGCTTTCTAAACAGGAAACAGAGAAACCCTGTTTGGTTATGACTGGGGAAGATTTATTTTCTAGCTCTGGGGTCCCGCTGAAGCATTCTTTTCTCTCTCCCTTTCAAAAAGGATTTGATCCAGTGTAAATGACCAAGGTCATGAATGGCTGTTTATTCTGCAACTCCTTGGACTTTCCATTGCCATTTCTGAAATGTTATCATGTTAAATGACCTACAGACACCTAAGCAAGCTATTCTGAAAAAGTCTCAGGGTGACTCAGTTACATATTTTCTTTAAATGTACTTCTGCTGTCATTGGTCCATTCAAAACTCCACTGCTCCTTTCCTACCACCTGATTTGGGCAGATGCTGTGTCCTCTCTCAGTAACCATCAATGACCTAAAGTTAGATCCCTTTGTTTTTCAGAAGTTTGAATCTAGATTTGGGGTTGTGGCATTTATACTGGCCATTATTTCTCTGAATATTTCTTCTGTCTTGTTCTCTACTTTTTCTGGCATTACAATTATATATGTATTAGACTGTTTGATATTGTCCCACATATCTTGGATTCTCTGGAGCTTTATATTTTGTTTTTTGGGTTTTTTTTTTAGGGGGGAGTATTTTTTTTTTTATTTCAGTTTTTTAAATTCTTTTTCTCTTTGTGTTTCAGTTTAGGTAATTTCTATTGACCTGTCTTCAAAGTCACTGACTCTTTTGTTAGCTGTCATGTCTACTGATGAGCCAAAGGCATTCTTCATGTCTGTTACCACATTTTTGTTTTTTGTTTTCTCATTAATTTCCGTCATTCCTATTTGATTCTTTTTCAGTTTCCACTTCTTTGCTGAAACTGCCCATCTGATCTGGTGTGTTCACTTTCTCTATTGTAGCAGGGATCAGCAAACTAGGCTTGTGGGCAAAATCCAGCCTGGGAGATGAAAATGGTTTTTACATTTTAAAGGTCTTTAAAAAACAACAACAAAAAAAAGAAGAAGAAGAAGAAGATGTGACAGAAATCATATGATGCTCATAAAACCTAAAATATTTATTGTCTGGCTCTTTACAGAAAAAGTTTGCCAAACTCTGCATTAAAGCCTTTAACATATTAATCATAGTTAGTTTAAATGCCCGTCAAATAGTTTCAACATCTGTATCATAATCGAGTCTGGTCTTGATGATTGCTTTGTCTCTTGGCAGTATGTGGTTTTTTCCTGCCTTTTTCTTTCAAGAAAAATGTCTCAACTATTTTGCTGAAAGCCAGAATCTTACTGAAGACAGTACAGCCTATGGTAAATAATTCTCATGACTGAAGTGAGCATGCCCTTCCTTCTGCTAGTCCTTTGGTGCACGGGTTCGAGTTCATCTGGTCAGGCGTTGGACTATGTTTTAGGATTGTTGTTGCTATGATTACCCTCGGTGCACCACAAGCTTCAAATTCCTCTAGTAATACCTGGGGCTTAGGGTAGGGCTGGTAAGTCAGAAGATTTTTCTCAATATCTGCTTGACTCAGTTTTAGGTTTTTTCTTTGTACTGTGCCTCAGAGAGGGTGTGTCTCCATATTCTTGCAACTCTCCCAGCTCATTCCGCTGTTGTGATTCAAAAGGAGAGGAAGGGTTAAGCCTTAATCTTAGGTTGGCACTGTATCTCTGAGTTTTGGATGTGGGTCCTCAGGTTTATGCCCTTCCCCAAGCTGAACTTCTTGGTCAAGCACATCTGCCTGCTTCTGGGTGAGAGGGTTATGTTCTACTACCTTCTCTCAGCTGCAATGGGTTTTCACCAATGCCCTAAGGTCAATAGTGTTTGCTAGCCTTCCCCCCTACCCAGCCTCATAAATTAAGGCTTTTGTTCTAAAGGAGAGAGCAGGGAGAAGGGTCCTGGTAGATTTCACAGCCTGCACCATGAGGGATGCTTTCTCAGACTCTTACCGACCTTTCTTTGAGCACCTGGTAGAACAGGTGGAGGAAAAGCCTACAAGAGAGTGTGATCTCTCCCCTGGGATTCCATACTCTCTATGTGGAGTGAGCTACTACAATGGTGTACTATGGGAACACAGGTTCAGGGTAAAACAGAAACTTTCAGCAAATGACCCCTTTACTGTACAGAATGAAGAGCTCAGAAAGGGGAAATCTCCTTGTCATTGATATAGTCCAAAGAGCAGGGGAAGAAGTCCCATCAGGGCAGGACTCCCAGTGTGTCTGAAAACTGCTCCAGGTCGGGGTCAACAGATGGCAGCACTGCACACCCCACTTCATGCAAGAGAAGAGAGACAAGTCAATAGTGTGAGTGTAGTGTTTATCCACCCCAGGGGGAAGGGCCCCTGACACTGGGAATTCCTGTTCTGATAAGCATTTGTGGTACTTGTTCCTGGTTTACAGGCTTAAGGTCTGGCAGGGCCTTTTCATTAGATTAAACATCTCCCCTAGGTTGTAGAATGGCACATAATAGAAAATGTGGGGGTAGTAGAAGACCAGAGGATGGCAATTTAGCCTGTGTTTATGACTTCCCCAGAGAGAGAGGTGGGGGTAGGCGAGGTCTGGGCGATGGCCGCTGAACAAGTCTGTGATTTCCCTAATACTCTTGTCAACCCATGCTCTGCCTCCACTAGATCATTAACCTTTCCAGTTGAATTCTTACCAGCATCCAGCTGTATATATGCCACTTAAGCAAGGATTTGCAACCTACCTCTCCCAGCAGGTATGTGTCTATTCTTACATTTCATGCTAGATGGTTACCCTGAAACCTCAACTCTGTTAAATTCAAGAGAAGTAGTGGACTTGCAATTTTTCTGCAGTAGCCTTTCAGTTTGCTTGGCTATTTTTATGTTGAAAGGGTGGAAGTGGCACTTTATTCAGCTCTCTACATCCCTAAGTGGAAACCACAAGTCCAGATGCCTCACTTTTTGAGGCTGCATCTTTGGATAGCATCCACAAGTTGAATGAAGATATCAGAAAAGTGCTAGAGGTCTCAAGGGGAAAGGGCAAAGGGCTATGTTGCATGTTGGACAGAAGACCCCTGTCTCACTTTGGTCCTATAAGTGAACAGGTTTCTCTGTTAACAGGTGTCTGATTATTAAGTGAGGTCAGGGGTTGAACACAGGGAATTTTCAGGATAAGCACAGTAAAGGGAGCAGGGAAGTTAAAGCTATTACTAAGAGAGATACAGGGTGATGGATTCTAGGTTCCCAAGTAAACAGGGAAGGATGTGAAGCCAGAGATGGTTCACAGGCTGAGGGAAAACAGCATTTTTTAACCTAGAGTTTAAGAAAGGCAAAGATCAGATTCACTGGGTCTAAAGTATGAGAGAGTTGGAGAAGCAGATGGGTATTATAAGGGAAGGAGTCAGCCATTTGTAGATAGACTCTGCAGTTGAACAATTCAAAGTGCTGGCTATCTGCTTTGTAATGTACAAAGCTCCCATCACCAGAAACAGTCAAGTTGACACAGTAATCCAGAATGGACAAAAAGAAAATCCATTAGAGATGTTATAGTAGACCATACTTTGTGGGGAGCATTAACACTTCTTTGGAAAAGGAAGCTTTTCAAAGAGGAGGCAAAGTCCTAATGGGCACAGAAATCAGAAGCCAAGGGGGCACATCTTCATAAGTCACCAAAATTGAAGCAGTTAAAAGTAAGTATTGAAAGCTGGAGAATAGAGTCAGGATGTGAGATGAGAAGCAGCAGAATCCTCACTTTGGCAAGATGGGAAGGGTCCCACATTAAAGGAACACTCCACTGCATGCCCAGTGTGGGGTGGATGCAGACTCCGAACCATATAACCTCACTTATTCAGCCTCCCTTTCCTTACTCTGTTGTCGCTATTCCCTTATCTCTCACTTCCCTCAACCCATCCACCCTGGATCACTAGGTTCCCCCTCCAGCTTGAGGTAAATCCCAGTTTCTATTGGCTTCTGATCACTATTTTCCTCCAGCTACATTTCCTCTCTTTTCCTTGGATTGAATTATCCACAGCCTTCAGAAAACTCATCTTTAGAAGCTAGCCCCTAAGAAAAGCATCATACAGAGCCTGCCCTAACCTTGAGTGTAGGCCTTAGGTTTGGTGTCCTTTAAGTTCACTATTATCTCCAAGATTCTAAAAACCCAGCCCAACTTGCAGATTTAGCTGGGGTAGGTAACAATAAGCTGAAAGCCATCTTCTCTATTAACTTTAGGCAGTCTGATATGGGAAATATTTTCAGTGTCTAACCTGGCTTTGATGCCCTTCTTCTTTGAAATAAGTACATAAGTCTATTACCAAAGTCAAATAAAAATTCCAGGTTTTCCCACAAATGACTTTACAGCTTTGGCTATCTAAGGCATGACCAGAAAAGCTTGTCTCAGTTTTAAGATTGTTGTTTTGAAAGTAGGTTTGACTGGATTTTGAAGTCAAAATCCATATGGATAAAAAAAGTTCACATATAATACAAAAATTTCATGCTGTTGCAAATGACAAGGGAATAAGGCCAACAGATAAAATTCCCATCCCTGTCCTGGTTCGCTCTTCAGTAGATGTTCAAATGGGCAGAAGGATCTCAAGTGGGAGGAGGTCAGGGCAAACAAGGACCCTAGAAAATCTATAAGCTAGGATAATAATCAAATTGCCTTAAAGTGTTCCAATGAGAGGCCCAATTTAATATGACTAATTATCCACAGTTTTGCTGTTGGGTAAATTCTCTTCTCTATTCACATGACTCAGGTCCAGAATAGCTTTCATCACTCACCTCAGCCACGATATTTTCTTCTGGCAGCAAATCCGTCTCATGGGGTTATGACTGTTTTGTTCCAAGGATTATTCAACTATACATACATACACTCTGTATAAATACAGATGAAAAATAGTACATTTGTTCTCACATAAATACTAAAGCAAAATGTGCTAATCCCTTGCTGCCTTTGCAGTGATTCACTGGGGAACAAAAATTTTTTGCCAAGCATTCAGGAGTCAAGTCAATATTCCACTTGTAAAGGGAGAAGAAACTCAAGCCATAAAAGTTTTCCAGTTTACTAACTGACTAAGCTGATAGACTGAAATATATTCATAAGATTACATCTTCTTACGGAGGCCAGTGGTCCCCAAACTTTTTAACTATCCCTATCAATAATAAAAAAAAGTTGGAGGATCATTCCAATAGGTGTTGGTTATTTAAATGTTAATTTATGCAGGTGACATAAATCTACTCTACAAATACGCTATGGACTCTATAATCTTAAAAAGCATTTAAAATGATGTGATTAAAATGAAATAATTATTCATCAAATTATCATACCTTCATACTATCATTGTCTAATATCTTAAGGCACAATATACACTTAGAGTTTGATTGTTAACTATAGTAAATAAAAATGAATATTTAAAAATAGTTGCATTGATATTTGTGAATTTTTACTGACTTCTTATCAAATCTTCATAATGTGACTCCTATTAGGAGCTCCTACCAGGAGTAGAAGTGGCAACTCTGCAATGCTCTTATTAATACTGTGGGCTTGCATTATTATTCTTATCTTTAATTTGCATTTTCTCTGCAAGATATTTTATCAGTCATTTGTTCCAGGTTGTAAAGATTAATTTAGTTAAAACTAAATAATATGCTCCAAAAATCCACTTAAAGAGACACTTGAACTACAATGCATTACAATAGTCTGGGAGAAAGCAATCAGATAAGGACATTATCATCAACCTCTCCTTGGTGGGGAACTCCTATCTTTCCTATAAGATGCCTCCAGGGACTTTGGGAAGATGGCGGAGTAGGAAGGTCCAGAAATCAATCCCTCCACCTGAACAACTATGAAATAGGCAACAGCTGTCTGAGTCAACTATTGTGAAACTCTAGAGTACAGCAGAACTCAGTGCAGTATCCAGGAAAGAGCTGGAGGAAGAGTCTAGTAAATCACAGTAAATACTGGTGAATTTCATGCTCTGGGCAGCAGCAACCATCACCCATCTCCCAGCATTGCAGCACTAGACCCTGGTGCAGCTTGCTGATGCCAAGGTAGGATATAAAGACCTAGTTCCCCAAGATCACCACTGACCACTGCTTTAATTAACTACTTCAGCTTGCTGGGAGACCAGCTCTGAGAACAGCCATTGTTCCAACCCACTCCAGACAAAAGCAGCAGAGAAGACTTAAAGGTAGAACTCATCCTCAGAACTATGGAAAACAATTAAAGGGCTGCATTTACTGGGCAAGTGCCAAATCAAGAAAATGCAGCTTCAAAGAATCATAAGGGAAGCCTTGGCACCTTTGCTGACCCCTCCATTACCTCCTCCCTAGAGCAGTGTGGGGTCAGTTGGCATTCACTTTGTGGGTTCCTGGCCTTGTTCCATCTGGGAAAGACTAATCTGAGAAAGCCCTCTCCTGCTTGTGCTCCACCCCCCACTTCTAGAATTTGCCTTCTGGGGAAAAGTAGCTTGAGACAGACAAAACAAGGTAAGAAACAGTTGAGTCAGGTTGCCTGGGACAAAGGCTTGCCTGATTTAAGTCCTGAGTTGGAGAACTCAAGAAAGGGAAATGGTTTGTTTCTTAGGGAGTAGAGAGGGCTTTCCAATTCCTGTCAACAGGACAACTCCTAAGGCCACTAGTAAGTACTGGCCAAGGACAAGATATATGCCCAGAAAAAACAGAGAAGATGCTGCACTTTGTATTCAACTTGAGCGAACCTTCTAGATAGGAGAGCTGAACTCCGAAGGAGATTATCAGCTAACATAAAGCCAACTTGCAAAGACTGTGAAAGGTGTTATTTTTTGGTTTGGTTTTGTTAGCTCCTAGCACTCAAGAAAATTTCTGTCCTATCACTAGTTGGATACAAATTAAAGAAACAGCTCAGGAACTAACTCCATAGTTAACATTTTAAAATATTAAAATGTAGAGTGTACAAGAAAAGATTATAAGAAACAAAGAAATGTTAAAATGATAGCTGATCTAAAAGAAGAGGATAAAATCCCAGAAAATATCAACAAAGAAGACCAGACTAAGGACATACCAAAGACTCTGAAAAATTATCCCAATATGCTCAAAGATATAAAGAGAAAGAAAAAAAGGATATGATGAAAACAATGAATGAACAATATGAGAATTCTGATAAAGAGATAGAAATTTTAAAAAGGAACCAAACAAAACTACTGGAGTTGAAGGCCACAATAAAGGAAATGAAATATTCCAAGAAGGGTTTCAACAGCAGATTGGAGCTGGAAGAAGAAAGAATCAGTGAACTCAAAGACAAGAATTGAAATTAGTCAGAAAGAAAAAATAATTTGAAAAGGCAAAAATTGCAAAAGAGACCTGTGGGATACCACCCATCATACCAAGAGACGCATTATTGGAGAAGAAGGAGAGAAAGGAGCAGAAGTAATATTCGAAGAAAAAATGACAGAAAACTACACAAACTTGGCAAAAGACATGAGCATGCACATTCAGGAATCCCATCGAACACCAAAAAGGATAAACATGAAAAGAAATACGTGAGACAAATGGTGGTCAAACTGCAAAAAGCAAAAGGTAAGGAGAGTGTTCTGAAAGCTGCAAGAGAAAAGTAACATGTTATGTACAAGGGAGTCCCAATTAGATTAAGTGCTAATTTCTCATGAGAAACCATGGAGGCAAGGAAGCAGTCAGTAGAGATACTTAAAGTGCAGAAAGAAAACAATTGTGAACAAAGAATGTTATATCCAGAGAGACTTTCTTTCAAAATGAGGAAGAGATTAAGACAGTCCCAGACAAACAAAAGCTGAGGACGTACATTACCACTGGACCTGACCAACAAGCAATGCTAAGGGAGTTCTTCAAATTGAAAGAAGAACACACTAGACAGTAGAACAAAATGGTATAATGAAAAAAAGACCTCCAATAAAGGTAATCATTTGGGTACTGATAAATGCCAGTACTACCATATTGTATTTTTGGTATGTAACTCTACTTCCTATTTCTTACAGGTGTTAAAATTCAAATGCATAAAAATTAATGACAAATCTATGCTTTTGGACATACAAAGTACAAAGATATAATTGGTAACAAGTATAAAGAAAAACGTGAGGGGATAGAAGGGTATATGAACAATGTAGGTATATGCAATTGAAGTTTAGTTAGTATCAAATAAAAAAATGATTTTATATATTTAGGATTTTAAATTTTTACCGCATGGTAAAAACAAAGAAAATATATGAAAAATATATCCAGAAAAATATGAAAAGGGACATAATATGGTGTGAGGCAAAAAAAAAGCAAATAAATATGAAAGTAGGCATTAATGGGAGAAATGAGGGATAAAAGAAGTTATAGGACTTACAAAGATTAAATACCAAAATGCCAGAAGAAAGTCATACCTTATCAGTAGTTACTTTCAATGTAAATGAATTAAACTCTCCAGTCAAAAGACAGTGGCAGAATGGATAAAAAAGCACAACTCAATGATATGTCATTTACAAGAGATTTACCTTAAATTCAAAGATCTAAGCAGGTTGAAAGTGAAAGGACAGAATAAAATATACCATGCAAATAGTAATCAAAAGAGAGCTGGAACAGCTATACTAATATCAGATAAAATAGACTATAAATTAAAAATTGTTACAAGGAACAAAGAAAGGCATTGTATTCTGATAAAGGGGACAATTTAATAAGAACTAGCAATTATAAATATATATGTACCTAACAGCAGAGCCACAAAATATATGAAACAAATATTGACAGATTTGAAGGGAGAAATGGACAGTTCTGCACTAACAGGAGACTTTAATACATGACTTGCAATAATGGATAGAACATCTAGACAGAGGATCAGAAGGAAATACAAGACTTGAACAATATTCTAATCAACTAGCTCTAACAGACATATAAAGAACACTTCACCCAATAGCAGCAGGATTCACATTCTTCTCAAGTACACATGGATCATTCCCCAGAATAGACCATGTATTACCTCAAAAACTCAGTCTCAATAAATAAAAAAATACTGAAATCATACAATATATATTCTCTAACCACAATTGAGTGAAAGTAGAAATCAATAACAGGCAGAGAAAAGGAAATTTCACAAATAAATGGTCAAGGAAGAGATCACAAGGGAAATTGGGAAATATCTTCAGGCAAAGGAAAATGAAAATATACAGCAAAATATATGGGAAGAAGCAAGGGCCAGTGCCTAGTGGGAAATTTAGAGCACTACATGCTACATTAAAAAAGAAGAATCTGACTCCCAGGGGTGTAAATCTCCCTGGCAAAGCGGGATATGACTTCTGGGGATGAATACGGACCCAACATCATGGGATTGAGAACATCTTCTTGACCACAAGGGGGATGCAAAATGAAATGAAATAAAGTTTCAGTGGCTGAGAGATTCCAAATGGAGTTGAGAGATTATTCTGGTGGGTATTCTTGTGCACTATATAGATAACCCTTTTTGGGTTTTAATGCATTGGAATAGTTAGAAGTAAATACCGGAAACTATCAAACTGCGACCCAGTAGCCTTGACTCTTGAAAACAATTGTACAGCAATGTAGCTTACAAGGGGTGACAGTGTGATTGTGAAAGCCTTGTGGATCACACTCCCTTTATCCAGTGTATGGATGGATGAGAAGAAAAATGGGGACAAAAACTAAATTAAAAACAGGGTGGGAGGGGGCAGATGATTTGGGTGTTCTTTTATACTTTTATTTTTTATTGTTATTTTTATTTTTTCTGGTACAAGGAAAATGTTCAAAACTAGATTGGGGTGATGAATGCACAACTATATGATGTTACTGTGAATAACTGATTGTACACTTCGGGTGACTGTATGGTATGTAAATATATCTCAATAAAATTGAATTAAAAAAAAAATCTCAAATCAGAAACCTAATGTCAAACTGAAAGAATCTAGAAAAAGAAGAGCAAACTAAACCCAAAGCAAGCAGAAGGAAGGACATAACAAAGATTAGAGTAGAGACTAATGAAATAGAGAATTAAAAAAATAGTAGAGATAAGAAAAAAAACCCAAAAGTCAGTTCTTTGAAGAGATCAATAAAATTCGCAATCTGTTAGCTAGATTGACAAGGAAAAAAGTAGGACACAAATAACTAAAATCAGAAATGAAAAAAGGAACATTAAAACCAACCCCACACAAATAAAAAAATACTTTAAGAGGATATTATGAACAACAATATACCAACAAATTATATAACCTAGATGAAATGAAAAAATTCCTAGAAACACACAAACTACCTACACTAACTCAAGAAGAAAGAGATCTCAACAAACCAGTAACTAATAAAGAGATTAAATTAGTCATCAAAAACCTCCCAGCACAGAAAACCCCAGAACCAGATGGCTTCACAGGTGAATTCTACCAATCATTCCAAGAAGAATTAATACAAATCCTGCTTAAACTTTTCCAAAAAATAGAAGAGGGAACACTCCCTAATTGTTTCTACAGGGCAAACATTACCCTCATACCAAAGCCAGATAAAGATGCTGCAAGAGGAGAACCTAAGATGGCGGCTAGGTAAGACAGGGCAAAAAAACACCTCCATGAAAAACACTAGATAAAAACCAGAAAGTGACCCAGAATACCGGTTACAGTGATGCACCAGCTGGACAAGGTCTGCTAGTACCACAGGGGCTGTATACTTGGTGAAACCAGGAGCCTGCATTCTGAAACAAGTGAGTAAGCTGGCTGGAAGACCCGCAGCCGTGTGGCAGTGTGGGGAAGCCAGGGGTTGGCGTTTGGAGATGGACTGGTTCTTTTAAAAAAAAAAAAAAAGGGAAAAACCCAGGAGTGGCTCCAGTTGTGACAGTGGGAACCACGCAGTAAAACACAGCAGGAGAGGACTGAGCTGGCCTCTTGGTGTCTGGCCTGGAGGATAGCCTGCTGCAGATAACCTCAGGGACAGGGGAATGGAGGGGAGAGCCAGAAGCAGAAAGAATCCCCGCAGCTCACAGCTGGCTCCCCAGAGGACTGGACAAATTCCTGCCCAGGGCCATGCCCACAGCCCAGAGCCCCGCCAGTTGTCCCGGAGCTGGGAAGAAGGAACTGTGGGGGGGGGGGGTTGAGATGCCCCGTACAGCCATCTTTGCATCAGGCTGAGAGCGCCCCTGCACGGCCTGGTGGCCCGGGGCTTCCCTTGAGGGACAGCGCGCACTGGTGACGTAGCATGGCATTCCCTCGGCAGAGGTCCTGGAAGATCACAGCTGAGAAAGGGGGCCTGCTCAGAAAACCCAGGGACGCTATTCCAAGTCAGCTGGTTTGTGGGTCAGCGAGAGAGAGTCTGGGGCTGAACTGAAATAAAGGCTTAGACTCTTGTGGCAGCCTTGAATCTCTGGGAACCTGGGGGGTTTGAACATTAAAGCTGCCCTCCCTCCCTGACCACCAGGACACATGCCCCACATTCAGGGCGGACAGCTCCAGCAACACACCCAAACTGAATTCACCAACTGAACCCCACAAGAATCATTTCCCCATATACCACAGGGACAAGGTTGAGAACTGACTTGAGGGGTACAAATGACTCACAGACGCCATCTGCTGGTTAGTTAGAGAAAGTGTACACCACCAACTTGTGTTCCTGAAAAATTACATTGGTATCTCTTTTTACAACTTGAAAGAACCCTCTCAAGCAAAGCAAATGCCAAGAGGCCAAAAACAACAAAATCTTAATGCATATGATAAAACCAGATGATATGGAGAACCCAATTCCAAGCCCCCAAATGAAAATATCAGAAGAGACACAGTACTTGGCACAATTAATCAAAGAACTACAATCGAAGAATGAAAACATGGCAAAGGATTTAAAGGACATCAAGAAGACCATGGCCCAGGATATAAGTGACATAAAAAAGACCCTACAGGAGCATAAAGAAGACATTGCAAGAGTAAATAAAAAAATAGATGATCTTATGGAAATAAAAGAAACTGTTGGCCAAATTAAAAAGACTCTGGTACTCACAATACAAGATTACAGGAAGTTGAACAACATCTCAGTGTCCTAGAAGTCCACAGAACAGAAAATGAAAGAACAAAAGAAAGAATGGAGAAAAAAATTGAAAAAATCACAATGGATCTCAGGGATATGATAGATAAAATAAAACGTTCAAACTTAAGATTCATTGGTGTCCTAGAAGGGGAAGAGAAGGGTAAAGGTCTAGAAAGAGTATTCAAAGAAATTGTTGGGGAAAACTTCCCAAACCTTCTACACAATATAAATACACAAAGCATAAATGCCCAGCAAACTCCAAATAGAATAAATCCAAATAAACCCACTCCGAGACACATTCTGATCAGACTGTCAAATACTGAAGAGAAGGAGCAAGTTCTGAAAGCAGCAAGAGAAAAGCAATTCACCACATGCAAAGGAAACAACATAAGACTAACTTGTGACTACTCAGAGGCCACCATGGAGGCAAGAAGGCAGTGGCATGACATATTTAAAATTCTGAGAGAGAAAAATTTCCAACCAAGAATACTTTATCCAGCAAAACTCTCCTTCAAATTTGAGGAAGAGCTTAAATTTTTCACAGACAAACAAATGCTGAGAGACTTTGCCAATATAAGACCTGCCCTACTTCAGATACTAAAGGGAGCCATACCAACAGAGAAACAAAGAAAGGAGAAAGAGATATAGAGAATTTTAACAGACATATATAGAACCTTACATCCCAAATCAAACAGGACACTCATTTTTCTCTAGTGATCATGGAGCTTTCTCCAGAAGGGACCATAAGCTGGTACATAAAACAAGCCTCAAGAAATTAAAAAAATAAATAAATAAATAAAGTAAAATAAAATAAAATAAAATTGAATATACTCAAAGCACATTCTCCAACCACAATGAAATACAAATAGAAGTCAATAATTTTTGAATTGTAACTCCACTATTTTCTTCCTATATGATATAAAATACACAAACTCTAATGACAACTCAGTGGTTTTGAACTCAACATAAAATATGTAATTTTAGACAACTATATAAAGGTGGGGGAATGGAGGAGTATAGGAACATAGTTTATGTGTCCTATTGAAGTAAAGATGGTATCAAAGAAAAACAAGATTGTTATGGATTTAAAAGGTCAATTTTAAGCCCCACAGTAAACACAAAGAAATTAGCAGAGAATATGACCATAGAGTTGAAAAGTAGAGTATGGGTTAAGAGAAATGGGGGAAGGGGCAATGGGGAGTTAAGAAATGAGTGTAGGGTTGCTGTCTGAGGTGAAGGGAAATTTCTAGTAATGGATGGTGGGAAAGAGCATTACAACATTCTAATTGTGATTAATCCCACTAATGGAATGCTAGGGAGGGGGTGGAATGGGAAGATTTAGGCTGTATATATGTTTTCACAATTGAAAAAAAAAAAAAGACAGTCTAAATAGATGACAATTGAATGCCAAGGATGAACCTATATGAGATTGGAGGATGGAGGACAGGAGGCTCAAAGGGACACAGTTGAGACATAAGGAAAAGGAAATATAGAATATAAGCTTTGTATCATCATTGAATCTCTTGTACTTCTTAGCTGCGCTTAATGGGATTGCATAAAAGAATGTTCTTGTTCATGGGAATTGTATATGTGAATTATACTGTTTGTTCAAGGATGTGTGCAGCTAGCTCTCATATGTTCAGAAGACAGAGCAACAGATGATGGATGATAAATAGGGAGGCAGGGAGGGAGGGAAAGAAATAGCGATGTGACAGCATGTTAAAGTTGGTGGATTGGGCTATCAGGGGAGGGGGTCAGGGTATGATGGAGTTCTGTGTATGGGGTTAATATTGTTTTTGCAACTGTACCTATAACTTTGAATTTATTTCAAAAAAAAAGAACCACCTAAAAAGAATAACAACAACAACAACAACAACAAAGATACTATAGGAGACAGGAACCTAAGATGGCAACTAGCTGAAACAAAGGAAAAAACACCTCTGTGGAAAACACTAGATAAAAAACCAGAAAGGACCCAGAACACCACTTCCAAAGTAGCACCAGCTAGACAAGTTCTGCTAAAGCCACAGGGAAAGTGCCTTTTGTGAAACCAGGAGTCTGCATTCTGAAACGAGTGAGTGAGTAGGCTGAATCCCTCGGCCACGCTGCATTGGGGGGAAACGGTGGGCTGGACTTCAAAAAAATAAAAAATAAATAAAAATATATATATATATATAAAAGAAGCCCAGGAACAGCTGCAGATAAGACAGGAGTGCTCTGGACTAACGCCTCGGTTTCTGGGGTGGAGGATACCCCTTCCCACACCCACTGCTGATTGTCTCGGGTCCAGGGAAACAAAGGGGAGACGCGTGGTTTGCAGCGGTCTCCCCAGCGGGTGGGGCTGCTCCTGCCCGAGGCAAGCACACGGCGTAGAGCCCAGCCGAAAAACCCAGCCTCATGGCCGTCACCCCGGCGGGCAGGGCTGCTCCTGCCCGGACCGAGCACATGGCGTACAGCCCAGCCGAGAAACCCAGCCTCGCGGCCGTCGCCCTGGCAGTCGGGGCTGCTCCTGCCCAGGCTGAGCAAACGGCGTAGAGCCCAGCCGAGGAACCCAGCCTGACAGGGAGTCTTTCCCGCAGCATCACTCACACGACACAATATCGGCTGTGGACAGTGGCCTTGAATACACCCATGGCCGATTGTCCCGGAGCTGGGAGAGCGGAGCTCTGAGGAAAGGGGGAAGTTAACACGTCCCATTCAACCATCTTTGAAGCGGGCTGGGAACGCCCCTACACAGCCCGGCGGCCCAGGGCTTCCCTGGGGGCCGGCGCTCACTTGTGATGTGGCACGGCCCGCCCCACCCCACCCCACCCCTGCCATAGAGGTCCTGAAAAAACACAGCAGGGAGGGGGGAACTGCTCAGAAATCCCAGGGAACCTACACCAATACCAAGGACTTTTGGGCCAGTGGCAGAGAACAGCCTTAAATCTCCGGGAACACCTGGGACATCTGATTGTTAAACCTGCCCTTCCTCCCTAACCACTCAGGCACATGCCCCTCATTGGGGGCAGACAGCACCAACAACACACCCAAATTAAGTGCACCAATTGGACCCCAAAAGAATCAGATCCCCACATACCACAAAGTTGGGGAGAACTGACTTCAGGGGAATAAGTGACTCACGGACGCCACCTGCTGGTTAGTTAGAGAAAGTGTATGTCACCAAGCTGCAATTCTAACAAATTAAAGACTCACAGATGCCATCTGCTGGTTAGTAAGAGAAAGTGTACGTCACCAAACTGTGTCTCTGAAAAATTAGATCGATATCCCCCCTTTCCTTTTTTTTTTTTTTTTGATACAACTTGGAAGAACCCTATCAAGCAAAACAAATGCCAAGAGGCCAAAAACAACAGAAAATCTTAACGCATATGATAAAACCAGACGATATGGAGAATCCAGCTCCAAACACACAAATCAAGATTTTGGAAGAAACGCTATATCTCGCAAAATTAATTAAAGAACTACAATCAAAGAACGAAAACATGGCAAAGGATTTAAAGGACATCAAGAAGACCATGGCCCAGCATATAAGTGACATAAAGAAGACCCTAGAAGAGCATAAAGAAGACATTGCAAGAGTAAATAAAAAAATAGAAGATCTTATGGAAATAAAAGAAACTGTTGGCCAAATTAAAAAGACTCTGGATATTCGCAATACAAGACTAGAGGAAGCTGAACAACATCTCAGTGCCCTAGAATCCACAGAACAGAAAATGAAAGAACAAAATAAAGAATGAAGAAAAGAACAGAAAAAAATTGCAGTGGATCTCAGGGATAAGATAGATAAATAAAACATCCAAACTTAAGACTCATTGGTGTCCCAGAAGGGGAAAAGAAGGGTAAAGGTCTAGAAAGAGTATTCAAAGAAATTGTTGGGGAAAACTTCCCCAACCTTCTACACAATATAAACACACAAAGCATAAATGCCCAGTGAACTCCAAATAGAAGAAATCCAAATAAACCCACCACAAGACATATTCTGATCAGACTCTCAAATACTGAAGAGAAAGAGCAAGTTCTGAAAGCAGCAAGAGAAAAGCAATTCACCACATACAAAGGAAACAATATTAGACTAAGTAGTGACTACTGAGTGGCCACCATGGAGGTGAGAAGGCAGTGGCATGACACATTTAAAATTCTGAGAGAGAAAAATTTCCAGCCAAGAATACTTTATCCAGCGAAACTCTCCTTCAAATTTGAGGGAGAGCTTAAAATTTTTCACAGACAAACAAATGCTGAGAGACTTTGCCAATAAAAGACCTGCCCTACTTCAGATTCTAAAGGAAGCCCTACCAACAGAGAAACAAAGGAGAAAGAGATATAAAGAATTTTAACAGACATATATAGTACCTTACATCCCAAATCACCAGGACACTCATTTTTCTCTAGTGATCACAGATCTTTCTCCAGAAGGGACCATAAACTGGGACATAAAACAAGCCTCAAGAAATTAAAAAAAAAATTTTTTGAATATACTCAAAGGACATTCTCCAAACACAATGGAATACAAATAGAAGTCAATAATTTTTGAACCATAACTCCACTATTTACTTCCTACATGATAAAAAATACACAAACTCTAAGGACAAATCAGTGGTTTTGAACACAATGTAAAATATGTAATTTTAGACAACTACATAAAGGTGGGGGAAGGAAGGAGTATAGGGACATAGTTTATGTGCCCTATTGAAGTGAAGGTGGTGTCAAAGAAAAACAAGATTGATAGGGATTTAAGAGGTTAATTTTAAGCCCCACAGTAAACACAAAGAAATTATCAGAGAATATAACCATAGAGATGAAAAGTAGAGTTTGGGTTAAGAGAAATGGGGGAAGGGGCAATGGGGAGTTAAGAAAGGAGTGTAGGGTTGCTGTTTGAGGTGAAGGGAAATTTCTAGTAATGGATGGCAGGAAAGAGCATAACATCATTCTAAATGTGATTAATCCCAATATTGGAAGTCTAGGGAGGGGGTGGAATGGGAAGATTTAGGCTGTATATATGTTTCCACAATTGAAAAAAGAAAAAAAAAAAAAGCAGTCTAACTAGATGACAACTGAGTGCTAAGGATGAACTTGGATGGGATTGGAGGGTGGAGGACAGGTGGCTCGAAGGGACACAGTTGAGACATAAGGAAAAGGAAATATAGAATGTAAGCATTGTATCATTGTTGAATCTCTTATACTTAGCTGTGCTTAATGGAATTACATAAAAGAATGTTCTTGTTCATGGGAAGTACATACATGAATTATAGTGTATGTTCAAGGATGTGTGCAGCTAACTCTCATACGTTCAGAAGACAGAGAAATATATGATGGATGATAGATAGGGAGGGAAAGAAACAGTGATGTGACAGCATGTTAAAGTTGGTGGATTGAGCTCAGGGGAGGGGGGTCAGGGTATGATGGAATTCTGTGTATGGGGCTAGTATTGTTTTTGTAACTATTCATGTAACTTTGAATTTATCTCAAAATAAAAAAAAAAAGATACTATAAGAAAAGAAAATTACAAACCAGTATTTCTTACACACATAGGTGAAAAAAGCCACAACAAAATTCTAACAAACTGAATCCAACAGCACCTTAAAAGAATTATATACCACAATTAAATGGGATTTATCCCAGGTATACAAGGGTGGTTAACATAAAATAATATAATACAATACATCATATTAATAGAACAAAAGGGATAAGGCACATAATCATCTCAAGTGATGCACAAAAGGCTTTTGACAAAATCCAGCACCCCTTTTTAAAATGCAATTTTATTGAGATATATTCACATACCATAAAATCATTCAAAGTGTACAATCATTTGTTCACAGTATTACCATATAATTGTGCATTCATCACCACAATCAATTTTTTGAACATTTTCATTACTCCAAGAAATAAAAATGAAAATAAAAATAAAAGTGAAAAAGAACACCCAAAACATCTCATACTCCTTTTATCCCCATATTATTCATTTACTTTTTGTCCCCCATTTTTCTACTCATCTGTCCATACACTGGATAAAGGGAGTGTGAGCCACAAGGTTTTCACAATCACATAGTAGACACCATACAAACTATACAGTTATACAATCATCTTCAATAATAAAGGATACTGAATGCAGTTCAACAGTTTCAGGTATTTTCTCTAGTTATTCTAATACACTAATAACTGAAAAGGGGTATCTATAAAATGTATAAGAATAACAACCTCCATTTGAAATCTTTCAGCCACAGAAACTTTATTTTGTTTCATTTCTCTTCCCCCTTTTGGTCAAGAAGTCTTTCTCAATCCCATGATGCTGGGTCCAGGTTCATCCCCAGGAGCCATGTCCCATGTTGCCAGGAAGATTTACACCCCTGGGAGTCATCTCCTACATAGGGGGGAGGGCAGTGAGTTTAACTACAGTGTTGGCTTAGAGAGAGAGAGGTCACATCTGAGCAATGAAAGAAGTTCTCTGCGGGTGACTCTCAGGCCCAATTATAAGTAGGCTTAGCCTCTACTTGGCGGTAATAAGCTTCATTAGGGCAAGCCCCAAGACTGAAGGCTTGGCCTACTAAAATGGTGGTCCCCAATGCTTGCAAAAGTATCAGAAATTCCCCAGGTGGGAAATTTAATATTTCCAATTTTTCCCCAGTCCCTCAAGGAGGCTTTGAAAATACTTTTTATTCTCTGCCCAAATTACCCTGGGATGTATTATGGCTTCATGCTAACCTGTACAAGCAAACCTAGATCTCACACCTTATTCAAGGTTCCATGTCATTATGGTGTTTGAATAAATTGATCATACAAGTTATATTATACAGCATACTACAGAAAATATAGATTTTCCACCAAATAAACATCTCTTCCTTTGGTCTCAGATAGAAGTTGAAGTTTTGAAACACAGTCAATATCATCCTTTTCCCTTTAGTCTGATTTACCTTAGCCCTAACAAAGTCCCTTTTGTTCAAATCTCTAATTAAAGTCTGATCTCTTTTGCAACTTCTTTAACATTTGCTATATGGGGTAATGCTGACATTCATAATTGCCGAACTCTGGCTCTAAGTCTCAGGAGTTACACAGATACCCGAAGTTCCAGGGACATGAATAGCTCAGTCATCTCAGAATGTAGAAATAGCCATAACAACTCAAGAATAGATGTGACTGCTGTAAGAGTTTACAATCTAGGAGGTTTTATCATAAACCTTCCCATGATAACCTATGCTCTCAGATTCAATTCTCAGAGTTTGCACATCATAGTTAGTCCATATTAGTGAGGCATTTTAATGTTTATCTGTTTGATTCTGGCTTATTTCACCCAACATGATGTCCTCAAGATCCATTCACCTAGTTGCATACCTCACAACTTCATTTCTTCTTGCTGCTGCTCAATATTCCATTGAATATATACACCACAGTTCACTATTCCGTTTATTGGTCGATGTACCCTTAAGTCACCTCTATCTGTTGCAAATCATGAATACGGCCACCGTAAACACCAGTGTGCAATGTCCATTCACATCTTGCTCTCAGTTCTCCCAAGTATATACCCAATAACAGGGTTGCAGGACCATATGGCAACCCCATAGTTAGCTTTCTGTGGAACCACCACACTGCCCTCCAGATGGACTGCACCATTCTACTTCCCTACCAAGAGTGAACAGGTACATCCCTCTCTCCACTTTTCATCCAGCTCTTGTATACCTCTCTGTACTTTTTAGACAGTTTTATTCACATACCATATAATAATTCCTGATATAGTCCCATACTTACGCATTCACCACCACAATCTATATGAGGACATTTCCATTTCTTTCGCAAAGAAAGAGGAAGAGGAGGAAAAAAATGAAGAATAAAAATAAAAAGGATAGAGGAAAAATAAAAATAAAGTAAAATACAATGAAAAGATTTAACAATAAAAATACCACCAAAAATCCCATATCACTCCCTTAAAACTCCCTCTTACAGACATTTAGCTTTGGTATATTGCCTTTGTCATAATTAATGGAAGCATCTTACAATGTTACCATTAAGTATAGTCTCTAGTTTGCATTGATTATATTTTTCCCCTGTACCAACCAATTTTCAACACCTTGCAATGTTGACATTCATTTGTTCTCCCTCTTTTAACAACATTCTTATATTTGTACATTCAATCTCCAGCATTGACCTCTCTAGGTTACACTACATTTTACAATCCTAGTCTGTACCTTCTATCTTCCCTTCCAGTGGCATACATGCTCCTAGCCTTCTTCTTTCAACCATACTCACACTCATCTTTGTTCAGAGTACTTACAATATTGTGTTACCATCACACAGTATTATGCTATCCATTTCTGGATCTATACAGTCAATCCTGTTGACCCTTATGTACTCTTTCAGCATCAAATGCCCAATTTCTAACCTCTTTCTATCTCCTGATAACCTGTGTTCTCAACTTTAACTCTTGAATTTCACTCATCAATGTTAGTTCATATTAGTGAGTCCATAGATTATCTGTCCTTTTGTTTCTGGCTAATTTCATTCAACATAATGTCTACTGTCCACATTTTGACTATTGGAATTTATATGTCATATCTTATTTTATTTTCCTCTCTCTCTTTTTAGTCTCACTGATAGTCTTCATTTCTATACTCTTCTCCAAACCTCTCTCTCCTATCTTCTCCAATCTGCCTTTGGTGCTCCCTTTACTATTTCTTGTAGAGCAGGTCTCTTGTTAACAAACTGTCTCAGTGTCTGTTTGTCTGAAAATATTTTAAATTCTCCCTCATTTTTGAAGTACAGTTTCCCAGATATAGAATTCTTGGTTGGCAGTTTTTCTCTTTCAGTATTTTAAATACATCATGCTACTGCCTTCTCACATCCATGGTTTCTACTGAGAGATCTGCATGTAGTCTTATTGAGCTTCCTTTGTATGTAATGGATTGCTATTCTCTTGCTGCCTTCAGAATTCTCTGTCTTTGACTTTTTTTTAATTTGTTTTTATTGAGATATATTTATATAGCATGCAGTCATACAAAACAAAGTATACATTCAATTGTTAACAGTACCATTATATAGTTGTGCATTCATCACCAAAATTAATTTTTGACATTTTCATTACCACACACACAAAAACAATAAGAATAAAAATCAAAGTGAAAAAGAACATTGGGTGCCTTCCTTTTTTTTTTTTTTTTTTTTTTTTTGGTCTCTTTTTTCCCCCTCATTTTTCTACTCCTCCATCCATAAACTGGACAAATGGGAGTGTGGTCCATATGGCTTTCCCAATCGCATTGTCACCCCTCATATACTCATTTTTATACAATCGTCTACAAGATTCATGGGCTCTGGGTTGTAGTTTGATAGTTTCAGGTATTTACTGCTAGCTATTCCAATTCATTAGAACCTAAAAAGTGTTGTCTATATTGTGCATAAGAGTGCCCACCAGAGAGACCTCTTGGCAACTTTTGGAAGCTCTCTGCCACTGAAGCATATTTCATTTCCTTTCACATCCCCCTTTTGGTCAAGAAGATGTTCTCCATCCCATGATGCCAGGTCTAGATTCCTCCCCAGGAGCCATATTCCATGTTGCCAGGGTGATTCACTCCCCCCGGTGTCAGATCCCACATAGTGGGGAGGGCAGTGATTTCACCTGCCAAGTTGGCTTAGCTAGAGAGAGAGGGCCACATCTGAGCAATAAAAAGGCATTAGGGAGGAGGCTCTTAGGCACAATTATAGAGAGGCCTAGCCTCTCCTTTGCAGCAACAGTCTTCCCAAGAGCAAGTCCTGTGGTAGAGTGTTCAGCCCATCAAACCACCAGTCCCCTATGTCTGTGAGCACATCAGCAACCATCGAGGTGGGGAAGCCCAACACCCTTACATTCTCCACCAGCTCATCAAGAGGGCTATGCATATTTTTTCCCTTTTTTTTAAATTAACTCTTTTTTTTAAATTAATTATATCAAAAAAAAATTTTTTGAAGATATACAATAAAAAAACATTTGAAACAAACATAACAAGGGAGTAAGAAAAAGACAACTAACCTAAAATAACTACTTTACTTCCAACATGTTCCTACTCTACCCCAAGAAAATAACATAATATAGCAACATTTCTGTGAACTTGTTCCTACCATACCCATCAGAAATTAACAAACCATGTCATTCCTGGGCATTCCCAGAACATTAAATTTACCCATGATAGCTTATCTGTTCTTATTGGGTTATCTTTCCCCCTTCATTAATTGCTCTCTATTGTTAGTTCCCCTACATTCTACATTATAAACCATTTATTTTAGGAGTATGTTGTTTAACCTCCAGGTGTTTGTGAAATTTCTAAGTCTCTGATGGTTATTGACTTCTAATTGTGTTCTACTGTGGTCAGAGAATGTGCTTTGAATAATTTCATTTTTTTTTTAATTTATTGAGGCTTGTTTTATATCCCAGCATATGGTCTATTCTGGAGAAAGTTCCATGATCACTAGAGAAGAATGTGTATCCTGGTGATTTGGGATGTAATATTCTATATATGTCTGTTAAATCAAATTCATTTATCAGATTGTTTAGGTTTTCAATTTCCTTATTGGTCTTCTGTCTGGTTGATCTATCTATAGGAGAGAGTGATGTGTTAAAGTCTCCCACAATTATTGTGGAAACATCAATTGCTTCCTTTAGTTTTGCCAGTGTTTGTCTCATGTATTTTGTGGCACCATGATTGGGTGCATAAACATTTATGATTGTTATTTCTTCTTGTTGAATTGCCCCTTTTATTAGTATGTAGTGGCCTTCTTTGTCTCTCCTAACATCCTTGCACTTAAAGTCTACTTTATCTGAGATTAATATTGCTACTCCTGCTTTCTTTTGGCTGTAGCTTGCATGAAATATTTTTTCCATCCTTTCACTTTCAATTTCTTTGTGTCCCTGTGTCTAAGATGAGTCTCTTGCATGCAACATATTGATGGTTCATATTTTTTGATCCATTCTGCCAATCTATATCTTTTAATTGGGGAGTTTAATCCATTTACAATCAACGTTATTACTGTGAAGGCATTTCTTGAATCAGCCATCCTATCCTTTGGTTTTTGTTTGTCAGAGATATTTTTTTCCTCTCTCTCTTACTGTCCTTTAATGAACCAATATTGAATCTCTTTAGTACTGAACCTTTCTCTATATCTCTCTCTCCTTTCTTTGTTTCTCTGTCGGTAGGGCTCCCTTTAGTATTTGAAGTAGGGCAGGTCTTTCATTAGCAAAATCTCTCAGCATTTGTTTGTGAAAAATTTAAGCTCTCCCTCAAATTTGAAGGAGAGCTTTGCTGGATAAAGTATTCTTGGTTGGAAATTTTTCTCACTCAGAATTTTAAATATGTCATGACACTGCCTTCTTGCCTCCATGGTGGGCACTGAGTAGTCACTACTTAGTCTTATGTTGTTTCCTTTGCATGTGGTGAATTGCTTTTCTCTTGCTGCTTTCAGAACTTGCTCCTTCTTTTCAGTATTTGACAGTCTGATCAGAATATGTCTCAGAGTGGGTTTATTTGGATTTATTCTATTTGGAGTTTGCTGGGCATTTATGCTTTGTGTATTTATATTGCGTAGAAGGTTTGGGAAGTTTTCCCCAACAATTTCTTTGAATACTCTTTCTAGACCTTTACCCTTCTCTTCCCCTTCTGGGACACCAATAAGTTTTATATTTGGACATTTTATTTCATTTTTCATATCCCTGAGGTCCATTTCTATTTTTTCAATTTTTTTCCCCATTCTTTCTTTTGTTCTTTCATTTTCCAGTCTGTGGTCCTCGAGGTCACTGATTTGTTGTTCAGGTTCCTCTAGTCTTGTACTATGAGTATCCAGAATCTTTTTAATTTGGTCAACAGTTTCTTTTATTTCCATAAGATCATCTGTTTTTTTATTTACTCTTGCAATTTCTTCTTTATGCTCTTCTAGGGTCTTCTTTATGTCCTTTATATACTGTGTCATGCTCTTCTTCATGTCCTTTATATCCTGTGCCATGCTCTCATTGCTTGTCTTTAGTTCTTTGATTAATTGCTTGAAGTACTGCATCTCCTCTGATCTTTTCATTTGGGTGTTTGGGTTTGGGTTATCCATATCATCTGGTTTTTTCACATGCTTTAAAATTTTCTGTTGTTTTTGGCCTCTTGGCATTTGCTTTACTTGATAGGGTTCTTTTAGGATATGTAGGATTATTCAAAGACTAATCTCTGATTTGTCAGATCTACAGCTTGGTGGTGTATACTTTCTCTAACCTGCAGATGGTATCCGCAAGTCACCTATTCCCCTCAAGTCAGTTCTCCCCAACTTTGTCTTTGTAGTGTTTGGGGGTCTGATTCTTGTGGGGTCCAACTGGTGCACCAAGTTTAGGTGTGTTGTTGGTGCTATCCGCTGTGAATGCGGGGCATGTATCTCAGCAGATAGGGAGGGAGGGCAGCTTTAATAATGAAACCTCCCAGGTGTTCCTGGAGATTTAAGGCTGTTGCAAGACTCTAAACCTTCATTTCAGTCTTGCCACAGATTGTCTCTGCCACTGACCCACAAGTCCTTGGTATTGGCGTATGGTCCCTGGGATTTCCGAGTGGGTCCCTCTTCCAAGCTGTGCCCTTCTAGGGCCTCTGCTGTGGGAAGGTTGTGCTACGTCACAAGTACGCACCATCCCTCAAAGGAAGTTCTGGGCCATCAGGCTGTGTAGGTGCATTTCCAGCCTGCTGTAAGGATGGCTGTATGGGGCATGTTAACTTACCTCTTTTCACACAGCTCCACCTTCCCAGCTCCGGGACAATTAGTTGTGGGTGCGCGAAAGGCTATTGTCCACGCCCGATATTGTGGCATGTGTTCCTGTTGCTGGAAACACTTCCTTTCACACTGGGTTTTTTGGTGCTGCTGTGGGCTGTGGCACCGGTGCCAGGCAGGAGTGTTCCCAGCCCACCGGGAAGATGGCTGCAAGGGGTGTGGTTATTTTCCCCTTTTGGCTCACCTCTGCCTTCCTTACTCTGAGACAATTAGCAGTGGGTGTGAGAAATGCTATCTTCCATGCCAGATATTGAGGCGTTCACACAGCCCGTTCCTGCCGCGCTTCACTGTGCAGTTCTCACTGCCATATCTGCAGCCACTTTTGGGTTTTTTAAAAAAGAACTAGTCTGTCTCCAAATGCCAAACCATGGATTCCCCACACCGCAGCATGGCTGCCAGATATTCAGCAGGCTTATGCACTCGTTTCAGAATGCAGACTCCTGGTTTCACCAAGTGCATGGTCCCTGTGGATTTAGCAGACCTTGTCTAGCTGGTGCATCGCTGGAACTGGTGTTCTGGGTCACTTTCTGGCCTTTATGTAGTATTTTTCATGGAGTGTTTTTTTGCCCTGTCTCTCCTAGCTGCCATCTTAGGTTCTCTCTGTCTTTGACTTTTGATAATCTGATTAGTAAGTGCCTTTGAGTAGGTCTGTCCAGATCTATTCTGTTTGGAGTATGCTGTGCTTCTTGAATATGTAATTTTATGTCTTTCATAAGAGATGGGAAATTTTCTGTGATTACTTCTTCCATTATTGTTTCTGCCCCTTTTCTCTTCCCTTCTGGGACACCCATGATACATATATTTATGCACTTCATGTTGTCATTCAGTTCCCTGAGACCCTGCTCATATTTTTCAATTCTTTTCCCTATCTGTTATTTTGTGTGTAGGATTTTAGATGTACTGTCTCTAGCTCTTGAATCCTTTCTTCTGCCTCTTCAAATCTGCTGTCTTATGTCTCCACTGTGTTTTTCATCTTTTCTATTGTGCCTTTCATGTCATTAAGTTTTGTCAATTGTTTTTTTCAAACTTTTGAGTTCTTCCTTATGTTTTCCCAATGTCTTCTTTATATCCTCATCTCTTTTGCCATATCTTCCCTCAACTCATTGATTTGATTTTTGGATTGATTCATCATATTTGTTTGAAAATCTTTAATTAGTTGTTTCAGCTCCTGTATCTCATTTGAAGTGTAAGTTTGTTCCTTTAACTGGGCCATATCTTTGTTTTTCTAGTGTGATTCATAATTTTTGTTTTCTAGGCATCTGATTACCTTGATTACCCTGATTAGATTTTCCCAGACTAGATGGGCTCAGGTCTCAGGAAGAGGGTGTTATCAGTATCAGATTTCCCTGAGGATGAGAACCAGCAGGTTGTCAGGCTTTCCTGTGAGGCCTTTAGATGCTGTGCTTTTCCTATCCTGTCCAGCAAGTGGTGCTTGTCAGCCCACAGCTCCCCACTTGCATAAAGAGATGCGTTGCCTTTAATTCTCAGTAGACCATGTCCCTGCCAGGGGCTGAGAGTGTCAGAAACCAAGCTTAAGCTGTTTCTGGTTTTTGTTTTTGTTTTTCCCCAGGCCCTAGGGTCTGAGTTCTCTGAAGGAGGGCAGCTACTTGAGCTGGGCCCCACCTTCACCTTTTCTTAGAGTAGATAAGCCTTTTAGGGGTTTATCTCCTATACTTGACTTCTTCCTTTGTCCCTCTAACTATCTTAACTCCACCCTTTGCCTGTGTCAGCACTTACAACTGAAAATGCCTGAAGCTTGCTCTAATGAGCTACTTAGTATGAGAGAAAAAAAGGGAAAAAAGAAAGAAATCCCCTTTTCAGAGCCGGTACCCAGTCCCCCTGGTACCAGTCAAGAATCAGAGTTGGTGCCCAATTCTATGGGTCCCTTTTCCAATATTCTGAGCTCAGCTGACTCCAAAAGCCTCTGTTTTAATTAATTTATTTATTTTTTCCATCAGTCCCACCTCCTCTCTGACAGGAGAAGCTTCCAGGTTCCTTTCTTGCTTGCTCCAGATTATCTGTGCAAATAGCTTGTATGCAACAGTCCAAATTCATTAATTAAAACCATAGTTGGAGCTTGGTTGAGCTACCTTCCCTTCCTCCTAGTACACTGCACCTTTTTCCCACAGAGAAGTGTTCCAACTCTGCCTGCTTTTCCAGTGGGGGAGGGGCACTAGCTCCACAGTTTGGGGAGCTTTACTTACAATTCTTATGCTGTAATCTCAGTCATTCTACCCATTCCAGACTGGTGTATGATGTGTGTCCAGTCCCAGATGTCCCTCAACAATTGTTCCAGACTATTTACTAGTTGTTCTTGGCTATATGCTAGCTGTTCCAGAAGACATACTAAACTCCACACCTCCCTATGCCACCATCTTGCCCCACCTCCAGCATCCCTTTTTGATAAAAACACTTAGAAAACCAAATACTGAAGGAAACTTCCTCAACATGATAAAAGACATATGAAAAAGAAACAACCACAGCTAATATCATACTTAACAGTGTTGGACTGAAATCTTTCCCTCTGAGATCAGGAACAAGACAAGGATGCCCACTGTCAGTGCTGTAATTCAACATTGTACTGGAAGCTCTAGCCAGTAAAATTAGGCAAATAAAAAAATAAAAGGCATCCACATTTGAAGTTAGAAATAAAACATGACCCATTTGTAGATAACCTGATCCAATAAAAAGAAAATCCTGAAAAATCCACAAAAAGCTCCTAGAGCTAATAAATGAATTCAGCAAATTAATGGGGTACAAGATTAAAACCCAAAGATCAATAGTAATGACTAGTATATACTAGTAATGAACAAGTGAAGAAGAAATCCAGAAAAAATTCCATTTACAGTAGCAACTAAAGGAATCAAATATCTAGGAATAAATCTAACCAAGGATGGAAAGGACTTATGCACAGAAAACTACAAAACATTGCTAAAAGAAATAAAAGATGAAAACAAATGGTAGGAAATTCTGTGTTCATGGATTAGAAGTCTAAATATTGTTAAGACACCAATTCTACCAAAGCAATTTACAGGTTGAATGCAACACTGATCGAAGCTCTGACATCCTTCTTTGCAGAAATAGAAAAGCCAATCATCAAATTTATTTGGAAGAACAAGCAGCTCTGAATAGCCAAAGACTTACTGAAAAAGAATGAAGTTGCAGGGCTTACACTTCCCATTCTTAAAACTCATTTCAAAGCCATAGTAATCAAAACAGCATGGTACTGGTACAAGTACAGATGTATAGACCAATTTAATCAAATTGAAAGTTCAGAAATCAACATTTACAGCCAACCAATTTTTGACAAGTCCTCTCAATTGGGAAAGAATAGTCTCTTCAACAGATGGGGCTGGGAAACCTGGATGTCCATATGCAGAAGAATGTAGGTGGACCCTTACCTCACACCATATTAAAAAAAAACAACCCAAAATTGATCAAAGACCTAAATATAAGAACCAGAGGAAAACTCCCAGAAGAAAACAAAGAGACGCATCTTCAGGGTCTTGTGTTCGGCAATAGTTTCTTAGACTTTACACTCAAAGCACAATCAACAAAAGAAAAAAATAGACAAATGTGACCTCACCAAAATAAAAAACTTTTGTACCTCAAAGCACTTCATCATGAAAGTTAAACAACAACCTACACAGTGGGAGAACATATTTGGAAACCACATATCTGATAAGGGTTTAATATTCAGAATATGTAAAGGAATCCTTTCACTCAACAACAGAAAGACAAACAAAACAATTTTTTTAAATGGGTAAAATACTTGAATAGACATTTCTCCAAAGAGGATATACGAATAGCCAAAAAGCACATGAAAAAATGCTCCGTATAATTAACCATTAGGGAAATGCAAATCACAACCACAATGAAATGGCATTTCATACCCAGTAGAATGACTACTATTAAATAAACAGAAAACTACAGGTTTTGGAGAGTATGTGGAGAAGTAAGAACACTTATTCATTAAGGATGTAAAATGGTACAGCCACTGTGGAAGACAGTTTGGTAGTTCCTCAGAAAGTAAAATACCATAGAATTACCATATGACCCAGCAAACCCACTTCTAGGTATATAACCAAAAGAATTGAAAGCAGGGGCTTGAAAAGATTTTTTGAATGCCAATGTTCATAGTGGCATTAATCACAAATGTCAAAAGATGGAAGCAACCCAACTGTACATCAACCAAAGAATAAACAAAATGTGGTGGTATACACACACACACAACGAAAAATTATTTAGTCACAAAAAGGGATGAGATGAAGTTCTGATACATGTGACAACATGGATGAATCTTAGATACATCATGTTGAGCGAAATAAACCATACATCAAAAGGACAAAGATGGTATGATGTCACTGATATGAAATAATTAGAACAAGCCAATTCATAGATTCAGAAACTAGAATACAGGTTAACAGGGGTAAGGGGTAGGGAATGAGGAGTTAATGCTTAAATTGTGCAGAATTTCTATTTGGGATGATGGAAAAGTTTTTGTAATGGATGGTGGTGATAGTAGCACAACATTGTGAACTTAACAGCACTGAATTGTATATATATATATATATATATATATATATATATATATATATATATATGAATGTTGTTAAATAGGGAAATTTTAGGTTGTGTATATAAATAATCTTTTTCATCCATAGGACTGTACAACACAAACAGTGAACCCTAAAGTAAACCATGGTCTATAGTTAATAATACAATTACGAAAATGTTCTTTTATCAATTGCAACGAATCTACCATACTAACACAAAGTGTGAAGAATAGGGTGGTATACTGGAACTCTCTATTTTATGCATGATTTTTCTGTAAACCTACCACTCTTCTGTGATGGTTTGAAGGCTTTATGGACTCCAGAAATGTCCGGCGCCCTCTCGCTCGGTCCCACACGTCCTGTCCTCGGCCGGCAAGGAGAACAGAGGGAAAGAGGGAGAGACACAGACAAACTGACACTTGAGGCACACAATGGCAGTGAATGCAAGTCTTTTACTGGAGCCAGGAAGAAAACTTTCTCTGTTACATATTCCACACGAGGCTTTACACCCCGTGGGAGAACAACCTCTATGCGGCCGTCAGGCACGGCTCCCTGTGGGCTGTCTCTCCGAGGCTAGCGCGGGCACTTTCTTATATACGATAGTTACAACCAATGTGCAGGCACTACGTAAGCGTGTACAATAGGCTAGCAGGCAGCCGCCGCCCTAAGCGTCATATGCGGAAACGGGATGCAGGCGCCATCTTGGCTCACTCGATGGGCGGGGGTAACTCGAGAGCAGGTCTCGGCGTGTCCAACAGGCCCTAACTCTAGAGCAGGTCGCGGCTCGTTCACTAGGCCCCAACCCGGGAAGCGGCTCTCCACACAGAAAGTCATGTTCTTAAAGCTAATCCATTTCTATGGGGGTAAACCTGTTGTGAGTGGGACCTTTTGATCAGGTTATTTCAGTTGAGGCGTGCCCCAGGTGGGTCTTAATCCTCTTAAAATGGAAGTTCTTTATAAGTGGATGAAATTTAGAGGGTGGGGGGAACAAGGAAAAAGACAGAGGAAGCTGAAAGAGAAAGACACAGAAGCTGAGAAAGAAAGCCACGGGAGCAGAGAGGAAGCCACCGAAGCCAAAAGCTGGAAGCAACCAAGCCAGGAAGAAAAGGGAGACCGGCAGACACCACTGTGTTCCTTGCCATGTGACAGAGGAGCCCAGACATAGATGGCAGCGTATTTTCAAGAACCAGGTATTGTCTTGATGATGCCTAGATTTGGACATTTTCATGGCCTCAGAACTGTAAGCTTGCAAATTAATAAACCCACATTGCTAAAAGCTGACCCATTTTATGGTATCTGCATTTTTGCAGCTTTAGCAAACTAAAACATCTTTCAAAAAGAAAAAGCTAAATAAATAAAAATTCAAAACCTAAATTTTTTTTTAAAAAAAAGATACTTCCTATACCAGCTGACAAATGTACTCAATGGATGAATGTCAGTGTTAATTCATATATTAAAAATTAATGAAGCTTCTGGACTCCTGAAGACAATTATATAATAATGTAGATTGCAAGGGGTGACAGTGTGATTGTGAAGACCTTGTGGATCACACCCCCTTTATCTAGTGTATAGATGAGTGGAGGAATGGGGATAAAAACTAAAGGACAAATGGGGTGGGATGGGGGGATGATTTAGGTGTTCTTTTTTCACTTTTATTTTTTATTCTTGTTCTGGTTCTTTCTGATGTAAGGAAAATGTTCAGAGATAGACTGTGGTGATGAACGCATAACTATGTTATCATACTGTGGACAGTGGATTGTATATCATGCATGAGTGTATGGTGTGTGAATGTATTTCAATAAAACTGAAAAAAAATTAATGAAGCTTAATTTCTTTTAATTTAAAATTAATGTAATTTCAACTTTTACTATGTTCTTTCCACATCCTGATAGATCACATTACCTCTCCTTCAGAGGACCCCACCCTGGTGACTAGATCTAATCCTAGGTCAAACTGTATTTATAAGTGATGTGAAAGTGGTACCATCTTTTCCCTAATGGTACAGGGTTTATGTGTGACGACCTGGGGTTGTCATGCACAGATACTATTTGAGCCACCACGCATTATTTTTACAGGTGCCCTACACAATGGTGCCCTAAAAACTGTTCCCCACAGAGAGGATTAGTGGGGCTGAAATCCATCCTGTGCTCTGTTCCCCAAGCCATGTGCCCTGGAGCAGGACTGTATTCTCCTGAGGGAAAGGGTACATTGTTTAAATCACTTTGAAAAATGTGCAAAGAGGTCTCTGTGTAATAACTAGTCATTTTTGTTACTACTTTGTAAGTTCAAATCCCTAAAGCTGGAACTAAAACTTTCAGGATTTCATTCTAATATCCAACTGCATCTTTCTTGGCATATCTAGAAAACTCTAAATTTCTCAGTAGATATACCATCTTGTTAGCTAAGACACTAAAAATCTAATTGTTTTACTGAGTGAAAAATGGGAACATAGAATTTCTGAAAGGAGCATTGCAGGGATCTTAAATTTCCAAGATCCTATTCAAATTCACCCTCATTAATTACTGAATGAAAACATATTGAGCAACTACATTTCCCCAAGCAAATGAGGAAAATGGGGGATTAAGAGATGACATGAGATCCCCAAGGTCACAGAGGTGGTTTGTGGTAAAACTAGTATGGGAATCTGGAGTCCCAACCAGCTGAGGCTACCACCACTGGCAGTAGATGTCCCCCAGGTTGGGAAAATGGGGATGTGGACCCTACTCCAGGCACGGCTGGGACTGTGGGCTTTGTAGAGCAGGATGTTAGCACCCCAGTATTGACTGAGATGTTTGTGACATCTTCATACTAAGTAGAGAAAAGAAAAAAATAGACTAAGAGAAACATGGCGACTAAGAAAAACGTGGTGACACATCATTCCGTGTCATTTTGTGTGGGTTCCCCTACTCCACTTTTCCTCAAAGAACCTTCCACATTATCTGTATTCTGGATTTGCTAAAGGCAATACATACATGAATCCATTGCTAAACTATACATTTATACATAATTATTATATAATAAATTATGTATTTATTTTTCTCTCCATTTGCATAATCAAACATACCTTACTTTTTCTTAACTTCTAAAAAAAATTTACTTAGTGAATGTTTTGGAGTTTCAACTGCTCCCAAAAATAAGGAAACAAAAGCCCACTCCCCCCTTAATAAGCTGTCTCTGACCCATTTATAGAATATAAAATGTAGTAGAAGAAGTAAATTAATCTGTGGGGGAATGCTAAAATAAAGTCTCATCTACATTTTCATAGTGTTCTAGTGGGCTGGTAGAATTTTTCATAAGTGGGAAGCAAAATTATTTTCTCTTAGCTCGTTTTCTTTTTGTAGAATCCTTTCGAACTGAATCTTTCACCAGATAGCACCAGATTATGGTGAGAAAATAAAAAGTTCTGGAAATAATACATATTTTTTTTCCATGTGATTGTTAGGTCATTCCCATTCCCATTCTCTCTCTTTCTCTCATGCTTGTGTCACCTCTGATTTCAAGTTCCCTGAATGAAATCTAATGGAGCTGTAAGCTATGCAATTTTGACAAATACCAAGTTAAAACAGAACATTATAGGGAAGAATGAGAAGGGCCCAATTTCTCTGAAGAGATTTGAAGTAAAATTCCTCTCCAGTGGGTTAGGCTGTTTCATGGCAGCTGAAACCAAGCTAACCCAAACAGATCAAGAGCCATGCTTTCCAAGGCTGCCTCGCATCCACATGATTCATTTTGTGTGCTCTCTCAAGAATTGTGCACAGAGTGGGAAGGTTTTCCAGAGGTTGCCTTTTCCTAGGGCCTCCAGGCAGTTTCCCCCTAAACCATTCCAGGGATTTTATTCCCCAATTCTTTAAAATGCATTGAGCAATGATAGTTGAATCACTATAGGAAAAAAATATTTACAGTCTATGATCTTAATTTTATTATTAGGGAAATGTGTGTTTAAGATGAGGAGATCTTTTAAAGTCCAATTCATCTTTATTCTCTTTATTCTTACATCCTGATAGCACTTGAGGAAACTGGGCTTAATGGGAGGTCAGATTATAGACTAAAAGAAGAATTATGTACATTTGGAACAGAGACTTTTAGGCAACAAAATCATTTAATGTCTCTATTAATAGCTTCCTTTGTGAATTTACCCTTTAGGCAATCAGACTATTAAGGGATTCTAAAAGTATTTGGCCTTTATGTGAATGAGAGTAAGCTTTACAGAGTTCCTGATTGTAATGAAATCAGAAGGGTCATAAACCCCTGTACTGTAGATGTTAATTAATGACCAGCCTAGCCCACAGCAGAGTGAAATGTTGGGATAGCAGGTGTGTTTTGGAGAGGTACCTGGCTGCCTTGGAAGCAGCTGGACTGGGCAGCTTTTGGACTGAGAACAGAGAGTGAATCTCTTGAACAGAGGCAGGTCTTCCATTCCTGTGATCCCACATGCCTTTAAGGACTTCTTTGTTTCTTACAAGTTTTGCTTCTACATGCAGAAAAGCATGGTTTTCCTATCTTCTTGAGGAAATAAGTTTGCGTCTCATCTGCCCTCCCCCCCCCCCCCACCCCACACACACACCTGGACTGAACATTATTTGTCTTGAGGCAGAAGAAGTTTCAACACAACAAGTGATTGTATTTAATAGTCTCTGAAATTATTTCTGTGAAATATCCAGCTACTTGCCATGGCTTGATTTACTGCACAGCCAGGAAATAACAAATGCAATTACTTTGGAATCAACATAATATGAGGCCAGATTGCCTTAACATTCCTTTTGCTTAAAAAGAACTTAATATGAATGAGAACCAGCTGTCTGTCATTGTACACATTTGGTCAGCTCTCATAACTGATGACAGATATGGCTTTTTTGGAAAATACTTTAAAGTCATAATTGTAATGGCTATTTTTCCTCTGACATCTTTTATAACTATAAGGAATCATGTAAAGCACATGTATCCTACCTGAAACCAACAGATAACTTTGTGCTCTCCAAGTTATCTCCCACAGAATAATCACCACCACCATCCCCACCACCATCACCACCTAAGAATTTGGATTTCTTTAATGAACGGGATAATGTGTTCTTTTTCAAGAAGAGAAAACAAATGAAGTTTGTGATTTCATCACTACAGCAATGTCCTAGGGGCTTTGCATGGCATGTATACATGTAAATTTTAATTAACCTTTATTAAGTATCTACTCTTTGTCAGGCAGAATTTTAGAGAAAATAAATTTTAAAGAGGAACTAGCATTTTGGAGTCTGTACTTTGTGCTAGGCTGTCTACATTTACTTTCTTATTTAATTTTCACAAGAATCCTACCTTTTGAATTAGATGTTATGATCTACCTCTTTCCAAAGAGGACACTGAAGGTTAGTGATGCTAGTAATTTTCCAAGATCACCCAAATAGTAGTAAAGTCGAGAGTAGGATATAACCTCTTTGACACAAGTCAATAATAAAACCATTAATGAAAAAATTCAGCAAGATTGGCAAATACAGGATTCATCATACAAAAGCTGGTAACTGTTTATTTACCAGCAATAACTAACTACACAGAGTAGTACAAACAGTGATCCCATTCATAATGGCAATAAAAATTATAAAGTACAAGTTGTCTAAAATCCTTATTAGACCAGTGGTTATCAATCAGGGATGATTTTGCCTCCCAGGGAACATTTAGCAATATCTGGAAACATTTTTTATTATCATGACTGCGAGGGTATTACTGGCACTAGTGAGTAGAGACCAAGGATGCTGTCAAACAACCTAAAAAAGCACAGGATAGTACCCCACGATAAAGAATTAACCAGTCCAAAATGTCAATAATATCAAGGTAGAAAAATGTTATGAAACATCATTTAAAGATATTTATGTATGAATACAGAAAAAATTATACCATATCATAGATGTGAAGACTTTGTATCATAAAGATGGCAATTAATCCATAAATACAAGGAAATTCCAATCAAAATTTTTATGGAACTTTATAAAGTATTCCTAAAATTCACATAGAAATGCCAAAAATAGCTCAGACAATCTGAAGAACAGGATATAGCAAACTATTCTATCAAATAGCATGTATAATTATAAAGCCAAAGTAACTCAGAGACAGACAAATAGATCAGTGGAGCTGAAGCAGAGCAAAATGTATGGATAATTGATAAATGACAGAGGTGTAATTACATATTAATAGGGAAAGAATTACCTAATAATTAATAGCAATTGGAAAATAAGATATCCATATGAAAAAAAAATGTATGATTTCTAACTTTATACAATGCATATATTAAAAATATTACAGGAAGAGTAAAGACCAAAAGGTGAGAAGCCAAACTTTAAACACTAGAAGAAAATAAAGGAGACCAAATGAAGTTGGAGGTATGGAAGAAGTTCTTAAATAAAACACATAAAAGCATAAATGACACAATGAAATATTGATAAGCTGACTACATTAAAATTAGGCTTATATACAACAAAATACAATAGCATAAACACCAAACATGGAGTGGAAGAAAATAATTGCAACACATATAACAAATAAAAGAATTAGTATCCACAATATATAATAAGTGCATAGAAATCAACAACCCAGTGGGAAAAAATGGGCATTGATAGAATAGGAAATCCTTTGGGCACTAAATATATGAAAAGATTTTTAACCTTACTGGTAAGGACATAATTCCTGTTGCGATGTCTTCTGTCAGGAAGGAGGCAGCTGGAGGACTCACTTTTGTAGGAGGAGTTCAAGAGTGTTTTTAACACTGCTTTCTAATATTTATCAATCCATTCATTCATTCATTAACAGCAAACAACTAAATTTCAGTGATTCTATCTGTGAAGCTCAGAGTGCATGTGAAGTTCACCATGACATAGAAATAAACCAACATGAGAATTAGTAAAAGTGAGAGCCCACTTGCATCTCATTTCTTGGACTTTGATTGCTACATTGAGCTTTGGCAGTCCATGAATATCCAGCTGCTACCACAGAAATGACAGTGAAACCAGGGTTACCCAGTCAAGGAGATCCTCCTAACAAAGGGCGGTCTGTACATGGGATGTGGCCTCTTTGCCATTTAAGCTGTGTTCTGGCAAAGAATTTTGATTAAAGTGACTGATAAAATGCAAGTACTGGGACTGTATCTGCTTGAAAACAAAAACAAAAGCAAACCAAAAAAAAACAACAACAAAAAAAGGACCACCTGGATGTGAAAATACAAGTTTTATACTACCTATAGGTACTGTAGTAGCAGCTAGATATTAAAGGGCTGCTGAAGCCCAATGCAGCCATCAAAATCCAAGAAATGAGATGGGAACTTCTCGGGAAGCCAGCAGAGTAGGAAGATCCAGAACTCATTTCTCCTCCAAAAACAGGTAGCGGAAAGGCAGAAACTGTCCAAAACATGTATTCTGGGCCTCCAGAGGTCAAGGGGGTACTGTATAGTATCCAGAGAATAGCAGAATGAAGACACTGAGAAACTGCAGTAAAAGAAACTGAGTAACTTACTCCATGGCAGCCGCAAGTGCCCATCCCCCACTGTCAGGATAAGCCACCTTGGGTCCAACCCCTGTCTAGCTGCTGCAGACAGAGGGAAGACATCCTCCCCAAGAATGGAGAGAGAGGGCCTGGCTGAGTACTGATCATGGCTATTGATCAACAAATTTAGATCACTGGGTCATGGCTCTGAACTGCTGGTTTAGTTTGCCCCAAACAGGAAATGCCACAGCCAATGTTTCAACCCCACCCCTGATAGAGGTAAAGGCAGTGGAGGTTTAAAGATGCACAGCCTCCTTAGGATGGTGGGGAAGGTTGCTGAAAGGAGCCATCTGCTGGGCAGGCCAGGAAAGTGCAGCTTCAGGGAGCCATCAAAAAGGCTTTATGGCATCTTTCCTGACCCTCAATCCAGGCTTCTTTGGAACAAGTTTGTGCCCTCTTTGTGGGTCCCTGGCTGATTTGGCTGTGAAACACTGACTTGGGAAAATGTTCTCCAGGATAACCCTCCTCACAGAATTTGCCCTCCAGGCAAAAAAGCAGCTATAGGCAATGAAGAGAGAGGCAGACAGAGACAGAGAGAGAAAGGCAGAGAAAACTATAGAGGCAAAGCAAAAACAAACAGAACAGATAAACATTCCCAGAGAAGGAACTGAGGAAAAGAAGTTCTCCCCTGGGGGATAGGGGTGGGGGCAGTGAAACAATTACACAAATAGAACAATCTTAAAAATGATAATGCATACCCAGGGCAAGAATCAGATAAAGAAGGCTTAAATAAATCTAGCCAGTTAATCATGTGCAATTATAAAGATCTAGAGCCAAATTTAACACAAATCCAATCAACAAAAACCTTCACAAGAGAGATCGACCTTCAGAGTAAAATCAACAAGATAATCAGATGTATAGATTGAAGAGGAGGAAACACTATCTAACTCATTCTATGATGTCAGCACCACCCTAATAACAAAAGCCAGATAAAGATGCTAAAAGAAAACAAAATTATAGACCAATTTCTCTAATGAATATAGTTGCAAAAATCCTCAACAAAAACACTACCAAATGGAATCCAATGGCGCATTAAATGAATTACACATGATGGTCAAGGGGGGTTTATCCCAGGTATGCAAGGGGAGTTCAACATAAGCAAATCAATTAGTATAATACACCACATTAACAAATCATAGGGGAAAAACCACATGATGATCTCGATTGACACAGACACAGAAAAGGAATGAAACAAAATCTAACATCCTTTCTTGATAAAAATACTTCAAAAGATATTAGTAGAAGAAACTTCCTCAACATAAGGGACATATATGAAAAACTCACAGCTAATATTGTACTCAATCTTGAAAGATAGAAAGATTTCCCTCTAAGACTGGAACAAGACAAGGATGCCTACTGTCACCACTGTTATTCAACATTGTGCTAGAAGTTGTAGCTAGAGCAATTAGGCAAGAAAAAGAAATAAAAGGCATCAAAATTGGAAAAGAAGAAGTGAAACTTCCACTATTTGCAGATGACATGATCCTATATCTAGAAAGTCTTGACAAATCTACAATAAAGCTATTAGAGCTAATAAATGAGTTCAACAAAGTAACAGGATACAAGATCAACATGCAAAAATCAGTAGTGTTTCTATGCACTAGAAAGGAGCAATCTGAGGAGGAAATCATGAAAAAAATTCCATTTACAATAGTAACTAAAAAAATCAAATATCTAGGAATAAATTTACCCAAGGATGTAAAGAACCTATGCACAGAAAATTATACAACATTGCTGATATTTTAGTTACTCCTCCAGGAAAGTAGGTAGAAGGCCAGGAACTGCATGGACTGGACACCACAGAGCAATCTGTCTTTGGGCATACTTCATACAACACTCATGAAAATGTCGAACTGCCGAGATCAGCGAAATCTGTAAGTTTTTGCGGCCAGGGGACCCGCGCCCCTCCCTGCCAGGCTCAGTCCCGTGGGAGGAGGGGCTGTCAGCTCCGGGAAGGAGAAGGGAGAACTGCAGTGGCAGCCCTTATCGAAAACTCATTCTACTGATCCAAACTCCAACCATAGATAGACTGAGACCAGACACCAGAGAATCTGAGAGCAGCCAACCCAGCAGAGAGGAGACAGGCATAGAAAAAAAAAAAACAACACGAAAAACTCCAAAATAAAAGCAGAGGATTTTTGGAGTTCTGGTGAACACAGAAAGGGGAAGGGCGGAGCTCAGGCCTTGAGGCGCATATGCAAATCACGAAGAAAAGCTGATCTCTCTACCCTGTGGACCTTTCCTTAATGGCCCTGGTTGCTTTGTCTATTAGCATTTCAATAACCCATTAGATCTCTGAGGAGGGCCCTTTTTTTTTTTTTTTTTTTTTAAACCTTTTTTCTTTTTCTAAAACAATTACTCTAAGAAGCCCAATACAGAAAGCTTCAAAGACTTGAAGTTTGGGCACGTCAAGTCAAGAACAGAACTAAGAGAGCTCTGAGACAAAAGGCAATAATCCAGTGGCTGAGAAAATTCAATAAACAACACAACTTCTCAAGAAAAGGGGGGTGTCCGCTCACAGCCACCATCCTGGTGGACAGGAAACACTCCTGCCCATCGCCAGTCCCATAGTCCAGAGCTGACCCAGACAACCCACTGTGACGGAAGTGCTTCAAATAACAGGCACACACCACAAAACTGGGCGTGGACATTAGCCTTCCCTGCAACCTCAGCTGATTGTCCCAGAGTTGGGAAGGTGGAGCAGCGTGAATTAACAAAGCCCCATTCAGCCATCATTTGAGCAGACTGGGAGCCTCCCTACACAGCCCAGCAGCCCAGAACTGCCCTGGGGGGACGGCACTCACCTGTGACATAGCACAGTCATCCCTCAACAGAGGACCTGGGGTGCACAGCCTGGAAGAGGGGCTCACTTGCAAGTCTCAGGAGCCATACGCCAATACCAAGGACTTGTGGGTCAGTGGCAGAGACAAACTGTGGCAGGACTGAACTGAAGGATTAGACTATTGCAGCAGCTTTAAAACTCTAGGATCACCAGGGAGATTTGATTGTTAGGGCCACCCCCCCTCCCCGACTGCCCAGAAACACGCCCCACATACAGGGCAGGCAACACCAACTACACACGCAAGCTTGGTACACCAATTGGGCCCCACAAGACTCACTCCCCCACTCACCAAAAAGCATAAGCAGGGGAGAACTGGCTTGTGGAGGACAGGTGGCTCGTGGACGGCACCTGCTGGTTAGTTAGAGAAAGTGTACTCCACGAAGCTGTAGATCTGATAAATTAGAGATAAAGACTTCAATAGGTCTACAAACCCTAAAAGAACCCTATCAAGTTCAGCAAATGCCACGAGGCCAAAAACAACAGAAAATTATAAAGCATATGAAAAAACCAGACGATATGGATAACCCAAGCCCAAGCACCCCAATCAAAAGACCAGAAGAGACACAGCACCTAGAGCAGCTACTCAAAGAACTAAAGATGAACAATGAGGCCATAGTACGGGATATAAAGGAAATCAAGAAGACTCTAGAAGAGCATAAAGAAGACATTGCAAGACTAAATAAAAAAATAGATGATCTTACGGAAAGTAAAGAAACTGTTGACCAAATTAAAAAGATTCTGGACACTCATAGTACAAGACTAGAGGAAGTTGAACAACGAATCAGTGACCTGGAAGATCACAGAATGGAAAATGAAAGCATAAAAGAAAGAATGGGGAAAAAAATTGAAAAAATCGAAATGGACCTCAGGGATATGATAGATAATATGAAACGTCCAAATATAAGACTCATTGGTGTCCCAGAAGGGGAAGAAAAGGGTAAAGGTCTAGGAAGAGTATTCAAAGAAATTGTTGGGGAAAACTTCCCAAATCTCCTAAACAACATAAATACACAAATCATAAATGCTCAGCGAATGCCAAATAGAATAAATCCAAAAAAACCCACTCCGAGACATATACTGATCACACTGTCAAACACAGAAGAGAAGGAGCAAGTTCTGAAAGCAGCAAGAGAAAAGCAATTCACCACATACAAAGGAAACAGCATAAGACTAAGTAGTGACTACTCAGCAGCCACCATGGAGGCGAGAAGGCAGTGGCACGATATATTTAAAATTCTGAGTGAGAAAAATTTCCAGCCAAGAATACTTTATCCAGCAAAGCTCTCCTTCAAATTTGAGGGAGAGCTTAAATTTTTCACAGACAAACAAATGCTGAGAGAATTTGCTAACAAGAGACCTGCCCTACTGGAGATACTAAAGGGAGCCCTACAGACAGAGAAACAAAGACAGGACAGAGAGACTTGGAGAAAGGTTCAGTACTAAAGAGATTCGGTATGGGTACAATAAAGGATAATAATAGAGAGAGGGAAAAATATGGCAAACATAAACCAAAGGATAAGATGGCCGATTCAAGAAATGCCTTCACGGTTATAACGTTGAATGTAAATGGATTAAACTCCCCAATTAAAAGATATAGATTCGCAGAATGGATCAAAAAAAATGAACCATCAATATGTTGCATACAAGAGACTCATCTTAGACACAGGGACACAAAGAAACTGAAAGTGAAAGGACGGAAAAAAATATTTCATGCAAGCTACAGCCAAAAGAAAGCAGGTGTAGCAATATTAATCTCAGATAAAATAGACTTCAAATGCAGGGATGTTTTGAGAGACAAAGAAGGCCACTACATACTAATAAAAGGGGCAATTCAACAAGAAGAAATAACAATCGTAAATGTCTATGCACCCAATCAAGGTGCCACAAAATACATGAGAGAAACACTGGCAAAACTAAAGGAAGCAATTCATGTTTCCACAATAATTGTGGGAGACTTCAACACATCACTCTCTCCTATAGATAGATCAACCAGACAGAAGACCAATAAGGAAATTGAAAACCTAAACAATCTGATAAATGAATTAGATTTAACAGACATATACAGGACATTACATTCCAAATCACCAGGATACACATACTTTTCTAGTGCTCACGGAACTTTCTCCAGAATAGATCATATGCTGGGACATAAAACAAGCCTCAATAAATTTAAAAAGATTGAAATTATTCAAAGCACATTCTCTGACCACAATGGAATACAATTAGAAGTCAATAACCATCAGAGACTTAGAAAATTCACAAATACCTGGAGGTTAAACAACACACTCCTAAACAATCAGTGGGTTAAAGAAGAAATAGCAAGAGAAATTGCTAAATATATAGAGATGAATGATAATGAGAACACAACATACCAAAACCTATGGGATGCAGCAAAAGCAGTGCTAAGGGGGAAATTTATAGCACTAAACGCATATATTAAAAAGGAAGAAAGAGCCAAAATCAAAGAACTAATGGATCAACTGAAGAAGCTAGAAAATGAACAGCAAACCAATCCTAAACCAAGTAGAAGAAAAGAAATAACAAGGATTAAAGCAGAAATAAATGACATAGAGAACAAAAAAACAATACAGAGGATAAACATCACCAAAAGTTGGTTCTTTGAGAAGATCAACAAGATTGACAAGCCCCTAGCTAGACTGACAAAATCAAAAAGAGAGAAGACCCATATAAACAAAATAATGAATGAAAAAGGTGACATAACTGCAGATCCTGAAGAAATTAAAAAAAATTATAAGAGGATATTATGAACAACTGTATGGCAACAAACTGGACAATGTAGAAGAAATGGACAATTTCCTGGAAACATATGAACAACCTAGACTGACCAGAGAAAAAATAGAAGACCTCAACCAACCCATCACAAGCAAAGAGATCCAATCAGTCATCAAAAATCTTCCCACAAATAAATGCCCAGGGCCAGATGGCTTCACAGGGGAAGTCTACCAAACTTTCCAAAAAGAACTGACACCAATCTTACTCAAACTCTTTCAAAACATTCAAGAAAATGGAACACTACATAACTCATTTTATGAAGCTAACATCAATCTAATACCAAAACCAGGCAAAGATGCTACAAAAAAGGAAAACTACCGGCCAATCTCCCTAATGAATATAGATGCAAAAATCCTCAACAAAATACTTGCAAATCGAATCCAAAGACACATTAAAAAAATCATACACCATGACCAAGTGGGGTTCATTCCAGTCATGCAAGGATGGTTCAACATAAGAAAAACAATCAATGTATTACAACACATTAACAAGTCAAAAGGGAAAAATCAATTGATCATCTCAATAGATGCTGAAAAAGCATTTGACAAAATCCAACATCCGTTTTTGATAAAAACACTTCAAAAGGTAGGAATTGAAGGAAACTTCCTCAACATGATAAAGAGCATATACGAAAAACCCACAGCCAGCATAGTACTCAATGGTGAGAGACTGAAAGCCTTCCCTCTAAGATCAGGAACAAGACAAGGATGCCCACTGTCACCACTGTTATTCAACACTGTGCTGGAAGTGCTAGCCAGGGCAATCTGGCAAGACAAAGAAATAAAAGGCATCCAAATTGGAAAAGAAGAAGTAAAACTGTCATTGTTTGCAGATGATATGATCTTATATCTAGAAAACCCTGAGAAATCGACGATACAGCTACTAGAGCTAATAAACAAATTTAGCAAAGTAGCGGGATACAAGATTAATGCACATAAGTCAGTAATGTTTCTATATGCTAGAAATGAACAAACTGAAGAGACACTCAAGAAAAAGATACCATTTTCAATAGCAACTAAAAAAATCAAGTACCTAGGAATCAAGTTAACCAAAGATGTAAAAGACCTATACAAAGAAAACTACATAACTCTACTAAAAGAAATAGAAGGGGACCTTAAAAGATGGAAAAATATTCCATGTTCATGGATAGGAAGGCTAAATGTCATTAAGATGTCAATTCTACCCAAACTCATCTACAGATTCAATGCAATCCCAATCAAATTCCAACAACATACTTTGCAGACTTGGAAAAGCTAGTTATCAAATTTATTTGTAAAGGGAAGATGCCTCGAATTGCTAAAGACACTCTAAAAAAGAAAAACGAAGTGGGAGGACTTACACTCCCTGACTTTGAAGCTTATTATAAAGCCACAGTTGCCAAAACAGCATGGTACTGGCACAAAGATAGACATATAGATCAATGGAATCGAATTGAGAATTCAGAGATAGACCCTCAGATCTATGGCCGACTGATCTTTGAAAAGGCCCCCAAAGTCACTGAACTGAGCCATAATGGTCTTTTCAACAAATGGGGCTGGGAGAGTTGGATATCCATATCCAAAAGAATGAAAGAGGACCCCTACCTCACCCCCTACACAAAAATTAACTCAAAATGGACCAAAGATCTCAATATAAAAGAAAGTACCAGAAAACTCCTAGAAAATAATGTAGGAAAACATCTTCAAGACCTTGTATTAGGCGGCCACTTCCTAGACTTTACACCCAAAGCACAAGCAACAAAAGAGAAAATAGATAAATGGGAACTCCTCAAGCTTAGAAGTTTCTGCACCTCAAAGGAATTTCTCAAAAAGGTAAAGAGGCAGCCAACTCAATGGGAAAAAATTTTTGGAAACCATGTGTCTGACAAAAGACTGATATCTTGCATATACAAAGAAATCCTACAACTCAATGACAATAGTACAGACAGCCCAATTATAAAATGGGCAAAAGATATGAAAAGACAGTTCTCTGAAGAGGAAATACAAATGGCCAAGAAACACATGAAAAAATGTTCAGCTTCACTAGCTATTAGAGAGATGCAAATTAAAACCACAATGAGATACCATCTAACACCGGTTAGAATGGCTGCCATTAAACAAACAGGAAACTACAAATGCTGGAGGGGATGTGGAGAAATTGGAACTCTTATTTATTGTTGGTGGGACTGTATAATGGTTCAGCCACTCTGGAAGTCAGTCTGGCAGTTCCTTAGAAAACTAGATATAGAGCTACCATTCGATCCAGCGATTACACTTCTCGGTATATACCCGGAAGATCGGAAAGCAGTGACACGAACAGATATCTGCACGCCAATGTTCATAGCAGCATTATTCACAATTGCCAAGAGATGGAAACAACCCAAATGTCCTTCAACAGATGAGTGGATAAATAAAATGTGGTATATACACACGATGGAATACTACACGGCAGTAAGAAGGAATGATCTTGTGAAACATATGACAACATGGATGAATCTTGAAGACATAATGCTGAGCGAAATAAGCCAGGCACAAAAAGAGAAATATTATATCCTACCACTAATGTGAACTTTGAAAAATGTAAAACAAATGGTTTATAATGTAGAATGTAGGGGAACTAGCAGTAGAGAGCAATTAAGGAAGGGGGAACAATAATCCAAGAAGAACAGATAAGCTATTTAACGTTCTGGGGATGCCCAGAAATGACTATGGTCTGTTAATTTCTGATGGATATAGTAGGAACAAGTTCACAGAAATGTTGCTATATTATGTAACTTTCTTGGGGTAAAGTAGGAACATGTTGGAAGTTAAGCAGTTATCTTAGGTTAGTTGTCTTTTTCTTACTCCCTTGTTATGGTCTCTTTGAAATGTTCTTTTATTGTATGTTTGTTTTCTTTTTAACTTTTTTTTTCATACAGTTGATTTAAAAAAGAAGGGAAAGTTAAAAAAAAAAAAATGAAAGAAAAACAAGGAAAAAAAAAAAAGATGTAGTGCCCCCTTGAGGAGCCTGTGGAGAATGCAGGGGTATTCGCCTACCCCACCTCCATGGTTGCTAACATGACCACAGACATAGGGGACTGGTGGTTTGATGGGTTGAGCCCTCAACCATAAGTTTTACCCTTGGGAAGACGGTTGCTGCAAAGGAGAGGCTAGGCCTCCCTATATTTGTGCCTAAGAGTCTCCTCCTGAATGCCTCTTTGTTGCTCAGATGTGGCCCTCTCTCTCTGGCTAAGCCAACTTGAAAGGTGAAATCACTGCCCTCCCCCCTACGTGGGATCAGACACCCAGGGGAGTGAATCTCCCTGGCAACGTAGAATATGACTCCCGGGGAGGAATGTAGACCCGGCATCATGGGACGGAGAACATCTTCTTGACCAAAAGGGGGATGTGAAAGGAAATGAAATAAGCTTCAGTGGCAGAGAGATTCCAAAACGAGCCGAGAGGTCACTCTGGTGGGCACTCTTATGCCCACTTTAGACAACCCTTTTTAGGTTCTAAAGAATTGGGGTAGCTGGTGGTGGATACCTGAAACTATCAAACTACAAACCAGAACCCATGAATCTCGAAGACAGTTGTATAAAAATGTAGCTTATGAGGGGTGACAATGGGATTGGGAAAGCCATAAGGACCACACTCCACTTTGTCTAGTTTATGGATGGATGAGTAGAAAAATAGGGGAAGGAAACAAACAGACAAAGGTACCCAGTGTTCTTTTTTACTTCAATTGCTCTTTTTCACTCTAATTATTATTCTTGTTATTTTTGTGTGTCCTAATGAAGGTGTCAGGGATTGATTTAGGTGATGAATGTACAACTATGTAATGGTACTGTAAACAATCGAAAGTACGATTTGTTTTGTATGACTGCGTGGTATGTGAATATATCTCAATAAAATGATGATTAAAAAAAAAAAAAAAAAGAATTGGGGTAGCTGGTGGTGGATACCTGAAACTATCAAACTACAACCCAGAACCCATGAATCTCAAAGACAGTTGTATAAAAATGTAGCTTATGAGGGGTGACAATGGGATTGGGAAAGCCATAAGGACCACACTCCACTTTGTCTAGTTTATGGATGGATGAGTAGAAAAATAGGGGAAGGAAACAAACAGACAAAGGTACCCAGTGTTCTTTTTTACTTCAATTGCTCTTTTTCACTCTAATTATTATTCTTGTTATTTTTGTGTGTGTGCTAATGAAGGTGTCAGGGATTGATTTAGGTGATGAATGTACAACTATGTAATGGTACTGTAAACAATCGAAAGTACGATTTGTTTTGTATGACTGCGTGGTATGTGAATATATCTCAATAAAATGATGATTAAAAAAAAAAAAAAAAAAGAATTGGGATAGCTGGTGGTGGATACCTGAAACTATCAAACTACAACCCAGAACCCATGAATCTCAAAGACAGTTGTATAAAAATGTAGCTTATGAGGGGTGACAATGGGATTGGGAAAGCCATAAGGACCACACTCCACTTTGTCTAGTTTATGGATGGATGAGTAGAAAAATAGGGGAAGGAAACAAACAGACAAAGGTACCCAGTGTTCTTTTTTACTTCAATTGCTCTTTTTCACTCTAATTATTATTCTTGTTATTTTTGTGTGTGTGCTAATGAAGGTGTCAGGGATTGATTTAGGTGATGAATGTACAACTATGTAATGGTACTGTAAACAATCGAAAGTACGATTTGTTTTGTATGACTGCGTGGTATGTGAATATATCTCAATAAAATGATGATAAAACAAAAAAGAATAAATCCTGTAGTTTAAAAAAATAAAATTAAATTAAAAATAAATAAATAAATAAAACATTGCTAAAAAATCAAAGAAAACCTAAATAAATGGAAGGACATTCCATGTTCACGGATTGGAAGACTAAATATTGTTACAATGTCAATTCTACCCAAATCAATTTACAGATGCAACATGATCACAATCAAAATCCCAACACCCTACCTGACAGAAATGGAAATGTAAATGATCAAATTTATTTGGAAGCTCAAGGGGCCCTGAATCACCAAAAACTTCTTGAGAAAGAACAAAAAAGTGAAAGGTCTCACACTTCCTGTCTTTAAAGCATCTTACAAAGCATCTTACAGTCAAAACAGCACTGTACTGCCATAAAGATAGATATATTGACCAATAGAATCAAATTGAGACTTCAGAATTAGACCCTCCCATCTACAGTCAATTGATTTTTGATGAGACTGTCAAAGACACTCAATTGTGGGATGGAACAGTCTCTTCAACAAATGGTGCTGGGAGAACTAGACAGCCATATCCAAAACAATGAGAGAGGAGCTCTCTCTCACACCTTATACAGAAATTAACTCAAATGGATCAAAGACTTAAAAAAAAAAAAAAAAAAAAAAAGAGCTAGGACCATAAAACTTGTAGAAGAAAATGTAGGGAAATATGTGGTAGTTTGAAGCTGTTTTGTACCCTAGAAAAGGCCATGTGCTTTTAATCCATTCTCATTGGTGTAGACCTATTCTGGTTGGAACCTTTTGATTAGGTTATTTCAACTGAGATGTGTCCCACCCAATTCAAAGTGGGTCTTAATCCTTTACGGGAGTCCTTTATGAGAGTTTAAGATAAAGGGCAGAGAAAAGCCATAGAGCACAGAGAGAGAAACACTGGAGAGAGCTCATAGAGTGAAAGAAACACCCAGAGGGCTTGGAAAGAAAAGCCCAGGAGAAGCAAGCAAGGACCCAGAGAAACTGAAAGAACCAGAACCTGAAAGCAACAAAACCCAGGAGAGAAAGATTAGCAGATGCTGGCCATGTGCCTTCCCATGTGACAGAGGAACCCGGTTGCCATCGGCCTTCCCTCAGAGAAGGTATCATCCTGTTGATGCTTTTATTGGAACATTTTCATGGCCTTAGGACTAAATTTGTAAACTAGTAAATCCCATTGTAAAAGCCAATACATTTCTGGTATACTACACTCTGGCAGCTTTAGCAAACGGAAACAAAATATCTTCAAGATCTGGTGGTAGGAGGTGGTTTCTTAGACTTTATACCCAAAGCACAAGCAATGAAAGAAGAAATAGATAAATGCAACCACCTCAAAACTGAATACTTTTGTGATTCAAAGGACTTTGTCAACAAAGTGAAAAGGCAGTCTATTCAAGGAGAGAAAATATTTGGAAACCACATATCCAACAAGGGTTTAAAATAAAGAAATCCTACAACTCAAAAATAAAAAGACAAACAACCCAATTTAAAAATGGGTGAAAGACCTCAATAGACACTATTCCAAAGAGGGAATACAAATGGATAAAAACCATATGAAAAGATGCTCAACATCACTAGCTTTTAGGGACATACAAATCAAAACCACAATGGCCAGTATCAAAAAAAAAAACAAAACAAACAAACAAACAACAACAAAAAAAAAAACAGAAAACTACAGGTTTGGGAGAGGATGTGGAGAAACAGGAACACTCATTCACTGCTGGTGGGAATATAGAATGGTGCAGCTGCTGTGGGAGACAGTTTGGTGGTCCCTCAGGAAGCTAAGTATAGAATTGCCATATGATCCAGCAATCCCACTACTAGGTATACACCCAGAAGAACGGAAAACAGGGACAAACAGCATTTGCACCCTGATATTCATAGCGTTAATATTCACAATTGCCAAAAGATGGAAACAACCTAAATGTCCATCAGTTGATGAATGGATAAACAAAATGTGGTATATAAATATGATGGAATATTATTCAGTAGTAATAAGGAAGTCCTGAAGCACATGACAACATGGATAAACCTTAAGGACATTATGTAAAGTGAAAAAGCCAGACACAAAAGGACAAATATTGTATGGTCTTACTAATATGAACTAATTATAATGAGCAAACTCTTGGAGCTAAAATCTAGAGTATAGGTTACCAGGAATTAAAATAGGGGTAGAGAATGGGGAGCTGATGCTTAATTTGTATAGAATTTCTATTTAGGTTGATTGTAAATGTTTGGAAATGTATAGAGGTGATGGTAGCACATTAATGGAAGGGTAAATAACAGCGCTGAATTAAGGTTGTGATTATGGTTGAAAGGGAAAGTTAAGGTTATGTATGGTATGTCACCACAAGGAAAGCTAGGGTATAAAACATGTGTCAGTAAAATGTAGTGAACTTCATTGTGGATGATGACTGTGGTTAATAGTATAAATATAAGAATGTTCTTTCGTGAACTAGTACAAATGTATGCCACTATCATGAGGGGTTAACAATAGGGTAGTATATAGGAAAAATACACCTAATGCAAACTATGGACATAGTTCACAGTAATATTTTAATATTCTTTCATCAATTGTAACAAAGGTACCACACAAATTTTTGCAAAGTATCAGCAATAGGGGAAGTATATGGGAATGCTGTAATGTTTTACATGACTTTTCTGTAAGCCTACAATTTCTCTAATTGAAAAAATAATACCAATTAAAAAAACATGCTACGTGAAAGAAACCAGACACAAAGTACTACATACGGTATGATTCCATTTATATAAAATGTAAATATAAATAAATCTATAGAGACAGAATTAGATTAGTGGTTATGTAGGGCTAAGGAAGGATAGACGGATTGAGAGATGTCTGCTAAGGGGTATAGGGCTTTTCTTTTTTAGAATAATGAAAACGTTCTAAAATTGATTGTGGTGATGAATGCACAACTCTGTAATTATACTAAAAGCCATTGATTGTTCACTTTGGATGGATTGCATGCTATGTAAATATATCTCATTAAAATTGCCTTAAAAATATTAAAGCATGTGGAACTGGGTGGTCACTAGAGAAGCATCACATTGGCTTTTGTAGATTGGAGCCTGGGTACTAGGGAATTACCATGGCAACATCCAAGCATGCATTTCAGGCTCACAGGAGAAGATAAAATTCTCCTATCCTTCCTGACCTCTCATGCCTGTCAAGATGTGAATCATCACTCCAAGAAAATGGACCTCCAGCTGTCAAAGTGTGTGTGTGTGTGTGTGTGTGTGTGTGTGTGTGTGTGTGTAGGAAGGGGAGGAGCAGAGAGGGTGAAGCAGAGAGTGGACACTCCTTTCTTCCTGTTTGCAGTAAACTCATTTTTAAAGTGGAACAGAATGGAATGGAATGGAACGGAATGGAGAAGGAAGAGTGGGAGGGGGAGGAGGGAAGGAGAGAAGGAGGAAAGGGGAAAAGAAAGGAGGGATGGAGGAAGAGAGGGGAGAAAACTTTTTTTTTTCCAGCTGTTCTTTTTGTTTGTTTTGTGTGTGTGTGTGTGTATGGTTTTTGGCAATAACCCTATATTGGCATTAACCCTTCCTGGCCTTGGAAAGACTGTTATGGATATATCATCTTCTTTAGAAACCCAACTCTCCTCATTCCATTCTCCTGATTCCGTAAGCTGTTATAAAAATCTGCTAATGGTCTGACATGGCTAACAGATTCACAAGCTTTTGCAGCAAAAATAAATGTTACTATTCTTATAGTAAGTGTTTGTATTTTGAACTTCACAGATGGCATCACTGAGATTCAGGAGTTTGTTATGAATGAAGGAAGGAAGGAATGAATATTAGAAAGCAGTGTTAAATACACACTTGAATTTCCTATACAAAAATGAGTTCCCCAGCTGCCTCCCCAGGGGAAAAAAAAATGTTGAGTCCTCCAGCTGCCTCCCTCCAGGCAGAAAACATCCCAACAGAAATAATGTCCCTAGCATCAAAGTATTGATATAAAATTTATGCATTAACAGCTCTACTTCCTATATCTGATATCCCCAAAATGACTGTCATGAAGTTAATTTTGTATTTCCCATTTTCTACATTTTTAGTATGAAAATATTGGAAGTATGTGGGGTATAAAGAGATATGTTTGGGAAGGTGACCTCAAAAATAAGTGTTGTCCCTCACATCTGACGCTCTCTCTGACCTTAACACACAGCATGTTGGAGTGAGAGGGTGCCGGTTCCCTTCACTGGCAGTATATTAGCCATAGTTGACAGGTCAAGAGAGTATGTGCAGTACAGGCTCCAGCTCCAGTTCTCCTTGGCACTGAAGATCTCACACACACACACACAGAAAGAGAGAGAGAGAAATCAGCACTTCCTAAGGTGGAGTTAAACTGGATAAATGTGGGATGGTACCACCATCTTAATAAAAAGATGACAGCTCTTTAGTGGCCTAATTAGCAACAATTTAACATGCTAAAGTACTTCAAAAGAGTTTGTTCTTCTTAATTGGTTAAATTGCCTACTTCCCCAACTTTTTTTCATGATTGCTTTATTTAATATGCCAAATCTTGCCTCATCTGAGACTAATTCTTATCAAATGTGAATGAACTAACCTGAGTTGATGAGAAACTGCTCTGGTGCTGAATTTACCCATCAATAAATATCTGAATAGGAAATAATATCACTTTTCAAGCCTTAGAAGTAGATGTTTGATTATGCAGCTGATTCTGATGACCTCTCAATAAGAGGGAAATAACTTCATCAGTTAAAAAATTAGGAAAACATTAATATTGAGATGCTTACCACATGTTCCCTGTACAAAATGGAGAAAAACACACAGATGGGAGTACTATTTTTTATATTCAGAAATGCCTTATGGTTGAGGTCATAGCCCTATTGAACTTTATATTTTGACTGTGATAATGTATTTTTCAAATGGATTAGGTAAATGACATATAAAACTAGAAATCAGGGAATCTATAAACCTCACAATCATGTAGAAAAGAGTCATAACTCTCTTAACAAATGTGATGAATTAACATATAGACATAAATAGGGAACACCTACTTAAGCATTACAAAGAGTCTAGTCACAAGTTAATTTCATCCAGTTGAGCTTATGCCAAAATCCATAATATTTTTTTTAATCAATAAAGATTACATCAAACATCCCAGAATTTAGACCAGAGTACATAAGAATTGAATTTTTTTGACAAAATACTAGCTGGGCAGTCATATTCTGTTTTATAATTTTTAAACATCAGTTATCCTGGCATAATGCAAAATATTTTGAGAATTATACAAACATCTAACATCTCAGCTCTGCCACTTACTAGTCACATGACCTAGAAAAAAAATTTCCTAAACAACATGACCCCTAGCTTCTTTGACTGGAAAACTGAATCATAATACCTAGTTTGCAAAGTGGTTGTGACGGTGATAAACAATATGGTTAAAGTGCCAGATTTTTAATGCCTACTATTATTCCTGAGCCTTGCATCAGGTAAATCTGAGAAACCCATACTTAAGTATGTTTGGCTACTTTGTGTAACTCTCTGTTCAAAAGAAAAAGTGAAAATTACAATGACAATTTTTTATTGCATTTACACATAAAAGCTAACTATTTAATATTTCCCTAATTGCAATTAAAGAGTAGACTATTATTTCTAATGTGGCAGACATGGAGATACACCACTCAGCTCCCCCATGAGAAAGGACTTGCTGCCCGGCTGTGAGGAGTGTGGGGAGCTGATGGCCCCCAGCTGTTGGTCCTTCAGGTTGCTTCCTCTTTCCAACTGAGGTCACACTATATGTGGGGTGGCCCCCGGGCCAACGACTGAGTGAGGCAGCAATGGCCAAGGACATGCTCATCTGGCAGCAGCCTCCAGGCGATGAGTGAACAAGACCATCTCACAGGGCCTTGGAAACTATCTCCACCCAACATGGGACTCCTCTGATAGGGCCGCTGTGCTTCCGAGCTCCCCAATGGGCTGGCGTAGGTTTTGTTCAGGTTGGAATCACCAACTGACAGCACCCCCTGCCAAATTCTGCTTCCTTCCTTTTGTGTTCACAGGTTTGCTCCTCAATAAATATTGTTCATTCCTAATTCTGTCTTAGCATCTGCTTTCAGAGAATTTTGACACATAATAAATCTTTAAAGCATATATGTCACTAAACAATAACAGCAACAATAACAAAATGCCTGGTAGAAGAATCAGTAGGAATGCAGAGGTCTTTTGAGGAGGATGACACCTAAAACAACCCAGACAGTATCTACGCTGATCTGAAGGAACAATTCATAGCCTCAGTCTGTACCTATGAGGGTTAAACCAATGTTAGTATTTGTGGGGCTCTTTTTCCTGTTTATTCTAATAATAATTTCCTTGATGTGAGTCAAACATACTTCTTCATGTATTCCCTATGAAGATGTAAGAAGAAAAAAAGTACCTAGACTGTGATTCAAGACAGTTAAGCAGTTATTTTGCTATTGATTAGGATTCTCAAAATGTTAAACATCCCTCTGAGGTCTTATTTTCCAAGCTATTAATCATTTTCATTGCTTTTCTCTGGACGTTCTCCAGACTCTCCACAGTGCATCTGTGTTCAGATGAAGAGGTTCAAACTCATAGCAGGTTTCTAGAAAAAAGCTGGCTGGAGTAAAAACAACACACGAGCTCAGTGGCCACAATTCTACAGACAAAGGCCAACCATAAAAACCAGTAACACAAGTTTTCTAGCTATGTTCACTTTATCATTCCATAATTGCATATTATTTAATACTTTGTATGTTTTTATCCTACCTTGCTCTAGAGAGGATTTGGATAGCATTATTTAAAATACTTCAAGGTCAGCAACATACAAGGCATGATGTCAGCAGAAACATAAAACTTCATGTTTTCCATCAATTCCGTAAATAAGTAATTTGTAACTCTTCCTATTACAATTAAAAAAATTATACTTATGCACATCCCTAAAAGTGACAGTGAAGGACACAATAGAACAAAGAAGGACCACATTCTTTTACCTTCCTCCATTAATGTTTTTTAGAACTTTATCAAACAAAAAATTAAGTTTATTTTTATGTTCATTAATGTTTAATCTTTTAAAATAAGCACAAACATTGCTATTGACTCTGCTTTCTCTCCATTTCCTTCATGAACTGGCTTTTCTGGCATCCGCAACCTGGTGTGACCTGCTTTCCAGCATATTCTCCAATAACCGCTTCACCCATCCTAAATTCCAGTCCTACTGAATTATACACCATTTGTCTCCACACATTGCTGTTTTCCCTAGCTCTTGGACTTAAACTTTCCATTTCCTATGTCCTCAAATGCCTTCCCTCCCCATTCAAAATACTTTAAGTCATTCAAAGCCCAGTTTGAAAACCATTGCCTTGAAGCCCTTTCTAATGCCATGGGAGTACTTTCTTCCTTCTCTGAATTCCCAGAGCCCTCTGTTGTACAACCTCATTCTACATTATAGCGCCTGACTCTTGTATGCATTTTACGTCAGCTCCTGCAACCAGGATCTTGTTTGTGTACTTCCTACTGCTCTTTGTCAAATATTCATCCAATATGTCATTGAATCAGTCATCATATATGTGCCAGACACTGAAGTAGGTATTGGAAATACAACTTAAGTTGACTTGGTACCTGTCCTTGGAGAACTTAGGCTAGTCAGGGGGACTACTAAAAATGCAATGCCATTATTCCCCATGGGCAGAGGGCTCTTGTGCTGGTATTGGAGACACAGATTTCAGGATCAGGAGCTCTGAAGAAGACTAGTATGCCAGCATTTAGCCAGGAGGATAGGCTGGATGGTGGTTATTGCTGCTGGAAGAGAAATTGCTCCTGAAAGGGCCAGGGGTGAGGCAGCAAGTAGTTTCAAAGCATCATGGCAGGAGCATGAGAATGACTGGGGACAGCCCCTAAACTGAGGGGCAGGGCTGAAATGTAAGCAGAAGCCAGGTAGGACAGTCTTTTAACACACATGAGGGAGTTCAGACATCATCCTGAGGATAATGGCAAGCCACTGAAAGATAATCATAATCTGTTTTTCAAATGATCCCTCTGGATTTAGTACAGCAGCTCAATTGGAAAAAAGCAGGAATGGAAACAGGGAGACCAATTAATAGGCTGCTGCAGTAATTCAGGCAAGTTTCAATAAGGTGGTATGAAGTGAGGCATATATTCATATATTTTAAACAGGTATAATTTGCCAAATTCAAATGCATACCTATCAAAGTTCACCTTCTCTATAAGTAAACATTTAAGTAAAACTGACAGAAAATATACAGCTCCCCATGAATGAGCTGATGTGCCTCTAACTGCCCTTTGCTAGACTGCCTGGTCCAACATCTGGATGCTGAACACACGCAGTGACACTTGAGCATTTTAGCAATAATTATCATGAAGGAATTTACTGAGTTTCCATTGCTCCAGTTCATGGTTCATGTGGTCAATCAATCAATACTGCAAGCATTTTAATTTTTCAACAGTTACAATTACTATACTTAATTCACAAGCACCATGGACAGACATACAAAAAATATATCCAAGAACAAGGACTGAAACCATATTCTACTCATTGCATTCCTTTGACCATGGGCAAAATCAGCAGTCACTTTTGGTATTGCTTTCATGTACAACATTTGGAGTTGAGAAACAGTTTGGAGCCCAATTCAATGAAGGTATAACTTTTTGGTGAAGAAATTGTATAGAATTTCCCTTGTGCTATAAATATTTTTTTGAATGGCAGAAAAAAAGTGATAGGAAATACACCATGTATTGTTCCCCTAATGGTTTTAGCACATACCCACCCCTCTGCACCACCAGCACTGCCATCATCGCCACCCAGAACAGAGAATAAAGGTTCTTTTCCCCCTAGATAACATGGTGTTATCATGAGGAACAACAAACGGTCTTAATAGCCTGTGACTCACATCTTATTAATACCAAAAGGAAGGACCATAATAAACTATTTTGAAACAGCTCATCTTTTTGTCAAATGTCCTCTGTTATCTAATTGACTCAAAATTAAGAAATGTAACTCCTTCAGTTACCTAAGCACATATTTCTTTTAAGCCAGATATATAATCAGTTTATCTTAAAGTACACACCAAGAAATTATATTGATCAGTGTCACTGTTCTATGGATTCTTAATGGAGAGGTTGTTATTATTTTGTTCTATTCAGTCTTAACAGATGAAGTGAGTCATGGCTGTTCCTGATTTAAAAATCATCTAGGCCACATGTATCTTGGTGCCGCTCTATGAAGAAACTCTTGAGGCCTGATATGCCCATGCACCTATGAGCTAAAGTGGTTCAGAATTTACTTTCTGTGGATAATTGTGGCTTTGTCCAGCACCTTCCATGTAGGCATATTTCTTTGTCAGGCTTCCACTTCATCAAGGGATGAGGTTCACCCTCCTGTCAAAGATGTAGCTCTGCTAAGGGATTGAGGATAAACTACGGACAGTAACAGAAAAGATTAAATTCCAGACCCCATATATTTTCTTATATTGCTAGGCAATATAATCTTGAAGTTGTTTGTTCCTCAGTAGAAGATTGAAGAATATGCCATCCATCCATTCCTTTAGCTATTCAAAAATCTTTACTGGAGTAAGGTAGACAAACTAAGTACATAATCAGAGGGTGTTATTTTGATCCTACTTAAATTAAATATCGTTTTCTGAAAGTGCTTTTTTATAATCTCTCATTGGCATACTTTGAGGGCCAATATAAAAAACAGCCCCACAAAACTCATGACTGTATTTATGCTAAGGATTTCATCAAAAGCATTGTTTCTTACATCAGCCAGTAACTTCTTCAAGAGGACCCATAGGATAAATTTCTTATAGGTCTTGGTGCCAGAAAGAGCTGTGTTTCCCTCCAGGCAATCAGATTCTTCTTTATTTTATGGACACAGTGAATCAGGGACATGGTAATGTTTCTGTCTGTGTTGGCTTCTAGAAGGGTTACAGCCAAATTGGTGGCTCACAGATAAACATTAACTCACTCGAAGCATTTTTTTCTTATTGTAAAAGGAAAACCTAATTATTGGAGAAAAATTTTAAAGTCTGATAAGCAAAAAAAAATTAAAATTACTTGTACTCTCTCACAATCTACTCAATGGGAGAAAATATTTGGAAGCCACATATCCAATTAAGGGTTTAATATGCACAAAATATAAAGAAATACTGCAACTCAACAATAAAAAGACAAAAAAAATTTTAATGGGAAAAAGATGAATAGACATTTTTCCAAAGAGGAAATACAAATGGCAAAAAGCACATGAAAAGACATTCCACATCACTAGCTATTAGGGACATACAAATCAAAACCACAATAAGATATCATTTCACACCTACTAGAATGGCCACTATTAAAAAACAGAAAACTACAAGTGTTGGAGAGGGTGTGGAGAAATAGAAACACTCATTCACTGCTGGTGGGAATGTAAAATGGTGTAGCCACTATGAAAGACAGTTTAGTAGTTCCTCAGGAAGCTAAGTATAGACTTGCCATATGATTCAGCAATACTGCTCCTAGGAATATACCCAGATGAACTGAAAGCAGAGATGCAAACAGACATTTGCACACCAATGTTCATAGTGGCATTATTCACAATTGCCAAAATAAGGAAGCAACCCATATATTCATCAACCGATGAACAAATAAGCAAAATGTGGTATATACGTACAATGGAATATTATTCAGCTGCAGGAAGGACTGAAGTCCTGATGCATGCAACAACATGGATGAACCTTGAGGACATTATGTTGAGTGAAATAAGTCAGATACAAAAGGACAAATATTGCATGCTCTCACTAATATGAACTAATTATAAGCAAACTCAAAAGAATTACAATCTAGAACATAGGCTACCAGAGTACAGACTGTGGGGTAGAGAATAGGGAGCCAATGCATAATTTGTACAGCATTTCTGTTTAGGTCAATTGCAAGTGTTTGGAAATAGGTGGCAGTAATCACAGCACATTATTGTGAGTGTAATTAACAGCCTTGAACTATATATGTGAACGTAGTTGAAAGGGAAAGTTTTGGTTGTGTATGTTACTAGAATGGAAGTTAAAAGATAAAACATGGGACTGTGTAATACATGTTGTGGACGATGGACTGTGGTTAATTGTACAGATATCAGAATGTTCTTTCATGAATTATAACAAATGTATGACACTAATTTGTTGTATGACTCAATTTTAACAAAGGTACCACACTAATGTAAAGTGTCAACAAAAGGGGTTATATGGGAATGCTGTATTTTTTACATGACTTTTCTGTAAACCTACAACTTCTCTAATTAAAAAAAATTATTTAAAAAAACATTATGCTAAGTGAAAGAAATCAATACAAAGAACTACATACAGTATAATTCCCTTTAAAAAATATAAATATAAAGAAATCTATAGTAACAGAAATAGATTACTGGTTATGTAAGGCTGGGGAAGGACTGAGGGATTGAGAGGTGAGTGCTAAGGGGTATGGGGTTTTTCTTTTTAGAGTAATGAAAATTTTCTAAAATCAATTGTGGTGATGAATCCACAACTCTCTGAGTACAATAAAAGCCACTGGTTGTACACTTTGGATGGATTGTGTGTATATGTGACTATATCTCAACAAAACTGCTTTAAAAAAATTATTTTTACTCTCTTTACTCCAATATGGTCACTGTTAACATTTTGTTTATTTTCTCAGAGTATATTTCTATGCTCATGTCCTTTTATTCTTTTTTACAAAAATGGAATCATACTATATACTACTTCATAACTTGCTTTTTTTACTGCATAATATATGTGAACAAAATTTGCATATTATTAAATGTTCTTCAACATTTTCAATGACTGTTGAGAATAAACATCCCATGCTTGAGCATTCCACTATCTATCCAAGCACTCACCCCATAGTTGAATATTTATAGTCTTTCATTTTTAAATTATGAATATGTTGCAATGAATCTCTCTCTAATAGTATTTTTGCAACTTCCATGATAATTTCCTTAAGAATTAATTTCTAGAAGTGAAATGATTGGGTCAAAATAAAAGCAAAATTCTAAGGCTATTGCTAGGAATTTAAAAATTTCTCTTCCGAAAGACTGTACAAGTTTTAGTCCAACCAACTATTTTATTAAATGACAGATTATGATAGCTACAGAAGTTTGAAAATTTACATATACGCACATGCGTGCACACACATTCACAGAAACGCTGATTGATGCTGCTATTTCTGAGCTTATTTTAATGGATGTGATCAGGTGGCTACCAGCTTCCTTCTCTAAGACTAGCCCCACAGGAATGGGTCCCAGGTTCTGGGTCTCTGCTAGATGATCCTGGCCAAAGCTCATTAAGCTAAGAAAGACATTCACCCAAGTTAGGTCATTTTACTCTCTCTTGGAAATTTCAAACAGAAGAGATATAGAAACTGGAAATTGTTGGACTTGACTCTCATTAATGGAAATCCTCCCTCATGAGAATAGTCACAAAGCAGTCCCAAAAGCCACCCAGACTCTGAGAATCACACCCCAGGAGGCATCCAGAGTCACCTTCCTTTTCTCCCACTTTGAACCCATTTTATATTTACCCCATTTGCCCTCCTTCAGGGTGTAGTCTTTCCCCGGAGACTCCATGGTCTCTCATGTAAATAGTCATCCCCCTCCCATTCCAGACATTCCAGACATCTCTGAGTACATGGGTAAACACAAATTAGGCTCAGACTGATTCCTTCTATTATATCTATTATCATTACTGTTATTATCCCATCATCATCATTACGGTGATGATAATGATGATGATGATGAACTAGGGTCTATTAGTGACATGTGCTATATATCAAACCACACTGGGGAAAATTAGATGCACTTACTTCCTCCATCTCATTTTCTGAATATAAAAACATTTCAAAAAGAATTCCAATATTTAATAAGCAGAGCACAGAATTTTTCTTTGTTAAAACAAACATAGCTGATATGATGTACTAGAGAATGTAATAAATATCACATGCAGTAAGCCCAGCACTGAGTTTTTTCTTAAGTATGCATATAATTAACATTGCATGTTAGGAAAGTAAGGGGAAAAAAGTTTCAAACCAGAAAGTTGCTATTAAAGTTATGAGGACATGACTGGTAGATAAATACATAGACCAGAGACAGATGATATTAACAAGAGTGAAAACTCAAAACATCATCAAAAAGAAAAAAAAAAAAAAATCTCATCACTATGTTACTGATAAAGAAAACTATAGTCATGGCAGTGAGCAAAATGATTTTTCCTCAGTATCTGGAAACATGTATATATGTACACACAAACATTGGTTTGGTTTTGTTTTCACTACAACCAAAATCATTTGATCCCATGGCTAGAGTGTCATAATTAAAGCTACAAGAGCAGTAGAAACAAGTGAGAGACATCTTCTCATCTCCTCCTGCTTGCCCCAGTTCCACTCCATTCCTGTGGATGTCCATATATCACTAACAAGATTTTGTCAATAGCAATAATTATCATGATAAAATATTTTACTCTTGTTTCAATAGCTATTTAAAAAGGATTTGGAAATTTGAGAATTGTCCAAAGCAACTCATTCTTTTATTTAAAGAGATTTATATAATAAAAAGAATGTCTTAAGCACTGTGTTTGGAACTGCTAAGAATGAAAAGATGAATCAGCCCTCAAGGAACTAGCATTGGAAAATGTATTCAAAAAGGGGATTTACATGTGCAGGATTAACTATACATACAATATAAATATACATAAATGTGTGTGCGTGTATTCTATTGCTGCATAACAAATCAACCCAAAACTCAGTGGCTTAAAACAATAAACATTTATTACTTAGAGTTTTTGTGGGTCAAGAATTTGGGAGAAGCTTAGCTGGGTAGTTCTGATCCAGAGGCTCTCGTGAGGTTAACGTCAGGATGTCAGCTGTGGCTGCAGTCATCTGAGAGTTTGACTAGGGCAGCAGGATCTGCTTGCATCATGGCTTACTCACAGGGCTACTGGCAAGAAGTCTCAATTCCTTGCCACAAGAGCCTCTCTACAGAGCTGCTTGAGTATCCTCACAACATGGAAGCTGCTCTCCAGAGCAAGTGATCTGAGGGAAAGGAAAGGAGAAGCTTCAATGTCCTTTCTGACTAAGCCTCAGAAGTAACACACTACCATTTCCACAGTATCCTATTGTTTACACAGGTCAGCCCTATCCAATGTGGGAGGGGACTACAAAAGGGCAGGAAAACCAGGAGACAGAGATTATTGGGAGCATCTTGGAGACTGGGTACCACAATATGTAACGGAGTCTCCCCAGGCCTCACTCACCTGTAGGGTTAAGGTCACATCAATATTCCAAATTCCACCAGGTCTTTCTCCAATCACTAACTAGGCATTCCAAATTCCTAAAGGTCTCCCTTCTTCCCCAGTATTTTAGGAAATTCTTAGAAGAGTGCCCCACTGCACATGACACCATTTTCCTGCCTAAGGCTAGTGCTGCATCCTTCTACTAGGCACTGCCACTGAGGAAATGAAGCCCTCGGTGCCAAACAAGGCATCATCTGTTTCAAAGTCAAGGAGTCTCCTCTCTACTGAGAATCTCCGTTCCCCTCTGGTGACTAGGTCTTTCTCAGTGGGTCAAAGTCATCACTCTTGTGTCCTTCCTCCCTCAGTTTTCATTCTCTTTCAGAAGATTCCTTAGCCATCAAATTGGCCTGTCTCACCACTTCACCAGACAGGCCCAGATATGTCTGTATTACACTTATAGACTAGGAATTTCTACCCTTTCCCCACCCGTTATGACCTATATAAGATATATGATACACATGAATAAGATAGAAAGTTAAAACTGCCATAAAATAGAGGAACATTTTGATACTGTGGCAGAGTCTCAGCCCTAGATGGTATCTTCCCATTAGCTAAATTTCCATTACTACTACTCTTGTGTTTAGGTCATATGGCATCCAGAGTCCAATCCATCAATCAGTGTGGTGCTAACCTGTCACAATAAACCCTGTAGCAACACACGAGTGGATGAACAGGCAGGTCAACAGCACTTTAGTTTAATGACTAAAGAAATACTACCTAAATCCTGGCAGAAAATTTAACACAGAAACTTGCTCTGCTCTTTCAAATCAAAGAGAAGGCCAAAAGCAAAATTTGAAGATTACTGTAGTAAACTCACATTTAATTTTTATTCTCTTCCATGAATACAGACATAAACAAAACTATATTTTTAGTAATCTACTTAGGTATTCCTCGATAAAGTCAGAATTGAAGCAGGAAGCTGAAGTGAACTCGCATGAAACATTACATTGTCACCAGAAGCACTAACAGAAAGAATTCCTCATGCATCTTCCTGTCTGTGACTGAAAGCTCATGGCCTTAAGTCACTTAAGTTTCTGTCACCAAGGAAGCCAGAATAGAAGCAAAATGGCTCAAGACGTTCTGTTATAAAAGGAGGAGTAAATTGTGTAGTAGGTATCCAAAGCAGACAAGTATAAATGAGGCAGATTCCCATCTGATGTTCTAAATTTTACACATTTGAAATGCTCATTGATTGGACTATGTAAGAATGTGAATTCATGCATTCAGAATTGCAACTTGTGAACATTTAGCATTATCATGCCAAAAGTCTAGCTCTGCTTGACAAGGGTTTCTTCATAATGATAATAAAGGTTACTTATGGTACTGAGACTTTAAGAATATTTCAGTACATTAAAGGATCTGAAGGATCACATCAAACCATTAACTCCTCAAGAGTGGATATAGAGTGTCTTCATTTTCTATTGCTGCCACAACAAATTACCACCAATTTTACCACTAAAAACAACACCCATTTATCATCTCACAGTTCTATAGGTCAGAAGTCTAGTTATAGTGTGGCTTAGCTGGTTCCTCTGCTTAGAATCTCACAAGGCAGAAATCCAAGTATTGTTAGGCCATATTCTTTCTGGAAGCTCTGGGGAAGAATCTGCTTCCAAGAGCATTCAAGTTTATTGGCTGGATTCAGTGCCTTGCAGTTATAGGACAGAGACCCCCGTTTCTTTGCTGGCTCCCCAAAAGGAACTAGTCTTAGCCCCTCGAGGCTCTCTCTGACTTTCTCTTCTGCTCTTAACTGGGATAAAGTTCTCTTTTTAAGGATTTATGTGATTTTATTGGACCCATTCAGATAATCAGGATAATCTTCCTAACTTAAAGTCGGCTGATTAAAAACCTTAATTATATCTGCAAAGTCTCCTTTTGCCACATAAGGCCACACATTCATGGGTGTGACATGAGAAGGCAAAATTCATGAGGGACAAAATTCTGCCTGCCACATGGCAAACAATATGAGGACGGACTTTAACTTGGCAATAAATATTTCTTTATTGTTTGGATGTTTTTTCCTTACCACAAGCAAATATTAGTTTTGTAATTTTTAAAACTTTTAAAAAGTTTAGAAATATTTAAATAAATATCTATTTTTAAGTATATTCAATTATTTCAGAATCTCCCATTCATAAATAGCATAAATTGCATTTTTGTCTGTTCATTTAAACAAGAAACTTTACTAGATATCACTATTTGGCATAGTTTGATTTAAGATATGCACTTAAAAGTTGTAAATTATATCTGTAAAGGTTCTTACAAAGAAATTTCTTATTCTATGGGTACAGTACGGGTATAACTTACAGAATTGAAAATATATCTCCAAACATGATCAAATGTGATTTATGAAAAAAATATGTTATGTAACTAAATGAACAATCAAGATTTTAAAACATGCATTATATGCTCGGCACTAAGTATCATGAGAAACACAGAAGAGGTAATTGGCCCCCAAGTTACTTGTAATCTCATTAGGAAGACAAAGATAAGAAATACATAATAAAAACAACATACTATTTCACGTGACGTACATTTTATACTGTTAGAAGAAGGGTCTGTCCGTGACAAGGAGGGGAAAGTTCCTAAAGGAGGGGGAGTTTGAGCTTGGCAATAAGGTTCTATCTTTTTTTGAATGGCTGTCTATCAACTCCTCCTTTCCAAATAGAAGTTTAGTTTTAGCCTAGATCCTAAGTCTTTAGGGAGGGGGCAGCTGCTCTGTTATTATATTCCAGCCTCCTATTATCACACTGGTGCTAATTCTTCAGGGCTCTGACACAGACACCTGCACAGGCACTCCATGCAAATTACAGTGGACTTTCCTGTTCCAGGTCAAAAAAGTAAGACGTTTTCACAATAAACTTAAATCTTCTTGCACGAGTTTAGTTCTGACAGATAAAACGTGAAATGCTTAGGATTTCGAGCAGTAGCTAAAATTGTCAATAGTCAAATATTCTAATCCATCACATTCTTAGTATAACCTTTAAAATATCATCAGTTTTTCCTTCAGCTCTTCTAAACTGACTTAGTATTTTGGCAGTGTATAAAGATTGTTAACTATACTGCCATCCTTTCCACATCATTATTAGGATTCCCCAACTTCCTGGAAATATTTATCCTTCAGTTAAAAAGAATTTCTCCAGAAGGTTAAAAGTCTCTCAGATAATATACATTTCTCCTTACCAGTTATCAAACAGATAATTTGTCTGGGACTAAAAACGTTGTTTATCACAATCCCTTTCAAAAGAGGTTATCAGACAAAGCCAAACACTTGATTGTCTACTATCTTCATTCCTATTACACCTATCAAAATTCTAAATAATTTTACTATGATGATAGAATACTTTATAGACAAGGCTATTTGTTCTGCTCAGGGATGCTGGAGCCTAGACTGAAACATATAGGATTTTTAGCCCTAACAGAGAATTATTATTAATAATACTATGATTAAACTAATAAATACTAAAATGTTTTTGTCTTTTTATAGCACTCTGCAGTTTGGAATACCCCACTGCCCTTTAACATCATAATACGGAGCACAGCAATTGCATTTTCTGGCAGCTGCATAGCATAGTTGAAACAGCATTGGTTTTTGTTTTTGTTTTTGTTTCTTTGTAAGAGAAGTTGTGAGTTTACAGAACAGCCATACATAAAACACAGAATTCCCATACACCACCCTATTAACTCCTTGCATTGGTGTGGAATTTTGTTACAATTGATGAAAGCACATTTTTATAATTATACTGTGAACTATATCCCATGGTTTAACTTGGGGTTCACAGTTTGAATAGTGTAGTTCCATGGATTTTTTTTCAATTTTTAATTGTTACCATAAATACAATCTAACATTTCCCCTTTCAATCACATTCTAATAAATATTTCAGTGCTTTAGTTAATTACATTAGTATAGAACGGCCATATGACCTGGCAATCCCACTACTAGGTATATACCCCCGAAAATTGAAGGCAGGGACTCAAACAGATATTTGCACACTGATGTTCACAGCATCATCATTCACATTGCCAAAAGATGGAAACAACCCAAATGTTCATCAATGAATGAATAGATAAATAAAATGTGGTATATACACACAATGGAATATTATTCAACTGTAAAAACAAACGAAGTCCTGATACATGGGACAACATGGATATAACCTCAAAGACATCATGTTGAGTGAAATAAGCCAGACACAAAAGAACAAATATTGTAATGATTACACTGATTTGAAATAATTACAATAAGTAAACTCATCGAGTCAGAATCTAGAATACAGGTTACCAGGGTACGAAGTGGGGATAGGGAATGGGAAGCTAAAGATTACAATGTACAGGGTTCCTATTTGGAAAGCTGGAAATGCTTTGGTAATGGATTGTGGTGATGGTAGTGCAGCACTGGTTTCTAGGCCAGCCATGAACTGTGTGTGAAAGTAACCTAAGACCCTCACTAGTTATAAAACCACTGCCAATTTAATTAATTTCTCTGGGGTTTATTTCTCATCAGCAATGTAGGACTAAGTAATATTCATTTCTCAGGTAAATATTACTAAACTGAAGAACAGAAACAAATTAAGATGTAGAGTGGGAACTTAGTAAATGATGCTGTGCTTTCCTTCTTATAGGGTGATATCACTGAAACTCAGATAGTGAATTGTTTACCCAAAGTATTACAGCAAATGAATGGGGAGTTCAGGCTGGAATTTACATTTTTAGGTGGCCCCTAGTAAAATGAGATGTCTTCCAAATACCACTTAAATTACCTTTGTGTTATTTCTCATGCAAGAGAAAAGGTGTGAGAAACAGGCAGACTGGAATCTGGCATCAGTATATCCATTTCCTTACCTCCAACATCAGGAAAATTGCAGAATCGCTCAGACATAGAATTACTACTGGGAGCTTTGAGCCAGGATGTGGTCGGGGGACTCATCTCTTCATCCAATCCATGGCTGGACAAAACAATTTCACTACAGGACACTTTCTTAAGTAACTAATTTACTCAAGGCCCAACATGCAGAGAACCACATGCACACTTCCCAAGTGGCAAAATTATCTCTCCTTCACAAATGGAGCTCCTCTGGGATCTGATGTAAGCAAAAGAGACGATCAGGAACTACAGGGAGAAAAAGAGGCTATTTTGAGACCTAATGTATGCTCGTCTTTCAGGAACTGTGAAGTATGCAATGCCATTACAATGTAAAATGCATTAAAATGTCAGCGTGAAGATCCTGTCTTCAATCACGCAAAGTCCCTCAAGACTTAAATGCTAAATTTTGCATTAAGAAATCTCCTGACCCCGTCTTCCCCCCAAAAAAGGTGTCTTCGAAAGGAGAACAAGCTGAAATATTTTAATAGCATGTGTAGTACATGAACCAAGCAAAACTGTAAGACTGTAAGTTAAATACATTTAACCCAAAATTTCCTGAGTACTCCATAATTATTGCCATAAGTAATTCCAAAAATATATTACAGTGACTAGCTGCAGATAATCAATTGCTAGGATTTTCCTATGTCACCCCCATGCTGAAGTTATTGGATAAATCTAACCATTTAAGTAAACCATGCAAAATATCCTTAGGAATGCATACATGTCTCTACTAGACACTTGGGTACTTGCTAAGCATATTTTTCTTTCCTTTGAAGCTGAAAATGCACTGATAACCATGTTTAGAAGGTTTAATTTTAGATCTCATGGCATTTAAAAATCTACAGGTTCTTTCTTTAATAAGAAAAAAAATTATTGATAAAAAACAAATGCTAGGTCTTCATAGACACAGAGAAGACAACAATTAAATGACGCTATCTTTTCTCCCTTTCTTCACTTCTTCTTTCTTTGTTGTCTTCCAGGAGCATCATTATGAGAACTTGAGTCCTAAGAATTGAGCCAAAAGCTTGAGACTTCACTAAATGTGAATTCCCACACATTCTTTCCATGCTTTAGTTTCCTGCTTCTGGTTTCCCATTCCCTTAAAAAGCTTCATCTTCTATGGATGACGATGGAAAAATCACCCATAATTGTTGAACCATAGGGAGCTGGGTATAAAATTAACAGTATATTGAAAGATTCAAATAGATCCTTCATCACCTATAGGGAATCCCAGGAACATCGGGTTCAATGATGATTTTTAAAACTTTCCGATTTGGCATTCATGCTCAATATATTCAATTCACAATGCCTAAATTTTACCTTCTGCTTAAAAATTATCTCATCCCTTATTAAAAAGAGCTCTTTTTAAAAGTAAAACCTGGTGTCCAAAACCTAAAGGAAATCTGAAAAATTAAATGAAAAATGAAAATTATCCATAGGTTTAATGAGAAGTTAAAGGATTCAGCCTTAAAAATTTTAGTAAGTTGATGTTAGAATCAGGAGGTAATTAATCAAAAGTTTTGATTTTTGCTTACATTCCTGGCAATACAACCTGTGTCTGTAGAGAAATATACATCAGAGGCATTGCAACTTCAGTTCCAGACCACCACAATAAAAGACTATCACAATAAAATGGGTCACATGAATTTTCTGGTTTCCCAGTACATATAAAACGTATGCTTATACTATACTATAGTCTATTAAGTGTGAAATGGCATTATGTCTCAAAAACAATGTACACTGCTTAATTAAAATGTGACACTGTTACACAAAGTGAGAACATGCTGTTGAGAAAACAGTGCTGATAAACTTGTTCCACGCAAGGATGCCACAAACCTTCAATTTATAGAAAGTGCAGTATCTGCAAAGCACAGTAAAGCAAAGCACAATGAAACAAGGTATGCCCATCTGCCAAAGTCTAAAAACCTAATTATTTAGGGTATCCTTGAACAAAACAAACAAGAATAATTACAGGGGACAGGAACCATGAAACTATTAATAAGCATAGAAAAATAAAGCCAAATAAAATGTTTCCTGTCTATAGATAGAAATGTATCATAGTGCAGAGGTTTTTTAAAGCTTTTTTCTTTATTTTCAAAAGTTTATTTCAACATAGCTATGCTTAGAGAAGTACACTCATATCGGTTTGTAGAATGCAATTTAAATTTAACTTATGCTACACAATTTGAACGAAAAACTTGGGACATGGTTTAAGATTTAAAAAAGAAAAAAAAGAAAGGGTTTGCAATCAGGTTTGTTTGTCATCTATTACAAATGTATAATAGATTCTAGTCTCCCTCAAATGCTGCTACAGCAGACAGCAAGAACCATAAGAAATTTATCTTTGGTTCACTTAAGAAACATAACATGTATTGCACTGTGAAAGTCTTAAAAATTGGTGCAACAAAACATTGCTGTTTCAAGCCTTTTTTTAAAAAATAAAATCTTGCTTAAGTGAAATCTTAGAATCCCAAAAACTAAAACAACTAAAAGTCTAGATGTGCTGATTAAAGAGGGTCCCAGTGCTAAAAGCTCAGCCTCTCCATCACCCCCAAGAATGCTGCTAAAGCACCTTCATAAAAGTCTAGAAATCAGCAATTAGAACGCCACTGTCTGAAAATTCTGGAGACCAGAGTTCTAATCCTACATTTGCCACCAAGAAATTGGATGATATTTGACAGGCCACTTAATTATTCTGAGCCTACTCTGCATAATAAAGGAGGTGTAAGTCCAGAGAGAGCTGTCCCAACTCCAGTAGTCTATGATTCTGATTGTTTGGGGCTGGACTCTCTTACATTCACATTTCTTAGCAGCATTCGAATCTATGTAAGATTTCAGCCAGTACATTTTTGCTACCACCATCTCTTGGAGGCAGAGAAGAAATCCTCCCTTAAAAACTTCAGTCCTCCAAATCCTACACATACATTAGTGACTGAAGCTTCTTCATCCAGTCCACAAACTGTCACTGAACACCCACTATGTGCTGATAAAATAATAACAGTACATGTACTCCTCACTTTGCACAAACAGGCAGTGCTCATTTTGCACAGTAGTGCAGACTGTAAAAATGGCCATGTAAACTGAAACCATGCAGAGTACTCTTAATAACTGATGGGGAAAATCATGATTGTTTCATGACCTTTAAAATTTTCTGTCAAAAATTAAAAACACTCCCTTATTGCTGGATATAAATGTATAAGGAAATAAAAAAAAATAGTAAAACTAGTATTGTTTAGTGCATTGCAATTTAAAACATTAGAAACACTGAGAATTAAACTTTTATTTCAAGAATAGTTTGAATAGCGTTTGCATTCTTCTCATACAACTTACAATATGGAGTAAGCACCTTTTTATGCCTTCATGAACTGTCATACTCCTTTCTTAAATTTGGATCAGCTTTCAACATTTTATCCTTTGTGCTTTCAACATAATAAAACGTCTCCGAGAGTTACTTTAATGTGATTTTTTTTTTTTTACTGGCATCACTTCCTCTGAGACATCTTCATCCTTTTCATCAGTTTCTTCACTTTTGTTCATAAATTTGTCCCCCACTGAAGTTCCTCTTGCTACATATCCACTGTTCCTCAAACAATGGTGTCAACATTCCCATGGTCTGCTATTCCATCTATAACTCCATTTAGATTCTATTCAAATATAGAATTTGCAAAGTTATTTGCAGTGTGGCATAAGTTTCTGCCATGCCGCATGTACATTACTCACTGTTACTTCTTGCCATGATGCTTGAATGCTTTTAATTGATGCTTTATGTCATATTTCTTCCAAGAACTCAGCTTAAGAGCATTATTTCCAGTTGTAGCATCATTAGTCTCTCTAAAAGTCCATCTAAAATAATAGCCTTTAAAAGTTGAAACAGCTCCTTGGTCCACTGGTTGGAATAATGAATTTGTGTTTGCTATAGAAAGCAAATTTTCATATTTTCATTCAAGTTTCCAGGAGAAACAGGGTGACCTGGAACATTATCCAACAGTAGTAGTGCTTCAAAATTAAATTATTTTGCTTACCATTAGACTAAAATATAATGGAAATCAGTCTTGAAACAGTGCTGTTATAACCTGTAAACTTCTATTTGTAAGCTAAATGACTGTTACAGATGCTTCGTTATGATTTTTTAATACTCTGGGATTCTCAGAACAATTGACAAGCTTAGGTTTTAATTTAAACTCACTCTCTGTGCCACCTCCTAAAAAGAATTTTTCTGTCTTTAACCCCCTATATGGCAATATCTTATATCTCTCCTCTCAAATGTCCTAGATGGGATAACCTTCCAAAAAAGACATGTCTCATCAAAATTAAATATTTGGCATAATCATAACCAGCTGGCCTTAAGGAATTCTTGGAACCTGGGTAAAAATTCCAGGCATCATTATCTGCTCTAGTAGCTACACCAGATAGTGTAATATTAATTAATTCATGCCAACTTTTGAAACATGAAATCCATCTTTACTGGTGGTAAAAGGTTCTTCAATCTCCTGCAATTGCCATTTGTTTCAGTGCATCAGCTAACCTTAACTCTTTGGCATGAATGCTAACCATACTCATTGGGTTGTTTTGTTTTTTTATTACAGTCTTCAATCCAGAGTAAAAGCAAGCACTCCATTTCAACCATAAGCAGCTCTCTATTCCTAGTGCAATTTAAACTAAAAGACGTTGATGGAATTCTACTTTGTTTTCTATGTTCATTGGATTTTTTCAACATGGTTTATGCTTCATGCAGGCCTAAGTCTCAAACTATCTTCACTTTACCGTTGCCATTTTCAAAAACTAATCCCACCATTTTTGCTTCCAGTCTTACTATTTTCCATTTCTTTATCAACCATGTCTCTTTCAATTATCCATTTTTGTAATGTCACATGGGTTTATGGTTGAGAGACAAGGAGGCAACACAACTACCATCTTTGCTGTGGGTACATGAACTAAATAACAGATGCACAGTGACCAATCATGGGCAGACTTTGCAAAAAGTGATGTGATTGGTCATTAATCAGGATAAGTATCTGTTATTTGCATAGTGTTTTGTGGACTACAGAGCTAGTTGTGAAGTTTATACTTAATGCAATTATAACATGGTAACTGAAATTTGGAGCATATTGTTGGGTAACTGATGTTATTTCAACTAACCAAGGTAATTAAAATTACTACATATTGGACTGTGCAAACAAGAACGGTCTTTGTTTATTTAGCACTTAGTGTATACTAGATATTGTTCTAAGAGCATTATTTATAACTTGTTTAAAAACAAACCCCTAATAGGTACTATTATTATACTCATTTTATAAACCAGGGCACAGACAAATAGAGTCACTTGCCTAAGTAAACACAGCTTGTAATTCTATTACAGTCTTACCATAAACTTTAAAATATCATCAGTTTGTTTTTTTCTTTATCTATCCCAAACTCACTGACTTAAGATTTGGCAATGCAAAAAGGCCATTGTACACTGCTCTCCTTTTCACATAACTATTTGCAAATGATATGCAATGAAGTCATTTAAACCAATCTTTCTGGTCCTCCTCCATTTCCATTTGTGGTTTCTAGACAATTTCAAAAATTCCTTCTAAAGTTCAGATTCTATGATTTTTTTACATACTCTTGAAGTTCAAGTTTTCCTTCCTGTATCTTATTTTATAAACAAATATAATATTTAAGAAATGCGACACTAATAAAATTGTACCATTTTTAGTGTGAGCCCACAAAACTGATGACTCTTATAACTAGGTCTCTATTACACCAGAGAATGCTTACTCTGGTTTATTCAAAAATAAATATGTAATCCATGTGGTTAAGAACTTGCATAATGCTAATATCTCCTAAACCTGATTGAAAAGCCCATACATAAGGGGAGAAAGAAATCTCTCTTATCTCTTGCATCAATTTTAAATAATGGCTTGTACTGAAAAAAAATTGAATAAAATAAAAAGACCAAAGACGGCAGAGTGAGAAGCTTCAGGGCTCCATGCCCCCATGGAAGCTTTGAACAAACAGCAAGAACTGGCAGAAACACTTTCTTAAAGCTCCAGAAACAGTTCAAGTCTTGCAGAAACAGTGCAAGTGACAAATCAGGACATCTTAAAAGTGGCAGGATCTCTTGGTACCCTGGCTGGCCCTTACCCTACCCTCTAACTGGCTCAGCACAAAGCTAGCCTGCACTCTAGTCCCTGGACCTGGTTCTGGAGGGAGCAGAGTAATTCTCATGCACATACTGGGAGCAAGGATGTCTGGCACAATCTGACTGGGGGCAGCCTGAACTTGCCCTGCAAGTAGGAGGCAGCTCACCGAGCTCTCTTACAGAATACTGTGGGAGAACATCAGGTAGTGGATGGCTGGGGCAAGGGATTGCTGGCTGTGGGAAATACAGTGTGATGCCCGGGACCATGACATACCTAAACAGTGTGTGGTTGATAGGGTGAAAAACCAAGGAGGAGGCCAGGAAAAGGAAGTATGGTCTACCCCCAATCACCCAATTGCTGAGGGTTAAGCAGAGGGAGGAGAGGTCTGTGGTTCAAGAATTCAAGGCAGGGACTAGGAGCAAGTAAATGGCAGACTCCAGAGAAACTGGGAGCTACAAGGTAAAATTGGCTTTGAAGAAGCAGATACATCAGAGGACTCAATAGGTAATGTGAAACTAAATCTCATTTACCCAAATGTAAGTGAGGAAAATCATTATTAAAAAAAACCAAAAACTGACATATGGAATTGCATAAGCTTTAAACATTGGGTAGGTTCAGGGTGGGGTTGTATTAGTTCCCTAGGACTGCTATAAAAAATCACCATGAACTGGCCAGCTTAAAACAACAGGAATATTTTCTCTCAAAGTTCTCAAGCCCAGAAGTCTGAAATTAAGATGTTGGCAGACTTCATGCCTTCTGGAGGCTCTAAGGGATAGACTGCTCCATGCATCTTTCCTGGCTTCTGGTGCTTCCAGTAATCCTTGATGTTCCTTGGCTTGGCAGCATAACTGAATCTCTGTCTGTGTCTTCACATGGCTGCCTTCTTCCCGTGTTTATCTATGTGCCTTCAAATTTCTCTCTCCTTATAAGGCTCACCCTAATACAGTATGACCACCTCTTAATTTGATTACAACTACAACAACCCTATTTCCAAATTAGGTCACATTCTGAAGTGCTGGGGACTAAGACTTCAACTTCAACGTATCTTTTTGGGAAACACAATTCAACCCACTACAGGATCCTGGAGATAAAAGACATTGTACCTCCCATGAGTTATCAAATGAAATTTCTGCCTCAGCTTTGTGTTAAACACATACTAAGATGGTATTTGTAAAGAAGTACCACAAAATAGAACCAGTCCTTTGGGAACAGAGAGAAGGAATTGCCAGTTTGTTAATGAAACACTAAACTCTCTTTGTTAGAGATTTTCTTGGAGACTGACTAAATGATTTCATCCAGGTTTATAGGTAAGAAAACAGGACTAACTAAAATCATTTTATCAGGGCAGGTTCTGTAAGGTAAACACATATATTATTAGGACTGAAAATTTGCCAACTGCTATAACCTTATTTACCTTGCAGACGACATTAGAGAAGATATGACTGCAAAACCTATAAAAGCTTTGTCCCCACCCACCCTCAACTCTCTCCATTTCCCCACCTATGGCTCAGGTATCATAATTATGAATTATGAACTGCTGACCACAAGCTGAAATCAAAAAGTGCCACATTCACTGACCCCTCTGGATCTGTTTAAAGACCAACTCCAATCACATAAGTATTTGTTTGACACTGCCCTTGTAGTCTGAGTTCAGCTAACTTTTCAATAAGCTATTTAAAATGAATTACATGGTCTAAATGGATCGTGAATTCTCTGAGGACAAATGCACTATACAGATACAAACACAGCATAGGGCTGTGAGAAATGTCTGCTAGGTTGAGGGATAAGGTGGATCCTGAAATAAGAACAAGGAAGCAAGAGAATAGGCACTGCCATCAGAAGATACCACAGAGGACTCCAGGAGGTTGATGATGGAGACATAGCACCCTCCAAAGCCAGTGCTCTATCTGCCCCTGTTAGGGGTTGAACTGTGTCCCCCAAAAAGATTAGCTCCTGGCATTCAAGGAAATCCCTGTCATAATCCAAACTGGATACAAGCTTAATGAACAGATGCCCCAGAATTTAAATTTCAGTGAAAACATCCTAAAATATCAAAATGTCTAGGTTTCAACAAAAGATTACAAAACACATGAAGATGCAGGAAATGATAGCCCAGACATTGGTGGGGGGGGGGGGGGCGGTGGTTAAAGCATTAAAGGAGAAGAAGCAGACCTGGGACATACCTGACAAAAGCTTTTAAAAAATGGCCCTAAATATTGCATAAAGGAAAATATGGACAAAGAACTAAAGGAAATCAGGAAAATGATAGATGAACACAAAGAGAATATCAATAGAGAGATGGAAATTATGAAAAGCAATCAGAGTTGAAGACCACAGTAACAAATTAAAAATTGTCTAGAAGAGTTCAACAGAAGATGGGAGCTGGCAGAAGAAAGAATCAGTGAACCTGAAGAAAAGATAATTGAAATCATCCAGTCTGAAGAGCAGAAAGAGGAAAGAATGTAAAAAAGTGAAAAGAGTCTGAAGAACCTGTGGATACCATTGAGCAGGCCCATGTACACATTGTGGGAGTCCCAAAAAGAGAAGAAAGAGAGAAAGGGGCAGGGAGAATAGGCAAAGATATAATGATAAAATTTCCCAAATTTAACAAAAGACATGAATATACACATTCAAGATGTCCAATGAACTCCAATTAGGAAAAACCCACAGACCCACAATCTGTGCCATGTTATACTCAAACCACTGAATGCCAAAGATAATTAGAGAATTCTAAAAGCCACAAGAGAGAAGCAACATGCCACATACAAGGGAGCCTCAATAAGATTAAGTGCCAATTAAATGGGGAAACATATTTAAAGTTCTAAAAGAAAAAACTGCCAACCAAGAATTCTGTATCCAGCAAAACTGTCTTTCAAACATGAGGGAGGAGTTAAGACATTCCCGGATAAAAGCTGAGGGACTCCATTGCCACTGGACCACCCACACAAGAAATGCTAAGGGGAGTTCTGCTGGTTGAAAGGAAAGGACCCTAGACAATTGACTGATGCTGTATGAAGAAATAAAGATCTCCAGTAAAGATAATGACATGGGCAAATATAAATGTCAGTTCTATTGGATTTTTGATTTGTAACTACTCTTTTCACTCCCTACAAGATCTATAAGGCAAATTCATAAAATGTAATTATAAATCAATGGTTCTGGATTCATAATGTATCAATATGTAATTTGTGACAAGAACTACATAAAGGTGGGAGAAAGAGGGGTAAAGAAACATAGTTTATGTATGCTATTAAAATTGTTAAGGTGGTACAAATGAAATGAGTGTTGTAGACTTAGGATGTTAAATTTAAGCCCCATGGTAACCATAAAGAAAATATCAGACAATATGCAAACTCACAGAGACAGAAAGAATAGTATCTGTTACCAGGGTTGGGGAGCAGAAATAATGGGGAGTTAATGCAAAATGTGTATAGGGTGAAGGGAAAGTTCTAGTAATGGATAGGAGAGTACTGCAACATTGTGAATATGATTAAATCCCACTGAATGGTATGATTGCGAGAGGTTGGGATGGCAAAATTTCATTGAATATTGTTTCCACAATTAAAAACAAAAGAAAGAGAAACTAAAAAGATAGCGGCAATACATGATACTGGATGAGACCTAAGAATGGAGAAGAAAAGGCTCAAAAGGGTATTATTGGGAAATAAGAAAAAATTGGAATAAAAACTGTAAGCTTTATATTACTGTTAAATTTCTTGAACTTGATAACCGCACTTAGGGTGATTACATAAGTTCTTAGGAAATGTACATGGAAGTATTACGTGTTCAAGAGTTATGATTTGTGCACACTGTTCTCAAATGTTCAGAAAATAGAGAAAAGATAGATAATCTAGAATGATAAGGCAAAGGTGGCAAAATGTTAAAATTTGTGAATCTGGGTATCTGGGTGGGTGGTAGTATATTGGAGTTCTCTGTATGGGGTTTATGTTATTTTCACAAACTGTCCTGTAAGTTTAAAATTATTTCAAAATAAAAAAGTTAAATAAAATAAAATAAATGAGTATTAACACCTGAAATCACCTAGTATGGCACAGACTTCCAGCTGTTAACTAAAATGTGTTTCCTTCTCTTCCCACACATACAGTTAGGTGGTATTTACCAAACTCCCATGAGTTGGGAGCAGTCATGTTCTGAGTTCCAGTCAATAAAATGCGAGCAGATGTGCTATCTGCCACTTGCAAGCCTGCCCCACAGAAACCTCCCATGTTTGCTTCATGCTTTTTCTTCTTCCTTACAGCTAGATGCAGTTGATTGCTGAGGCTCTTTAAATTCTTGCTCCTCAGAGTGCGGTCTGTGAACTAGCAGCACTGGCATCACCGGGGAGCTTTAGAAAGGCAAAATTTTAGACTCCACCCCAGACCTCCTGAAACAGAATCTGCATTTTAGCAAGCATGCCAGATGATTCTAACATGCATTTAAGATTGAGAAACTCTAGACTAAAGATAATAGAGAGACCTACACAATGGAAAGGGCATGAATCCCTGAGTTGTCACATGAAGGAAAGCCACCAACTGACCAGAAACATCTTCACTGGATTGACGAATGGGTGGGAAATAAACTGTATATGAGCCATGATATTTTTTGGTTCTACTTGTTAACACAGATGAGCCTACTCTTACAAACACAGCTAAACATACATATTCCTAAACCATCTTGAACCTGAACTCTGAACTGTTCTTCTGAATTTTGGATATCAAGAAATCCCTTAGAAGCAGCTTGAACTAACCAAGAGGTATAAGATGATTTTATCACATGACAAATTTCTGCATGGTCCCAAGCTGAGGGTGCTTTTTTAATGATACTAGCAGATAAGCTGTGTAAAATAAGTAGGAATTTTCCACATCCATCTATTTCCAGGTCAGACTTCCCTTCCTACCATTATTTCATAATGCTATCACCTCTGTTTTAAAAGGGCCAGTGTCAGTTTCCGCATCACTACTGGCTTTAAGCATCTATCATTTTAAGAATGAAATCATTCTTCAAGACATATTATGAGCCTTTTTTGTCAGGTAGTTAACTAAACTGGCACCAGTTAACTGTGATCTAAACTTTACATTGACATATCTGGCAACAAGACCGACATTCCTTGCACTAATTTTGGCTGCCCAATATGAAAAAAAAATATATGCTTGAAATATGATTTATCTTAAGCTGACAGCAGTCTTCATCAGGGTGCCAGCCACTGACAGAGTGAGGGAAAGGGCCCAGCAAAAAATCCGAGCTGAATATGCTTTCAAGGCAGGGAGAAAGAACTTAGGGCCCTGTTCCTCAAAGTCATAATTTAATTTAACAACCTAGGCTGGAAGGAAAACAAATGTTTCTTTCTAAGCCTCACTATCAACAATCCATTTTTCTCCAATACCACATTTGTCTTACCTTGTAAGCCCAGGATTATCATCCCCAAGCCTTACAATAATACCTGACACACACCAACTATTCCAGCAGCTCAGTAGAGCCCCTGAAATGCAATTATAGGAAAAGATCTAATAAACCAAAGATTAGCAACAGAAATGTGAGCACTGTTCTGTTTTTCATTGGGGCTAATATGAAAGCCAGAAACTAACCAGCTGAAGGAATAATGATACAGAAGGAACTGACAAAATTGAAAAGATCCGTCAGCATAACCATGGTGCATAAATGACAACATATGGGTTGGCAGAATCATTTGACCATTAGACCTGAAATTGTTGCATCTCTCTTTTCCCAATGAAAATGAGATGCAGAAATACTTTCAGACAGGAACAAAAAGCTGTCTGGAACCTTATTAATATTTCTTAGACCAATCATGCTTTATTAACAACCCAAGTCCTATAGTTTTAGAGTACACCAACATTATGTGCAAATATATTAATGAGGAGCCATTCACTGTCATCTTTTACTTCCATTACAATTTGGTTTGAGGTGTGTATTCATGCGTATAAATACTAAAGATGAGCAAAATAAAACAGCCCTGGATTCTGTGTTTAAATCCTTGTACTGGAGTTTATGCCAATAACGGAAATGGGGCGGGAGGAGGATATGCTACCTAGAAGCTAAAATTATTTCCTATATTATTTCCTATCTAGTGCTGTTAAGTTGGGGGTGAATAAAGTCCTCCTGGGGAGACACCGTGCATTCAGATGTGCTAAATTGGACACTAAGTGTATACCAAGTGATTGTTTAACAAACGGTAACCTTTGATTAACAACAGAAAAGCTTCAGTCCCCTTATCTCTTAACATTATTGGCAGCCAAGACATAAATGCAGAAAGAAACGCACATAAGAGATAAAACATAAATTCCTGTGCAGGGCAGACCCCAAGTCAAAATGCTAATGGCTCTTCCTTCTCTGCAAAATCTCTGCCCTTGGGTCAACCTTCCTCACTTACTCCCATGCTGTCAACTACCACGGCCCAGCCCTGGTGTCCAGGGGACTCAGCTGTAACTTCTCTTAGACCTCTCCTCCCAGGCAACACTCCACCCTCTGCTCCTTTCCTTACCTCCTCTCCCCCACTAAACAAATCTTTCATGGGGCACATTTCTTTCCCTTCCCTTCAATTTGATTAACCCAGCTAAGTTGCCAAAAGCCTATATCCCTTTAGTGCTTTGAAACCAGATGACACTTGCACAACAGAGTCCTCCTATGTTTTAACCCTTGTAAAAATGATTCATAGAAGGATTCAGGTATTTCAACAAAACCAGCAGGGGAGATGTAGTTTTGAGTAGGCCGGCTTCTTAGCTCCTTTCAAATAGATGAATGAAGTTGCTTGCTTTTTCTGCAAGTGTGTAAGACTGGCCTAGACAACCAGAAAACTTTTATGACTGGGAAAGGGAGGGGAGGGAAAAGGAGGGAATGGGAACATTCCATGGCAGATATGGGCCAGGCACTATGATAAGCACTGTTATGTATTTTATCAAATTTCAAAACCCTGTATGGTGCCCACCCTCCCCATTATTTTGTAGATGATGTCCCAGAGGTTCAGAAATATGAGGTATCTTATCTAAGGTCATATAGCGAGTAACTGTCAGAGACAACATTTGAGACCACCCACCTGGCTCCCAGGTTTATTTGCTTGCCTTGGTCCAGGATGCCTCGGGCCAAGTACATTCTGCCCCCATCATTGTCAGATAAATGGAAGAGCTAATTTCTTTATTTTATCATAAAGGGAATTTTTCTGAGGCCTCATTCTTAGATGTAAAACTTTCCCAAATATTAACTTGCCTAGTGCTTCTAAATCTAAACTACATAATTGCTTTGCCCCACCCGTCTAATACAGAGGCATCTCCATATTAAAACTGTGTCTTGACCTGTCTGTCATATGCTCTCCTCTTGATTAAGGTCAGTATTTCAAACTTTACCCCATTTAGGAAAACAAAGATTCTTTGTCTGCAATACCTCCAAGCTTGAGCTTATAAACAGGTGGAATTTGGGTAAAGATGCAGGCCATTAGCAGCCTGACACGCAAGAGTTCACATTGAACCTGGCGGAGACAAGCATTAATGCAAATACCCTAGCCCTGAGGGCTGATGAGTGAGAATCAGAGCTGTGTGACTTGATGGATACTGGCAGCTTTGCACTGGAGGTTGAGGAAGGTTGGGGGAGGGAGGCCAAATGCAGCCTATAGGTTCTCTCATCCTTACCACCCCTAAATCCCCCATTATGTGCCATGAAAGGATCTAGGACTACATGACAAGAAACAGAAAGGGGTTTTGTTTTGTTTTTGTTTTTATCTGCCACATCCAACAAGATTACACATTTAAAGCAGCATATCAACTCAAGAAAAATACCTCAGAGCAGCCAGAATAAGGAGGCAATGCCACATAGGAAGGCACGACAGGGCTGAGAGGCATGTCCTTCCTGTGTAAGTGCGATTGTGCATATGCGGGAGATGAAGGCAAGATAATACCTAAAGTCTTCTCCAGGTCCAAACTTTCTTCTCACAACCCTCCACCCCAGGTTCCCCATTGGTCACAAGGCTTGAGACAATGAGACATTAAGAGTTAATTTTGAGCTAATAGCAATCTCCCCACATCCATGTGGAAACAGCTGTAGGCTTTTCTCCTGCTAGTAATTCTCACTGTTGCCACTCTATTTCACAGCCTCAGCCAAAATCCAGGGAAGCTTTAGTTCAGGAGGGATTCAAATGAGCATCTTATGAGAGCAAGCACTGTGCTAAACATTTTCATGCACCATCTCTTCTAATCCTGACAAAAACTGCAAATAATTACTATGGTCTCCACTTTGCAGATGAGACAGTTGAGGCTCAACTATATTAAGTGAGCAGTCCAAGGTCCACCAGCAAGTCTGAGGTGAAATTTGAACCCACATGTTTTGACTCCGAGCCAACTGCCTTCCCATTTGACTGCATCAGCCAGGGGAAACTCTGAGCCCAGAAACCTTAGTTCCTGCTCTTTAATAAAGGCCCCATACCCCCATATCCCTGTCCCCTCACTGTCCCATTCCAGAAAAGGTATCCAAGAGTATCGGATAAAAGTATTTGGGAAATGCACTGAAAGACTTTTTAAAGTATTGTTGAAAAAGGGAGATATACAGGAATATGAGTGTTTGCTTCAAAACTGCAGGGTCCAGCTCTAATGTCAGACCCAGCTGCTGCCAATAAAGAAATGGAGCCATGGTGTGACATGGCAGCCACAAGCAGCTTCACCTTTAGGAGTGCACTAAGTTTCTGGGCCCTCAGTATGGAGGATTCTAGGGGATCTTGGAATCAGTCCTAGTTCTGGGACACCAAATTGCATGTTTTGTTCAAGTTCTACAGTTGTATTCTGAGCTGATCCAGAAGACAGAAATATGGTGGAAAGAACAGAAGAATGCAATGGGTAACTTGTTGAGGGTACTTGTCAGGAAAATAGTAGAGAGGCTATGTACATTCTCATCAAATATCTTAACCATAACACCTAATTAATTAAAGTTGCTTGACCCTTGAAATTTCTCCAGTCCCAGGATTCCATGAGAAGAAATATACCCTTGTATTCTTAAAGTAAATATCCTTTTATTCTTAATGTAAATGTAACTGAGCATTTGAGGAGGGGATGATAAAAACAATAGCAGTAACAGCTAGTATTTATGGAGCCCTCATTATTTGCTAGGCACTGCTATCTCTAATTCTTACGCGCTATAACCCAGCACCATATGGACACAGACAGTGGCAAGAGGTAGAATGAGAATAATAACAAATTAATTAACAAAGTAGGAATTTAATTTGCATGGAGTCCAAGGGGAATTGTAATTCATTTTGGCAGGTTGCGCAAGACTTGTCTTGCACTTTAACCATGCAAACAAAGCATTAGACAAAGGAAGCTTCCCAAGGCTGCCTGATCATTGCCAGCTTCCCTGGCAGTGTACACACCCATAGGTCTGCAGGAGAAAACCCAGTGAAATTGGGTTGAGATGATGCTTCTGACAAGTGATCCTGACATGAGGGGTAGGTGTAGACTTTCCTGAATTCCTGGAGACTATAGTGACAACCATAGCAGTCAATAATCACTACTTGTAAAAATATTTTATCATATGCACTTTCTCACTTCTTTATCTACTTCATTTAATTAAAGGCTCTCTTGACACTTGACTATTTGCCCTCCTTGGACTCCTCTCCAGGTGATTCAACTACTAAATCACAGGCTCTTTCTGTGCACCCCAACAGCAGTAGCACCCTAATAAGCACTCAGAAGATGTTCAGTAAATACTAATGGAATGAAGCTGAAAATCAGTCCTGATGTGGAATCAGCAGCCACTTCCATCCAGTGCATATGTACAAACCATTCTCTGTGGGGAGCAGCAGCTGTGACATGTAATATGTACCCTGTTCTGCCAGTCTCCAGAAAAGTCTCCCTTAGCCCTGATGAATACTGTGATGGTTAATTTTATGTATCAATTGGCTAGGCTATGGTGTCCAGTTGTTTGGTCAAATACTGGCCTGGTTGTTACTGTGGAGGAATTTTATAGATGGAAATTCATCTATAATCTGTTGACCTTAAGTAAAGGAGATCATCCTCCATAATGTGAGTAGGCTTCATCCAATAAGTTGGAGGTATTAAGGGCAAGAATTGAGAGTTCCGGGGTCAGAAGAATTTCTGCTTCAACATGTCAATATCAATCTTACCAGAATTTCCAGCCTCTCAACTTCGCCTAAGGAATTCAGACTCAAGACAGCAACATTATTTTTACTGGAATTTCTAGCATCCAGCCCGCCCTACAGAACTCAGACTTGCAATCCCCAACAATCGCATGAGCCAATTCCTTATAATAAATCTTTTATATACATACATACATCTATCATGTTGATTCTGTTTCTTTGGAGAACTGACTGACACAGATACCTACCAGCCGGGGCTGTCATATGTTCTAGCTCTTTCTCAGTCCACTGCGGAACCTCACTCTGCTTCAGTAGGCTTCTGATGTACTCTTCAGATTTTTCTTTTTGTTGACCACCCTTGGGCTTTTTGAGGGTCCTGCAATCTTTCACTCATTTTTCACACAATGTCAGCAATATGGAATTTTAAAGTAGTAGCTATCCCAGAGATCTTTAACTTGAACAAACCTAAGAATTCCCAGATATTCTGTTTTGGAATAGAATCAGGAATCTACACCACCAGGGGATTTCTGATGCAGGTGGTCCATGAATCACTCTTTGAGAAACACTGACTGTCTCAAAGGACTTATGGGCCAGGACTTTATTCTAATAATTAATTATTATCATGATTTGTAGGAGCCAGAATCCTGAGTGTGCTTCTCCCCTGGGACCCTAGAATCAGTGCTAATTTTCCATGAGTCAGGAGTATCAACTATTTTCTGAGTCAGGTATATCAACTATTTTCCAAGAAAAAATAGCAGACAGGGGACTGGATTTAGTCCAAAAGCTATCCATATGCTTAGATACCAGACTAAGAAGGAGTGAAGTCAGAGAATCAATGGAAAAGCAACCCCATCAGTAAGAGAATGACGTCAGAAGACAGATTTCAGGTCATAATGAAGGGCTATCCTGGAGCCTGACAGCCCAGGGGGCCAATGGATTCTCCATGTAATTTGCTTTGGCAGAAGCCTCAGCCACTCTGTGGGTATGCCGTTATTAGAAAGAAGCAATACTCCTTGCTTGCCAGAGCTTACATGTGGTGTTAGGGATATCCTTAAACAATCTTCTAAAATAAGTTAGGGGATGCCATCTGTTCATTTCACCTTTCTCTTGGTTAACTTTATCCCCATTTTGTTGCACAACCTTCCACTCAACATGGTGTTTGATGGTTTCCTCTCTGTAACTGTACCTACTTTCATAAAGCATGTATACATTTAAGGTTAAGGAACTGGCACAGCTTAAAACATTACTTCTCTCACAGTTATTCATATATTAATAGGAATTAATTAAACCAAAGTCATCCATATCTTGTAAAGGAATTCCAGACTATCAACCAACCATGGAAAATATAATTCTGAGCAATGGAAATTCCTAGTACTTTTTGCATAGATACGAGACTAACCTTGTCACTGCAATTGCTAAGCAAATTACATGAGACATCTGACACCACCTAGGCCTAGAAACTGGGCACAGAAGAGCCATAAAACATGCTGATATCCCCTCTCCTTGGCTCCCATAGTATCCAAGTCTGTATTTGTACAGCATTTATCTTTCTTAGTTATCTAAACATCTAGTATCAGAATCACCATCTAGGTACATAGCTGATACTTAAAATATGTGTTAAATGAATGAACTCAATTGACATATAATGTCTAAGAAAGAAAGAGAAAGGGAACTCCTTACCTTCCCTGCTTCTTACCCACCCACCTCCAATTATATCTCACAGCATTGTTGGAGAATTGGCAACTATGGCTATGTTAGAAAAATGTGAAAAAAAGGGGGAAACAACGGAAAAATATAAAGGCACAGTAAAAGGGCAGATACAATTTTCATTCAGTTCGAATAAAAATTTGTACTATTGAGGTTGCATAGGTTTTCTACGTTTTTTCTTCATGCCTTTTCATTTTTATCCTACTTACCATACAGATTGGTAACTAAGGAGTAATAAAGTAATTAAAAGGCTGTGGCATGACATTATAGAGACTGCATTATTACAGACCAATTTGATAAGGCAATTTCCCTAAAACAACTTTGGTCTCACTATACAACTCAACCATTGATATTTCTCTAGAGTAGCAGAGGAGCCGAGAGCTAAGTGAGCAGGCCTGCCCATTCACTGTAGAGTGACTGGTCAATCAGTAAAATCAAGTGTCCTACAAGAATACTACATGAGACAAATGAGCCTGTTCTTGGCCCCTTAAGATCAGTCCTCTTTTAAAAAAATTTTATTGTGGTGATACGTATATAACAAAAAAATTGCCATTCTAACCATTTTTAAGTGTATATTGTATATGTACAATGTTGTGCTATCATAGTCACTATCCATTACCAAAACTTTTCCATCACCCCAAATAAAAACTCTGTACCCATTAAGCAATATCTTCCACTCCGCCCATTAGATAACCTCTAATCTACCTTCTGTCCATGAACTTGTTTATTCTAGATATTTCATATAAGTGGAATCCTATATTTGTCCTTTTGTGTCTGGCTTATTTTTTCACTTAGCAAAATATTTTCTAGGTTTATCCATGTTGGAGCATGTATCAGAACCTCATTCCTTTTTATGGCTGAATACTATTCCATTGTACAGCTATACCAGATTTTAATTATTCATTCATCTGTCAATGATCACTTGGGTTGTTTCTACCTTTCAGCTATTGTGAATAAGGCTGCTATGAGTACTGGTATACAAGTATCTGTTTTAGTCTTTGTTTTCAATTTTTTGAGGATGTATCTACAAGTGGAATTTCTGGGTCATACAGTAGTGCTATATTTAACTTTTTGAGAGTCCTTTTCTTAAATCCATCTTGGTTCATTTATTCTTGCTCCTTTGATTTAAATTAGATAACGCAAGGTTTTAAACCAAAGAAAATAATAGTAATAATGTTATTATTAATATTGTTTTGTCATGACTATGAAACTACATTAATTTTGAAGCCATTTCCCATTCAGATAAGGTTAAAATATTAATTTGGATGGAAAAATAAATATGAGAGTTGGAGGAGATGCATGTAGATGATGTTTTCTTCTCTTTGCCTGATATAGGACTCTACTAATTCTATATTGGAACTAAAGTAGAGAGGGGAATTATCTGAGCTGCTAATCTTAGTCTGATTATTATTACTATATAATAGTAGATGTATTAGATCATTCATTTTATCAACAACTTTATTGAGTATAATTTACATACCACAAAATTCAACCATTTTAAGTGTGAAATCCAATGATTTTTTCAAAATTTAAAGAGTTTTAAAACATTTTGATTCCCCCAAATGATCCCTCATGTCCATTTGCAGTCACTCCCCTTTCCCCCTCCCAGCCCCAAACAACCACTAATCTGCTTTCTGTCTCTGTAGGTTTACCTTTTCTAAACATGTCACATAAGTAGAATCATACAGTACACAGTCATTTGCATCTTATTTCTTTCATTTAAAGTAACATCTTTTAGGTTAATCCATATTGTAGCATGCATCAGTAGCCCAATTCCTTTTTATTACTAAATAGTATTCCATTGGACATATATGCCACATTTTGTTTACCCAGTCACCAACTGATGGGCATTTGGATGGTTTCTACTTTTGTCTATGGTGACTAAGGCTGCTACGAGCATTCACATACAAATCTTTGTGTGGATATATGCTTTCATTTCTCTTGGGTAAATTCCTAGAAGTAGAATTGCTGAATCAAATGTAAATTTATATTGAACTTTTTGAGAAACTGCCAAACCATTTTCCAAAACAGTTGAACAAGTTTACATTCCCACCAGCAATATATGAGTGTTCCTGTTTCTCCACATCCTCACCAACACTTGTTGTTGTCTATCTTTTTTATTATAGCCATCCTAGTGGATGTGAAATGATACCACTGTGACATTAATTCACATTTCCCTAATGACTAAAGATGGTGAGTATCTTTTCATGTCCTTTTTAGCTATTCTTACATGTTCGTTTGTTCACTGGATTTTAACATAAAGTTAAAATATACTTAATATGGAACCATTGAATTTCACTTCAAAATTGTGTAGTCTAACAACTTTATTTTAGAAATAAGAGAAATGAAGACTAGAGATACTAGAGAGAAAAAGTGTTTTGCACAAGGTCTCAAAACAAATTCATGGTAGAATTGGGATTCTAATTCTCTACCTCTGAATTTAGTTGAAATGGAATTATATGATGTTTTCCCAACCCTCTCTTGTCCAGCAGTAATTAAGTCATACTTTAATGTAGTTATTAGAGAAAAAGAAACCAACAAATGGCAAGCCAAAAGTGTAGACTCTTTGGGAGCAAGTATCATGTCTTACTCATCTTTGTGACTCTCTTTCACCTCTCATAGTCTTTTACCAATTGTAGGTGCTTTAATGGATAGCTGTTGAATGGAATGAAATGACAAAGCACTAATGAAGCTTCAGCCTAGTCAAGATTATATCATAGTCAAGTTCAATGATATTGCTTGACTATATCGAACATACCCTGAATATCATATTTTTACAGCCTAAAAAGGATTTCATTTTCATTTTTATTTTTATTTTTTTATTATGGAGCCCAATAGTGAAAGAGCCGTTAACTCAAAGTATTGTATCCTTTGAGCGTATGCCTCAGCATTATCTTGAGTGTTTTAAAGGTACAGATGCCCAGGCCTCACTCCAGACTTATTGAATCAGAATTTCTGAAGGTGAGGCCTGGTGATCTGCATTTTTCAAAAGCCCTCCAAACATTCTCATGTACCAAAAGAAAAAAAGAGAGAGAGAGAGAGAGATCCACTGACACAATAGATGTCTTACAACACATTTGGGGATTGTTTACTTGAAGGTGTTATGCAGAACTAAGGCTGGTGATTTAGACAGGATCCCGGTGCTAGAAAAGTGAAAGAATTTCTACATAATATAACCTACCAGTGGTGTACACGACTTTCCAGGAAGCCTTTAGGAAGTATAGTTCAATAATCCATACAGATTTTGCAAAAACATTAATGGAAGAAAACACTCCTTGATTGTGATGGACAGTATCACAAAATGCCTTAAAGGACTCTCTGCTCTACCTCACAGTGCTGCTGACACCCGCAGTCCTGCTCTGGTTATTTGGTACATGAGAATTTACAGGCACTGTCAATTTTGATAACATATCTGCATTTGCTTGTGTTAGATTTAGGAATCGTATACCACAACCATATCTAAGCAGTTACTATTGCAATTTATCACTTCCAGTAACGAGTTAGGCAAAAAAGAAGATTGTGGTGATTAAGGATGAACTGAAGTGAATACTCAGAGAAGACGGACAAACAATACTGGCTGGATTTTCTATCTTTCAGCTCACCACTTCAAATCTAACCTCCTGCTTTAGTAAATTGCCCATTCCTTCTCATGGCTGGTACTCTAACTAAAATTACTCTCCATCCTTCCCTCTGCCCCTACCCACTCCCTTCCATGTTTCATTTTCTTCAAGCATGTATCAGATTGTATTTTCTAAACATGGGTGCAAAATATTTCCTATCTCACCTGCTCTTCTGCAATGCGACTTTGCCACTCACCCATTAAGAAGTGAAGTCTATTTCTCACCCCCACCCTCTTGATTTTGGGTAGGCACCAAGACAGATTTGGCCAACAGAAAACATCAAAAGTAACACCGCATGACTGCCAGGTATCATCCTTAACTGTCCTGACAACTTCTGGTTTATAACTTCTGGAAGTGAGACACCATGTAAAAAGTATGACTACCCTAAGACAATCCTTTTGCATGGAGCTCAAGTCACTGGAGGCCCTGGAGGATGAGACCCCATGTGGCAAGAGAAAGAGGTCAATTCCACCAAGGTGCTAGATGTGAGTGAAGAAGCCCTTCTGGGAGTAGATCTGCTTGCCCTAGCCATCCCAGCTGTTGTTACACGGATCAGAGAAGAGCTGCCCAGCCAAGTCCTTCCCACATTCCTTACTCACAAAATCAAGAGCAAAACAAATGGTTGTTTAAAGGCATTAAGTTTTGGAATGGCTTGTTATACAGGAATAGATAACTGTAACAAAATACAATGCCACTTCAAATTATTTAACTTATTTGCTGTCTATCTTCCCCCACCAGAATGTAAGCTCCAAGGGGGCCATGGCCTTTTCTGTCCTGTTCAACACAATGTCTGCACTGCTTAGAATAAAATAAGTGTTCAATAAATATTTGTTAAATTATTTTAATACATTTTTTTAAACTGGAGACTGTGAAGGCAACCAAAAATATATACGGGCTAATATTCTGCTTCTGCCTGTTTTCTTCTTTCATTTTTATTGAAGGCATCCATCTTTGTGAGCAAATATGTGACAAGCAAAGTCCAGAAACAGTTGGGCAATGCAGCATCACCAAAATTGGAATTTGCCAAAGCTGAACCATGGGAAGCATTAGCTCTGGGGCCACCAGCATTCAATTCTCAATGGAACTCCTGAGCTCTCACCAGAGCCACAAAGTAAAGAAACCAGTATTTTTTTTCTGGTCAATGCAATAGCTGATGTGGGAGTCTTATAAAAGGGAGAGAACTAAATGTATTAACTGGAGGGGAAACCAGCTTTCAAGAATATGAAAGGAACTGTATCAAGAATATCAGTAAGAGCTTGGGGTAATTTTTTTTGTTTTTCCAAGTTCCTCAAAGTTCTTCAGTGATTGTAGATTTGATTATCCCAGAGCGGTATAATTTTCTCCAATGAAAGACTGATATTAAGTCTGATCATCTCTTCCTTTATATACATTGCAAACCTTGAGAACTCCAACGGTTTGTATCTTCCAGCAAATTAGTGTTCACAGCTATCCTAAATGTTTGTAAACTTGCCACTGGAAACTTTCCTCAAAAGCATGTTATACACCAAATATATTTTTCAAAGCAATTGCAATTTCTCTAATTCTATAAGTATGCTAGTAGTACTAAACATATAGTTCATTCACTCTTTTTGTTTGTCTACAAAATAGCTTAGAACATTAAATGGCAAACCTACCACAACCTCTCAAAAGCAGCAATGGTCTGTTTCTTCCCAAATATCAGGGGCTCATTTTCCCAGAACAGTGTGGCAAGTAGTTACAGACCTAGCGATATGCTATTCCACGCTCTGCACAGATGTCATGGGTAGATGAATGTGCATGTCTTGTATACAGCCATTAGCCCTTGAAAAAAAGATGGATAATGGCAATGAGAATGCTAGCAAGCCTTTGTTTGCCCTTCCATGTTATGTGAGGTTTTCTTCCTACTTGTCTCCTCCCTTACAGAGCACAGAAAATGCATTTGGCATCTGGTGCTTTTGTCAAGGATTTTTCAGTTTCTTTATATGGGTGCTATGCATTTATTCTCATAGTTCCTAGTAAAATTTGCACTATTCTAATATAAGATTTAGTCTTTAAAGTTGTATAAGATGCCTGCTAATAGAAATTCACAATGTTACCATATTAAAATTTTATGCCCTAGTATTTTATAACTTTATTAATGAATTTATTTAGCCCAATGTCTCAGTTTTAAAACAAATCATTCTGACTTCAGAGTGGAAACTACTTATTGAATACATGATAATTGCACCCTCTGCCAATATCATCACACCACACCCACAATCACCAACACACGCAGCCTAAGTAATCTTTCTTAGTGCCCAGGGGATGGGGAGTACAAAGAGAGCTTTCTGAGGCTGATATGTATATATAATGAAACTATTAAAGAGTAAAATACCTGAGCCACTTCTGATTGCAGAAAGATATCTGGGTCTTTAGCAAGAGTGTCTGACACTCACCTTGATCATTATTTGAAAGTACTCTTTTTTCCATATTATAGTAAAATCATGACATGATGGTTATTAATGCTGTAAGGAAAATATGGGGACTAAGCAAGGCCAATAGGTCACTAGAGGTGCTCGTCCAAAGGCATCCCATTTTTTTTTTTTGTAATAGCTCCTGCATCCAAGTATGCAGCATCTGTCTACAGGCTTGATCCCCTTGATAGCAGAACTTGACATCATATTTTAAAAAATGCAAGCCCAGTTTATGCTTGCATCCGGAAGTTACAAAAGTTTTATCAAAAGCAGCAAAGTTTAAATTGCTACTCTCCTTGCCACACAGGGGCCAAATAAAAAGGCAGCATCCAGATAAACAGTGTACTCTGAGTAAAGACACAGAAAGCTTCAAAGCTGCAGGAAGGAAAAAGAAATAACTTCCAGGCTAACTTAACCAGCAGCAGGAATTTTACAGGCAGCTTTGCAGAGAAGCAAAGGTTCCTGGTCCAAGGACATGAAATCTGCAGCTTAAACATGGAGGAGAAGAGCATTAATCACTCCTAATAGGCTCCCTAGAACCTAGAAAACTTTAGAAAACCAAACTAGTTTCAGAACAGTAATCATTCTCTTAACTACCCCTTATTGCATGGTGTTACCAATTTCTACAAATGGGGCATTGGAAATTAATATCAGACCTTCATATTTTATTATTCAAAGTTCATGGAATGTAATAACATACATAATTCTCATTTCATAAAATGGCTTCATTCATTCTCAGGCAATCCTTCTGATTATCTTCATAAGGTCATGAGTTTACAAAAACTCTGCAACATTAGACACCGAGATCAGACGTCCAAAGTGAAAAGGCTAGATGGCATCTCTGAGAGATTGCTGCCCTCACAAGGCTTATTTATAACTGCCAAGAATTTTGCATATCTCATTTGCAATACTGGTATTGGTTTATGAGCCATAGGTGGCTGCTTAGCTCACACAAATCTATAAAGACCAAAGCTCATAAATTGCAAATTATTCTCTACTCCCCTCTCAAAGCACAAGCTCATTGGAAACATCACCCATCCACCCATCTGATACACAAAGAGAGAGATGCCACCTAGTGTTTGATAGGCTGCAGTTCATCCCATTTATATTTCTCTGGAGTACAGTTGATGTTGGGATTATCCAGATACAGGCATGTCTAAGGAACTATGATGTTTTCCACTCAAAAACATTCAACATGTTCTGGTACTAGTTTTCCATTAACTATCCGTGCTATATTGGGCAAGACCTCTTCTGTGTTTCTTGAATTAGTTACTCTCGACAACCTCTTATAAGTAACAGACTCGGATTACAGTTCTGACTGATGCAAAGCCACTCATAGAAATCCAACCTTTATACTTTAAAATCTTGATACAGAGCAGAACCCAAACCCAGAAAACCAAACATTTTCTGGGGCTAACCTACAATGTATGTTGACTCTACTCTGTAAAGCAGACTGTTTTCTATATTAATGCAGTACAGACCTGGACTCGAGACATACGTGAAAATTAGACCACTCTAGGCAAAGATTTATCATCAAGTACAGGAAGGAAGAAAAGGAATAAAGTCAGGTCACCATAACTCTTGGTAGTTTTCAAAAGACCTCTAATAAGTCACTATGAAAAGCTTGCTAGGTGCTTAGACTACTTAAATAGTCCAAAGTAGTTAGGAAGAATGTTCTCCAGTCCTGTGTGTACTAAAGAGTTCTGTAAAATCTCTTTTTAACTAAACCATATGACAATTCAATTTTTCCCAAGAGAAAAAAAGAATGGAAAATAAAGCAAAATAAGATAATGGCTAAATCTTGTTTCTTATGATAAGACTGTATCTCCCCAAATAAGTTTGATAATGTAGAAGGTGGTCAGCCATGTGTCCAGTGGCTTATGAAGACAGCCAACAGTAGTATACCTGCTGTTATGGGTTGAATTGTGTCCTCCAAAAAGATACACTCAAGTCCTAACCCCCACCCCCATGAATGTAAGCATATTTAGAAACAGAGTCTTTGAATATGTGATAAGTTTAAAAGAGGCAAAACTGGATTAGGGTAGGTTCTGATCCAATATGGCTGATGTCCTCATAAGAAATGGGGAGGAGACAGCAGAAAGACACTGAGGAGAATGCCATGTGAAGATGGAGGCAAAGATTGGAGTGATGCATCTACAAGCCAAGGAATGCCAGGGATTGTCAGCAAACAGCTGAAGCTAAAAGAGACAAGGAAGGCTTCTCTCTTACGCATTTCAGATGGAGCATGGCCCTGCTGACAATGATTTTGAACTTCTAACCTCCAGAACTGGGACAATAAATTTCTGTTGTTTTATGTCATCTTATTTATGATACTTTCCTAAAGCAGCCATAGGAAATTAAGACATCCAGAAAATCTGTCTATGATCTAAGAGATCAATAATTGATCTGGTCTATTTGGTGGAGGTATTTTCACCTGCTACTCAGTATATGGGATTTGGGTGAACAGTATATAGGACGCTGACCCTAAGAAGTATGAATGCAGCTTCACCCCATGTGTACTGACTCTAGGAAATGTAATGAATCCATTGTATTGACAATGTGGAAAGACTATAAACCCACAGATGATACTCTGTGCATCTTTTTTCTCTTTCAGTGCTCCCCAGTCTGGAAATCATTATTAATAACTTGAAACAACTCAAGACATGCCCTTCAGACTGACCACAAGCCAAGTTTATCTTGATATAGGTTGAACTTCTCTGTCAGGTTCATCCCATATGTCAATTAAGGTAAACTGCCTATTATGGGTTTTTTCATTCCTATCTATCTTGTGCGAGGCCAATCTCTTCAGGTAACCGAAGCAGGTTCTGTCACCTCTGAAACAGGTTCTGTCAATTCAAAGGATTAAGACCTGCTAAGCAGTTACCTCTCTCCCCACCTCTTGGCTCTGAATTTCCCTGGTGTCAGTCATCAGCTTTCTCTCCAAAATCATGGTTCAGATACAGCTCCTCCTTGTCATTCCATCCTTAATCCCATCTGGGATCTATTATTTCTCTTTAAGAATGGGAGATGTTTTCACCTCTTTGAAATGATTTAGGTACCAAATGGACTTGACGGCAGAGGAGCCAATATTCCTGCACCTTCTTTCTTCTATTTTCTATGGCTCTTCTGGAAGGCCAGAGTTTGTGAGCCCCAACAGACTTGTGAATGCTTTGTGGAAAGCCAACCATACTCTGAACTCTACATAAAATCTCTTTGTGTCCTAAAAGCCAATAATTAGATCACTCAGGGTTTTTTCTTCAAGTTAAATAATCCAAGTACCTTGTATTCACTTTTCCCTGCCTGTTCTATTTTCTTATGCTTTCCTTTAAGTTTTATCTTTCCATTCTATATTGTGTATTCTACAACGAAATACACTGGGCACAACCTGAAAATGAGATTAATTGCTCACTTCCAACTATTTTGCTTCTGCATATACAACAATGTCATCCTTACTTTGTTAGCCATAGCAGAAATTTGCCAACACCAGGCAAGTTTAGAGTCCATTGTGACTCTTCATTTCTTTCAAGCTATGCTTAGCCATTGCCCTTCTCTGGAGTTGGGCTTTTTGTCCCCACTAAATGTTTGGAAATGCCACATCCATCCTCATGGCTTCCTTGCCAGCCACCAATCCACTGGATTGTTATCCAGAACATCAGGGTGCAGAGATAACTCTTGCAGATGTCATTAGCCATCTGTGATTTGAATAATCTGAAGGGTGATTTTGCTAGAAAGGCTAAGAGAATGATCCTGTAATAAATGTAGAGCACTTTGAAGGACTTTCACACACATGACCCATTTGGTTCTCATAACCTCACTTTGATGTGGGCTGAGCAAGGAAACATATTATCCCACAGAAGCAAAAACTGGGACATTGAGCAATTAATGGCTTGCCTGTTGTCACACTTCTGGTAGAAATGTATGTCACAATAAGAATCATGCTTTCTGACTCTGACTCCCCATCCAAGAATACTTTTCTACACCAGGGTTTTCAAATGTTGTTCAGCAGGAACTCTAAGAGCTTCTGGGAGCCCACTGAGGAAACCACAACAAAGGAAAGAAGAGACCCAGCGGCCAGGGCTTAATGCCCCAGTGTCTGCTTCCATCACAGAGGTCAATATGTATCTATTTTATCAATTGGGTTTCTGTTCAATCTTTAGTTTGAAAGATTTCTGCTTAAAAATATATACATTGTTTGAACAGCCAGCATCTTATCACAAAGGCCATGAGAGTGGTAGGGCAATGAAGGATAGGTGGGTCCAAAGATGAAAAACAAACTGACATGAGTGAATTTGGAATCACCAAATGTTCAGTCAGCTCCAGGTGGCATTTCTGTCTAGTGACATCCCTGTTCACGGGTAGACCATCACTCTTCAGAGAATAATGTAGAGTATAGCAGACATTGTTCCTACTCCTAATGAATGTGAAATCTGTTGAGAAAATGGGACAGCTACAAACGAAAATGCACAAAGACACATATGACACAATTATGTTAACACATTAAGAATATTTCACAAAGTTCTAGTCCTGGCATGATGTTGCAGCAGCCAAGCTAAACCCCATCCACTTTACTCCCTCTACCAATGTCCTTCCTTGCTGAGCCCTTCTCCTTGCCCAAGGCACAAACACCACATAAATCCCTACTAGAGAGATTTTTTCTGAGAAAAAAAAAAAAAAAAAATCCAGAAGAAAGCACTCTGATAAACAAGGCCACAAGGAAATGGGTGCCACCCCTCCTAATGGGTGTAGCATTTTTGCAAGAGGACTCTGCCAAGGGAAAGACCAAGGCTGAACACAAAGAAATGAATTGCTAATGGGCAAATGTCAGTTTTCAGTGCAATAAATAGTATAGAACAGGAGATCTCTCGTGATACTTCACATCTCTCCACATAGGCACACATACATTCTTAGTCACCTTTGGCATAAGACCACCACACCTGGGACCCCAGGCAGATTTACCATGAAGTGAATGGAGATAAGTCTTAGGGCCAATTACCTACACAGACCCCTTTCACTGCCCTGGGAGAGGCACTAACAATGTATCACAAGGTCATTTGTTTTAATAAAATATGCAAAAGTAAGTATTTTTTGTTTTGTTTTGTTAGCCATAATTGTTTAGGCTACTGGATCTTTCTATTCTGACTTCTCCATCACATTTCCCTCATGTCAGGTGGCATTTGAGTGACTAGAGACACTATTGGGATCCAGCTAAGGGGAATTTGAATTGGGATACATTTAATTTTGGTTAGTGGGATATACTTATGAGGCTTACAGCTGTTTCTTTACATAGTTAAGTTATTTCTGGCTGTCCCATTGTAGGAATGGCTTCTAGAAATACTTATATTGCCCAATGTGCCATACCTTGAGGGACCAATCCAGAAGTCATATTGTAATACATTTGTTTTATTCAGCAACAGCATTAGAAGAACATGGGAGATGGAGAAGAAACAAGTTTTGAATTGTAGAGAACCAGAAGGTAGGCTTTGGAAAATTTTTCCAATCATCAGATGAACAAAATTCTAAGCAGGGGACTCATTTATCAATAGTGCTCACCTATCACAGATAGACTCAATAATGCAGTGCATACAATTATACATGAACCATATTTTGGCGGGGGGGGGGGGACTATGTGAAATTGTATTTATCAGAAGTCCTGTGTTTGAAGGGCGCAAATCTGGTAGCAGTACTGCACAGCAGAATATCTGTGTGTGAAGTAATGCTTAAGGATCCCAACTATCAAAAATAAGAAAAAAAAGTCAATCAACCATGTCAAATGAAACACTGAAATTATCTTTATATTCTCTCTATAGAAAATGGTATTTCAAAACCATTTCAGATGAAAAAGCAACTAAAAGCTAATCAGCCAAAAATATAAGGAAAAGGTATTATAAACGTATGTCAGGCAGTTATAATTTAAAATATCATGATATTTTTTTCTAAGTATACTTTTGCTTAAAGGATTTGTCAGTTTTTTAAGTTTACACTTTGTTTTAATTTCTTTTTTCATTCCAAATATGCCAGTTTGGATGTATTGTCCCCCAAAATGCCATGTTCTTTGATGCAATCTTGTGGGGGCAGACGTATTAGTGTTGATTAGGTTGGAATCTTTGGATTAGGTTGTTTCCATGGAGATGTGACCCACCCAACTGTGGTTAATACCTTTGATTAGATTATTTCCATGGAGGGGTGGCCCTGCCCATTCATCATGGGTCTTAATTAAATCACTGGAGCCCTGTAAGTGCTCAGATAGAAGGAGCTCGCTGCTGCAGCTTAGAGAGACATTTTGGAGAGGGCCGTTGAAAGCAGACTTTTGCTGACGACTTGGAGATATTAGCCCAGAGTTTGCCCTAAGAGGCTAAGCTCAGAGACATTTTGGAGAACGCCATTTTGAAATGCAACCTGGGAGCAAGCAGACGCCTTCTGAGCTAACAGAGGACTTCCAGATGCCAATGACCTTTTTCCAACGAAGGTATACTCATGTTTTTTCACTTGGTTTGGACACTTTTATGGCTATAGAGCTGTAAATTTGTAAAAAAAATGAAACCCCTTTATAAAAGCCAGTCTATTTCTGGCATTTTGCATAATGGCAGCATTACCAAACTGGAACACCAAATAAATATCCTCTTTGGTTCTCATTATGTATTTTTTAATTTTCTATTATTTCTTTTAAAAAGAATTTCAAAATTGTATAAGCTTCTGGCCTACAGATTCTGGATTTTCTCCTGCCGGAAGAGACAGTTGAGGTGAATTATACTGGGAAGATTTTTGTACCTCTTAGCTGTTCAAGGTAAACTTCTTAGACTAAGTAAAATTAAATTTAATTTCCTTGCATGACCAAACTTTCCATCTGCTTGTGAACTCTCCTTCAACACATCACTTAAAGCAAAACTGAACCATTCTTCATAATTCAAACTATTGTCTTCTTCTTTTAGAAAAAGATGAATCATGATTATAATTTTTATTTTTACCACTGCCCTTTGTTCAGCCCCACAAATGATTTAAAAAGTATAATCATTCTTGCACAAAACTTCAGAATCATTGCCAAATGAAAATGATTCATTCTTTACACCTCCAAAAATGCGTTAACAATAAAATCTCTGCAATCATAAAAATCAAGAATCTATTTCTCAAAAATCTGTTTTACAAGACTATTCATGCCTTTCATTTAATGAAGTAGTACTCATGTTTTAAGTTTTCACATGCATATCATTTACTAAATTTATATCAAATATAATATAATGCATCTACAACATAGTGTCTAAATATGAAAGTCAGTATTTTAAAGTAATTACCCATTTATATTAAAAGCCTCTTAAAAAAAATCTTTTCCCCTACTGAAATATCTTTCTTCCTAGTGAGAATAATAGTCATAATTACAGAGTAGTAACACATGACAGATAATGTTCCAATTTTAGAAAATTAGCTCTTTCTTAGACTTGCAATGAAACACTTTTTATCTGACTTTGGTATCGGTGTCATATAGAATGAGGGTATTATTTAGCTTTCAGGGTAAAGAGACACCTAGTAAAGAACTTGCAAAGACAAAATTGTTATAGTAGCTAACACTGACGACAGTCAAAGAAAAACAAGATAACCAAAGGGAATGGCTTTGCTCAATGTGAAGCCGTTTTATAAAACTGCATTTTAAGCCATTCTTTTAAGTTAAAATCAAGTTTCATATTTACAGCATATTTATTTTTTCTTCTGGTAAATTTGAATATCCAGTAGACCATTTCCAAATGTTTCTTGACATTGTGTAAGTCTAGAACGCTATACAGTCTGTTCACCACATGGTTTAAAATGTAGTCTCCAACTCCCGGCCATTGAGTCTAGGTCCAGCCTAGCACAGCACAACCTTTCAGATCCCAAATTGTTTGTTAAGTGGGAGGTGAGGAAGGTAGATTGAATGATGAAGTCTTTTTTTTTTTTTTTTTTTTGAGGACTCATTTTTTGAGTACATATCCATCAAATTTTACAAATGGGAAAAATGTGATTCAAAGAAAGGGAAGAAAATGGAGAGAAACTTTCATTTATTAAGACTGCTAGAAGCTTTACTTGTTATTGTTATCTTTTATAAATAACTCTGCAAGGAAACTTGGTCTCAGAAAGGGTAAGCCACATTGCTAGTAAGTGGCAAATTGCTGCTTTTAATCAGGGTTGCCTTGACTACAAGCCTAGTATTCTGAACCTCCACCACATAACTGCTTCTTCAATCAATTTTTCCCTGAGATCTCTTCTAGTCAGACAAATGGAAAGTGGTGAGTTGCCTAACTTTCAAAGATATTTCAATGTTCTCCCAAGAATAGTTCCAATTCCACATTTGAGGAGATGTTTCCCAGAGGATTTCCGTCCCAAAGACCAGTTGGTAAAAAGAAAATGACTAGTATGTTCCAACTTCATTTGAATTCTGATGGCCTAGAGAAATTGTGGGTCTCTTTTTGGAGCAATGACTACAGTATAAAGTCTGTTCACAACAATCATTCACTTTTAAAAGTGAAGCTACTGCAAGTCTGAAAGAATGCTTTTAAGCAAATAAACCTGGATAAAATGGAAGGTGAGTATGCTTTAACAGCAAAATGCTTAAATTAGCAGTCTCACCAAATGAACTGATTCAGCTGTACTAGAAATTGTATCAGTTTTTAAATCAAAAAACTTTTCCAACAAATTTTCCAGGGAATTGGTTTGCTTGAAAAACCAAGACATGTACTGTCTTCTTTTCAGGGTCAACAAAATCCAGCAGCAGCCCCACATCTCAGACCACACATCTGCCCAGCCCACATCAAGGACCAGTATCTCACCAGCCCAAACAAATCAGGCCTGGGTTTAAGCTACTTTTCCGGGCAGAAGAACTGGATTAAATCCCACTCTCAACAATTTTTACTAAAGAAAAAAAAAAAATTGGATAACTGAGTGTCTGAAAATTAGCCCAAAGGCCCTTTTGGGAACTGACAGGTGTCTTTTTTGGCCCCAAGAATAAAAAACATAAGCTGAGTCAAAAGAACATTTGAGATATGGACAATTTAAAAGGAGAATTGTTCACCAGACCTAAAACAAGAGAACAAAGCTGAGTTCTCTATTTGTAACCAAAATATGAGGATTTATCAAGAAAAGCCACTTTTTTGGCTACTGCAATTAATTTGAATGATTAAATATCCCCTCATCTTTGAGAGCAGAGAGCAGGCCCTGTTTCACTACAGCATGCAATATACAGTAACAAGGACTTAATTAAGAGGTGAACATCATTCCTCACAGATGAATCTGAATTATTAAAATCCATATAGAATGATGTCACATATCATTATCTTATAGACTGTGGGAAATTTTCTGAAATATTAATTTGTCCTTAACAACACGAATGAATCAGCAAATTGAGAATCCTTTCTTAATATGGAAAAATAAAATTCTACATTTCTTTTGCCTATTTGATTATAATATCTTACCAGCAGCACCTGCTACAGCATCTGTTCTTTGACAATAAAAAAAAAAAATGCCCAGGTTTTCTCTTTCTATTTTTCCTGTTGGTTTTAGCCATTACCTAAGCCATTAAACCAGAAATAAATCAGTTTAAAAAATAACTGAAGTTCTGAAAGAGAAGAGAAAGAAATTGATGAGAAGCTGAAGAAAAGAGATTCAAAGGACAAAGCAAGCAATCAAAAGCAGAATCCAAGAGGAAATGAGAGTCTGGGAAGCCCTTCATCTCTAGATAACCAGTTCAAATCTGTCCCTGATATGTCCCCGTTATATTGTTCCTACAAACTGCTATAATCTGACAAATACCTGGTAGATGCTAAAATTCTGTTGTCTGGTTTACCTCTTGCACAAATCTGAACCAATCTTCTCTCCTTACTTCTACCCCACCGTGGTCTTTTCCCAAGGTCCCCTTGGCAGATCTGATATTTGGACTCAAGGGAAAACTGCCGCAAATATAATGCATAACCGCCTTCATCAAATGGGAAATGCATTCTTCCCTCCAGAGAGCTGCTATAATCTATTATAACCATCTAACTCCCATGAAAATTGAAAATGCCTGTCTCATTGACAAAGGCAGACCATGTAGATTGCATTTTACCCCTTTTCCAACTCAAATTAATTTCTACCCCCTAAAATGGGGTACATTTTGTATGGCCCTTCATGCTGTTGTGAAAAATAAGACCATGACACAGACTCTAAACCAAGATCTGGTTGATGTACTAAAATCCTGCAGGAGAGAAGACTGTCACCTGGGGGTCACTATCATGCCCTAGTTTCCTTACACAAAAAAATTATGTTTTCGCTTATATATGGTCACAATCTATGACCCTCTTAGAGAAATGAATTATGACCCCCTAAGATAGTGAAGGGGAAGACTTTGTCATAATCAAGAGCAATGAAAATTTGTAACACTGAAATAGAGGTTGCCTTCCCACCACATATTAGTAAACTTCTACTTGAGCAACTCTTCTAAAAGAGTCACTGTGTTTCTCCAATAAAATGTTAAGGCTCTATCAGTTTTCTTTCTCTAATAGGTTATATTACATGATGATCTGTCTAATACGGAGCTGACTTCTTCATCAGTGCCCAAAATCAGTGAAATGCTCCAGAATCCAAAGTAGTCTGCAGCTCATAGTACCGAGGATTCCTGGACTGAACCCCCTGAGACCCCAGCACTCTAGGGCTTAACACGGCATTAACACTCGCATGCTCTTCAGCTCTCCCAGGTTCACTCAGTTGGTGGGCTTATCATTCTTCTACATTCAAAAACAGGGGTTTCATTTTTGTCCTAAGCCAGCTGGTTTTGCCCATTACAATACTGCAACCTATCCCTTAACCCTTAGATATCATGCGATTATCCCGACCAGGTTCAATGGAAATGAACATCACCCCTGGGAGGAAATCAATGGAACCCAACTCCCAACTGAGGTGTGTCAGTTTGCATTTACTTATAAGACAAGCATCCTATGTCTTTTTCTTGGATCCTCAATGAATGAAGGCTTTATTCCGGAGATACAAAGAAAAAGTAATATAAGCCAACAAGGGCAACAGGGGCTGCTATTATGTTTATTTTGGGAGAAGCATACTAAGGCCCAACCTGTAATAGAAATTCCTCCTCTTGTCATATCATGGGTTCAAGACAATGCTTTGGAGTGACAATGATGAGTTGTTTTTGCAATATCCAGGAAAGCCAGCTAATGCACTTCCCACTTCCACATATCAGAATCCAGGGGAGAGTGGCTGGGCTCTGTAAGAAACTTGCTGAGTCTGAGATGTACCACCCTTCTGTCCCTTCTACTGGGGGGGGGGGGTGTTGGAGTGGGGAGGTGGGTATCTTCTCATGCCCACGTTTCTGGCAGTCTAAGAACACTGAAATCTATCCCAATTGACAGTAAAGATCAGAACCTTCTGGTTTTCCTGTTTCATCCCATGATAAGGCAGTATTATACTTTTCATCAAAACTCCCATGGATGAGCATTTACATATCTCCCCCACCCACCAGCTTCCCAATACTCCCTCCTGAGCCCCTGCTCTGCCTGCCTTATTGTTGAACACCCAAAGGCTTTGACTGAGTTACTATAACCAAGAGAAAACAGTAAATTAAACACACAAAGTTGTTACTTCACCTATTGTTCTCTTGATTATAAGTAGAAATTATTCCAATCTGCTTTAAGATGCTCATGTCAGCTCTGGTACAAACTACAAAAGACATTTACCTCATGTTTCTAAACCCTGTAAATAACTGAAGTCCACATTAAAAGAAATGATACAGCTCCAATATTCTAACGGGAGGATAGTGCTTGCCATTTTAATGCTTTGCTGTGACTGGCAACTCCCACTGTGGTGAGTCTTGAATGTTTGATTCATAAAAACATATGACCTCTTATCAAGGAAAGATTATAATAGTTGTCTTCACCATCAAAACTAACCTGACCAATAAGTCAAGAGGCAATTTCAGAGAACCATTCTCTTACCATGACATCGGTGGTCTCTCCCATTATTGTTTTCATCTCCATTCTTTTTAGCCCAATTACTGATGGAAAATGGACATCCTCTCAACTTGGAAGTTGCTTTGTTTGTTTGAGGTGGGGGTGGAAGGATTATCACAGAACTGCCAGAAACTGGATTTTACCTTAACATCTCTCCTAACCCTAGACATTTCCAACCCTAGAAATTCCTCTGTCAGATTAAATGAGACTTCATGACTGGATACAACCCCACCCCCCACTCAACCCACAGCAAACCTACTACCAGAAATGTCAGAAAGTGCATTCAAAGCTGACTCCAACATGGGATCCAAAGATAAAAGCATTCTAACAGCAAATGCCTGAGAATGCTAGATACATATCTAGTATGTTAGTGATATGCTGACATCACAGCTTTGCTCCTTGAAAGAGAGGCAAGCAGAGGCAAGGCTTTCTTATTAAATCATGAGGTTAAAATGACCCTGTGAATGGTGCGGGGAGAGAGAGCTGCTTTTTACATAGTTTAAATCACTATCCGAGATAAGAACGGAATATGTTACTGTTTTGCGTCATCTTGTTCAGAAAAACATATAGTCTGCAGTTAAAGGTGTATTGGTATTTAACAAAACAAAAATCTAATTCATTACTTAGCCTGGAATCAGTACTTTATCCCTTTTGAAACTCTAGAATAAATACTGTGTAATTACCCCATAGTTTAGGTCTTTAATGGATTGTTACTTTAGTGGAAAATGAAACAATGGGGGTGCAGCCTTGGGTGGGTGTATTAGTTGGGGTTCTCTAGGGAAACAGAACCAACAAGAGATATCTGCAAATACAAGATTTTATAAAAGTGTCTCACGCAACTGTGGAGATGCATGAGTCCATATTCCACAGGGCAGGACGCACAAGTCCAAACTCCGCAGGGCAGGCAGTGAACTGGCAACTCCAGTGAAGGTGTTTCATGAACTCCTCAGGAAACACTTCACTGGCTAGCCGGAGAAGAAGTGAAGAGCCTCTCTCTCTCTCCTTTAAAAGTCTTCAACTGATTGGATTAAATTCAGTTGGTTGAATTCTCTCATTGTGGAAGACACACCTTTTCTTGATATAAGCACTCACAGGTGCAGTCAATTGACTGATGATTCAATAAACCAGACTTCTGGTTTATTAACCAACCACAAATGTCCTTGCAGTAACGGTTAAACCAGTGCTTGCTTGACCAGACACCTGGACACCATCACCGGGCCAAGCTGACACATGAACCTAACCAGCACAGTGGGGTCATCAGGTTCTTTCCAAGCTATTGGGTTCACTTCAACATGCTCAAAGACAGAATGGTCATATTGGTGAGGGGCGGGGGGTTGTGTAAGAGGAATTAGTGATGATCTTTGGGAATCACCCTTTTTGCCCTGTATCTTAAGCTAGAAGGAGGTATATGGATAGTAGCAAGCATGCCAGACAAAACAGCAGAGAGGCACAGAATAATGGATGAGCATCATTAGAGCCAGGTGTGAAGAATTTTCTGTTAAACTCCCTGGCTTCTGAATCTTCCAGGGACACTTCCAGTTCTGGTACCAGGAAAGGAAAATTGTGCAGCTGAATATGACTGGTCCCTGTGCATGTTGGAGTACTGCCTTTGCTTCTGTCAAAATCTGGACCAGGAATTCCTTCCTGTTTATCACAATCAGATAGAAATTATATGACACTAGGAGACAGGAGACTGTTTCCCTCTCATTTTGTTTCCCTTTTAAAGGTAATGTCAACTCAAATCTAGACATGACTTTCTCTTGATCCCACTCCTTGCACCAGCTACCAGCTTGTTTCTTTCCTTTATCACCTCACTCAACCAAATACACTTTTTTTATCTTCATTTTATTGAGATATATTCACATACCATGCAGTCATACGAAACAAATCATACATTCAATTGTTCACAGTACCATTACATAGTTGTACATTCATCACCTAAATCAATCCCTGACACCTTCATTACCACACACACAAAAATAACAAGAATAATAATTAAAGTGAAAAAGAGCAATTGAAGTAAAAAAGAACACTGGGTATCTTTGTCTGTTTGTTTGTTTGTTTCCTTCCCCTATTTTTCTACTCATCCATCCATAAACTAGACAAAGTGGAGTGTGGTCCATATGGCTTTCCCAATCCCATTGTCACCCCTCATAAACTACATTTTTATACAATTGTCTTCGAGATTCATGGGTTCTGGGTTGTAGTTTGATACTTTCAGGTATCCACCACCAGCTACCCCAATTCTTTAGAACCTAAAAAGGGTTGTCTAAATTGTGCATAAGAGTGCCCACCAGAATGACCTCTCGGCTCCTTTTGGAATCTCTCTGCCACTGAAGCTTATTTCATTTCCTTTCACATCCCCCTTTTCATCAAAAGATGTACTCCATCCCACGATGCCAGGTCTACATTCCTCCCCGGGAGTCATATTCCATGTTGTCAGGGAGATTCACTCCCCTGGGTGTCTGATCCCACGTAGGGGGGAGGGCAGTAATTTCACCTTTCAAGTAGGCTTAGCCAGAGAGAGAGGGCCACATCTGAGCAACAAAGAGGCATTCGGGAGGAGGCTCTTAGGCACAATTATAGGGAGGCCTAGCCTCTCCTTTACAGCAACCGTCTTCCCAAGGGTAAAACCTATGGCAGAGGGCTCAAGCCATCGAACCACCAGTCCCCTATGTCTGTGGTCATGTTAGCAACCATCGAGGTAAGGTAGGCCAATACCCCGACATTCTCCACAGGCTCCTCAAGGGGGTACTACATATTTTTTTCCTTGTTTTTTTTTTTTTTTTTTTTAACTTTTTTTTCTCCTTTAAATGAACTGTATGAAAAAAAAATTAAAAAAAAAAAAAAAACATACAATAAAAGAACATTTCAAAGAGACCATAACAAGGGAGTAAGAAAAAGACAACTAACCTAAGATAACTGCTTTACTTCCAGCCTGTTCCTACTTTACCCCAAGAAAGTTACATAATATAGCAACATTTCTGTGAACTTGTTCCTACTAAACCCATCAGAAATTAACAGACCATAGTCATTCCTGGGCATCCCCAGAATGTTAAATAGCTTATCTGTTCTTCTTGGGTTATTGTTCCCCCTACCATAATTGCTCTCTACTGCTAGTTCCCCTACATTCTACATTATAAACCATTTGTTTTACATTTTTCAAAGTTCACATTAATGGTAGCATATAATATTTCTCTTTTTGTGCCTGGCTTATTTCACTCAGCATTATGTCTTCAAGGTTCATCCATGTTGTCATATGTTTCACGAGATCGTTCCTTCTTACTGCCATGTAGTATTCCATCGTGTGTATATACCACATTTTATTTATCCACTCATCTGTTGAAGGACATTTGGGTTGTTTCCATCTCTTGGCAATTGTGAATAATGCTGCTATAAACATTGGCGTGCAGATATCTGTTCGTGTGACTGCTTTCCGATCTTCCGGGCATATACCGAGAAGTGCAATCGCTGGATCGAATGGTAACTCTATATCTAGTTTTCTAAGGAACTGCCAGACTGACTTCCAGAGTGGCTGAACCATTATACAGTCCCACCAACAATGAATAAGAGTTCCAAATTCTCCACATCCTCTCCAGCATTTGTAGTTTCCTGTTTGTTTAATGGCAGCCACTCTAATCGGTGTTAGATGGTATCTCATTGTGGTCTTAATTTGCATCTCTCTAAAAGCTAGTGAAGCTGAACATTTTTTCATGTGTTTCTTGGCCATTTGTATTTCCTCTTCAGAGAACTGTCTTTTCATATCTTTTGCCCATTTTATAATTGGGCTGTCTGTACTACTGTCATTGAGTTGTAGGATTTCTTTATATATGCAAGATATCAGTCTTTTGTCAGATACATGGTTTCCAAAAATTTTTTCCCATTGAGTTGGTTGCCTCTTTACCTTTTTGAGAAATTCCTTTGAGGTGCAGAAACTTCTAAGCTTGAGGAGTTCCCATTTATCTATTTTTTCTTTTGTTGCTTGTGCTTTGGGTGTAAAGTCTAGGAAGTGGCTGCCTAATACAAGGTCTTGAAGATGTTTTCCTACATTATCTTCTAGGAGTTTTATGGTACTTTCTTTTATATTGAGATCTTTCATCCATTTTGAGTTAATTTTTGTGTAGGGTGTGAGGTAGGGGTGCTCTTTCATTCTTTTGGATATGGATATCCAACTCTCCCAGCCCCATTTGTTGAAAAGACCATTATGACTCAGTTCAGTGACTTTGGGGGCCTTATCAAAGATCAGTCGGCCATAGATCTGAGGGTCTATCTCTGAATTCTCAATTCGATTTCATTGATCTATATGTCTATCTTTGTGCCAGTACCATGCTGTTTTGACTACTGTGGCTTTATAATAAGCTTCAAAGTCAGGGAGTGTAAGTCCTCCCACTTCATTTTTCTTTTTTAGAGTGTCTTTAGCAATTCGAGGCGTCTTCCCTTTCCAAATAAATTTGATGACTAGCTTTTCCAAGTCTGCAAAGTAGGTTGTTGGAATTTTGATTGGGATTGCATTGAATCTGTAGATGAGTTTGGGTAGAATTGACATCTTAATGACATTTAGCCTTCCTATCCATGAACATGGAATATTTTTCCATCTTTTAAGGTCCCCTTCTATTTCTTTTAGTAGAGTTATGTAGTTTTCTTTGTATAGGTCTTTTACATCTTTGGTTAAGTTGATTCCTAGGTACTTGATTTTTTTAGTTGCTATTGAAAATGGTATCTTTTTCTTGAGTGTCTCTTCAGTTTGTTCATTTCTAGCACATAGAAACATTACTGACTTATGTGCATTAATCTTGTATCCCGCTACTTTGCTAAATTTGTTTATTAGCTCTAGTAGCTGTATCGTCGATTTCTCAGGGTTTTCCAGATATTAGATCATATCATCTGCAAACAATGACAGTTTTACTTCTTCTTTTCCAATCTGCATGCCTTTTATTTCTTTGTCTTGCCGGATTGCCCTGGCTAGCACTTCCAGCACAATGTTGAATAACAGTGGTGACAGCAGGCATCCTTTTCTTGTTCCTGATCTTAGAGGGAAGGTTTTCAGTCTCTCACCATTGAGTACTATGCTGGCTGTGGGTTTTTCATATATGCTCTTTATCATATTGAGGAAGTTTCCTTCAATTCCTAACTTTTGAAGTGTTTTTATCAAAAACGGATGTTGGATTTTGTCAAATGCTTTTTCAGTATCTATTGAGATGATCATTTGATTTTTCCCTTTCGAATTTTTAATGTGTTGTAATACATTGATTGTTTTTCTTATGTTGAACCATCCTTGCATGCCTGGAATGAACCCCACTTGGTCATGGTGTATGATTTTTTTAATGTGTCTTTGGATTCGATTTGCAAGTATTTTGTTGAGGATTTTTGCATCTATATTCATTAGGGAGATTGGCCGGTAGTTTTCCTTTTTTGTAGCATCTTTGCCTGGTTTTAGTATTAGATTGATGTTAGCTTCATAAAATGAGTTAGGTAGTGTTCCATTTTCTTCAATGTTTTGAAAGAGTTTGAGTAAGAATGGTGTCAGTTCTTTCTGGAAAGTTTGGTAGAATTCCCCTGTGAAGCAATCTGCCCCTGGGCATTTATTTGTGGGAAGATTTTTGATGACTGATTGGATCTCTTTGCTTGTGATGGGTTGGTTGAGGTCTTCTGTTTCTTCTCTGGTCAGTCTAGGTTGTTCATATGTTTCCAGGAAATTGTCCATTTCCTCTACATTATCCAGTTTGTTGCCATACAGTTGTTCATAGTATCCTCTTATAATTTTTTTAATTTCTTCAGGATCTGCAGTTATGTCACCTTTTTCATTCATTATTTTGTTTATACAGGTCTTCTCTCTTTTTGATTTTGTCAGTCTAGCTAGGGGCTTGTCAATCTTGTTGATCTTCTCAAAGAACCAACTTTGGGTGATATTTATCCACTCTATTGTTTTTTTGTTCTCTATGTCATTTATTTCTGCTTTAATCCTTGTTATTTCTTTTCTTCTACTTGGTTTGGGATTGGTTTGCTGTTCATTTTCTAGCTTCTTCAGTTGATCCATTAGTTCTTTGATTTTGGCTCTTCCTTCTTTCTTAATATATGCATTTAGTGCTATAAATTTCCCACTCAGCACTGCTTTTGATGCATCCCATAGGTTTTGGTATGTTGTGTTCTCATTTTCATTCATCTCTATATATTTAGCAGTTTCTCTTGCTATTTCTTCTTTAACCCACTGATTGTTTAGGAGTGTGTTGTTTAACCTCCAGGTATTTGTGAATTTTCTAAGTCTCTGATGGTTATTGACTTCTAATTGTATTCCATTGTGGTCAGAGAATGTGCTTTGAATAATTTCAATCTTTTTAAATTTATTGAGGCTTGTTTTATGTCCCAGCATATGATCTATTCTGGAGAAAGTTCCGTGAGCACTAGAAAAGTATGTGTATCCTGGTGATTTGGGATGTAATGTCCTGTATATGTCTGTTAAATCTAATTCATTTATCAGATTGTTTAGGTTTTTCAATTTCCTTATTGGTCTTCTGTCTGGTTGACCTATCTGTAGGAGAGAGTGATGTGTTGAAGTCTCCCACAATTATTGTGGAAACATCAATTGCTTCCTTTAGTTTTGCCAGTGTTTCTCTCATGTATTTTGTGGCACCTTGATTGGGTGCATAGACATTTACGATCGTTATTTCTTCTTGTTGAATTGCCCCTTTTATTAGTATGTAGTGGCCTTCTTTGTCTCTCAAAACATCCCTGCATTTAAAGTCTATTTTATCTGAGATTAATATTGCTACACCTGCTTTCTTTTGGCTGTAGCTTGCATGAAATATTTTTTTCCATCCTTTCACTTTCAGTTTCTTTGTGTCCCTGTGTCTAAGATGAGTCTCTTGTATGCAACATATTGATGGTTCATTTTTTTTGATCCATTCTGCAAATCTATATCTTTTAATTGGGGAGTTTAATCCATTTACAATCAATGTTATAACTGTGGAGGCATTTATTGAATCAGCCATCTTATCCTTTGGTTTATGTTTGACATATTTTTCCCCTCTGTCTATTAATATCCTTTATTGTACCCATACCGAATCTCTTTAGTACTGAACCTTTCTCCAAGTCTCTCTGTCCTTTCTTTGTTTCTCTGTCTGTAGGGCTCCCTTTAGTATCTCCAGTAGGGCAGGTCTCTTGTTAGCAAATTCTCTCAGCATTTGTTTGTCTGTGAAAAATTTAAGCTCTCCCTCAAATTTGAAGGAGAGCTTTGCTGGATAAAGTATTCTTTGTTGGAAATTTTTCTCACTCAGAATTTTAAATATATAGTGCCACTGCCTTCTCACCTGCATGGTGGCTGCTGAGTAGTCACTACTTAGTCTTATGCTGTTTCCTTTGTATGTGGTGAATTGCTTTTCTCTTGCTGCTTTCAGAACTTGCTCCTTCTCTTCCGTGTTTGACAGTGTGATCAGAATATGTCTCGGAGGGGGTTTATTTGGATTTATTCTATTTGGAGCTCGCTGAGCATTTATGATTTGTGTATTTATGTTGTTTAGAAGATTTGGGAAGTTTTCCCCAACAATTTCTTTGAATACTCTTCCTAGACCTTTACCCTTTTCTTCCCCTTCTGGAACACCAATGAGTCTTATATTCAGACGTTTTATAGTATCTATCATATCCCTGAGGTCCGTTTCGATTTTTTCAATTTTTTTCCCCATTCTTTCTTTTATGTTCTCATTTTCCATTCTGTCATCTTCCAGGTCACTGATTCGTTGTTCAGCTTCCTCTATTCTTGTACTATGAGTGTCCAGAATCTTTTTAATTTGGTCAACAGTTTCTTTAATTTCCATAAGATCATCTATTTTTTTATTTAGTCTTGCAATGTCTTCTTTATGCTCTTCTAGAGTCTTCTTGATATCCTTTGTATGCCGTACTATGGTCTCATTGTTCATCTTTAGTTCTTTGAGTAGCTGCTCTAGGTGCTTTATCTCTTCTGATCTTTTGATTTGGGTGCTTGGGCTTGGGTTATCCATATCGTCTTGTTTTTTCATATGCTTTGTAATTTTCTGTTGTTTTTGGCCTCTTGGCATTTGCTGAACTTGATAGTGTTCTTTTAGGATTTTTAGACCAATTGACGTCCTTATCTCTAATTTATCAGATCTACAGCTTCGTGGAGTACACTTTCTCTAACTAACCAGCAGGTGGCGTCCACGATCCACCTGTTCTCCACAACCCAGTTCTCCGCTGTTTTGCCTTTGTGGTGAGTGGGGGAGTGTGTCTTGTGGGGTCCAATTGGTGTACCAAGCTAGCGTGTGTAGTTGGTGTTGCCCACCCTGTATATGGGGCGTGTTTCTGGGCAGTCAGGGAGGGGGGGTGGCTCTAACAATCAAATCTCCCTTGTGTTCCTGGAGTTTTAAAGCTGCTGCAATAGTCTAATCCTTCAGTTCAGTCCTGCCACAGTTTGTCTCTGCCACTGATCCACAAATCCTTGGTATTGGCGTATGGCTCCTGAGACTTGCAAGTGGGTCCCTCTTCCAGGCCGTGCACCCCCGGGTCCTCTGTTGAGGGATGACTGTGCTACGTCACAGGTGAGTGCCGTCCCCCCAGGGCGGTTCTGGGCTGCTGGGCTGTGTAGGGAGGCTCCCAGTCTGCTGAAATGATGGCTGAATGGGGCTTTGTTAATTCACACTGCTCCACCTTCCCAACTCTGGGACAATCAGCTGAGGTTGCAGGGAAGGCTAATGTCCACGCCCAGTTTTGTGGTGTGTGCCTGTTATTTGAAACGCTTCCGTCACACTGGGTTGTCTGGGGCAGCTCTGGGCTTTGGGGCTGGTGATGGGCAGGAGTGTTTCCTGCCCACCAGGATGATGGCTGTGAGCAGACACCTCCCTTTTCTTGGCAAGTTGTGGTGCTAAGTGAATTGTTTCAGCCACTGGATTATTGCCTTTTGTCTCAGAGCTCTCTTAGTTCTGCACTTGTCTTGACCTGCCCAAACTGCAAGTCTTTGAAGCTTTCTGTATTGGGCTTCTTAGAGTAATTGTTTTAGAAAAAGAAAAAAGGATTAAAAAAAAAGGGCCCTCCTCACAGATCTAATGGGTTATTGAAATTCTAGGAGACAAAGCAATTAGGGCCATTATGGAAAGGTCCACAGGGCAGAGAGATCAGCTTTTCTTCGGGATTTGCATATGAGCCTCAGGGCCTGAGCTCTGCCCTTCCCCTTTCTATGTTCACCAGAACTCCAAAAATCCTCCGCTTTTATTTTGGAGTTTTTCGTGCTGTTTTTTTCTATGCCTGTCTCCTCTCTGCTGGGCTGACTGCTCTCAGATTCTCTGGTGTCTGGTCTCAGTCTATCTATGGTTGGAGTTTGGATCAGTAGAATGAGTTTCCGATAAGAGCTGCCACTGCAGTTCTCCCTTCTCCTTCCCGGACCTGACAGCCTCTCCTCCCACGGGACTGAGCCTGGCAGGAAGGGATGCGGGTCCCCTGGCCACAAAAACTTACAGATTTCGCTGATCTCAGCAGTTCAACATGTTCATGAGTGTTGTATGAAGTATGCCCAAAGTCAGATTGCTCTGCGGTGTCCAGTCCACGCAGTTCCTGGCTTTCTACCTACCTTCCTGGAGGAGTAAGTAAAACATACAGCTCACCAGTCCGCCATCTTGCCCCGCCTCCCCAAATACACTCTTAATCAATGTTGCCAATGGTCTCCAATGGGCCATACTCAGGCTTCATCTAATTAAACCATCACTAACATTTGATAGCACTGACCCACTAACCATCATTGAACACTGACTTCACTTGCCTCAAAGATACCAAAGTCTCCTAGTTTCCCTGCTTCTTTGCTGGATTACTCCTTTTTCAGTTTCCTTTGCTGGTTCCTTCTCTAATTGAACCTCCTAACATTGAAGTGCCCCAGGACACTTACACCCTTGACCATCTTATCAAGTCTCTTGGTTTTAAATACAACATGTACGTGGGCAATAGCCAAATTTATCAGCCCAGATCTGCTCTCTAAACTCTAGACAGCACTGCCACCAAACACTTAGATGTCTAATAGAAATTTCAAATTCAACATGTCAAAGACTCAACTCTTTATTTTTTTGAGGGGTGATGTGAGAATAGAGGCCAAAGAAGTTGCCTTGGCCTTGCAGCTCAGAGCATCTCAGGTTGGAAACAACAGCAGGATGTGAGACTGGCAGAAGTTATTTAAAGATCTGTGGGAAGTCCACTTTAGACCATTGAAAAGTTAGCAGTAATAAAGTTTATGGAATTTAAATTAGGGCCAAATAGAGAAGGGGGGCAACACCAAAATAAATAGATCATCATGGCAGTGAATTCTTCAAATGACCTCAATTTCCCCAGTAATCCTTTGATAATTTCTACTGATTGCTGCATCTACAGTTATGCAACTCTCCCTATTTTAAGGAAACCCCATCCTACACAACTAACTCTAAGATCTGTCTTCATTTCAAGAAGGTTGTGCACTTCAGTCCCCTATGAAAATATGTGTCCCAGAGTTCTGAGTTATTCAGTCAAATATGGCCACTTCTGTGGTTGCTGCACTAGTATGAGGTACAGAGGTGCCTTCTTGTTCTTCCTGAGTTCATCTAATGAGTAAATTTTGGACCAAAAACAAACATACACACCTCAAGTTTACATAGTAATCCTCAGAAGAATGGACTTTCAGACAATATTAAGGAAAGAAACACTTTTTTATCCACCTCATAATCTGCACAGCCAACAATAACATCAGTAGTTTACATTATTTTGGAAAGCAGTGGCAGTTGCCCTTTGTAATCCTTCTATTTTCAAACTGTGAAAATATTATATGTATATATAATTCATATCATATAAAATGACTTTTAATACTTGAATAATTATTTGAACCCCCTGCAAAAGCATCTTTCCATTGATGTCCAACTACTACTATAATAAGACCCAGTAGACGTGTTAAAAGCCAAGATTTTTCTTCAGTTTTTAGCCAAGTAAAAAGTCTTGAGCTCCACTTTTCTTCTGTAAAATCAATATAGGAAACAGTTTGAGGGATTGTGATCCTCCTGCAGGATAAAATTCTCAGAGACTGAAGACTGAATGTATGCAAACATGTATACACACCCACTCACACACACACACCGCTGCTCAACACTGATGTTGAAAGTAGTAGCTCTCTTGTCCATGGCCACAGAAAGCACAACCACCCTCCAAGTCAGTGAATGTCTACCCAGAGCTACCAAAACACAGAGGCATTAATGCCAATGCCAAGGGGACCAGTTGCAAGGTCAAGAATTCTGAAGGAGTTGCCCCATCTTGGGCCAATATTGCTGCTGACAACAGTGATATCAACTCTATTGCCAAAGCTGCTCTAATCACCATTGTCTGTCAGCGTGGTGCTACTGGCACATTGCTGTTATTTCTCAAACTCACCAACCCTCAGAGATTAAAGAAGAAAAGCTCATTTAATTTTTCAAAGCCTTTTAATCAAAACCCTCTTTTCAGAAAATTTGAATGATAGACATGGTGGTGTACTCAGAAGCACGTCTTCCTTTAAACCCTGAACTCCCTTAAACTCCTAGCAGTTCTTCCTCAGAAGGATCTAATGCCACCCACGTAAATAGATGCCTGTCAGACCTGGGCTATGGGTCTGTTCCCAGACTGTTTGAATACTTGAGGGAGCAGCAGTTTGGGCTTATACAAGTGAGGGTCACTGTTACAATTGAGATTTGAAAGATGGGCTAGAAAGTAATTGAGGCTTAAGAATATAGAAGGTCAAAGAAGAAGTTAATATCCAGGTAACTGAGGAAAGCAGTGGGAAATCCTGAAGTATCACTACTATAAAAAAATTAATAAAATAAAATAAGTTAGAGCTGAATTGGAGGACATTAGTTTGTAAGAAAGCTCAGCACATGAGGAAGATTGGGAAAGACTCTCTTCCTTATCCCTGGCATCTTTTTCTGGCTCTGGGAATCTTCTCCATAAAATGCCTCAAGGTCATAATTCTTGGAATCTTTTAGTTTCCATTTGGGGAAGGTCTCAATATAGTTGCAAAGGTTTATTATCAAAAATCAAACATGTGCAATAAAAAGGAATGAACTATGGATATCCCCAACAGCTTGGATAGATCTCAAGGGCACTGTGCTGAGTGAAAAATCCAATCTCAGAGTTACATATCATAAGATTCCTTTTATATTACAATCTCTAAGTGACAAAGTTAGAGTGATGGAGAACAGATTAGTGGTTGCCAGGTATCATATTTGGGGGAAGGGTGTGATGTTTATGGGATAGCATCAGGAGTTCTTTGTGGTGATGCAACAATTTTGTATCTGATTGTGGTATTGTTGACTTGAATCTATACACATTAAAACTTTATAGAACTATTCAAAAGAGAGAGAAAGAAAGAGAAAGAGATTACATTTAAATATCAGAAGAAGATTTGCACTTGAGTTAATAATATTTTTCCAACATCAACTTCCTGGCTTAGACAATATACTGTGATAACGTAAGCTATTATCATTGGGGGAAGTTGGGGGAAGGGCACATCAGGAACTCTCACCACTATTCTAGCAACTCTTTCTGAGTCTTAAATTATTTCAAAGTAAAAAATTATTTTAAAAACTCAAACATTTGACTTTCACAAGAAATTAGGAAGGGAGTAACAGGATTATCTAATTAATTAGGTGGAAAAAGAGCAATAGCCTTGTTGGGTATTACAATTATGAATAAAATGTTCACAATACTATTGATATTTCCTAAGTGTTATTACCATCATCTGCCAATCCTCAAGTCTAAAATCATTTAATTAAAAATTCAGTTTTTTCACATATAAGTAAAAACTAAAACAGGCTTAATAATGGTACAGAACCAAAGACCATTTGGCCATGGGTTCTCGTTTAAGAAACTTATTAGCAAAAGGAATAGCAAAGGCATGGTTTGATAGAAGATATTTCAGTTTCTGAAAGACCATGCCTGTAATATCTTTTGGTAATGAACCAATCAAAGGAGTTATTTGGCCTGTGACATTACAAAAGTAATCTCCATTTCTGAGAAATAACAATAGTATGAAGAATTAAAAGCATATTAGTTATTGTTACTACTCAGTCCATAAGTATTTATTAGATGCCTGCTTTACAAAAGGTACTATGTGTGATCCTGAGAATACAAAATAAATAAATATGAATTGTGAGTTCGGGGCACTCATATTGCGCATTGAGAGTAAAGATGAACACAATGATATTACTATTTACCAATCTCCCCCATGTGACCCATTTTTACAATAATGCCCTTTTCTTCCAATGCTGTCATTGCAAACAAATGAGTTTGCCAAAGTTACACAGCAGCAAGAATTAAAACTTGTTATCAGAGGCGTGGCAAGATGGCGTAGTGGTGAGGTGTGAGTTTTACTTATTCCTCTAGGGCAATTGGTAGATAGCCAGGAACTGCATGGACTGGACACCACAGAGGAATACAATGCTCATGAACATATGGAGCAGCTGAGATCAGTGAAATCTGTAAGTCCTTGCAGCCAGGGGGCCCGTGCCCCTCCCTGCCAGGCACAGTCCCAAGGGAGGAGGGGCCGTCAGTGCTGGGAACCAGAAGGGAGAACTGCAGTTGCAGCACTGATTAACAAACTAAGACTGCTGAACAAAAATTCCAACCATAGACAAACTAAGACCAGACACCGGAGAATCTGGAAGCAGTCAGCCCAGCTGAGAAGAGATAGGGCTAGCAAAAACAGCAAAAACAGCAAATAAATAAATAAATAAATAAATAAATAATAAAAACAGAGACTTTGGAGTTGGGAGAAGGGCCAGGCTCAAACAGAATCAGGCAGATATGCAAATCCAGGGGGCCAGGGCCCTTCTCTGAAAAGCTGGTTTCTCTGCTTTTTTGATTGCCCTTAATTGCCCTCAACTTCTTGCCTTTTAGCATTTCAATAGCCCATCAGAACTTCAAGACTGCAAATAGTTCATACTGGGACCTTCTTTCTCTTTTTTTTCTTTTCTTTTTTTTTTTTTTTTTAATCTTTTTCTCTCTTTTTTTAAAGTAATGATTCTATGCCCATTACAGAAAGCCACAAAGACTTGCAATTTGGGCCCAGGCAAGAGCAGAGCTAAAATAGCTCTGAGAGACAAAGCAAAAAGTCTAGTGGTGGAGAAAATTCACTAAACACCATAACTTCCCAAGAAAAGGGGGGCATAGTCCAGCTCCAGTGGCAGCCCTACTTCTGGGAACTCAGACCACAGGGGCTGGAATTCAGAAATCAGCTTCAGTCAGCCACACCCCCAACAGGGTCAAGGTCACCAGAACTAAAGGCACCACACCTCCTTGCACTGGTGGGGGAGTTGTGGGCTGGCAAGTGCCACCTGATGGATAGCATAGGAAAAGTACTGAGTCTAGAGGCCTCACAGGAGGGTCTCATTCTCAAGGAAATGTCGTACACTCCTCCTGAGACCTGGGCCTCTCTGGACTGGAAAAACCTGACTGGGGTTGACCGTAGCTGAAGAAACTCTCACAAAAAAGGCTGCATAGAGGCAGGGCAATAAACACAAAAACAAGAGGTAAAAAACTCTGATCAATTAAATAGAACCTGAGTTAGAGACCTAGAATAAGCTGAACTAAAAACCAGAGGTTAGAGAACAAAGCCAACCAACAAGAAAACCCTAGGTAAAACAGAGAAAACAAGTTTCAGAATAAACTAATCAAGAAAGTCAAATGCCTAAACAGCTTAAGATAATGAGCAATACTAGGAAACATGAAAATATGGACCAGTCAAAGGAACAAACTAATAGCTCAACCAAAATACAGGAGTTGAAACAACTAATGCTAAATCCCATCAATGAACTGAAGGAAGAACTAATTAAAGATGTTCAAACAAATCTTCTAAATCAATTCAAAAATCAAGTCAATGAACTGAGGGAAGATATAGCAAAAGAGATGAATGATATAAGGAAGACACTGGATGTCCATAAAGAAGAATTCATAAACTTGAAAAAACAAATGGCAGAACTTATGGGAATGAAGGGCATAATGGAGGAGATGAAAAAGACAATAGAAGGATACAACAGTAGATTTGAACAGGCAGAAGAAATGATCAGTGAATTGGAAGACCAGACATTTGAATTCATACACACAAAAGAACAGATGGTGAAAAGAATGTAAAAAAAAATGAGCAGGGTCTTAGGGAGCTGAGTGACAACACGAAGTGCACAAATATATGTGCTACAGGTGTCCCAGAGGGAGAAGAGGGGGGAAAGGGGGCAGAAAGAATAATAGAATAAATAATTACTGAAAATTTCCCAACTCTTAAAAGACAGAAAATTAGAGATTCAAGAAGTACAGCACACCCCAAACAGAATAGACCCCAATAGACCCACTCCAAGGCACTTACTGATCAGATTGTCCAATGTCAAAGACAAAGAGAGAATTCTGAAAGCAAGAGAAAAGCATCACATACAAGGGAAGCTCAATAAGAAATTATGTAAAGATTTCTCCACAGAAACCATGGAGGTGAAAAGACAGTGGTATGATATATTTAAGATACTGAAAGAGAAGACCTGCCAACCAAGAATTCTATATCCTGCAAAACTGTCCTTCAAAAATGAGGGAGAGATTAAAATATTTTCAGAAAAGCAGACACTGAGTGAGTTTGTGAATAAAAGACTGGCACTACAAGAAATACTAAAGGGAGTGCTACAGACTGATGGGAAAAGACAGGAGAAAGAGGTTTGGAGAAGAGTGTAGTTGTGAAGATTATCAGGAAGGGTAAAAAGAGAGAGAGGAAAAAATAAGACATGACATATAAAATCCAAAAGACAAAATGGTAGAACAAAGTACTGCCCTTACAGTAATAACACTAAATATTAATGGGTTAAACTCCCCAATAAAAAGACACAGACTGGCAGAAGGGATTAAAAAACAGGACCCATTTATATGCTGTCTACAAGAAACTCACTTTAGACACAAGGACAAAAATAAGCTGAAAGTGAAAGGCTGGAAAAAGATATTTCACGCAAACAGCAACCAGAAAAAAGCAGGAGTAACTATAGTAATATCAGACAAATTAGACTTCAAAAGTAAAACAATTAAAAGAGACAAAGAAGGACACTATATATTAATAAGAGGGTCAATTCATCAAGAAAACATAACAATCATAAATATTTATGCACCAAGCTAGAGTGCCCCAAAATTCATGGGCAAACACTGAGAACACTGAAAGGAGAAGTAGATAACTCCACAATAATAGTTGGAGACCTCAATACACCACTCTCATCAATGGATAGAACATTTAGACAGAGGATCAATAAGGAAATGGAGATGTTGAATTGTATGATAAATGAATTGTACTTGACAAACATTTATAGAACACTACATCCCATAACAGCAGGATACACATTCTTCTCAAGTGCTCATGGAACATTCTCTAGGATAGACCACATGTTGGGTCACAAAGCAAGTCCCAACAAATTTGAAAATATTGATATTATAAAAAACACTTTCTCATATCATAACAGAATGAAGTTGGAAATAAATAACAGGCAAAAGATTGTAAAATTCACAAATATATGGAGACTAAACAACACACTCTTAGAAAACCAGTGGGTAAAGGAATAAATTACAAGAGAAATTAGTAAATACCTTGAGGCAAATGACAATGAAAACACAACATATCAAAACTTATGGGATGCAGCAAAGACGGTGCTGAGAGGGAAATTTATTGCCCTAAACACCTATATTAAAAGAGAAGATAGAGCAAAAATTGAGATATTAACTGTCCACCTGGAGGAACTAGCAAAAGAACAGCAAACTAACACCAAAGCAAACAGTAGGAAAGAAATAACAAAGATTAGAGCAGAAATAAATGAAATTGTGAATAGGAAAACAATAAAGAGAATCAACAAAACCAGAAGCTGGTTCTTTGAGAAAATTAACAAAATTGATGGACCCCTAGCCAGGCTAACAAAAAGAGAGAGAGGGAGAGAGAGTGGGGGGGGGGGGAGAATGGATGCAAATAAATGCAACCAGAAACAGGAAAGGAAACATAATTACTGACCCTGCAGAAATAAATGAGATAATGAGAAGATACTATGAGCAACTATATGCTAATAAACTAGACAAATTACATGAAATGGACAATTCCTAGAAAAGCATAAACAACCAACATTGACCCAAGAAGAAACAGACGACCTCAACAAACCAATCACACATAAAGAGATTGAGTCAGTCATCAAAAAACTTCCAGAAAAGAAAAGTCCAGGACCAGATGGCTTCACATGTGAATTCTACCAAGCATTCTAGAGAGAATTAATACCAATCCTGCTCAAACTCTTCAAAAAAATTGAAGAGAAGGGAAAGCTAACCAACTCATTTTATGAAGCAAACATCACCCTAATACCAAAATCTGACAAAGATACTAAAAAAACAGAAAATTATAGACCAATCTCTTTAATGAATATAGATGCAAAAATCCTCAACAAAATACTCACAAATCGAATTCAGCAGCACATTAAAAGAATTATACACCATGACCAAATGGGGTTTATTCCAGGTATGCGAGGCTGGTTCAACACAAGAAAACCAATTAATGTAACACAACACATAAATAAATCAAAGCAGAAGAACCACATGATCATCTCGATTGATGCAGAAAAGGCATTTGACAAAATTAAACATCCTTTCTTGATGAAAACACTTCAAAGGATAGGAATAGAAAGGAATATTCTCAATATGATAAAGGCAATATATGAAAAACCCACAGCTAACATCATACTCAATGGGGAGAGACTGAAAGCTTTCCCTCTAAGATCAGGGATGTCCACTGTCACCGTTGTTATTCAACATTGTGCTAGAAGTTCTAACTAGAGTAATGAGGCAAGAAGACAAAATAAAAGGCATCCAAATTAGAGAGGAAGAAGTAAAACTTTCACTGTTTGCAGGTGACATGATTCTATACGTAGAAAATCCAAAAAAAATCTACAGCAAAGCTATTAGAGCTAATCAATGAATACAGCAAAGTGGCAGGCTACAAGATCAACATGCAAAAAACTGTAGTGTTCTTATACACAAGTAAAGTGCAACAAGAGGAAGAAATAAAAAAAATTCCATTTACAATAGCAACCAAAAGAATCAAGTATTTAGGAATAAATTTAATGAAGGCCACAAAAGACCTATACAAAAAAACTACAAGAAACTGCTAACAGAAATTGAACAGGACCTAAAAAACGGAAAAAAAAAAATACCATGTTCATGGATTGGAAGACTAAATATAATTAAGATGTCAACTCTACCTAAACTGATTTATAGATTCAATGCAATACCAATTAAAATCCCAACAACTTACTTTGCAGAAATAGAAAAACCAATAACCAAATTTCTTTGGAAGGCCAAGGTGCCCCAAATAGCCAAAACTATCTTGAGAAAGAAAAACAAAGTGGTAGGTCTCATGCTACCTGACTTTGAAGTATATTACAAAGCTACAGTGCTCAAAACAGCATGGTACTGACATAAGGAGAGAGAAACCGACCAATGGAATCGAATTGAGTGTTCAGAAATAGACTCTCACATCTACAGACAATTGATCTTTGATAAGTGTGTCAAGCCAAATCAACTGGGACAGAGCAGCCGCTTCAATAAATGGTGTTTGGAGAACTGGATATCCTTTTCCAAAAGAATAAAAGAGGACTCTGATCTCACACCTTATACAAAAATTAACTCGAAATGGATCAAAGACCTAAACATAAGTGCTAAGACTATAAGACTCTTAGAAGAAAATGTAGGGCAATATCTTAAAGATCTTGTGATAGGAGGTGGTTTCCTAGACCTTACACCCAAAGAACAAATAGACAAATGGGATCTTCTCAAAATCAAACACTTTTGTACATCAAAGGACTTTGTTAGAAAAATAAAAAGGCAGCCTACACAATGGGAGACAATATACTTATATGTTTAAAATCCCGAATATATAAAGCGATCCTACAACTCAACAACAGAAAGACAAACAACCTAACAACAGAAAGACAAACAACCCAATTAAAAAATGGGCAAAAGACAGACACTTTTCTGAAAAGGAAATACAAATGACTCAAAAACATATGAAAAAATGCTCAACCTCACTGGCTATTAGGGAAATGCAAATCAAAACCACAATGAGATGTCATCTCCCACCTACCAGAATGGCCATTATCCAAAAAAACAGAAAATTACAAGTGCTGGAAAGGATGTGGAGAAAGAGGCACATTTATTCATTGTTGGTAGGAATGTAGAATGGTGCAACCACTCTAGAAGACAGTGTGGCGGTTCCTCAGGAAGCAAAGTATAGATTTGCCATATGACCCAGCTATTCCATTGCTCAAAGGAACTGAAAGTTAAGACACAAACGGGCATTTGTTAACTGATGTTTACTGCAGAAGTATTCACAATTGCCAAGAGAAGGAAGCCACCCAAAGGTCCATCAACAGATGAGTGGATACACAAACTGGTATATACACATGATGGAATATTATGCAGCTGTAAGACAGAACGACATGGTACATACAATAATGTGGATGAACCTTGAGGACATTATGTTGAGTGAAGTTAGCCAGAAACAAAAGGACAAATACTGTGAACTAACATTAATGAGTAAACTTTCAGAGTTAAAAGCTGATAATACAGACTACCAGGATATAGAAAGAGGGTAGAGATTGGGCATTTGATGCTGAAGGACTACAGAATGTTCAGCAGGATTGATTGTATAGATCCAGAAATAGATATCATAATACTGTGTGATGGTAGCACAATATTGTAACTACACTGAACAAAGATGCCCAGGAGTAAAGCTGAAAGAGGTGGGATAGGGGAATGTATGAGACCAGATGATAAGACTGGGACTGCATAACTTGGAAAAACCGGAGCGGTTAATGACTGTTATTAAATGTACAAATATAAAAATGTTTTCACATGTGGGAGAACAAATGAATGGCAACCAGGCAGAGTGTTGAAAAAAGGATTGTATTTGGGAAAAAACTTAATCAAAGAAAACTGGAGTCTATGGTCAACAGTAACATTGTAATGTGCTTTCATTAAATGCAACAAAGGCAATATACTGAAGTTAAATGTGTATGAGAGGGGGATATCAGAGAGGGATATGGGATTCTTGTTAGTGGTGTTATTTTCTGTCTTTACTAACATATTGTATTGCATGACACTTTATTTTTCTTTTTATTATCTTTTTTATTATTTGCCAAAAAAACACTTTTTCATAGTACTCACTATGTTCAAGTGCTGACTGTGGTGATAAATGTACAACTATATGATGATACCGTAAACAACTGACTGTACACTGTGGATAATTGTATATGTGAATATATCTCTAAAAAATTATAGAAAAAATAAAAATAGGGGTAAAAATGCTAGAGAAAACATGGAGAGAGGGATGTACCTATTTACTGTTGATGAGGAGGCAGAATGGTATAGGCTTTCTGGAGGTCAGCTGGTGGTTCCACAAGAAGCTAAGGATGTGGGGACCATAGGGTCCTGCAACCTCATTATGGGGTATGTACTTGGAAGATCTGAGAACAGAGACATGAATGGATATTTGCACACTGGTTTTTGTGGAGGCATTATTCATGATTTGCAATGGGTAGAGGTGGCCTAAGGGTACACTGACTGAGGAACAGAATGGTGAACTGTGATGTATGCATACAATGGAAGATTGAGCAATTACAAGAAGGAGTGAAGTTGTGAGACACTCAACCAGGTGAATGGATCCTGTAGACAGCATTTTGAATGAAGTATGCCAGAAACAAAGGCAAACACTATAATGCCCCACCAATATGGACTAACTACAATGTGTAAACTCAGAATTGAATCTTAGAGCACAGCCGAACAGGGAAAAGATTACTATAATGGTCCCTAGATTGTAAGTCCCTACTGCAGTCAAATCTATTCCTGAATTTTAATGGCTATCTTCAAACTCTGAGATGCTGATCCCTTTGTGTATAACCTGATTGGTCTCTGAAACATTGGGTATCTGTGTGACACCTGAAACTCGGAGCTAGAGCTCGGCTGATATGAATATCAGTATTAATGCATACAGCAACGGTTGGAAAAAAAAAAAAAAAGCTGAAAAAGAGCCCAGACTTCAATTAGAAATATGAATGAAGCAGAGATCTGGTTAAGACTAGGGCAAATTGGGCCAAAGGGTAAAGGATGAAACTGACTGTGTGTTAAAGCTTCAACTTCCATGTGAGACCAAGGGAAATGTTTATTTGGTATAGGATCTATATTTTCTAAACAATATAACTTCTACAGTCAGTTTGTTCAAACACCATGATTACATAGAACTTTGAATAGAAAGTGAGATATGGCAGGTCTGTATAGATTAGAGTGAAATAGCAACAAATCCTAAAGTAATTTGGGTGGAAAATAAAAATATATATGCAGGGACCCCCTGAGGAGCTGGGGGAAAATGCGAAAGTGTTGGATTTCCTCACCTGGATTGTTGCTGATGTTCTCACAAACATTGAGGACTGATGGCTTGGTATGCCGAGCCCTCTATCTTGGGGCTTGCCCCTAGGAAGCTTGTTACTGCAAAGGAGAAGCTAGGCCTCCCTATAATTGTGCCTAAGAGCCTCCTCCTGAATGCCTCTTTGTTGCTCAGATGTGGCCCTCTCTCTCTAGTTAAGCCACCTTGGCAGGTGATCTCACTGCCCTCCCCTCTACATGGGACCTGACTCCCAGGGGTGTAAATCTCCCTGGCAACGCAGAATATGACTCCCAGGGATGAATCTGGACCTGGCGTAATGGGACTGAGAACATCTTCTTGACCAAAGGGGGGATGCAAAATGAAACGAAATAAAGCTTCAGTGGCTGAGAATTTCAAATGGAGTTGAGAAGTCACTCTGGTGGACATTCTTACACACTATATACACAACACTTTTTAGGTTTTAATGTACTGGAATACCTAGAAGTAAATACCTGAAACTATCAAACTCCAACCCAGTAGCCTTGACTCCTGAAGACGACTGTATAACAATGTAGCTTACAAGGGGTGACAGTGTGATTGTGAACGCCTTGTGGATCACACTCCCTTTATCCAGTGTATGGATGGATGAGTAGAAAAATGGGGTGGGAAAGGGGGGTTGATTTGGGTGTCCTTTTTTACTTTTATTTTTTATTCTTATTCTGATTCTTTCTGGATGAAGAAAAATGTTCAAAAATAGACTGGGGTGATGAATGCATAACCATATGATGGTACTGTGAACAGTTGATTGTATACCATAGATGATTGTATAGTATGTAAATATATCTCAATAAAACTGAATTTAATTAAAAAAAAAAAAAACCTGTTATCAGTTTCTTTCTGACCACAGCTAGGTAACAGGAGTTAATGGTTCTCAAAGTAGAGGAGAAGACAAAGCCAGGTAAGAGGTGACTGATTATGGTAATGAAATAATTTAATTCCATTAAGATCAATTACTGACATGGGGATCTTAGTAATTTCATTTTTAGTCATTCACAATGGTTCTTTCCCTCTCTTACTGCCTTATGCCACAATATCTATTAGCTAGAAAAGAAATTAACCCCATCCTCTCATCTCTCCCTAATTTCATGTACAGTGCTCATATTCCCATGAACATAAATCCTGAATTCATTCCAGTCTCTGTGTCATTTTCTCATTTCCTTTGACCTTCCCCCAGCACAGCACAATTTCAACACCCAGTACAAAAGTCACTTATTGCCAAGGACGACTGCCCCTGCTCACATTTCTGTAAACTGGGCTGTCTGCCTCATTCCTAATCTACTCAATTAAATATTCTTGTTCTCAAAAATCAGATGCTTAACATCCTTGGTTGTCTTATGAGCTTTAACATGGAAAAAAGTTTCACATATAATGTTTATATATTATTAATATGTACACTTCTAAAATTGTTGTTTGGCCTTAAGAAGCAAACTTTATATATGCTCACCAAATGTCAGTTACAATCCTGACTGCATAGTGCAATCCATTTAAACCAGATCAATGTGAATTAGGCCCAGTGTTTCAGTTTGCTAAAGCTGCTGGAATGCAATATACCAGAAATGGGCTAGCTTTTAACAATGGGGATTAATTAAGTTATAAATTATAATTCTAAAGTCGTAAAAATGTCCAAATTAAGGCATCAATAAGAAGATACCTTCTCTGAAGAAAGACTGCTAGTATCTGGGGTTCCTCTGTCACATGGGAAGGCACATGGCAATATCTGCTGGTGGTTCTCTCCTAGGTTCTGGTTTCAATGGCCCTCTCTCTCTCTCTCTCTCAGATCCTGTGGGTCCTTCCTGCCTCTCTGGAAATTTCTCATCTGTCTGACCTCCCTCAGTGTGTGTGCGTGTGTGTGTGTTTCTGCCTTTTATCCTCTCATTGGGGCTCCAGTAAAGGATTAAGACCCATCTTGAATGGGCTAGGTCACATCTCAATTGAAATAGCCTAAAGAAAAGGTCCCACCCACAATAGGTCTGCTCCCACAAGAATGGATTAAAAGAACATGATCTTTTCTGGGGTACATTACAGATCCAAACCAGCACATCCAGATATAAAGTCCTTTGTCCAGCACTACAAACTGATCAGCTATTAGTAAAGTAAATTACTTATATCCTCTGTGCTTCAGTTTCTTTACCTTGGTCATCGCTGATTAGCATCAGTATTGGTGGAGTAAGGGTGGTGGAGTGGTAAATTAGAAATTTCATTTTTTATGGATTTGAGGGTGAAATTCATAGTAAATTAGAATCTAATCCAAGAAGACATTCTCTTCACATACACTCTACTTCTAGGTAATGTGTAACTTGTATAATATTCATTTATTCAACATATATGCATTGAGTACTTATTATGTCCTAGAGACTATTCTAGATATTGGGATAGAGCAGTGAACAAAACAAATACCCCACCCTCACGGAGCTTACATTCCAACAGGGGAGAAATAATCCAGGGACACAATGGAATCAATTGCTCATATATATATTCATGTAGTGGCTAATTATTTTATAGCGGGCAAGGTCAAAGTCATGTGGCTTTTTTCTCATGTGATATTAGAAAAAATAATCCTCTCCTTAGTATACTGTACTTGCTTGTTAGGGAAACTAGTGAGGGAATCAGTTATAGCACTCACTATTGAGGAGAGAAAACACAAATTGAAGCACCCACACTCACTCTTAGCCATGAGACTAGAACCCAACTCCTCTTGATAAGCAGAGACCGTCTCCACTGGCACCCAGGCAAAGTGTCAAGCCCTTGAGTTTATAGGACCCAAGAGAGGAACAAAGGCATGGGGTATGGGGGATATTTCTTCCTCTTATAAGGGGAGTGAAGTTTCCCAAGGGAGGCCTGTGGTCTGTACACTTAGGGACATGAGAGGGAGTGCTGCACTGAAGGTAAAGGGGAGGAAGGAAAGAGAATAAGAGGTCAGGAGAGAACATCTATCTGCGAGCACCCTCTCCTAGAAGGCTGGAATCCATAAGGCCTTTCACCTCTGTCCTATAAGGAACCAGCTAAATTAACAACATTGAGATTCATGTTCCTTCATTATAGTCAGATGTGTTTTTGACCTAGGAAAGTCTAAGCAGACAGGAGATTCTCAGGGAAAGGATGACAAATGCCTCTGAGGTATACTGCTGGGTTTTCCAGTAGAGACAACACACACACATACATAGATCAGTAGGTGGTGTCCAGGTCATCAATAGCAACACAATGATCTCTTGACAGATGGCAAAAAGAAAACACTCTGGACACCAAATTGTAAGACTGAATTCTAGATTATCCTCTATACACATAAAGTAAGGAATATCCTTTAGAACAGAGGAAGGGCTTTGTCATACTGGCATAAGTATATGTTAAGAGTAAATAATATATTATATGCAATGCTTACAACTTCTTTGAGGAAAGTACTCTAGCATTCCATAGTATAATCATGCACATAAAGCTCCCAGCAGCTTCTATCTGGTGCTATACCAAGTAAATTGGTCAAAACACAGTGTAAGCCCTGTGTAACCAATTAACTCTACAAAAACACATGCTAAACTTTAGCACAAATTTGAGCCATGTAATCAAATGATGTAAAAATGTGTATTTACGTTCTGCCTACTAATAGTTTCCATATGGACTTTACATATAAAATATATTATATTACTGAAAATAGCCTGGAATACACAGCACACTTTTGATTAATGTTTCTTAGGAGCCTAAGGAACAGGGCACAGCCCACAGGAAAAAGAATACTAGAAGTTAGAGGATTGACCTTTAGGTTAGTATATGGTATATTTTATTTCCTTTACTTGAGAACTTGAACCATATTTATAATATAATTTATGGAATACATATTTTATTAATTAAATTCTAACCTTCTAGAGATAAAATGCATATGTCATTAAACTGTTTTAAAAAGAAATTTTCAATGCTTTCATCTTTGACTAATTAACAAGCCATTCTATTAAATATGTTATATTTTGTTCACATCCATTTATGGAGTATCAATTGAGTGCACTGCATTATACTTAGTTAGAGATATAAAAGCATTTGCATGAATTTATTTATTTATTTTTGTTCTTCCCCCCCCCCCCCACTCCACCCCTGCCTTCCCAGTTTGCCCCTCCCTCAGGCACCCACACCTCAGGTCTGCAGCCCTTGCTGCTCCAGAGACCCAGGCTCCATCCCCCATCCCAACACACATTTCATCAGAAACCCCAAACTTTATGCCCTCATAGACCTGGGAGTTGCAGGGGAACGACTGTGTAGTGGATTACTGAGCCTGTTTTCCGTAGGCATCCAAGAAGTGAGTGCCTGTAGACAGCAGAAGCAATGGTTAGCTGGCATACCCAGTCCTAATGCCAGCCCCAATTTCCCCCAACCCAGAGAACTCAGGAGACACTGGCGAGAAGCAGTATCTCCGAGGAGTTCTGATCAGGCAGTTCTGGGAACCAGTTGGAACCAATTGGACTGGGTTGTGGGACTTTAAAAGGCTTAAGGCTTGGTGATTGATGGAAAACCTGGTACTCCCTGTAGGCTCCATCCCAGTACCAGACCTCAGAGGTTGCCCCATGGGCAGTCCCAGCTCCAGCCCCAGGCCCCTGACCAGTGTAGGAGGCCAAGCCCAAGGCCCTGGCTCCCAGGGGTGGGAAAGCAGCTCTAGCTCTGCCATGGCTCTGGATCCATTAGCAAGTTTAAAAAAAATAATAAAACAATGACTCAAAGTATGTTTCACTCCAAAACTGTCAACTTTCTATATTAAATTATTTCAACCACATAAAACAGTCAGTAGAATGCATTTTTTAAAGACAGGCAATTTAAATAGAGAGTTGGTGATATTTCTGGTTATCATTATAAGGTCTCCTAGACAATTTACTTATTGGCAAATATGCTCCCAAACACAGAGCTTTTGAATAGTAAAGAAAACACTTGTTCAAAACCACATTCAGCCTAGACAGTCTTGAGGATCCTAACTTCTTTGGAGTGCAAATAGCTGGGCTTCAAAGAGAGTGAAAAAGCAGAACACATACCCCAGGGATGTCAGATATCGCCAGAACCCACAGCCAAGAGGATACATTCTGGAAAGATAATCTCTCTTACCTGCCTCTATCATTTCTTTAGAAAAGAAGACAAATATCCCCCAGACACAGCTCACTGAGAGAGACACTCTCCAAAACAGAGTCCGTGGGGAACGAGCTACTTCTCCCTGGTACAACAATCCCTCTAGTGGCTGGGTCAGAGGAAGGGTAGGCATTTCCATGAACCTACTGGAAAGGAACATGTGGCTGTCTCTTTGTAACATCACTTCACTGACTTCCTTTGAAGATTTACAGAAATACAAAAAACTAACCCATTTTAAAGTCAGTGTTTTTCTAAAAGTGACTCTGAAGAGAGCTCCTACTGAATCCAAAAAAATCTTCATATAGGCAAAATGGCAAGGGAAAACTAAATTTTGCTTACTACAAACTAAAAATTCTACCATAAACATCACTGGATTTGGATACAATAAATATGTGCCAAACTGAAATGATATCTAATCTATAATCTCAGTATAGCTGGTCTACTACATACATTTTAGAGAACATCTTTCTGGATTGCCAGGCATCTGAGTTACCAGATTTAAATAAGTAAAGAGTTTTCTAACTCTAAATATTCAAGTGTTATGCCACAGGGTAGATCAGTAATCTGGAGTTTCTTCATTTTCTTATTGGAGATTCACTGGATCTTCCTTTGGTTTGTCCAGGTCTCAGTAGAGCACCTCTCTACACTCTATTCTTTTGCCCTACTTGATTTTTCTTTATTGCACATGTGACATCATACCAATATATTAACATTAAATATTCATTTATTGCCATATCCTTCAGTAGAACTGGGGGTTTTCAAGGATGGGGACTTTGTTCATTTAGTTCACTGCTATATCCCAGTGACCTAAGACAAGACTTTACACAAAGTATGATCTCAGTAAGCCTCTGGCCTGCCTTACAGAATTCAGACTTGCCAGCCCCATGACTGGAATCACAACCTTGATGATGCTTCAGCTACAAGTGAATCATCAACACTGTGCTATGCGGAGAGGTTACTCAGAAGTTGCAGGATGATCTGTTTTTGAAGTCTTGAGTGAATTTCAGTTCAAGGGCTACTTCTCTTCCAATCCTTGAGTGGCACCACCCTCCTACAGTTACAACCATGAGATGGAATCCTTTATAGACTTGATTCCACCATGCTCCCTGACACTGCAGGCTTCAGCACAGCTTTCTCTGCCCCCTCCTTAATCTGGAAATTCAGGGAAATAACTCCTCTCCTAGAACAGAATATGTGCCCATCAGTGATCTTGCTAAGAACAAAATGCCTTTACTTGGAAGCATGTGGGAAAAGGTTACGCAAAAGAATACTTTACGAGTCAGACAGTGCTTCAGGTGGAATGTCCAGGCTAAGATATCCAGGTTTCTATCCTGCTTAGCGCTGACCCCAACTAGAGTATTACGCTTTGTTCTCTGGGACCGCATTTTAAGAGACTGACTGGTTAACTTAAGTAAGTGCATTCAGAGAAGAGTAAAATCGACAAAATGTCTGAGAATCATATAGTTTAAGGAACAGATGAAGGAAATAGCAATATTGATCCTGGGAAAGAGACTTGTGTAGGACAAGGGAATGGCCTGGCTTACAGAATAGCTCTGTTCTATGTAGCTTTAAAAGTCAGAAACCAGAATTGTTCAATCTTTCATTCATCCCTCAGTGCATATGGAGTCCATAAAAGCCTTGCACTGTTTGAGGCATTGATCGGAAGTTAAAGGGAGAGAATTTCATTTTCAGTATAGGAAAGATCATTTTAACAACTGGAGCTTTCCCATTGACAAGAATGCTTTGCCAAGCTCCCTGTTACCAAAACTTGTCCAACAAAACCTTGCTATCTGGTAGAGAAAAGCTCTAAAAGGGATATCTAAATCAAATAGAAGATGGGTCCATTGGACCCTAAAAGTTTTGCTCATGTTTTAGGTCAGGATGAAGTAAATTTTATTACCTCAATGATGAAAATAACAGAAATAGTTGAATATTATCCATTTAATTTGAGCATTAAAATAGGATCAGAAGGACTCAACAGCTGCTTAAAGCCAAGAACTCTTCAATGCTAGCTACTACTGCCTAAAATTTATCTGGCTTTATTTAGCAGATTATGACAAAGATTAAAAAACTTATCAAGTTCCACAGGCAACAAACACTTTACTTCAGAGCAAAAGATATAAAACCACATACCGCTACTAGATTTTACATCAGGGAGTAAAATCTCAGAAATAGACCACAAAAAAGATAATAGAACAGGCTTACAAAAAGAAGTAAGAGGGGAAAATGAAGTTGGATTCCCTTCTGTGGAATTCCATTCAAGGCAGTTTAGACAAATTTTCCTTCTCTTTATAAAATTTTGATAATCTATTCCCTTGGAAATTGTATACAATTAATGGAATGGTTAATAAATTGACACCAAAAAGTTACCTTTGAGCAAAATGCAAATCTTATGAAGTACCTACCTTTAGGTGTAAAAGCTTTAATAAATAATTCTAATGTTCCATATTTTGCTGCAAGTGGCCTTAACATTTATATCTTTATTTGGGTTCTTTCAGGTATTTAAAAATTGTACATTCAGCAAATATTGAGAACAAATGATTCAAGTTTGGGGCCATCTTGCAATTAAATCTAAAAAGTTTAAACCAGTATCATCACCATAATTCAATGAAATCCTAAAACAATGCTAAGAATTTTACAATTCTTAAAAAAATAATAAAAACAATAAAAATAAATGCTTAAGGTATAAATTATAATTTCATTGATATGACTGAAAATTGCCAGTGAGATCTGAAGTCTACATTTCTTTTGAATGACTTGCTTGATTTCAAGATACTGATGATTTTCTTAAATACGAAGACTCAAAGCAGTCAAGAGCTCCAACTTCTTATAGTGAAGGTCTCCCTGACTTACATAAGGATTTTAGGACAATTTTAACAGTACATACGCTTTAATTTATTTCTTGTCTGCAAATGTGATCAGACCCAGTTACAGTGCAGCTTTGCAATTCAAAGTGCAGGGTCTCATGATTTTCAGAATGTTGGTTACCAACATACTCTATACTCCTTAAGAAAAACAGAGAGGAAAAGGCCAGTGGAAACTGAATTCTCATCATCTTCACTGTCAATAAACATTTACTGCATGCCTCCTGCGTTCTGCAAGTATGGCCCGCATAGGAGCCATTACAGTCCATACCATCTCTGTTCTTTGAATTGTTTTGGCCTCCCTTAAAATTCCACAATAGATGAGTATTTTTACTATGTGTATTTAAGATCACAATAGCATAAATGTGCTCATTATCAGTATAGACTTTTGGAGTTCACTGATTGTTTTTATAGGTGATGCATATTGAGGGGAAAACAGTGTATGATGTGAAAGTTTTGGACTATGGTTATTTGAAAATTAACATATTTTCTGTGGCCAAAGTGTTTCCAATAAGCAATAAAATGAAAGAATCCATTATAACAAGGGTTATCTTTTTTTAAATGACCTCAGTAATTATTTGTGGAAAGAACACAGGATTAGAAACTTTTAGGGCAAAGAGATTTCATTGAAATACTCATTTCCAAATTGTGACTCTTCCGTTACATCAGTAACATAAAATACTCTGCCAAACAATAAAGTCAAATACTCCCACTTTGTATTGGAGGAAATGAACAATTAAAGATAAATAGGGGTACTAAATTTGATGTAACTATATAAGGAAAATCACAACAAATTTAAAATATATTTGTAACAAAGCCTAGCCATTGTCTTATTGTAGCCATTAATCATTTGAACAGCATCCTCCAAACCACTTGGTAGGCCCTTGTATGCTGCCAGGATACATGGACCCTATGAGAAGAACCAGGTTCCAGCATACTCTAGCAGTCAAGGCCCTATCAAAAACAATTAGTGATTTTGTAAGGACTATGAAATAGAGTAGAATACATTAATAAATAAAGCTATTATAAAAGGGATCATTGTATCCTTTTGGAAAAGCCCCTTTTCTATATATTTCTTGACACAGACACTCCAAGAATAGTCAGGATATATCTTGAGTCTCATTAAAAATTGAGTGCTTAAACATTGCAGTTTATGAGAACTGGTAAAATACAATAACTGGGAGATTAGACTAAAGTAAAATAGTACCTCTCAAACAATTCCGTTTCTACCTTTGGCTAACAGTTTGACCAATATCATCTCTGATGGTCAAATACTATTTATATAAGAAGTAGTTTAACACTACAATTCCAATTTTCTTCAGAAAACAAATTAACATGGGCTTGTGGTTAAATGTTATCTCTACTCCCTCCTGAAACCCACTAACATGACAATAAAGAATGCATAAAAATGACAAAACCCACAAAAGCCAAAAATTTGGAACTGGGAAACAGAGAAATGGTAACTGACTTGGCAGACTGAAGTATCCCTCCACGTAAGTCAGCAGAGGTGAATGCCCAGGAGCAGCCAATTGGTACTTCAGAACTACAGAAAAATCTCAGGAATTAGAAACACTAGGTGCACCAGTTTGAATGTATTATGTCCCCCAAAATGCCATGTTCTTTAATGCAATCTTGTGGGGGCAGATGTATTAGTGTTGATTAGGTTGGAATCCTTTGATTGAGCATTTCCATGGAGATATGATTCAATCAACCATGAGCAGACTGTTTGATTGGATTATTTCCTTGGAGATGTGGGCCCATCCATTTAGGGTGGGTCTTGATTTAATCACTGAAGTCCTATAAAAGAGCTCACAAACAGAAGGACCTCAGAGCAGCTGAGAGAGACATTTTGGAGACAGCCATTGAAAGCAGACTTTAGCTGACACTTTTGAGATGCTAGCCCAGTGCTTGCTCCAGAGAAAGTAAGAGAGGACAAAACACCCTTAGAGCAGAATTTTGAAGAACTCATAGGAGCTGAGGGAGGAGTTGGAACACAACCTGGGATCAGCAGACACCAGCCACATGTCTTCCCAGCTAACAAAGGTTTCCTGGATGCCACTGGCCTTCCTTTGGTGAAAGTATACTCATGTTGATGCCTTAATTTGAACATTTTCATGGTCTTCAGACTGTAAATTTGTAACCAAATGAACCCCCTTTATAAAAGCCAATCCATTTCTAGTATTTTGCATAATGGCAGCATTAGCAAACCGGAACACTAGGTAACCCTACAAGTGGGGTTCAGGTCAGACTGAATACAGAAGAGGAGAATGAATGACAGCACAAACCTGTACATGTCTGTATAAAAAGTATGCCCCACTCCCAGATCCTACACACACACACTTTTTTCAGCCAGGCAGCCACCTCTCTTTACCCTGGACAGGAAATTTTCTGAAGAGGTTGAACCAGAAGGATTCTGAATTAGGGAACACAGCAGGAGAACTGAATGAAAACCTACCCAGTGAATAGTGAAAAACCCTGTCCTCTTCCTGATACTTGGGTCCCAAAATGCTGACACCCAGCTTATATCTCTAAGCAAGAATCAAAGGATTCAAATTAACCAAGAGAAAATACCTACTGGGGATCACCCAATGTAATGACCCACCAGTTGACAAGCCCTACCAACCCACACAGAACTTCCAATGAGAATATTCGTGCCCCCCACTTAAATATGAATGGAGATTTCTGCTTCTGAGTGTGGTGGAATAGCATGTAGCAGATCAAAATTCCACCTGAGAACAAGTAGAAAAGTCATTTAAAAAAAAAAAAAAAGACCTTCTGAAGGCATCTGAGAATGCTGAAACAAGGAATTGGATTGGGGAGGTGGGGTATGGGGAAACGGCAGAGTATTGGGCTGACATCCTGCCGCAACATTTCCCTAGTGCACTGCCAGTTCTGAGAACAGGCAAGGTGCTGGCAATCTAGGTTTTCCTCAGGCAGAGGAGAATCAGCAGAGCTTTGGGCAGACTCATGATGCCAGAGAGGAAAAATTGGGCATTTGAAGATCCAAGATCCCAGCAAGAAAGAAATAAGCCTGACACACAATTGGTGTTATCCTTAAGACACGAATTCTGAAGCTGTATGGAACAGGAGGCTGAAAGCTAAGCAAAAATCCTCTTTTTTTAGAGCAGAAGGGAGTTTTGGGGATTCTTGGGTTGCTGTGAAGACAGAGATTAGAGTTCAGGGCCTTCCAATGGAAGGGGCCCCAGTGAAAACATCCAGTTCTTGATTGGAAGCTCTGGAGAGCTACATCCCAGGAGGAAATGTAAAATAGACTAAAACTTCCCAAAACTGTAACCTAGCTTTGATACATCTCTGGATCTAATTGGATTAAGGTGACCCACCCCACCCTATCTGCCTGGCAGAGGAAAGACAACACCTCTATATTTTTTAATATACAATGTCCTACATTCAATCGATAATTATTAGGCATGACAAGAGGCATGTTTAATAATTATTATCATAAAACCAAAAAACAAGACAAAAAAGTAGGAAATAGAAACAGATCCATGCTGACCATATATTGGAGGTAGCAATGACTTTAAAATAACTATGATTAATATGCTCAAGAAAACAGAGAGAAAAGGTGGTAAATTTTTATCAGAGGACTGGAATCCATTGAAAAAAAAAGAAAAGGGAGGAGGAGGAGGAAGAGAAGGAGAAGGAGGAGGAGAAAAAGAAAAAGAAGAAGGAAGAGAAGGAGGAGGAGACTCCTCAGTCAGATTCTGGAACAAAAAAATCATCTTTCCAAAATTAAGAGCTCCATAAATGTTTTTAAAACAGATTAGATGAGAGAGAGAGAGAGAGAGAGGGAAAGAAAGTTCACTGATATAGATAGAAGTATAGAAGACTGGCCAATAGAAAATACCCAAACTGAAGAACAGAGAAAAAGGGACTGAAAATACAAAAAAATAAAAACAGGCAAATATACACATATATATATAAATCAAAATAAAATGGTCTAATATATGTGTAGTTGGAAAAAGAAAAGTGAGATAGAGAATTGAGTAGAAGCACTATTTGTAGAGAAAATGGCTGAGATTTTCCAAACCTGATGAAAGAAATCAACCCACAAATTCAAGAAGTTCTATAATCCCAAAGCAGGATATGAGAAAAGAAAACCATCCTAGGCACATCATAGTAAAACTGCTAAGAACTAATATCAAAGAAAAAAAATATTTAAAATATTCAGAGAAAAAAAGTTGCATTTTCTTCTAAGGAGCAACAGTAAGACTAAACATTACAGAAGACAATGAAATTATACCTTTAAAATGCTGAAAGATAGTAACTGCCAACCTGGAATTCTATACTTTAAATGAAAAATATCCTTCAAAAACCAAGATGAAATGAATATTTTCCCACAAACAAAAGCTTTAAGTATCCACTGCAATTACACCTGAATTAAAAGAAATCCTAAAAGAAATTCTTCAGGAAGAAGAAAAATGACTCCAGAAGAAAAAAGAAAATGAAGAATGGAATAAAGAGCACCAAGAAGTTAAATATGTATAGTAACTATAAACATAAGTGAATTTTGACTGCAAAACCATGATAATAGTGTTCTGCAGTATTTTAAACATCTGTAAAATATTTTCAAAAATTCATGACAATGATCACGTAAAAGGCAAAAAGGAGTGAAACTTAGTTAAAGCATCCTAAGTTTTTAACATTATCAGGAAAGAAGTAAAAGTAAATGGGGAAAAAAAAAAAAGTAAATGGACAGCCACAATCATCAGCCGTTAGAGGAAAGCCCCTAAAGTGAAAAAGAGACACAAAAATAACAAACAGAGAAACGGTCAAAAGAAAAGAGACAATGCATGAGGGAGAAGAAAAACTACAAATAATATGCTCCAAAAGAAAAATCTGATTATTACACTCAGAAAGATAAGGAAAAGTTTTGCCTCCATGAAAGAAAGCACAAGAGTAAGCATTCAAACAACAAAATATAAAATGCTTTTGGAAATCACAATGACAAATGTGGGATTTAAAATTTCGATAAAATGATTTGAGGATAAAAATTATGTAAATCTCCCCCCAAAAATCCTAGAAGAACAGATGAAGTAAAGGAGAGAAAACAGGAGATAGGATTAAGATCAATCCAGGAGATGATCCAATATCAAAATAACAAGAGTTTCAGAAAAAAAGAGCACATAAAACAGAGGGAGGAAACTATCAAAGAAATATATTTCAAGAAAATTTCTCCACATTGAAAGGCAGGAGTTTCCAGATTAAAAGAACTAGCAAAAGCAATGAAAGGAAACTCACAATAAAACATTTCATTGAAGAATTTCAAATCACCAGGGACAAAGAAAAGATTCAAAAGTTTCCAGAGAGAATTTTAAAAATAAATAAAATAAAACCAGATTCAAAGGATCAAGAATCAGTATACATCGGAATTGGATTTTTCAACAGCAACACGGGAAGCCTGAAGACAAGGAGCAGTGCTTTCAAAATGTCTGCAGAAACATGACTTCCATCTTAGAAATCTATATCTGGCCAAACTATAAATCACATATGAAGATAAAATGGTTACCAGACATGTAAGGTCTTAAAAAGTTAATTCTTATGCCCTGTTTCTTGGTCAATTACTGGATGACATTCTCCACAAAAATATGGGAAAATAAAACAAAAAAGAAGACATGGGATCCAGAAAGAGAGGCTGCACCACAGAAGCAAGGCAAAGAGAACCTTCATAAGGGCGGTGAAGGGAAGTCATGGGATGGCAGATGTGCATCAGGCCCTGATGGCAACCAGTTCAGATGAGAACGAAGACAGAAGCACTAGAAGCAGGATGTGCTCCCAGCCTGCCATCTCCCCCAAATTGACACAGATAGATGAGCTAATATTTTCAGATGTACTCCAGGCATTTGAGAGGAGATTTACAATTCTGGCAGATAGTGTGAAACTGAATTAGTGATCATTTTTGCAAAGAAACCTAGAAAAGATAAAACCTAGGAAAGATAAAAGAGGCAAAGATAGAAAGACAGAAACAGGGAAGGATAATTATTATCTCCAGGAAAACCTAAATTACAGCCATACCTATGTCTATTTCACAGCTGCAAATAATATTTATATAATACCAATAATGAAAATAATGAATATTGATGTAATCCAAAAGTATAAAGCAAGAATAAGAAAGTATATTACAGGTTGTAGGCACTGTTTGTAAAACACTGAATTCTTACCTTCCATAGAAAGAAACAGTAAATAAGATCCAAAAATAAAAATAATAATAATAATAATAAAGAAACAGCATTACAAACATGATATTCAGAAACATAGCAGTAAATAGCAGAAGAGCGAGCTTAAAAGTTAAAATAGGTCCCTCTGGATAAAAGGAATGGAGGAGGGAAGGGGTGGAGTAGGAGATTGCTGTTTTTCATTATAAGCCTGATAGAGCTATTTGACTTTTTAAACAATGTACATGTACAGTTTTGATAAAATACTATTAAATTTTAAAACTTAGAGTGTGACATGAAGCTTTGTAAACCCCAAAATAACACTGAATCATTGGTTTGATGCTAAACTTAAAATGCTTGGACTGTAAAACTAAAACCTTATTTTTCTGCCCTTCCTTTTTCTCAGGGGATTGATTAATTCAGAGTAAAAGCCTCTGTGAACTACTAATTGCTAGAATTAATGTCCACTTTCCTTATGTCTGGTTGCAAATCATTGTTGCCAGAGAATTAGACTGCCAAGCTAATTCTAAGGAGGTGTATAGCTCACAATGTACCTTATAAAAGCCAAGGTGAAAGTCTACACTTCTTTTTCTAGTTCCCCTGTGTGACTAAACAAAAGGCATGAACAACAATGTGACTCTGTTAAGCTGAATGTGTACCAGGTGCAAGGACAGATCGCACTTCATGTTAGTGAATACGCCAAGGATTTCATTACTAAACGACATCACTTTTCTGAAAAGAATATCTGCCACCAGAGGACTTTATTAGCAGAAGCAACTATGAATGAATGAAAATGCAATATAAAGCAACATAAGAACTTCCAAAAACTGTTGGCAGATCAATGGTTCTTTTGGATTTATCCAAAGAACAACTCCTCTCCACTTGCAGATCCAGCCAGGAATGGTGTGCTGATTTCTTTATTGTACTGTTTTCCCAGATAGATAGTAACAAAGAAGACTCCTTTTTTGCTTCCTTCTGCCAAAGTAATATTGACCTATAAGTGTAAGAGCTTATAATAATGTCAGGTTAGCATGGACTTGCAGCCTGATTCTCATCTAAGGTTTGGGGAAAATTAAAGTATAATGATGGAATCCTATTGGGCATCCTCCAACATCCCTCATTATTTACTCGTGTAAGTACTGATCCTCGCCCAATGACCAAAACTGGTAAAATTTACAGTGTTCCACTGGTCAATTAGGCACACTAAAAATTGGGTGCTTACAAAAAGTGGATGCTCTAATCCCAGTTAGTGAGTTCAGCCATTTCTAGTTTTACCTACCTCTAGCTCCAACAAAAGAATATTTTTCCCATTTCAAAACATATTTTATCCCTCAGAAGGAATATAGAACAAAGCCATCAACAAGCCTTTAGGCACAAAGCATTTGGGAAAAAATCAATGTGGTCTGAGTTTTGAGAAATTCTGGCTGTGGAATGTTCCTGAAAATGATTATTCAGTAAGCCATTTATGAAAATGCCCTCCCATTGTACTGGCCACTTTGGCCTGATTTCTAATTCTCAAATGGTTTCCATCCATTCAATCCAAAAACATAAGTGCTAATTGCCCTGCTATGGATTCTCTTAGTAGGTGTAAACTTTCTATCTGAGGCATGAGGCTCTAGCCCCTTGGTTCTTGTTAATGTTAATAAATAAAACTTTGGCCAGGATGTAATAACTCTCAAAACATATGGACTCAAGATGATCATTCACACACAGGCAACAAAGAACTGAATCCAAGACCTAAATGTTTAGTTTTCTTCTTAGCTCAGACTGGTTTTCTGCCTCATATAACTGCAAATAGGTAGAAAGAATTGATCCCTTGACCCTTCTATTCCTCAGCTAACAATTGGCAAAATCATGCCATACTTTTCCAGCGTGGAGGGGAACTGTCAAGCAGAACATTTTTCATCCAGACATCACCTTCTATAAGGAAATATTTGAACTCCAAGTATCTAGTCATGATACTTGGTGTTCAAATATTTTGGGCAGACAGGATATACACATAAAACAGTTAATTAACAATGGTAGGTAGAGTTTCCTAAACAACAAATGAATAAACAAATCAATAAATGCTATAGGAATTAGGGAGGGGAGGCACATTGTGCAGGAAAAGTAGATCAGGAGAAAGTAACAATGAGCTGAGCCTTTCAGGAAGTTTGAGATTGAGCTAAATGGAGAGGCATTAAAAAAATACAATTTTTAAGAGTATGGACTGCCTTATTTCAAATTCCAGCTCTTCCACTTACTAGCTATGGACATCAAACATATTGTTCAGTTTCCTCATTGCAAAATGAGGGTTAAATAGTACCTACAATAAAAGGAGATGTTTTGGCTAAATTTAGTTAAAACAGTGTCTAGCATAAAGTAAGTGCTCTATAAATACAGCTTTGTTATTGTTGTTGCTATTGTTATCATTATTATTATAAATTGGAGAGGACTAGAGAGGACATCCTAGGCAAGAGAAATATCCCAACAAATTAAACCAAAATATATTTAATCACATGATTTTGCTGAAATGAAAAGCTATACCAGCACCATCATCAGCAACTTTTTCCATTAGTTCTTGATTCTAGTGAATTGGTGATTTGAAAAGGTAAGTTTTACGTGATGACATTTCACTTAAATTACAAATTGCCCATGGCTGCATTGGAAATTTTGATTAATTGCCCAAAATGTAAAGACTGGGAGCATATGTCATTCATTTGAAAAGGGGCAGTTCACATATTTGTTTAATGACTGCAGCTCAGTCAGACATGAAGACCCAGGTGTACCAGCTGCAGGCATTAGAGTAACACCAAAAAACAAGAAAATGAGGTGCCAAACAGTCCGCATGATTTAGAACTCATTCCTCCAGTCACTATGAATGCAAATGTCTCATTTACATAAAACCCACTCATATTGATGCTAATCAGGAACAAAGAAGAGGCTATCACCTCTCGCATCCACCATCAGAAACAGGAAATCAGAATTCAAATTTTTTCCATTGGAAATGGTGATAGGATCTTTCAAATTGTTATGCTGATCAGCTTTAATATTCAAATATTAATTTAAGAAATATCTATTGAATAAAGGGCATTTATTGACAGCTTACCACAACACAGGCATTGTCTTAAAAGTTTTTATGTATTTCTTTCAGATGATTTCAACAATCTTAAGAAGTTTCCATTATTATCCCCTCTTTTATTGATAAAGAATTGAGGCTTAGAGGGATAAGCAACTTGCCCAGTGTCCCACAATAAGCATATCTATGTGATTTTAAAGTCTGTGCTGCCTGCTCAATATTAGTTATGGTGTTTAGCTCCATTAGCATCCCCCCAAACTCCATCTGCCCATTCTTACTCCTAATCTTAGAAACAGGGCTCCCAAAGAATGGATCGTTTTTCCTTTAAGTCAGGCAGAAAGTGATGCAAGGGAGATATATGGGAGAAATACGGATGGCACTAGTGACAGTGACATTGAATTGTCCACCTAAGGACAAAGGAAAAAAAACAGATAGAACACTGCCGTTACATGACAGCATGATTTGTTTTCGTCAGACAACAGCAACAATAATCTATGTCTAACCACATTGCCCGTATCAGGTAGGAAAAGACGGACTGCTTAAGTAGTTGTTTTTAGAAAATATTGAAAACAACTTGAGAAGCACAATGCAAAGAAATAAGATTTGTGCATTTAGAGCTAGATGCATCAGATAATTTCTCATGGCACCAGTTCTTAAAATGTTTTATTTCAGGCCATCTGTAGGAGTAAGATATAGGAGCCAAATGAATCAGGATAGAACCTTGCTGTTTATTCTCTAAGTTTGAGAGCAATAGTGGTTTTCATCTTGAGAAGATTGTTTTGGGATCTTGCATCTGCGTCTATGCCATTCAGCTGGTGGCTGCTTCTCCTGTTGCTTCCCACCACCACCCATGGGTCTCAGCTGCACCACGGACTCCCACACCCCACCTCCTCTAGCTCTCATACTGGCACTACTGCAATGGCTTGCGAAGAGGGTCCTTTTAACAATGTAACTTAATTCCAAACAACACCCACATCATAAGAATGTACAGGGAAAACTCACTTTACCAAAGAGTGGGGGGTAATTAAAGTCAAGCTCAATATAGGAATGCAACTTTGTAAACCTTTAGTTAAATATGGCTATTCCCAGAATTCATGGGAAAAGTTTAAAAACAAAATAAAGTTAGACTCTTTGCAGATGGACCCTATGTGGGTACATCCATATTAGTCTCCTGTCTTTCTGGCATCTTCTCCTCTTTTCTGAGATACCCTCCTTCTTCAAATCATTAAATCATAAATTTACACCCATCCTTTTAGGGGAAACCTACCACTTGCTTACTTGGAGTTCAACCCATAAGCAAACTGCAGCAGTGTAGTCCCAAATCTGCATTTAGCCACGAGTAAGAGGGTGGGATGGATGAAGAAGCTTCTATACTCGAGTTTTCTTCCTCCCCAAAGGCCCAGATAACCCTCTCATTCTTCCTGGTTATGCAGCAGAGAAGCACTGTATCAAATACACACACGGCAAGTTTTAGCAAATGTGAGGAGAGAATTTTCAAAGAATTATAATTAGATCCATGTTAAGAAAAATAAATATTTCCTTAAAAACAGCACACAATGACTTTATTCTTCAAAGTGTGTGATTTCCCATAGACCTCCTGCTTCTCAAGCCCTGAGGCTGGCCACAAGAAAAGCCAAAGTGCTCATTTCCCAAAGACGTTTCATGTCGCTGAGCAAACTGCTCCTAATAATCATCCTCTGGCTATACCAAAGTGTGTCCAAAGTTTCGAAAACATCCCTTTCCTTTCTCTCAAGCTTGACCAGATTCTTGGATATGGCGTCCCTCATACTCATCTCTGTAAACAGAGGAAGGACCAAATGAGGACTCACCTTCATCCTAGTTAGAGTAACTGTTCTGTAAACAAGAGTAATATTTTTGACTTCCACTTGGGAAAAAAAAAAAAGTTGTTTCATACAAATAGAACCCAGGAAAAATTTCTTTACAAACCTTCATCCTAAAACTGCAGAATTCGAGGGGAAAACCCATGCATTAGTTCTACAGGTTTTGTAAGTATTTAATGGTTGTTCCATTGTTCTAGATAAGCCTACTTATGTTCTACAAGTTTGTGTGTGTGTGTGTGTGTTTATTAGTCAGGCTGTCATACTGCTATCCGTGGCAGGTATTTCACAAGTTGTTCCACATTAGACTAGCCTGAGTCTTCAGAATTATATAAATATTTTCCTTCTTTATAGTCCAGAGTCCCCTCCTCCTTTACCTGCTCTCTCTCTTCTTTCTTTCTCTGACTTCCCTTATTCCTTTCTCCATTTCTTCCCCTTTCTGCCACTATCTTTTTCCCTCAGGTTATAAGGAATGGAAACAAATCTGAAGCATCGATAATTAACATTCTGAATTACAAAAAACTGTGAGTACTTATAGTTCCCCCACGTCCTTAAAAGTCAATGGATGAAAGGCAATGTACAAAGCTTTAAGTTTGCTGTTGCTTTTTTGATTTAATATTTAAGAAACATAACAGACAATCTATGAATGGGAAGAATAATGAAATTCTGAATGAGAAATTTAAAAAAAAAAAAAAGCAGTTCCATTATTCAGTGTTTTTTGACAGAAGTGCAGAGGGAATAATTTGAAAGATGTGGATTCAACACTGCACAATTCCAATGGCAACCTAACAGCACAGAAATCATTTCTCTAAACCAGGGGTTGGGAAACTAGGGCCCATGAACCAAACCCAGCCCACTGCCTTTTCTTTTTTTTTTTTTTGTTAATAAGGTTTTATAGAAACACAATCATGCTCATTTATTTATATAATGCCCATAACTGCTTTTGAACTAAAGTAGCCAAGTTGAGTTGTTACAAGAGAGACTTTGCGGTCCTCAAAGCATAAAACATTTACTCCCTGGCCCATTTATAGAAAGCTAGTGCAATATTTGGGGAAATAATTTCTCATACATTAATTAATATGAGCAGAAATAAGATCTCCGAAAATATATTCCTCCTCAAAAAATGTATTGTATATTGTCCTTTGTATTTTGAAGTTGCCACTGCTGTTGAGATTGTTATAACATATACGTACATCCTCAAGTTCTTACCTGTAGTTGAAAAGAGCATTGCATGCAATCTGTTCCACAAATGGGATAGATAAAAGTTGGCCTCTGACTTAGAAGCTGCCAAGTTTATCAGCAGACTTCTTGGAAACTTTTCTTAGTGCTGTTTCTGATTGCTATAAGCCATGATGCTCTAATAATCTCAAGATATCATAATGCAGTAGGCAAGAGTAAAGCAGCAGACTTCATGGGTTCAAATTCTGATTCCACAATAACAGACTGTGCCTCGGTTTCCTAATTTAAAAAAGGGAAATGATAATAGTAACTACCTCACAGACAAAGACTCCTATAACTGTGCTGGGAAATATGTGCTTAATAAACACTCAGTGAATATAAGCTGTAATCATTATTATTCGAAGGTGTGCTTCCCTCTGTCCTAGAACATATATTATACCCTCCAAAGTAGTAGCTACTTCACTTTACCTTATAATTCTGCAATTGATTGGGTGTTCCACATCATGGTATTATGTTAAGCATTGCTATGTTCTAGAATTAATCCATTAGTCAATCAGTAAGTATTTACAGAGCATCAACCCTGTGCAGAACAAGATGTTAGAAACTGTGGGGCCACAAAACGTGGCCCCACAGTCCTCTGATAGAATTATTAGCCTCTGATAGAATTATTAGCATTAATATCTAGGGGAACAGATCTACATACCCGTGACACACAAGCAGTCAAGAGACAGTGATTACCCTCTGGCATTTTCCCAGGTAAAAGGGGATGGGGAAATTAGAACATATTTAGTATGGAATGAAGCATAGAGATACCATTGTAATTAATGTGTACTACTCACTCTCCCATTTGTAAAAACTGAGAGGGAAGAGAGTGCTCAATAAAGCCCGTAGTGGTCACAGTAAGAAGGCTTTATGGATAAGGGAGGAATATGAGCTGATGTGAATATGTAGAAAGAACAAGGGAGGTCTGGCCAAGTGAAGGATCAATCTACACAAACTCACAAAGGCAGTCAGCTCACAGTTTGGGCAATGAGTAGACCACAGTGACTGCAGTTCTGAGGTGCAGCAGCCAGGGGCCATATTTAAAAAATGAGCATAATCCAAATCTAATGAGAGGCACAAATAATACACGGAAATGAATGAAGGCTATAAAGAGGCTCAGTGTTGGCTTAGTATGGAAGTTGCCAAAATCTGAAGTTTTCAAATGGAGGCATTGGTTTAATGGAATGTGCTGCATTAAGACTGTTCAACTCATGGTTGATTGCCAAGTGTAATCCTGAATGTGGGAGCAGGAAAGGAGGCTGGGGTAGGTCACTTTAACATTCAGTGGGATAATGAAATGGGATTTTAGATGCCCAACAATTTGTCAGACGGTTCAGAGGGGAACCACACTGAGTCAACTAAGAAACTAAGAGGCCATGGTTCAGGTGTGCATGGGAAATATGCAACATGGAGAGAGATAGCAAAGACTTTCAGAGTAAGAACTGAGAAGGTTTATAACAGACTAGTCATAGGAATGAAGGACAGGAGGTGAATTAAAGATCATCTGAGATGTGCCCTGGAGGACTTTAAGAGTAATTATGTCTCTGGCCATGACTGGAAGAAAGGTGGCGGGGAAGATGGGCTCTGCACTGTTGCTGAGTGTACGGTAGAAATGTATTGTCAGAATAATGACCATATACCCCACACATAAATGTCCAGTGGAATACTTTTATGTGGGCTTCAGAAGAATGATCATAGCTCCAATATTTCTTAAAATATCCATAACTCCTTATCTTGAAAATATTTCCTATAATACTGAAACTACAATCTGTATGTGGGAAGCTGACTCAGTGCCAAGCTGTCCCTTTGGCAACAATCTGGGAAGAACCACCTACTGCCTGTAGAGTCAGCTCTTTTCACTGTGAGTATTTAGTTTAAAAAAAAAATTATCAGTGTTCTGAACCTACTGCCCAGCTAACACACTGTCCAACCACCACACCTCTTTTAAAATTTCTCATGTGGAAAATCCAACACTTGACAGTCCTGAACACTGTTAAGTCCCTAGAACAGAAGTAGAGGATTTAGACACACGATCTCACAGTGTGAAGGAAAAAATGGGCATGTATTGTAAATTTATCAATTTGCTATAGATCAGCCTCTTTACATTTAAACAGTCTTTCTTTCATAAATATTCAATCTTTCATAGTTCTCCCCTTCCACTGCTACTTCCCAGACTGGAGGAGTCAAAAGATGTTGAAGTGGCAGGAAGGCAGCCTCCGATTTATGCACTGGGATCTCCTGCTGGCCTCTAGACTCCATGGCAATGTGATTGTTTGAGTGCCTAGCCTCTCTAATAGAGCATGAGAGAGATGGGATGAAAGGTTTTCAGCCCCTTTAATCAAGAATATTAGACGACTTCCCTGCCTTCGGGGCTCCAGTGCTCCAAGATGAGTGATGCCCAACAGAGAAATGGTGGGCTAGACACTACAGTGATGGCAGTGCATTGGCTTGGCATTGCCCAGCAGAAGGTGCAGCCATACCCAGCTGACCACTGAGAGGAAGCTGAGTCTGAGGAAAGTGAGTCTGAGCCAGAAAAACAGAGGATAAGATAGTACTGACATTCATAAGCTCACTTGACCAAAACTTCCTGAGCACTCACAAAAAGTATTGGGTTGGGTTTTCAAAGGCTTGAAGCTCTACAATGTCAGATGGGGGCAAAAGCCAAAACACAAGTTATATAAATATTCAGACTGTGTACTATCCCAACCCTGGGCAGATACTTAATCTGTTGCCATGGTCAGCAGCTTTAAGAGAAGAGCCTGCTCCCAACCTCTGCTCCAGGAGCACCCACTGCCCAGCCCCATTTTCTACCTTCCTTGATTGTTACTTAGCTCATCTGCCTTGCACTCCAGCTCCTAAGACCTAGGATTGGAGCACATGTTGATGGAGGGAGAATGGCCCAGCTCCCTTACACTGGATACTGACATCTTAAATTAAATTTTAAGTTTACCTATATGATGATAATAATAATGGCTAGTATTTGTTAAGTTCTTAACAAAGCTGTGCCCAGGACATTTACATGTAATCCACACAGCAACAACTGAAAATAGATATTGTTCCACCCACCTTTCCATACTTGAGGACCAAAACAGAGAGAGGTTAATTAGCTTGCCCTAGGTCAAGAGCAAGAACACAAACCCAGACGTTCTGATTCCAGAGCTGCGAATTTAACCAGAGAGATAGATAAGATTGGGGGGGAAGGGTATATTAGAGAGATTGATAGATAAGGATAGGTAGGGTGGACGATGGATGGACAGACACACTAATATGATGCATTTAATATTATAGGGGAGCAATATTGTAAATAGAATCTTAGACCTTTATACATGGAAAGACCTTCAGAGATCATCTTGTCCAGTAGTTTTTAAACTGGATTAAATCTTCTCCAGGGAGCAGTCCCAGGGACTGTCACATAGGTTGGGGGGGAAGAAAGGGTGGGTAAGCCAGCAGGACTCAGAGCCCCTCATCCTTACTAAAATCTAAATAACTGCATTTATCTGTTTTATATACTGAGATTCTGTGTAAGATCTTTTAAATAGAATTGTGCCACTAAAAAAGAATTTGAAAATCAACGTTCTCTTTCCCAATGCGCTCATCAAAAGACAAGAAAACTGAGACCCAGATTTATTTGGATCACACAGCAATGTTACAGCTAAGTTGAACAAAGGACTCTCTCTATGAACTCATTTGTAGAAAATACAGAATACCCAAAGGTGACTTTCAGTATCCTGGGTAGAATGCAATCATTGAGGAAACTGAGTCTTATTTTTTGGAGTGAAGGGGGGTTGCCATATTGACATATGAAAAATCCTTCAATATTAAGACAAATGTGATCTAAAGAAAAAATTACAAAGACTTCTTATCCTGTAACCCACCACCGGCTCCTTGATTAAGAATTTTACCTGTGGTTTATCTGAGTCCTCTACTCCAATAAGAGAACTCTCTGCTATACCTCTGTCTGCTGCTATAGCGGTCTGGACCACTAAGAAGAGAACAAAGACTACTTCAGCAATCCATGCCCAAGGTCAGTTGTGTCCTCTTAAGTATCAAAGAAGAATTACTTTGCTGGCAGAAAATTCCTAATAAGTTTTACACAAGGATGAGATACAAATGTTGTGCTGCAAAGAGCATATAAAGGCTAGCTATTTAGATGATTCAAAATGGAATGTGTGGAGCAAAAGCAATGCAAGACGGCAGCCACTACTGGCTCGGAAATTTATGAAAACCAAATATAGTTAGAATATGGACCTAAAATAGAATGTGGCCCTAAATACCCAGAAGCACCCCCCACCTTTATAAGGTTTGTAATAAAATTAATATGACTGGAGTTAATAGTTCCAATTGAGTGGTAGACCCAAGAGCTATATCTGAGCTAGCAAAATGGCAGAATTTATATAGCATCAAAATTATTCTGCAAGACCTTCAGCACCTAATGATGTTTATAGAAAATATGAAACTCCTTTAGCCCTCTGAAGGACAGTGTTACAGTAATTAATAATAAAAAAAACAAAAAAAAACCCACAGGCCCTCCTCCACCCCATTCAATTTAAACATTTTCTACAATAGAAAGTTTTCTAGATACATCTTGAGGACCTCAAAGTACTGGAAAGGAAGTTCCCATACAAAGAAAATTTATCTTAAGATACTATAAATGATACTAATTATTTGTCTGTTTGGAAAAAAAAAGTTGTACTATAAAAAAAATGGAATGGGTACCTATGAAATCACCTTACAGGCTCAGAATCCTGAGGTTTTTGTTCCAGTCCCATCAAAAAGGTCTTTATCTTACAGGGACAGACTCATATGATTAATCAAACAGATACTCAAATACACACACACAGTAAAATGCCCATTTATTAATCCACAATGAGAAATTCTGCTATCAAATAGACTGAATTGTTCACATCTGCAAAGTATTGCTTTCCTTCCCAGTAAGCAAGTTATATGCGTAGCAGGTGATCAATATATATTCACTGAATTAATGAGGGAAGTAACATTGTGAGTAGAATTTCAAGTTATTAATTTACAGTGAGAAACACAACTCACAAAGGAACTGGATGATCATACAGTCTAATCAGCACATTGTCTCCCTCTAAACATGTGGCTTACATGGGAAGTCAAATTTTCAGAGGTTGTTGGGAAATAATGGAATCAGAATTAAGGGAGCCTTGCGCTCTTAAGAAATGACTCTCAAGAAGGGAAGGTTAAGGACTGCTCATCTAAAAATGGGTTAGCTCTGCCAGAGAAAACGTTATGCTTGAGTGCACTAAGCCAAGACCCTGCTCCCCTTGATGAGGCTGGATGGACACTGCTCACATCTGCCTCTACTTCTGTGATTCATAGCTTACAAGACCCATTTTGATGTGCTCAGACTTCTTGTTTTTCTCAGACCAAAGCTGTCTCACCAACCTGGAAAAGGTTTTCTTTTTCTTCACATTGCCCAACTCTGCCCTGCTCCATAAGGAAGGCATTGATTTTAAAACTTAAGCTTTCTCAAAGCAGTCTGATTTCCCTCATTTCTTTGTTATTTTTGAAGGAAGGAAAAAGGAGAAGATGAAACATGTCATAACCTTTTAGTAGCCAGAAATCCATGTTTTGCAAAATAAATTATTTATTTTATTAATTCTGTAAATTTAGAATTCCATATTATTTTTATGCCTGTCAAAGTAAGATAAAACATCTTTTATGACACAATCATTCATATCTGTCACATTATAGACTTCTATTCCTTTAATTATAAATAAATTCCATTTTCCAGCTCTTTGTACTATTTTGGAAATGTTTTTACATCTCTATCAAGATAATATATAAGGTATTTATTCAACATATTAAACATATAATAAATGGTGTACCAACAAACATAAAGACGGATTCACCAGTATTCTATTGAATTGAGATAAAATAAATCATTCCCAACAATTTCATGTTCCATGCTCCTTCCACTAAAACTCAATTATCCATCTGTTCTAGTTTGCTAATGCTGCCAGAATGCAAAACAGCAGAAATGGATTGGCTTTTGTAAAGGAGGTTTATGTGGTTACACAGTTACAGTCTTAAGGCCATAAAGTGTCCAAGGTAACACATCAGCGATTGGGTACCTTCACTGGAGGTTGGCCAATGGTGTCCAGAAAACCTCTGTTAGCTGGGAAGGCATGTGGCTGGCATCTGCTCCGAAGTACTGGTTTCAAATGGCTTTCTCCCAGGATGTTCCTCTCTAGGCTGCAGTTCTTCAAAAATGTCACTCTTAGTTGCACTTGGTGTATTTGTCCTCTCTTAGCTTCTCCAGAGCAAGAGTCTGCTTTCAACGGCCGTCTTCAAACTGTCTCTCATCTGCAGCTCCTGTGCTTTCTTCAAAGTATCCCTCTTGGCTGTAGCTCCTCTTCAAATGTTCATTCTCAGCTGCACTGAGTTCCTTCTGTTATGTCAGCTCATTTATATGGCTCCACTGATCAACTTAGACTCACCCCAAATGGGTGAAGCAACACCTCCATGGAAATTATCCAATCAGAGTCATCACCCACGTGGGGCACATTCCAAAGAAACACTCAAGGAATTACAATCTAATCAACACTGATAACCTCTGGCCACACAAGATTACATCAAAGATAATGGCATTTGGGGGACATAATACATTCAAACCAGCACACCATCCCTGAGCATCAAACTTAGTGCTCCATCCTAACTACTGCATGAATACAAATAGATGTATTTTACACAGCATTCTTTATTTTAATGAACTAGAACATTCTAGGCATGCCTATCCTGAATCCAAGGAACTTGCAACAATATTTATCTGTCTTCCTACAATAGGCAGAAACATAACCAAAATGTCACAAAGGTAACAGAGTCCAGTAGATTGGATACAATAAAGTTGAGGCCAGTAAAACTCTATTTGAAATTTCCAGCTCTGGGATTTCTCCAAAATCAAGTGAAAAGCCTACACAGAGCATGCATCCCAGGGATTATGAACTCATTTTGGCTTATGCTCCTTAAAAAGGTCTACAGCTGTGTTCAAAACATATCCAGTTCATCTGTAAGCCTGGGGACTGACATGAAGCCAGGAGCCCCAGCTGGGACATACAGGCAGGAATGAATTTAAGCCTTTCTGGCAGGACATGGAGTAGTTTGCCATAATGAATGCTAAAGAGGGATACCAGACCATGGAGAATTGGGTTTTTATGTTTTCTGAGTATTAAAGAGATGATAAATTGATGGATAAAAGTATGTAGGAGACTCTCAGGAAAGCTATTGTTCATGCTGGCTAGGTGCTATGTCAGTTTGACAATGAAAACTTAATAAAAATAAATCAGAGTTTGAGGGTCGGGGGACTACCAATGTGCTGTTCAGAGGAGAAAGAGCACTTGGGGTTTCAAGCTTGGACTTAACAGAAAAGAGAGGGCATACATTTTTAGACACCTCAACATTAGTGAAGCAACAAAACTCCCAAAGTTCTTAGAATTTTAAGTATTTTTTTAGTAACCACTGACAAGTGAGCTAATAACTGTATTGGAGAACCATAATTCAAAAGTAAAAATGATAGAGGAGGAGCCTGAAGTTGATTTTTTAAGTACCAAGTGAAGTGATTTATAAATATAGTTATAATCCAAGCTGAGCCTATTCATGTTATCAGAATTCAAATTTACGAGGAGTTTCTTGTAATATCCCTTCCTTTGGCTTGTAAGGCATTTCTTCCCAAGAACAATAGCTAACTTGGATTTCCCTTACCTGAGCCACATGTAGTAATCTTTGTACATGTTGTTAGCTCATATTGGATTAATTTCTCCTCCCAGGAAACTCACAATTTGCTAATATATAGTAGAAATAATCTCAGATATCAGACCATTTTGTGATGTCAACTTGTCTAGTAAGTATGATGTCATTTACATTGTTTTCACTGCTTTCTGTGTCTTTGAGTTGGGTATTGTTTGTTTGCTTTGCAGTAAAGTTTGAATTACACTATTAATTACTCTATTATCTTATAATTATAATAATGATATTAATATGTAATATATAACCTTTTTTGAGCATTGACTGTGTGAAGCACAGTGTTACGCATTTTGTGTGTATTAATTTATTAATTATCATACACTCCAAAGAGATAGGTGTTTTTATTATCCCCATTTTGCAGGCAGAAATCTGAGGCACACATTATATAAGTAATTTGCCCAAGATTAAAGAGTTATTAAATGGTAGAACTAGAATGTTTGTTTATCAGTGTAGTATACAAAACTTCTTAACAAGAGCAGGTAAATATTATATTATAATTAACAGAGGGAAAACACCTATCAGTGTCTACCAGGATAATTTATTTTAACAACTTATTAAAATATCTGTGCCCAGTTTAATGGCACTTTGTGTTGTCTTAGTACAAATGGATGTCAACTTGAAGACTCCAAAACACATGACCTAACAAATCACGTTCAGGAACTGAATGCTGAAAATTACCAAATGTGGATGAAAATAATCAAAGAAGACCTAAATAAATGGAGAAACGCCATGCCCATAGATTGGAAAACTCATTGTAGTAAAGATGTCAATTCTCCCCAAATTCATCTATAGATTTAGTAATGTTCGTATCAAAATCCCAGCAAGATTTTTGTAGACATAGAAACAGCTAGTTCTAAAATTGATATGGAAAGGACTAAAACCTACAATAACCAAAACAACTTTGAAAATGGTATATAAATTGGTAGAAATCACTCTATCTGATATTAGGCTTACAATATAGCCTAAGTAATCAAGACAGTGTGGTACTGGCAAAAGGCTAGACACATAGATCAATGGAACAGAATAGAGAACCTAAAATGACCCACACAAATATACCAAACTGATCTCTGACAAAGGTGTAAAAGCAATTCAATGGAGAAAGGATGGCCTTTACAATAAATGGTGCTGGAAATTTTGACATCAATAGACATAAAAATGAAACTCCACCTAAACCTCATATCTTATACAAAAATTAACTCAAAATGGATCATGGAAGTAAATGTAAAACTATAAAACCTTTAGAAAAAAAACTCAGGAGAAAATCTGCAGGACCTAGAGCTAGGCAAAGAGTTATCAGACTTAACATCAAAAGCACAGTCCATAAAAGGAAAAACGGATAAATTGGACATCACCAAAATTAAAAACTTTTGCTCTGCGAAAGTCCTTCTTAAAAGGATGGAAATACAAGCTATTGACTGAGAGAAAATATTTTCAAACCACGTATAAGACAAAGGACTATTATCTAAAATTTAGAAAGAATTCAAACTTAACAGCAAAAAACAAAGAGGTCAATTAGAGAATGGGCAAAAGATATAATGGTAAATAAGCATATGAAAAGATGTTCAGCATCATTAATCATTAGGGAAATGTAGAAACCAAAATGAGATATCATTACATACCTATCAGAATGAGTAAAAAATAGTGACAACACCAAATGCTGGTAAAGATGCAGGGAAACTGAATCGCTCCTGCATTATTAGTGGGGGTGTAAAATGACAGCCACTCTGGAAAAAGTTTGGCAGTTTCCTACAAAAGTATATGCATTTGACCCAGCAATTGTACTCCTGGGATTTTATCCCAGAGAAAGGAAAACATATGTTTACACAATAACTGGTACTTGTATATTCATAGCAGCTTTATTCAGAGTAGTCAAAAGCTGGAAGTAGCCCAAATGTCCTTCAATGAGTGAATGGTCAAACAAATTGTCGTACATCCATACCATGTTGTACTACATAGCAAAAAAGAGGAACAAACTATTGATAATGTGCAACAATTGGGATAGACCTCAAGGGAATTATGCTGAGTGAAAAAAGGCCAACCTCAAGAGATGATACACTATATCCACTATGATTCATTTATACACTATTCTTGAAATAACAAAATTATAGAAATGGAAAACAAATAAGTGGTTGCCAGGGGTTCTGGTGGCAGAGAAAGGGGTGTGGCTATGAAGGGATAACATGATGAAACCTTGTGGTGATGGAAGAGTTCTGTATCAGGATTGAGGTGGTAGGTACATGAATCTACATGATAAAACTGCAGAGAACTACACACATACACAGGAGTGTATGTAAAAGTGGTAACATCTGAATAAGCTCTGTGGATTGTGCCAATGTCATCTTTCTGTTCTTGGTATTGTATTATAGTTATGTTATTACCTTTAGACGAAACTGGGTAAAGGACACAAGGCACCTCCCTGTACATTTTTTTGGCTACTTCCTGCAAATTTGTAATTATTTTTGCATAAAAAAAATAAAAACAAAACAAGAAATAAATTTTTCCCATTTAAATTACTATAGTTATATGTTTTATTTATGATGATTTTATCACTGCAAGGATTTTTTTAGGCATAAATTACCCTTGCAAAACAAGAGAAGACTGTTCAGATACAAAGCTGTCCTTTTCCTTTGAGCAGAGTGTTCCCTCAAGAGGTTTGAGAGAAGATGTAAAGTACATTATATGCTGGGTTCCCCTTCCTGAAACACCCACACTAACCCCCAAAATTTTGATACCAATGAAACCAAGTTTTATTAATATCAAGGACAACCGTGTGGAGAAAATAAATCACCAAAACATAACATTCGGACTAAGAAATATGCATTATGGTTTTCATTAAGATTCAGAAACAAATCTTATTAACTTTATAGTAAACCCAAAATCAGTCTTTAGCAAATCAAAAATTCACCATCTGCAGCCCTATAAGCCACATGGCACTTTATTGGGGGATACACACACACACACACACACACACACACACCTATTTGGGGTGGGGGTGTTGGGATGAGAGGATCCTTCAAGAGTTATTTTAAAAAAGGGAAGTGGGGTTGAAAATGATTCCTCTGTGGACACTAATACGTTTTTTAGAAACATCGTTTGAAAGATTTAATAGTAAATGAATTAGAACATAATGATCACATTTACCTTTCATGTTGGTATGAATACAGAAATTAAGGAAAATTTGTCTGGCAAAACTCAAAACATTTTCTCAATGGTTTGGCACATGCAAAAACATCAAAACGTATCTGGATTTCACAACTAAACCTTCCTAATGTGCTTATCTATATTATCTTGATGGATGATTTCAACACACAATAATTTGAAAATAACACATCGAAACATCAGTGGTCATTTAGCTCTCATATACAATGAGAAAGACATCCACTAAAATGCTGTGTAAAAGCAGCTTGTTCTCAGAGCTAGCTCAGAAAGCAGATGACAGTTGCATCAATCCAACTCTGTGCCTTTCACTCCGGTGCATGACTCATGTAGTCTATACTGGTTTGCAATGTCCAGCATTCATTCTGCTTCTTATCCAAAGCTTCCACATATGGTGTCATTTTTAAAATGTTAATCTGAGTGGAACTTGTGATGCCAGTTAGGTTCCCAGCTGGTTTCTGTATTGGCTATTTCACAGACATTAGTCCTGTTTTGAATTAAACTAAATTAGGGAATAAAATGAGATATTGTCATGCAGAGTCAGGCAATATTATCTGACATCTGCACCATCTCCAAGAGCTTTATTGAGTGGTTATTTTAAAATGTAAACTAAGAAGGAAAGAACAAATAAACAATAAGATACAGATAACATACAGCTATAGCACCTTGGAATAATAATAATGTTTCTGGGAGAACAACCCCTGTCCACATCCCATCTCTATTTGGTCCATAGACTAGGATGGAGAACAGCTTTGTCTCAGACATTTACCGACCCAAAATTTCATTGCTGCCCAGCTAAGGAAACAGCCATTAAGATACACGTGGGTCAGAAATGCACCTGTTTTTTCCTGCTTGTCATTTCTAAAAGGCACTATTTGAAAACAGAGAACTGAATAAAAGGAATTAACTCTGCTTTGCATGATAATTTGACATGCTAAATCCACTGGAAGAGACGAGTCTTGCTAATAACCATATGGGTTTGGGACTTGGAGGAGGGGGTGGCTAAACATTTCTCACTCTCCTAGGGCTGTAGGGTGTCCTTTTCCTAAGAATCATCACTTTCCTTGTTAGATGTGTATCTATGTGTGTCTGTGTATCTATGTGGCTGTGTGTATATGTATACAAACAAATACACAGTTACCTGATAAACAATCAGAAAAGAACAGTTCACATCTGAACCTCAGCCAAGTCACTATGTATACGGAGCATGAGCTAGAAACAAACCTCTGTTGTAAGTCACGGAAATTTGGGGGACCTTTGTGACTGAGTACAAACTAACTTATCCAAACTGATACAAGTGGATAATCTGTATTTCTAAACTGCTCCCCTGTGAGTCCTTTTACTTCTACAGCAGGAGTTCTAAGCTGGGGTTGATTTGTCCCCCAGGAGGCAGTCGTCAATGTTTAGACACATTTTTGGTAGTCCCATCTAGTGGAATGCTACTGGCACTTATGCGTAGAGGCCAAGGGGGCTGCTAAACAATGTACAAACACCCCAACAACAAAGAATTATCTGACCCAAATTTAAATAGTACAAACATTGAGAAACCCTGCTCTAAACTAACCACCACCAAAATGATTCAATTTATTAGGGTATCATTTAGTCAATTAGGAGTGGTTTGTGTTCAAGAAACAGAATACTCAAATAATAATAGCTTAAACAGATAATTAGTTTTGTTTTATTTTTTCAGCCTAACAATAATCCAACAGTAAGCAGCCCATGAATAGTTGTACTGGCTCAAAGACATTGTCGGGATCCAGGCTGTTCCTGCTACCTGTGCTGCCAGTCTGTTGACTCATAGGTTCATGACCACAAGAAAACTGCTGCTCCTCTTTCCATACACACAGATTCCAAGCAGGAAAGAGCAGAGAAGCAAAATGCTGAGCCAACCACATCTAAACCATTTTATCAGGAAAGGAAAAGCTTCTCCCAAACACCCTTCAGAAGACTCCTAGTCAGTTCTCATTTGCCAAAGCTTCTCCACCTAGCATTTCCAGTGTCAAAAGAAGCTAGGAATATCCATATTTAGCTTTCCCAGTATCTGTAGTAGAAAAGGAGAGAGGAAAGGGGATTGTGAATGGGTATTTGCGAGCAATCCTACTGGGTCTGTCTTTCCCTGGATTTTGACTAAAGGTCACTTATCATTAATTTGTGCCATGAATGAGGGATGGGGAAGATGACATACAGGATGGTTTGAGATCTATGTTCAGGGGTACTTTAAGCAACTCTGTGAAGTTGGGAGAAAACAACCTGCTCCTCACCTTTCAGTGTTCCTTCCAGACATTCTAGTGAGTCATTCTTTTGTTTCAAACTCATGCCCAAACTCAAACACCGGTGCTGCAGGCTTCACCACCTCCCAGGAGATGCCCATAGAACCACTTGGATATGATTTTCCTGCCATGACTTTGTGTGGTTTCTAAGATCCTGAGGAAAGTGACAAGCCAGGAGTTAGACTTCTGGGGTGGAAGTCTGGGAGATGGACGGAAAAACAAGAGCAGTGATCTTAGCCCTGGGTAGACCTAAATTATTCACAGTGGCTTGGCCTTTTTTCTCAGTCCCCATTGCACCCTGACACAAGGCTAGTATGTCCTCCTGAGGGATGTACAATCTATGGCTCAGCTAAAAGAGGTACTACCGGCTCTGTAGGACTTCTAATGGAAAAGGCATCCATATGGAAATTTAATCCAAAAGCATCAAGGAGCACAGATGATGCATTATGATAACCTTAGTTCACTCAGTAAATCAGCAAAAGTGTGTGTCACAGTAAATTAAAAATGACTAAACACTAGCCTTTTTGCCCATTTTAAGTAATATTCCTTAATGACATTTAATGAAACAGAAAATTAAAAATCCATGAGATGAAGAAAAGGGCAAATTGAAATACTTACTCAGATATGGTATGAAGGCAGCAAGAAGATAATAGTCATTTCTATGTTTAGTGCACTGATGGGAAAAATTCATCGTCATAAGTTCTTTACAATGTAATGCCATTTTTAAAGGTTACTTTTCACTCAAAGGCAGAATCCAAGAGATAAATAAGGAAAGTAATATATAGCAAAGAAATGACTCAGTGCATGGGCCAGATCAGAGCTTAGTATTTATGTGGGGCACTCAACTTCTCCCAGATTGACTATACAATGATTTTTTGCTCAGGAACAATGGTCTCTGTACAAGCTCATAAATGAATGGAGAGGTTTATGCTGCACACAGTTTGGCAAATGAAATCTTATTTGGACATCATAATTTCTATAAGTCCTTATGCTCACACTTAAAACCTATCAAAATGATCTTACCCATAACAAAATTGACCCAATGAAATAAAAACACTAAGGGATCATCACACTGTTCTCTGGGCTGGAAGCCACTTTGGTGTTGTAAATGAAAAAAGCACTCAATCTGTGGTCAAAAATTTGGGTTCAAACCTTGCCTCCACCACTTAGTTGCTAGATAGGAGACTTTGGGCAGGTTTTTCTATTTCACTGAGCCTCAGTTTCCTCCAAAACCTATATGTTATCTCTTGCTGCCTAAAATTACCCCAAACTTCGCAGCTTAAGACAACAAATATTTTATTATCTCCCAGTTTTTGTGGGTCAGAAATTCAGGAGCAGCTTATCTGCATGATTCTGGCTCAGGGTTTCTCATGAGCTGTTGAGATGTCAACCATGCAGCATTCATCTTATGGGATGACTGGCCTTGGAGAACATGATTCCAAGGTGGCAGACCCGTATGGCTCACAAGTAGTGCTAACTATAGACTACTCACCACAAGGACTCTCCAGGAAGCTGCTTGAGTCTTCTCACAACATGGCAGCCAGTTTCCTTCAGAGCAATATGGACACTCCATACAATTATTAAAAGTGTGTCATCCATTCCATTATACGACTAGGAATTTTTACTTAGTAAGAAGTGGGTCAACAGATCTATGACTGTGCATGTCCATATATACATGTTTTTAATTAATTTTATTTTTATCAAAAGTATACATGTTTTTAAAAGAATACATGGTATAAAAAAAATCAGATAGTACTACCAGGTTTAAAGAAAAAAAAAGCCAGTGACATTCTCTAGACCCATTCTCCTCAGAAGCAGCCACTTTCTACTCTGTTAGCATTTAAAAATTTAACTTAACCTATATAAATAATATATATGCACTTCTATTTCTTGAATTTACAATTTTAGACATGATTCATTTCTTTCCTAATGTTAAAGGGAAACTTTAAGCTCTCTTACATTGTACCCAACCTTCCTTAAATTCTCCCCAAAATTGTATAACTTAAAATAAAATTAATATTCAGTATATACATATTAATATTGATATAAATCTGGCTCTCAGCTAAACTGAATAATGTAGAATGTAATTTCTCACACAGTTTTTGTTTTCCTTGGGGTTACTAATGCCTCATTTTCATCCTGGAGATCCCGTCACTCCAACTTGTGGGAGGTCCCCCATTTTCAGGTTTCCATACGTTCCTCTTTCTGTTACTTGCCTGTATTAGTGAAGCACACCATTCAGTAGCTTCCAGAAAATGTTTATTCTGTTCTCAGACTTTAGTTTTAATATCGCTGAGTATAGAAGTATAGGTTTGAAACACATTACCCCGAATTTTGAAGGCTTGGCACCATTAGATTCTAGCCTCCAGTGTAACCGGTAAGAAGTCTGATGTCTTGGTGAGGCTTGTTTAAACTCCTCAGAGCCTCATATGGTCCACAGTTGGACCTGGTGTCCTGAAGCCCAGTCTTTTGGGTCAGTCTCTCCAGAAAGGCTACCTTATTCTCTCTGAAAGGTGGAAGCAGGAGTTATTCACTTGGCCATCAAGGTTCAGAGGGGGGAGCTGGGTTCTACCTGTTCCTGGTTCAGACAAAGTCTCTGCTTTTAGTCCACTCCACATTCCCACTATTTAAGATACTTTGGTACCTCCAACTCCTGACACATGTTTCATGTTCTGCTAAGAATCACTTTACTTATTAACACCTTCCCCCAGCACCCCAATAAACAGTTACTTTTCAACTTTCTCAGCCTTGGTATCAGCTAATAATTAGGAATCAGCATTCCAAATTCTCAAAGATTTGTTGACATCTATTTTCTGCTTTTGTCTCCTCCCTGTTTTTCTTGTTTGTTTGTTTTACTGTGTTTTTTGGTCTTTATTGGTTTATACCTTTTGCATTCATTCCTTGTCATTTTAGTTTTGTTTTTTTTCTTTTCAAGATGGAATCAAGATTAATATTTTTATTCAATCCAGAATGCTTAGCACAAGTCCTGAGTGTGTGTGTGTGTGTGTGTGTGTGTGTGTGTATACATACATAAGTCTAGAGTTCTCTTTTAACAATTTCCCCCACTGAAACAATGGAATTGAAAAACTATGAGTGGAAAAACCCCAAAGATTGAAATAACAAGAAAAATACTATTTATTCTATTGTGGGACAGTGTATATGTGGATATGCAATACATGATTGAAAAATCTTGGTCGAAGGTTCTTTGACAATTCTAGTTCACAAGATTGGTTTAATATTGTAGGAATCGAGTAACTGGATTTTGGCAAAGCATCTGACAAATTAAAATCTAATGGAGAAGCTAGAGACATGGTGAGTAGATATACAATTGTTAGGGTTCTAGGTGAATATATAAGTACCTCAAAATAAAATCAACATAGTAGGAAGTTTCTGATTTGTGCCACAAGGCTCTATTAATTTAAAAATATCTTAATTGGGAAAAAAGTGAATACATTTTAGATAGGTAGAGAGATGATGGATAGATGGATGGATGAATAGATGGATAGATAGAATGATATGGCAAAATGTGGCAAAATATTAAAAGTTTGTCATCTGTATAACAGGGCGAAGGGTGTTTTGGAGTTCTCTGTGAGTTTTGTATTACTTTTGCAACCGTACTGTTAAGTTTGAGATTATTTCAAAATAACTTTTTTTAAAAAAATTGAAAAAGCATTTTGATAAATATGCTTGTGTTTTTATTTCATTTTTATTAAATTTGCAGATCATACTATGCAGGCAGCCAAAAGTATTAGAATTGTCAAATATTATTCAGAATTATCTCAAAAAGTTGAAGTGATGGGTACAATCTAATCAGACTGCTTCAGAATATAAAATATGAAACATGGCACAGCAAAAGACAAGACTGGAAATTTCAAAGAACTTTGAATGCCACGCTATTTTGAGAAGGATGTATAATTTACATGCCATAAAATTCACCCTTTTGAAGAGTACAATTCAGTGATTTTAGTATACTCACAAAGTTGTACAATCATCACTATCTAATTCCAGGATATTGCATCACCCCAAAAGGAAACCTCATACCTATTAGTAGTCATTCCCCATTCTCCCTATCCCCCATCCCTGGCAACAATTAATCTACTTTCTGTCTCTGTGGATTTACCTATTCTGGACATTTCATATAAATGGCGTCTTACAATACAGAGTATTTTGTGTCTGGTTTCTTTTTTTTAGTTTTAGTTTATGTTAAGCAATTTTTTTTATTAGAGCAGTTCTAGGTTTTCAGAAAAGTCATGCAGAAAGTAAAGTACCAATACACCCCCCAACACAAACACAGTTTTCCCTATTATTAACATTTTACATTAGTGTTGTACCTTTATTAAAATTGATAAAACAATTTTATTATAATGATATGTTAACTATCGTTCATAGTTTACATTGGGGTTCTCTCTTTGTGTTCACTCATAGGTTGTTGTTTTCTTTGGATTTTTTGTTTGTTTGGTTTTTTGTGGTAACATATATACAATCCAAAATTTCCCATTTTAACCATTTTCAAATATACAATTCAGCAGTGTTAATTATATTCACAATATTGTGCTGCAATCACCACCATTCATTACCAAACTTTTCCATCACCCCAAACAGAAACTCTGTACCAATTAAGCATTAATTTCCCATTTCCCACCCCCACTTCAGCCCCTGGAAACCTCTATTCAAGTTTCTCACTCTATGAATTTGCATATTCTAATTATTTCTTATAAGTGAGATCATGCAATATTTGCCCTTTTGTGTCTGGTTTATTTCATTCAACAGGATGTCTTCAAGGTTCATCCATGTTGTAGCATATATCAGAACTTCATTCTCTTTTATGGCTGAATAATATACCATTGTTTGGATGCAATATATTTTGCTTATCCATTTATCAATTGGTGGACATTTGGGTTGTTTCTACCTTTTGGATATCATGAATAATGATGCTATGAACAATCATGTACAAGTTTTAGTGGGAACATACATTTTCAGTTCTGTTAAGTATATACCTGGGAGTGAAATTGCTAAGTCATATGATAACTCTAAGTTTAACTTTTTGAGGAACTGCTAAACTGTTTTCCAAAGTGCCTGCACCACTTACATTTCCACCCATGCTAATTTTTAAACTTTATCATTTTAGACAATAAGACATTATTAAAGGATTTTTAGATGAGAAATTGCATGGTCATATCTTTTTTAAATAGATCATATTGACTGCACTGCAAAGAATGAAACTACAAGGTACAGAAACCAGTTGGGAGACTATACCAGAAGTCCAAAGAAGAGATAATAAGAACTGAACTAAAGCAGGAGCAGTAGAGATGGAAAGAAAGGGAGAATTCAAGAATTTTTAAGAGGCAATATGAGTAGGATTAATTGGTTGTTGGCAGGGTCTAGAATGACTCCCAATGTTTTGGCAAAAACAGATAAAGGCTCAGAATTTGGAACTATCTTCTAATAATTAGATACATTTTTAAAATAGAGTTAGTTGCATTGTGAGATGGTGAATACCTTGTCCCTGGAAATATCTGAGCAAAGACCAAGGAATATTTTTAATCTTTTAGGTTATTAGTCATTTGAGAGTTGGATGAAAGCAAAACTACATACATATACATATATACACTTTTTCATAAATATTTCAAACTTCAGGTCAATCAAGTCAAAAGACATTGTACTAATTGATCTGTTGTGAGGTATAGTATAGAAGGGATTCCTGCATTGGCTACGATATAGGATCAATGGCCTCTAAATTAGCTCCTAACTTTCTTCCATTGTTCTAATTCTATAAATAAGAAAGCACTGTCTATTAGCTGTGTCTCAGCACAGAGAGTGTATTGCCACACTCATTTCAGTATGTTGCCATTAATTACTTACATATATTGATCACCTTTAGTTTAGGGTCTGTATTTTACTCATCTTGAAATCCTTAAACTGGTACACAAGGCTTAGCTAATAAATACATGTAAAATAATGGCATAGGGAATCAAAGTAGTATATATAGCCTGTGATCCCTCTAGCAAAAAAGTTTGTTTTTTTCTTTTCTTTCCCACTCACCAACACAATCATTATTCATCAGCATTATACCTAAGCTCTCCAATTGGACTTTGTATCTGGAAAGATGTAATATGCCTCTGGAGCCCCTGAATATACTATTAAGGAGTCACGTTGAACCAGAGTTTTAGATTTTGTAAAAACATTTCATGTTTCCAATATTTTTTCCATAACAACAACAACATAAATTTCAATTCTTTGCTTACTGCTGAAGAGGGGACATTGTAGTAAAATAGAAAGGCACTAGACTAGAATTTGGGAATTAATAGCCAGTCTCTAATTTTCTCTGGGTTCCCTGATTAGCTCTCTTTTTCTGCCTGAGCTTAATTTTTTTCATCCATAAATTCAATGATTGGATTGAACCCTGGTAGCAAATAGGTTTTATTTTGTGCCAACTCTGATTGGTTGGTTACAACTATCTGATGCACCGTGAAGAGGATTATGAGGCTGGGTCTGGGCACAGGCTGACCCTATCCTGTTTGAATAGCACTGTCTACTATGGAAGGGGGCAGCAATGCTACGAACGTACCAACCCTGGAATGGATGACAGCTAAAGCCCCTTTCAGCTTTCGGATTCTGTCATTAATATGCCATATTTTCAGCCCATTTGCCATTATTGTTGCTCTCAAGAAAAGTATTTCTGAATTTTCCATGTTCCCTTTTAATTGAGAGGACTAAAACTGGATAAATGTCTCTTGAAAACCATCAGGTCTATTATGTCATAGTTTCTAAAATCTGCATTCCTAATTACACACTATAATACTTTGCTTTTTAATTACAGATTTGAAGTACCAACCCATGACATGTGGGACAGATGACACTAATGATAACTTAATTTCCAGCTATAGGGAAATATGCAAAATAAAACAACTCAGTATATCATATCATAGCAACTTTTACACTTGCCAAAAATGATCAAATTATTTAATCATGAAAAACATCCACTTTTGATCTTGCACATCTAACCTGGCTTGATTCCACTGACATAACCAATGGTACAAACAAAAGCGTACAGCATCTAAGTCATTATCTGGTAGCACATCCCCACTGTCCACCACAAGCAGTTCCTTGTCTTGTCATTTCTTGCCATCTGTTCTTTTTCTTTTTCCTCCCTTCCTTGCTTCTTCCCTCCCTCCCTCCCACTTGCTCTTGCTTTCACTCTCAATCTTAATCTCTCTCACTTCCTCATTTAAAAAAAAAAAGGGCTCCATTACTTTAACATTAAGCCTACTTGTATCCATAGGTGTTGTTTAGCCTCAATAAGTGATACTCAATGCTCACTTATTGAAGTAAAATAAGCTGCTTATTCCATCACAGTGGTAAAGATTTAAAAGACTAAGAACATTCATTGTCAGAGAGGATCAAGACACTGAAGTGCACTACTAGTGATGATACAAAGTAAAAGGGGTACAAATTTTATGGAGAGCAGGAGCTATTTGGCAAAATAAAGTTCCTACTATGTTCAGGCACTGTGAAGGACAGTGGGAATAGAATAACAAGTCAGAGTGAGTTCCTGCTCTCATAATGCATGTAAACCCTTTGACTCAACAATGACTGCAATTTTTACCCAATGGAGATAATGGCACAAGGCAAATAGGAGGCTACCTAACTATATTTATTTATTTATGTAAATGGCCTATTAGGCTATCATTTTAAAAGTAATGATAAAGATCTATAATCACTGACCTAGGATGAGATCCATAACTTATTACTGGACAAAAATATCAGGCTACAGTATAGGATGATCTTATTTGGGGAGAATTATATAAAATGCCTATATGTACATAAATATATATATATGCATTGAAAGACATTTGGATAAATCAAGTATCATTTTACAAGAAAAACAAAGCTTTCGTTATAAAGCAGGCCATAATTAATAACAACATAATATTTTATATTGTGTATAATGCTTAATAGTTTATAGAGCATTTTCAGGTTTTTCTTTATTTGATACTTTCAACTATCCTATAGAGTAGGTATTATTAGATCCATTTATAGAAGAAAAAAATGAGGTCAGGTAAGTGGATTTAGTGAGATCTTTTCAGAATCATAAAGCTATAATATACTGGAGCCAGGACTAAAACTCATACCTTCTGGCTCCTGTTTTATATTATCAATTTTATATAAATTTTTTATCCTATCAAAAAGAGGGTCATATGAGTTTCTTTTTAAGTACAATATTTTCACCTTAGAATGCAGTTTCCCTTGAAGATAGTATTTAAAATGGTTATTGCTAACAGTTACCCCATAAATTCCTTTTAAACCATTCCACCACCAGCATAATAAATTTGTTGGAAAAAAATACTATGCTAGTATTAGTGAAAAACACAAGTATATGTCTTACTTTAACTTCTCTTTTTTGTTTAATAATAAATATGACATTTGATGAAAAAGATTTAATCAGAAGAAATTAAGAAAATAGAGGCACTGAAGAAATTTGAAGGGATGGGATTTGGGGGTGACATTTAAGAATTCTATACTTTGATATAGATGTAATGTATAATTATACTTCCAAATACATGGATTTCCTTTTTCTTGATACACTAGCCCAATTCTTATATGTTACAGCCATGATTAGTATAGCTAGAGAAAGGGGAAGAAATGGGGCCATAAATGTAAAGATGACAGAAAGAAAGAAATTTAGGGAGTACAAAAAAATAAAAGTAGGAAGGGGGAAAGAAGGAATTTCCTAAGATATCCAGGCAAACCGAGTGGAGATGGAGTATCATGGATACATATGTGAAAGGTTCCCTGAGTTGGAATAAAATGAAATATAAACAATGAAGGATTAGGAATACTCCAGGTCATCAGTTCAACTTTCTTATTATTATCTAATCACACAGGTGAAGAAAGTGAAGTAGAGACGTTGTTACAAAGTTCGCCATGTCACATCAAAAGTCACTGATAGGCTGAGATTTCAAATGGAGTTGAGAGGTCACTCTGGTGGACATTCTTACACACTGTATCGATAACACTTTTTAGGTTTTATTCCTTTGGAATAGCTAGAAGTAAATACCTGAAACTACCAAACTCCAACCCAGTAACCTTGACTCTTGAAGATGATTGTATAACAATATGTAGCTTACAAGGGGTGACAGTGTGATTGTGAAAACCTTGTGGATCACACTCCCTTTATCCAGTGTATGGATGGATGAGTAGAAAAATGGGGACAAAAACTAAATGAAAAATAGGGTGGGATGAGGGGGATGATTTGGGTGTTCTTTTTATTTTTATTTTTTATTCTTATTCTGATTCTTTCTGGTATAATGAAAATGTTCAAAACTAGATTGGGGAAGGAGGGGCAAGATGGCGGACTGGTGAGCTGTATGTTTCAGTTACTCCTCCAGGAAAGTAGGTAGAAAGCCAGGAACTGCGTGGACTGGACACCACAGAGCAATCTGACTTTGGGCATACTTCATACAACACTCATGAAAATGTGGAACTGCTGAGATCACCGAAATCTGTAAGTTTTTGTGGCCAGGGGACCCATACCCCTCCCTGCCAGGCTCAGTCCCGTGGGAGGAGGGGCCGTCAGCTCCGGGAAGGAGAAGGGAGAACTGCAGTGGCAGCCCTTATCGGAAACTCATTCTAGTGACCCAAACTCCAACCATAGATAGACTGAGACCAGACACCAGAGAATTTGAGAGCAGCCAGCCCAGCAGAGAGGAGACAGGCATAGGAAAAAACAACACGAAAAACTCCAAAATAAAAGCAGAGGATTTTTGGAGTTCTGGTGAACATAGAAAGGGGAAGGGCAGAGCTCCGGCCCTGAGGCTCATATGCAAATCCCGAAGAAAAGCTGATCTCTCTGCCCTATGGACCTTTCCTTAATGGCCATAATTGCTTTGTCTCTTAGCATTTCAATAGCCCATTAGATCTCTGAGGAGGGCCCTTTTTTTTTAATCCTTTTCTCTTTTTCTAAAACAATTATTCTAAGAAGCCCAATACAGAAAGCTTCAAAGACTCGCAATTTGGGCAGGTCAAGACAAGAGCAGAACTAAGAGAGCTCTGAGACAAAAGGCAATAATCCAGTGGCTGAGACAATTCACTAAACACCACAATTTCCCAAGAAAAGGGGGGTGTCCGCTCACAGCCATCATCCTGGTGGGCAAAAACACTCCCAGAGCTGCCCCAGACAACCCAGTGTGACGGAAGCACTTGAAATAACAGGCACACACCACAAAACTGGGCATGGACATTAGACTTCCCTGCAACCTCAGCTGATTGTCCCAGAGTTGGGAAGGTAGAGCAGTGTGAATTAACAAAGCCCCATTCAGCCATCATTTCAGCAGACTGGGAGCCTCCCTACACAGCCCAGCAGCCCAGAACCATCCTAGGGGGACGGCACTCATCTGTGACATAGCACACTCATCCCTCAACAGAGGACCCGGGGTGCACAGCCTGGAAGAGGGGCCCACTTGCAAGTCTAAGGAGCCATACGCCAATACCAAGGACTTGTGGGTCAGTGGCAGAGACAAACTGTGGCAGGACTGAACTGAAGGACTGGACTATTGCAGCAGCTTTAAAACTCCAGGAACACGAGGGAGATTTGATTGTTAGAGCCACCCCCCCTCCCCGACTGCCCAGAAACACGCCCCACATACAGGGCAGGCAACACCAACTACACACGCAAGCTTGGTACACCAATTGGGCCCCACAAGACTCACTCCCCCACTCACCAAAAAGGCTAAGCAGGGGAGAACTGGCTTGTGGAGAACAGGTGGCTCGTGGATGCCACCTGCTGGTTAGTTAGAGAAAGTGTACTCCACGAAGCTGTAGATCTGATAAATTAGAGATAAGGACTTCAATAGGTCTACAAACCCTAAAAGAACCCTATCAAGTTCAGCAAATGCCACGAGGCCAAAAACAACAGAAAATTATAAAGCATATGAAAAAACCAGACGATATGGATAACCCAAGCCCAAGCACCCAAATCAAAAGGTCAGAAGAGACACAGCACCTAGAGCAGCTACTCAAAGAACTAAAGATGAACAATGAGACCATAGTACGGGATACAAAGGCTATCAAGAAGACCCTAGAAGAGCATAAAGAAGACATTGCAAGACTAAATAAAAAAATGGATGATCTTATGGAAATTAAAGAAACTGTTGACCAAATTAAAAAGATTCTGGACACTCACAGTACAAAACTAGAGGAAGTCTAACAACGAATGAGTGACCTGGAAGATGACAGAATGGAAAATGAAAGCGTAAAAGAAAGAATGGGGAAAAAATTGAAAAAATCGAAACAGACATCAGGGACATGATAGATAATATGAAACGTCCAAATATAAGACTCATTGGTGTTCCAGAAGGGGAAGAAAAGGGTAAAGATCTAGGAAAAGTATTCAAAGAAATTGTTGGGGAAAACTTCCCAAATCTTCTAAACAACATAAATACACAAATCATAAATGCTCAGCGAACTCCAAATAGAATAAATCCAAATAAACCCACTCCGAGACATATTCTGATCACAGTGTCAAACACGGAAGAGAAGGAGCAAGTTCTGAAAGCAGCAAGAGAAAAGCAATTCACCACATACAAAAGAAACAGCATAAGACTAAGTAGTGACTACTCAGCGGCCACCATGGAGGCGACAAGGCAGTGGCACGATATATTTAAAATTCTGAGTGAGAAAAATTTCCAGCCAAGAATACTTTATCCAGCAAAGCTCTCCTTCAAATTTGAGGGAGAGCTTAAATTTTTCACAGACAAATGCTGAGAGAATTTGCTAACAAGAGACCTTCCCTACTGGAGATACTAAAGGGAGCCCTACAGACAGAGAAACAAAGACAGGACAGAGAGACCTGGAGAAAGGTTCAGTACTAAAGAGATTCGGTATGGGTACAATAAAGGATATTAATAGAGAGAGGGAAAAATATGACAAACATAAACCAAAGGATAAGATAGCTGATTCAAGAAATGCCTTCACGGTTATAATGTTGAATGTAAATGGATTAAACTCCCCAATTAAAAGATATAGATTGGCACAATGGATCAAAAAAAAAATGAACCATCAATATGTTGCATACAAGAGACTCACCTTAGACAGAGGAACACAAAGAAATTGAAAGTGAAAGGATGGAAAAAAATATTTCATGCAAGCTACAGCCAAAAGAAAGCAGGTGTAGCAATATTAATCTCAGATAAAATAGACTTTAAATTCAGGGATGTTTTGAGAGACAAAGAAGGCCACTACATACTAATAAAAGAGGCAATTCAACAAGAAGAAATAACAATCGTAAATGTCTATGCACCCAATCAAGGTGCCACAAAATACATGAGAGAAACACTGGCAAAACTAAAGGAAGCAATTGATGTTTCTACAATAATTGTGGGAGACTTCAACACATCACTCTCTCCTATAGATAGATCAACCAGACAGAAGACCAATAAGGAAATTGGAAACCTAAACAATCTGATAAATGAATTAGATTTAACAGACATATACAGGACATTACATCCCAAATCACCAGGATACACATACTTTTCTAGTGCTCACGGAACTTTCTCCAGAATAGATCATATGCTGGGACATAAAACAAGCCTCAATAAATTAAAAAAGATTGAAATTATTCAAAGCACATTCTCTGACCACAATGGAATACAATTAGAAGTGAATAACCATCAGAGACTTAGAAAATTCACAAATACCTGGAGGTTAAACAACACACTCCTTAACAATCAGTGGGTTAATGAAGAAATAGCAAGAGAAATTGCTAAATATATAGAGACGAATGAAAATGAGAACACAACATACCAAAACCTATGGGATGCAGCAAAAGCAGTGCTGAGGGGGAAATTTATAGCACTAAACGCATATATTAAAAAGGAAGAAAGAGCCAAAATCAAAGAACTAATGGATCAACTGAAGAAGCTAGAAAATGAACAGCAAACCAATCCTAAACCAAGTACAAGAAAAGAAATAACAAGGATTAAAGCAGAAATAAATGACATAGAGAACAGAAAAACAATAGACAGGATAAATATCACCAAAAGTTGGTTCTTTGAGAAGATCAACAAGATTGGCAAGCCCCTAGCTAGACTGACAAAATCAAAAAGAGAGACGAACCATATAAACAAAATAATGAATGAAAAAGGTGACATAACTGCAGATCCTGAAGAAATTAAAAAAATTATAAGAGGATACTATGAACAACTGTATGGCAACAAACTGGATAATGTAGAGGAAATGCACAATTTCCTGGAAACATATGAACAACCTAGACTGACCAGAGAAGAAATAGAAGACCTCAACCAACCCATCACAAGCAAAGAGATCCAATCAGTCATCAAAAATCTTCCCACAAATAAATGCCCAGGGCCAGATGGCTTCACAGGGGAATTCTACCAAACTTTCCAGAAAGAACTGACACCAATCTTACTCCAACTCTTTCAAAACATTGAAGAAAATGGAACACTACCTAACTCATTTTATGAAGCTAACATCAATCTAATACCAAAACCAGGCAAAGATGCTACAAAAAAGGAAAACTACCAGCCAATCTCCCTAATGAATATAGATGCAAAAATCCTCAACAAAATACTTGCAAATCGAATCCAAAGACACATTAAAAAAATCATACGCCATGACCAAGTGGAGTTCATTCCAGGCATGCAAGGATGGTTCAACATAAGAAAAACAATCAATGTATTACAACACATTAACAAGTCAAAAGGGAAAAATCAATTGATCATCTCAATAGATGCTGAAAAAGCATTTGACAAAATCCAACATCCCTTTTTGATAAAAACACTTCAAAAGGTAGGAATTGAAGGAAACTTCCTCAACATGATAAAGAGCATATATGAAAAACCCACAGCCAGCATAGTACTCAATGGTGAGAGACTGAAAGCCTTCCCTCTAAGACCAGGAACAAGACAAGGATGCCCGCTGTCACCACTGTTATTCAACATTGTGCTGGAAGTACTAGCCAGGGCAATCCGGCAATACAAAGAAATAAAAGGCATCCAAATTGGAAAAGAAGTAAAACTGTCATTGTTTGCAGATGATATGATCTTATATCTAGAAAACCCTGAGAAATCGACGATACAGCTACTAGAGCTAATAAACAAATTTAGCAAAGCAGCGGGATACAAGATTAATGCACATAAGTCAGTAATGTTTCTATATGCTAGAAATGAACAAACTGAAGAGACACTCAAGAAAAAGATACCATTTTCAATAGCAACTAAAAACATCAAGTACCTAGGAATAAACTTAACCAAAGATGTAAAAGACCTATACAAAGAAAACTACATAACTCTACTAAAAGAAATAGAAGGGGACCTTAAAAGATGGAAAAATATTCCATGTTCATGGATAGGAAGGCTAAATGTCATTAAGATGTCAATTCTACCCAAACTCATCTACAGATTCAATGCAATCCCAATCAAAATTCCAACAACCTACTTTGCAGACTTGGAAAAGCTAGTTATCAAATTTATTTGGAACGGGAAGATGCCTCGAATTGCTAAAGACACTCTAAAAAAGAAAAACCAAGTGGGAGGACTTACACTCCCTGACTTTGAAGCTTATTATAAAGCCACAGTTGCCAAAACAGCATGGTACTGGCACAAAGATAGACATATAGATCAATGGAATCGAATTGAGAATTCAGAGATAGACCCTCAGATCTATGGCCGACTGATCTTTGATAAGGCCCCCAAAGTCACTGAACTGAACCTTAATGGTCTTTTCAACAAATGGGGCTGGGAGAGTTGGATATCCATATCCAAAAGAATGAAAGAGGACCCGTACCTCACCCCTTACACAAAAATTAACTCAAAATGGACCAAAGATCTCAATATAAAAGAAAGTACCATAAAACTCCTAGAAGATAATGTAGGAAAACATCTTCAAGACCTTGTATTAGGCGGTCACTTCCTAGACTTTACACCCAAAGCACAAGCAACAAAAGAAAAAATAGATAAATGGGAACTCCTCAAGCTTAGAAGTTTCTGCACCTCAAAGGAATTTCTCAAAAAGGTAAAGAGGCAGCCAACTCAATGGGAAAAAATTTTTGGAAACTATGTATCTGACAAAAGACTGATATCTTGCATATATAAAGAAATCCTACAACTCAATGACAATAGTACAGACAGCCCAATTATAAAATGGGCAAAAGATATGAAAAGACAGTTCTCTGAAGAGGAAATACAAATGGCCAAGAAACACATGAAAAAATGTTCAGCTTCACTAGCTATTAGAGAGATGCAAATTAAGACCACAATGAGATACCATCTAACACCGGTTAGAATGGCTGCCATTAAACAAACAGGAAACTACAAATGCTGGAGGGGATGTGGAGAAATTGGAACTCTTATTCATTGTTGGTGGGACTGTATAATGGTTCAGCCACTCTGGAAGTCAGTCTGGCAGTTCCTTAGAAAACTAGATATAGAGCTACCATTCGATCCAGTGATTGCACTCCTCGGTATATACCCGGAAGATCGGAAAGCAGTGACACGAACAGATATCTGCACGCCAATGTTCATAGCAGCATTAGTCAGAATTGCCAAGAGATGGAAACAACCCAAATGTCCTTCAGCAGATGAGTGGATAAATAAAATGAGGTATATACACACGATGGAATACTACATGGCAGTAAGAAGGAACGATCTCGTGAAACATATGACAACATGGATGAACCTTGAAGACATAATGCTGAGCGAAATAAGCCAGGCACAAAAAGAGAAATATTATATGCTACCACTAATGTGAACTTTGAAAAATGTAAAACAAATGGTTTATAATGTAGAATGTAGGGGAACTAGCAATAGAGAGCAATTAAGGAAGGGGGAACAATAATCCAAGAAGAACAGATAAGCTATTTAACGTTCTGGGGATGCCCAGGAATGACTATGGTCTGTTAATTTCTGATGGATATAGTAGGAACAAGTTCACAGAAATGTTGCTATATTAGGTAACTTTCTTAGAGTAAAGTAGAAACATGTTGGAAGTTAAGCAGTTATCTTAGGTTAGTTGTCTTTTTCTTACTCCCTTCTTATGGTCTCTTTGAAATGTTCTTTTAGTGTATGTTTGTTTTCTCTTTAACTTTTTTTTCATACAGTTCATTTAAAAAAGAAGGGAAAGTTAAAAAAAAAAAAAAAGAAAAACAAGGAAAAAAAGATGTAGTGCCCCCTTGAGGAGCCTGTGGAGAATGCAGGGGTATTCGCCTACCCCACCTCCATGGTTGCTAACATGACCACAGACATAGGGGACTGGTGGTTTGATGGGTTGAGCCCTCTACCATAAGTTTTACCCTTGGGAAGACGGTTGCTGTAAAGGAGAGTCTAGGCTTCCCTATGGTTGTGCCTAAGAGCCTCCACCCGAATGCCTCTTTGTTGCTCAGATGTGGCCCTCTCTCTCTGGCTAAGCCAACTTGAAAGGTGAAATCACTGCCCTCCCCCCTACATGGGATCAGACACCCAGGGGAGTGAATCTCCCTGGCAACGTGGAATATGACTCCCGGGGAGGAATGTAGACCCGGCATCGTGGGACGGAGAACATCTTCTTGACCAAAAGGGGGATGTGAAAGGAAATGAAATAAGCTTCAGTAGCAGAGAGGTTCTAAAAGGAGCCGAGAGGTCACTCTGGTGGGCACTCTTACACACACTTTAGACAATCCTTTTTAGGTTCTAAAGAATTGGGGTAGCTGGTGGTGGATACCTGAAACTATCAAACTACAACCCAGAACCCATGAATCTCGAAGACAGCTGTATAAAAATGTAGCTTATGAGGGGTGACAAGGGGATTGGGAAAGCCATAAGGACCACACTCCACTTTGTCTAGTTTATGGATGGATGAGTAGAAAAATAGGGGAAGGAAACAAACAGACAAAGGTACCCAGTGTTCTTTTTTACTTCAATTGCTCTTTTTCACTCTAATTATTATTCTTGTTATTTTTGTGTGTCCTAATGAAGGTGTCAGGGATTGATTTAGGTGATGAATGTACAACTACGTAATGGTACTGTAAACAATCGAAAGTACGATTTGTTTTGTATGACTGCGTGGTATGTGAATATATCTCAATAAAATGAAGATTAAAAAAAAAAACTAGATTGGGGTGATGAATGCACAATTATATGATGGTAATGTGAACAGTTGATTATACACCATGGATGATTGTATGGTATGTGAATATACTACAATAAAACTGAATTTAAAAAAAATTTTAAAAAAGTCACAGATAATGTGACCCAAGTTAACAAGGAGACAAAAGGTAGAGTGTGCCCATTGTAAATGTAGAGAACTTGCAAATCTCGGTCAAACCTGGGAATGACACAGAGAGTAGATACGTGAGAAGTATGAATATAAAATACAAATATAAAATATAAAATAGCATGTATATACATAAAATATTGCTGGAAATATACAAAGGAAACTGATAATATATATTGCTTCTGGGGATGGGAACAAAGAAGCTGAAGCACAGAAGTAGTAGGAAAACTTCATTGCATACCCTTCTGTGCCTTTTGAATTTAATAAAATATGAGGGTGTTAACTTTCAAAACAATAAAAGTGAAAGTAATAAAAATAACACTTTTTAAAGATACGTTTTGCTGTTGATGAAAAATAAAGGTGGTTTTGGTTTTTATGTTTAGTCTTTATCTTAGGCGTAAAATCTTTAGCTAACCAATACAAAAAGATGAAAAGTCTTAACCTTCTTCCTCGATGAGGAAGAAATTCCTTCAGTCAAGTCCAAAGTAACTTTATTCAATAGGTCACTATTATGTAAAAGACTGCCCTATTATGTTATTTCTAACTAAGTTGTGGCAAAACCAGAGATGACATCTGGTATTCAGCCTCAGATGAACCTACAATAAAGAAATAAGAAAAGCAGTGCAAAGAAGGGAGCCGAGCCAAGACAAACATGAGCCTAGGGGCTGAATGGAGACCCAAGTGTGCACTGTTCAGCAAATCTGAAGGGACATCTTTGGCAAGAACTGAAATTTGTGGTCAGTGGGGCATGCAGCTTCACTACTTCCACTTGTCTTTTAGTATGTCATTATTGCAAATTAAATAATTCAACTGAAAGCTAAAACATTTGCCACACTGGCAGCAGAACCTCTTGACTTTAACATGTGACATACTTAATTGAGTTCTCTTCCACTAAAAGTCAGAATATCGTGCATTTCAAATCTAAGTCTCCCAGACCTTCTCTGCCCCATTTAAGAAGGATGAGTGTATAGAAACTGACACATTTGACTTTTTAACTGCAACGGAAGGAAGTTCCTTTAAGCCTAAGAAAGAAAACCATCTGGTATTGCACAGCTGTGGAAATATTGTGTATCTAATTATTTATGGAGGTACCTATGAATTGGCCTTGGTATATCCCAAAAGACTTTGGAAATGCAGAGTTTCATAGTGAGTTCAGATCAATAGCTCCTAAATCTTTATTCTGGTTCAACATTTTTCCCATCTGAATGAAGAATGGGAAAATATTGTTTTCATTAAAGAACCACAGAGATGTCAGCCTGGTTTCCTGGTTTACGTAAAGGTGTCAGAGAGGAAACGCCTGTGTAGTGCTGTAAGAAAAGTCAATTTGACAGTCATTCCATAAGTTTGGCCTTTCAATTTCAGAAAAAAATGAAAGAAATATGTTTAACAACAAATGTAGGATCTAAAATCCCAATTCTTCATTGCCTCATCCTCTCTGCAGGTTAACTACTATGAAATAAAATGCCACTCTTTTAAAATCATAAAAATATAAAATTTTAGAGTTTAAAATCATCCTTAAGAGATTTTTCTGCTTCCAGTAATAGCAGACTAGCTTCTTTTATTTTTCAAACAAATGTTCCTTATGAGAAGAACTACAAAACTGAACAAGACATTTAAAATTAAATAAGGCTACAGAGAGCTTCAAAAAGAATAACTTGAAAGACTAAGATACCATAGAGAAAAGGAACACAGAGAAATGAGCCCAACATTTGGTGTTACTTTTACCTTTGAGGCTTTTGCCAATTTACCAGTTGTGGCTTAATGGCTGAGAAGTTGCACAGAAACCTATGTCTGAGACGATGAGAAGCTGAACAGAACTCTCAACCATCTTACAAGCCTTAGGAAAACATAAATTGGAGCTTAGGGTGCAATGAAGAAAAGGAATATTGATAAATAACCAAGACTTCTAGTTAGGACTTCTAAAACGATGTTGTGCATCCCTGTAAAGAGGGGTGAGTGAGAAATAGACTGCATTGAATCAGCACTCACAATTCCTGAAAACCAGCTTTGAATAAGTTCAATTCTTGGCTAAATTAAGGTAGCATTCCCCTACACTAACTGCCTGTTTGACATGCAAGAAAATCTCTGAAAAAAGATAAAATCTTTCAGAACCCCAAATTTTCATATATGATGCCTGACAGTCAATCCAAAATTATCAAGAGACAAAAGCATTTGACCAAAGTAAAGAGAATAGCAGACAATATAAATAGACCACAAAGTATCTGTTGTACTTATTAGACACAATTTTTTTAAAAAATCTTGTTAAAACACTTAGGAAATCAGATAAGTTGGAGAATTGCAGCAAAGAAGTGGAAATTATTAAAAAGAATCAAATGAAAAATTTAAAACTAAAAAATATGGTAAGTAAAATTAAGAACTCAATTGAAGGGTCTCCCAAATTAAGAACTCAGTTGAAGAGTCTACCAGCAGATTAATAAAGCTGAAATACTACTTACTTATGAATTGTAATACAGGTCAGAAAAAAATATACAAACTGATGCATGGAGAAACAACTGGATGAAAAATACAGAAATGAGCATTAAGATACATATGGTGTACATATGTGTAACTGGAGTCCCAGAAGGAAAAGAGAAAAAAAATGGAACAAAAGGATCATTTAATGAAATGATTTTCCAAAATTGATGAAAGAAAGCAAGCCACAGATCTGAGATGTGCTAGAAACCCCAAGTAGGATAAATACAAACAAAAGAAAACACCTGGGTACACTACAATAAAACTGCTGAAAATTAGAGACACACATGCATATATACATATATAACCAGAAAAAAAAGACAATTACCTTCAAGGAAGCAAATAGACTGAAGCTGACTCTACCAAAAAAAAAAAAAAAAAAAAATCCAGAAGAAAATAGAATGACATATTCAAAGTGTAGAAATAATCTTACTGCTTATTTATTTATTCATACTCCAACTCACCCCTCCCTGATATGAAAATTAGAGCCCAGAGCAGTTAATAACATAGACCAATATAACAAAGCATAGCCAGACCAGAACTCAGGTTGTCTGCCTAGCTCCTATTTAGGGTGTTTACTTGCATTCTTTCCCTTTGTCCTACCCATACCCATAAAGAATCTTCTACCCTAACAAAGAAACTAGTGTTTGCTATGCATACTTGTTTTCAAATATGTATTTGGACATTCCTCCAAAGAAATCACTCTTTTATATAATCCAACTACTAAATTTTGACCAAGCATATTAACTCATCTGAAAACATACAGATTCTTTGCTCTTCACAAGGCATGCTAGCTGGGAAAATGCCCACTAAAAAGATACCCTAGAGTAAGCACTGGTTTACTTTAAGTGCCACATTCCCAACCTGTCTGAAATTGGGTGAGGGGAAGCATCATTTTTCTGTGTATATGATCCATTATCCAACTGAATACCTTTCATTCCAATGTCTCAAACAGGACACACCTGCATTTTTATACAGCCTCTATAGACCCATTTGTTTTTTGAGTGTTTTTTTTTTCAGTTTTTTTAATTCTGAAATAAATTCAAAGTTATACGAACAGTTGCAAAAACAATACTAGCCCCATACACAGAACTCCATCATACCCTGACCCCCCTCCCCCAATAGCTCAATCCACCAACTTTAACATGCTGTCACATCGCTATTTCTTTCCCTGCCTCCCTCTCTCCCTTTCTCCCTATCATCCATCATATATTTCTCTGTCTTCTGAACATATGAGAGCTAGCTGCACACATCCTTGAATGTACACTATAATTCACGTATACACTTCCCATGAAAAGAACATTCTTTTATGCAATCCCATTAAGCGCAGCTAAGAAGTAGAAGAGATTCAACAATGATACAAAGCTTACATTCTATATTTCCTTTTCTTTATGTCTCAGCTGTGTCCCTTTGAGCCTCCTGTCCTCTACCCTCCAATCCCATCCAAGTTCATCCTTAGCATTCAATTGTCATCTAGTTAGACTTTTTTTTTTTTTCACTTGTAGAAACATATATACAGCCTAAATCTTCCCATTCCACCCCCTCCCTAGCCTTTCATTAGTGGGATTAATCACATTTAGAATGTTGTAATGCTCTTTCCCACCATCCATTACTAGAAATTTCCCTTCACCTCAAACAGCAAACCTACACTCTTTTCTTAACTCCCCATTGCCCCTTCCCCCATTTCTCTTAACCCAAACTCTACTTTTCATCTCTATGGTTATATTCTCTGATAATTTCGTTGTGTTTACTGTGGGGCTTAAAATTAACCTCTTAAATCCCTACCAATCTTGTTTTTCTTTAATACCACCTTCACTTCAATAGGAAACATAAACTATGTTCCTATAATCCTTCATTCCCCCACCTTTATATAGTTGTCTAAAATTACATATTTTACATTGAGTTCAAAACCACTGATTTGTCCCTAGAGTTTGTGTATTTTATATCATGTAGGAAGTAAATAATGGAATTACAGTTCAAAAATTATTGACTTCTATTTGTATTCCATTGTGGTTGGAGAATGTGTTTTGAGTGTATTCAATTTTTTTTTTAATTTCTTGAGGCTTGTTTTATGTTCCAGCTGATGGTCCCTTCTGGAGAAAAATCTGTGATCACTAGAGAAAAATGAGTGTCCTGGTGATTTGGGATGTAAGGTACTATATATGTCTGTTAAAATTCTGTATATCTCTTTCTCCTTTCCCTGTCTCTCCGCCAGCAGGGCTCCCCTCGGAATCTGAAGTAGGGCAGGTCTTTCATCAGCAAAGTCTCTCAGCATTTGTTTGTCTGTGAAAAATTTAAGCTCTCCCTCAAATTTGAAGGAGAGTTTTGCTGGATAAAGTATTCTTGGTTGGAAATTTTTCTCTCTCAGAGTTTTAAATATGTCATGCCACTGCCTTCTCACCTCCATGGTGGCCACTGAGTAGTCACTACTTAGTCTTATATTGTTTCCTTTGTATGTGGTGAATTGCTTTTCTCTTGCTGCTTTCAGAACTTGCTCCTTCTCTTCAGTATTTGAGAGTCTGATCAGAATATTTCTTGGAGTGGGTTTATTTGGATTTATTCTATTTGGAGTTCGCTGGGCATTTATGTTTTGTGTATTTATATTGTGAAGAAGGTTGGGGAAGTTTTCCCCGACAATTTCTTTGAATACTCTTTCTAGACCTTTATCCTTCTCTTCCCCTTCTGGGACACCAATGAGTCTTAAGTCTGGACATTTTATTTTATCTACCGTAACCCTGCGATCCATTTTGATTTTTTTCAATTTTTTTCTCCATTCTTTCTTTTGTTCTTTCATTTTCTGTTCTGTGGGCTTCTAGGACACTGACATGTTGTTCAGCTTCCTCTAGTCTTGTATTGTGAATATCCAGAGTCTTTTTAATTTGGCCAACAGTTTCTTTTATTCCCATAAGATCTTCTATTTTTTTATTTACTCTTGCAATGTCTTCTTTATGCTCTTCAAGGGTCTTCTTTATGTCACTTATATCCTGGGCCATGGTCTTCTTGATGTCCTTTAAATCCTTTGCCATGTTTTCGTTCCTCGATTGTAGTTCTTTGATTAATTTTGAGAGGTATAATGTATCTTCCGATATTTTGATTTGTGTGTTTGGAGTTGGATTCTCCATATCTTCCGGTTTTATCATATGCATTAAGATTTTCTGTTGTTTTTGGCCTCTTGGCATTTGTTTTGCTTGATAGGGTTCTTTCAAGTTGTAAAGAAAAAGGGATATCGATCTAATTTTTCAGGAACACAGTTTGGTGACGTACACTTTGTTTAATTAACCAGCAGATGGAGTCTGTGAGTCACCTATATCCCTCAAGTCATTTCTCAACCTTGTTCCCGTGGTGTGTGGGGAAATGATTCTTGTGGGTTCAGTTGGAGAACTCAATTTGGGTGTGTTGCTGGAGCTGTCCACCCTGAATGTGGGGCGTGTGTATAGGTGTCCAGGGAGGAAGGGCAGTTTTAATGTTCAAATCCCCCAGGATCCCGGAGATTCAAGGCCACCATAAGAGTCTAAGCCTTCATTTCAGTTCAGCCCCAGACCCTCTCTCTCGCTGATCCACAAACCACTGGACTTGGCATAGTGTCCCTGGGTTCTCTGGGTGGATCCCCCCTCCAAGCCACACTCCTCCAGGAGCTCAGCCGAGGAAATGTCATGCTACATCACCAGTGCACACCGTCCCACAAGGGAAGCCCTGGGCCACGAGGCCATGCAGCGGCACGCTCTCAGCCTGAGGTAAAAATGGCTGAACAGGGCGTCTCAGCCCCCTCCTCCTCGCACAGTTCCTCCTTCCCAGCTCCGGGACAACTGGTGGGGTTCTGGGCTGTGGGAACGGCCCCAGGCAGGAGTTTATCCAGCCCTCCCAGGGGGCCAGCTGCTAACTGCAGGGTTTCTTTCTGCTTCCAGCTCTCCCCTCCGATCCCCCGGACCCAAGGGTATCTGCTGTGGGCTATCTTCCCAGCCAGACACCGAGAGGCTGGCCCAGCCCCCACTTGCTGTGTTTCACTGTGTGGTTCCCACAATCGCAGATGCAGCCGCTCCTGGGTTTTTCCCTTTTTTTTTTTTAAAGAGCAAGCTGGTCTCCAAAGGCTGAACCCTGGCTTCCCCAGCCTGCCGCACAGCTGCGGGTTTTCCAGCCAGCTTTCTCACTCATTTCAGAATGCCGACTCCTGGTTTCACCAAGCATACAGCCCCTCTGGAGCTAGGAGCCCCCGTCCAGCTGGCGCATAGCTGTAACCGGTATTCTAAGTCACTTTCTGGTTTTTAGCTAGTGTTTTCACGGAGGAGTTTTTTCGCCCTGTCTCAGCTAGCTGCCATCTTAGTTTCTCTAGACCCATTTGTTTAAAGAAAAAGTTTTGAACATACAACAAAGATCCTTTGGTGCTTAGGAACCTTCATTTGCCTAAGTCATCCACTCTGCAGCTTGAGCAATAAAGATTAATAAACGTCATTCTTTGTAATGTCACATCAGAAAATCCAGACTTTCAATATGTACATTTGTGCAATTCAGAAAAATGAGGGTCTCCTTAAATGACTTTCCTCGAATCCATTCAGGGATATAAATTGCTCTCTCCTTTTTCTAAAACATTTCTCTTTCTTACATAATTGCAATAGTTAAAGGGACTATGGTACATAAAATAGAAGTAGGTCACAATCTAGAATTGTAAAGGTGATAACACCTACTTAAGGATTTTTCTGTCAATTACAGGAAAGACAGACAGCAAAGCCTCAGGAATGAATTCTGAGAATGTGAAAGCATTTTCTGTGCCACTGACTTAGCAGTGCCCTCTGATTTTCTCATGAAATTCTGCACAGTATTCAGGGCATCAAAAGAATGAGAAATATATGTTTATTTTGCTGCTATTAAATATGGAACTTTATATCTCTGACTAACGTTTTAAAACTAGTTATTATCTTGGAAGGCTCATGATTTTTATTAATTGCAGCTGAAAGTTTGCCCTTTAAGTAAGGTCTATGAGTGGGCAAAATCTATTTCTGCCATTGTAAATTCTGTATCTTTGCAGTAGCATCTGTTTTAACATCATCTTACTATGCTAAACATCTCAGTAACCACTCGTGTGTGTGCCAGATGGAGGTGACTGCTCTAACTCTACATGGTATCTGTCAGCAATCCAGCAATCTAAAGGAGTTAAATTACTCCATCTGCTCTTCCAAATTGCCTTGAGACTGCCCCTCAAATGTTAGGGTTTTTGTTTGTTAATAACTAATGAAAGGACACTTTGTCAGTTACATGACTTGACTGATTCATAATATGTGCCAATAAATTTCTGTTGATAATGAATGAATCAATCAAAAAGCATTTATTAAATACCCACTACATACTTTTATTGTACTAGTTTCTATAAGATATTGGAGAGATTAATTATACCATTTAGAAAGAGAACATACCCAGAGAATAAACAATGGCTTAAGAAGCATTATGTAAAATAACTGATATAACAATATTATGAATTGACAATTAACAAAGAGAACAACACACACAAAAAAATATGAAAAAGATACTGAAAAACTGAGAGATCAATATAAGAAGAGAACATGATGTGTTTTCAGTTCAGAGTGCAAGTGGAGGGGTGCCATAAATTTATTTAATCAACAAATAATTGTTCAATGTGGGTTGCAAGCTTCGAACTAGGCCAAAGGCTATAGTGGAAAAAAGAACAAGAGAACATAGTTCCTGCCTTCAGAATTTTTCATTCTAGTAGATTCAATATGACAAAATCAGAAGTATGTCTAATAAAATGGGGGTTAAAATTTTTCTACTTAAAATTTTTAAGGTAATCTATGAGATAATGTTGCAGTAACAAGAGTGGCTCCTTTTGCTTAATGTGGAATAATATTTCATGTAAAAATAACCTACTAGTCTTGATGAGAATCTCCTACAACATTTAACTTCAAGGCCCCTAGCATTATTCTTCTAACCTGACTATTTATTTAATGATGATTAAATGCAATGATGACAACTATGAAACACCTGTCAAGGTTCCTTTACTATGACAGAGATAATTCAAAGCCTTTTTAAGACATTGTGTTTGGCAATCCACCCATGGCCAACAGCTTGTGGAAAGGTATTATTGCAGCAAAAGTTAGAGATGGAAGCAAAGCCTCTTAAAGCCACAATGAGAAAAATGAACACAGCCCCAATGTCTAATGGAGTCTATGAGCCCTGTGAGATCTAAATGAGTAATCACACCCTCATTTTATGCCTTGTGGAAATACAAAGCCCTCTCAAAATCCTCAGGGTATTTCTCGGGAATGTGTATTCCCCTGGTTGTCACTTCTGGCTTAAGCTTCTAAAAGTTTTTAATTAGTTTGATTAGGGAACATCTCACCATCCTCTTCACGCATCTTGTTCAATTTCACACAACACTGACCTAGGTGTGGAACTGTTTTCCTTAATTCCCCACAAACCAATCACCCATGAGTATCTATATGTGGAAAAGACTGGACTCAAATTTGGGATGTCAGAGAATTTGCACAGCCACAACTCAAACAACCTGAAAATACAACTTTAATTATTCTTGCTTCAAAAGTCTCCTTAGCCATCTGCCCAACTAGAATTTCAATTTCCTGCCATGTTTTTCAACTCCAATCCATGCATTCAGAATATCCCTATTCATTCCAAAGTGGCTTATCAAGGTAATTGCCTAAGGAAATTCTGTTCCTTCCTTAAAATGAATTCTGGTATCAACCATTAAGGTTATAAAATGTTTTATCCTGATACATTAATAATTTCCAAAGCTGACAGGTAAGTGGAGAAAGTGGTAAGCTCACACATTATTTCCAAGTTGTAGTGTCAATTTACACTGACTCTAGCTATTTCGCAGCATATATTAAGAACAATAATATTGTTCATATTTTTTTGTCCTGAAATCTCACCCTATAGAACTGTCCTACTTCATAGTAAATACTCAGTTTAAGGGGGAATTATTATCAGTTATTATTCTAAGTAAATTAAATATGTGAATGCACGAAATTGTCTTTATAACATTATATATTCTACTAAAAAATGGAAATAACGTGTCTAAAAATTGGTAAAAAGTAAAATGAAATACTAATATTTGATTGATATAATGGAGACATTAAACATTTTCTATACTGCTATTGGATTATATTTCTAACATTAATGAATGTTTTGGAAAAAAGTGATCATAAAGTAAAGTAATATTTATACTGTAGTTGAAATTATGCAACAAATACATAGATGGATAGAAACTGGAAGAAAACATGGACAAAAGAAAAACAGAATATCAGTTATAGTAGTGTGCCTATTAGTGTATTAAAATTCCTTTTTATCATTTTCCTTTTTGTAATACTTTAATGCAATAAAAAAATTGTAGTAGCTCACTATAACCAACAAGTTCTTCCTCCAAAATGATTATGCAAAGTGAGTTAAAATTTTTGGTGAAGATTTTGCTTAATTTACCAAGAAGAAGGTCTTTACTTGAAAGGTGGTTGAAAAGTGTGGCCCATGCAAAAATGGACATGCCACAGTCCTTAGGCAGCTCAGTAAAATAGAAATACAGGCTCTAGAGGCAGACAAATCAGAATTAGAATTTCTGAACACCTTACATTTTATCTGTAAAATGAGGCTAATACCTATTCTGCAGCGTTGGGTTTGGACTAAACAGACAATGCTTTTTAAATGACCAACGCAATGCCTGGAGCACAGTAAGCAAACTTGAATAACATTTTGCTTCATAATTTAGAGGTCCCTAGAAATGTCCTCTGATTTCCTGCTTGCATTTCAGTGATCTTATAATCTTTGTGCTACATGTTAAGTGGAGACCTCAGCTATAAGGCCTGGTGGAGGGTTTGAAAGGTTCCTCCCTGATTTTCAAGGTAAAATGGAAAATTTGCCCCTCTTGAGCCTTTCCTCCAAGGTTGTTGTCTTCAAAGTGAAGCATGCACAACCTAGGTGGTAACAAATATTAGAACTTCTACTTACATTTATTTATTTATTAGCTTTTAAAAATTATTTTGGATGCTTTATAATTTACACATTATTTTAATAATTAGTACATCTAAATAACTTATAGTAACTTACAATAAATATGTATACTGGACACACTTGAAAAATTTTATTGACAAGGTGCTTTATCAAAAAAGTTGAGAAAATACTACTCTGGATGTAAATTAGAAAATTCATCACTAAACTTAGTTTTAACAAAAGCAGATGGCTATAATATATGAAGGGGTATCGTAACCATAACCTTGGTTCCAGCAGCTTGCACTTTTTCAGTCCAGCCCTCTCACACCTTCTCAACACACATATGATGCCTCCTCATCATCATCCAGGCCCTCTCCCTATCCCTGTGGGCTTATCTATGTCCTGGAGCCTTGTGAGATGTGTCTGCAGCGTACAATTAGAGGGGGGCCAACCCAAAGTTTTGTGGCATAGATGGGTGCCATTTCTGTCAAACAAATGCTAGGGAGATATGAAACAAAATGTTCTCCAGTTGTGATGGTAGAATCAACTGGCAGAAGCTCTGAGAGGCAATGAAGAGAGGCTCTCACTTCAGTGAAGACTGATAGACCACATTCATGAACACCTGGTCCTCCAGGTTCTTTACTAGGTCCATTCATCTAGCAATTCCAGGGCCTTCTCCTCTCACCAGATCAGCTTACAGGCTTCAAGGAGGCCTGTAACCCCCTCACTTGCTCTTCTTCCTTACCTCCTCCCAAGTTAAAATATGTAGTTTTCAATTGCTATGACTTCTACCACAACCACTACTAAATCTTCTGTAAACAAACCACCACAAAAACAATAATAATAATAGATACCACACTAAATATTAAACACCTTTCATATGCCAGACATTGCACTAGCTATTTGTGTAATTATGGATGCTAATAGGTTCAGAAAGATTCTCATAAAAATGATAGCACATGGAATCAATCCACAGACAATTTTATATTTTTCTCTACCTGATGACCAGCCTGCATTGTTAGCTCTTCAAAGAAGTTGTCAAGTGACAGTAAACCGTCTGAATAGGGATTTCATAAGTTTTATATTTGGCATGGTTTGGTTTGGTATGGTTTTAATTACAAATGCCTTTGGCCTTAACAGAGTCCCTATTCCTCCATATTGTCTTACACTCAGCATCTTGTTAGTTGTCCAATTCTTTAAGTCATTTGTGTTTTCCAGCCCTTTTACTCTAGAGTTAAAATTTTCTTTACAATGGATGCTTGAGGCACTTGGCACAGCAGACACATTGACCATTTCTATTCACAATTAGACTGATGAGTCCAAGAGACTGAGAAAAATGAATGGAACAAAAACCTTGTGTGATTTATTTGTGGATGGTCTTTTACTACTGAGGAATCTTTGAAACTCAACATGCAGCATCATTAGAGCAGCTTTTCCTTCTTGGCAGGGCCAGCTAAGTAACTTGCAGGTCCCATTACAAAATGATAATGTGGCACCTCCTTTTCAAAAAGTAGGAAAGAAAGGGATGTAAAAGATACTAAAATATAAAGCTTTTTTCCTTAAAAAGATTCATTACTTATAAAATGCAGTAAGGTAATAGTGATAAATGAATAACAACATAAAATTAAAAACTGCAAAAAAAAAAATCAAAACACTTTTGGTGCCAAAATGTTAAGTAGTACATTGAAAAATATACCTTATTAATGTGATATCTTGATTGGTCATAAGATTTTTCTGGCTTGCTTTCTGCAAATATATTTATTAAGTCACCAAAACGTATACTTTTAGCACTTCATTTTCAATCGACATATTTAAAGCAATGTCAACTGATGTTGGCAAATGCAAGATGGCAAATACATTTTGATAATTTTAATTTTGAAAAGGTTCTTTCTCCTGATGCAACTGTTACTGGAGCTGTTAAGATCATTTTATAGGCTATGAAAACCCGGGGATAATTTTTGATAAATTATTTAATAGAAATTTTAGTACATCTAGAGATGAACAATTTTTCTAAAAAGATTTAACTCTTCATACAAATAAGTTTTGTATGAAGAATTAATTTTTCCTTTTTCTGGTTTTCATAATACCTATAAAGTAGGAACCATTATTTTCCTCCTTTTAGAGATGAGACAACTAAGGCACAGTAATTTACCCAAGGACTCAAGTTTAGTATGGAGTAGTTCAAATTTGAACCAAGTTGTTTAATTCAAAGTAACATACTTTTGGAAACGTTTGCTTCAAAATTAGATGGAATAACAGGTACTGGCTTTACCTTCCTACCTGAAACAATGAATACGTGAAACTGGATTTCAGACACTGGACATTAAGTAGCCAAGGGCAGTGATCCCTGAGTGAATGGAAACAAATGAGACAAGCACTGTGATTGCCCCAGCTTACTGTCCAGGAGACAGTTTCCAGGCCAGACGACAAAAGAAGAAAACCCAAGTAGAACCCCATATATAGTCTCACTGTGTTGGAAAATCAGAGCTGGAAGACTAGAAAAACCAAGACAGCTAGAGTTTGCAGGACAGAGTACCAGAAAAGAAAAAACTACACAAAGAAAGCTCCAGAGACGTGCAGAGGATCCCTGTCTAGTCTTCAGCTGTTAACTGATCAATGAATGTGTGAGATTAAGCTAAACTAGGGAAAGAACCACCAAAAGGAATACAGGGAACAATCCGTGGCAGTCATAGAGGCCCAGGGATAGTTCATGTACCCATAAGCCAGAGTGGAACATTGCATAATTCTTGGAGTACTGGGTAGAGTACTCAAACGAACAGTGCCTCAGTAGGGGGTGAAATTAGCCATAGACTAAACTCTGCTCTGGTCTTATCTGAAAAAACTGAAAAGCAAGGCTCAAAAGGATCAAACTGTTTCCAAGTGACTTTACTGCATCCCAGAATAAAGTTCAAAAACACTTTTAGGAACATAAAAATATCCAGTACCCAACAAGGTAAATCCACAATGGCTGGCATCTAATTAAAAATTATTAGGCATACAAAGAAATAGGAAAATACAATCTATAATGAGAAAAGAAAATCAATCCACAGAATGAGTCCCAGAAATGACAGGATGATAGAATAAGTTTAAAAAAAAATTAAATAATAATAAATTACCCACACAGACACTTAAACAATCCTTGCCTATTTTCCATAAGATAAGGATGTTAAGGATGGTAGAGGAAAGTATAAGAATGCTAAGTAGAGAAAATGTTTTAAAAGCCACAAATTAAACATCTAGACATGAACAATACAATGTCTGAAGTAAAAAATAAATTGAGTGATAAAAACAGATTAGCTCTTTTAGGAGAAAAGATTAATGAAATTGAAGCAATAGAAATAGAAACTAACAAAAAATGAATTACAGAAGGAAAAATGTAGTGAAAAAGAAAGTGTCAGTGAGCTATGGAACAAATTCAAGCAGCTTAATATATATATATATCACTGGAGTTCCCTCCAAAAATGGGTCACAATGGTCAAATTTTTTTTGGAAATTTGATGAAAATTATAAACCCACGTATTCAACAAGGCCAATGAACAACACACATAAAAAACATGATGAAAAACATAACATGGTACATTATGATTAAATTGCTTGAGAGAGAAAATCTAAAAATCAGACAGAGGAAAAAAAGACACATTGCCACAGAGGAAAAATTATTTAAATGACAGCAGATTTCTCAGCAGCAACAGTACATGCCCAAAGAGAGTGGAGCAGCATCTTTAAAATAATAAAAAATTCTGTCAACCTAGAATTCTATACCCAGTGAAAATATATTTCAAAAATGATGCCAAAATAGAGACTTTTTCAGACATACAAAAGCTGAAAGAATTCATCACCAGTAGACATGCACTGCAAGAAATTTTAAAGTTCTTCATGCAAAAGGAAAATGACAAGACCTAGAAATTTCAACTTACACAGAGGAATGAAGAACAGGAGAAATGATAAACATAAGACTATTTTTATTATACTTAAAAGATAATTGATAGTTAAAAAAAATAACCATAATGAGCCCTGGGGTTTATAATATATATAAAGAAATAAAATAACACAAATAGAACAAAGGCTAGGAGGATGATGGAAATATACAGTTGAAGGGCCTTAAACTGTACATGAAGAGGCATAATATTACTTTAAGACAGATTTTGATACATTAAACCTTAAAACCCCAATGTAACCACACACACACACACACACACACATTATACCCAATAAGCAAAGGGGAAAAATGGAATTGTAAAAAAATAATCAAAAAGAAGGCAGAAAAAGAAGAAAAACAGAAGGAAAAAAGAAACAAATAATAAGATGATAGATTTAAAACCAACAAGATCAACAATTATATTAAATGTAAGTGGTCTAAACACTGCAATTAAAAGGCAGAAATTTCATATCAGATTTTAAAAAAGCAGGACTCAACCATATACTGCCTTGAAGAAATATTCCATTAAACATAAAGACCATAACAGGTTTAACAGTTTAAAAGTAAAAGGATGGAAAGATATACCATACCAACACCAATCAAAAGAAAGCTGAAGAGGCTATATTAATATCAATGTAGGTTTCTGAGTAAAGAGTATTACCATGGATATCATTACAAATGATTTTTTAAAGCCAATTTACCAAGAAGAATAAGTCCCAAAGGTTTCAGTTTCAAATATCAGATTTTCAAAATACACGAGGCAAAAACTGATAGAACTGCACAAAATTTTGGTTAGAGATTTTATTACCCCTTAACATTCTTTTCAAATGCATGCAGAACATATACCAGGACAGACTATTTCCCAGATCATAAAACAAGTTTCAATAAATTTAGAGCTTTCCAATCACACAAAGTATGTTCTCTGATCACAAAGAAATTAAAATAAAATCAATAACAGAATATATCTAGAAAATCCCCGCATATTTGGAAAATTAATAGCACTTCTAAATAAACCATAAGTCAAAGAAGAAATCAAAAAGGCATTTACAAAGTATTTGGAACTAAATAAAAATGAAAACACAACACATTAACATTATGAGATATAGCTAAAGCAATATTTGGAGGGATAGTTATTGCTTAAAATGCCTTTAATAGGAAACAAAAATATTCTTACCTCAATGACCTCCACTTCTACCTTTCCCTCCACTTCTACCTTAAGAACTAGAAGAAGCAGAAGAAAGGAGTTAGTAAAGATCAATGCAAAAAATCAACAAAATCAAAACAGAAACTCAACAGAGAAAATCCACGAAACCAAAAACTGGTTATTTGAGAAGATCAATAAAATTTGATCTTCTAGGCAACTGATCAGAAAAAGAGAGGGAGAAGGCACAAATTTCTAATATCAGGAATGAGAGAGGGAATATCACTATAAATTCTACATATATTAAAAGAAGAACAAAGGAATATTATGGATAAATTTAGGCCAATAATTTTGACAACTTAGATGAAATACAAAAATTCCTTGAAATTCTCAAACTACTACTCACTCAAGTAGAAAAAAGTAGAAAAATATAACTTAAATAGTCCTTTATCTAGTAAAGAAAATGAATTCAGATATAAACCTTCCCACAAAAAAAACTCCAGGCTCAATAACTTCACTAGGGAATTCTACCAAACATTTAAGGAAGATGTAGTATGAATTCTACACAAACTCTTACAGAAAATTAAAGGAGGGAATATGTCCCAATTCATTCTATGAGGCCCCATTACCCTTAAACCAAAACCAGACAACAACATTACAGTAAAAGAAAACTATAGACCAACATCCCTCAGGAAAAAAGATGCATATATTCTTAAATATATAAAAAGGATAATATATCATTACCAAGTAAAGTACATCCCAAGAATGCAAGGCTTGTTTAACATTCAAAAATCAGTCAATATAGTTAACTAGATTAACTGAAAAAAATAAAAACCATATGATCATCTCAATTGATGCATAAAAAGCATTTAACGAAGTCCAACATCCAATCCTGATAAAAACTCTGAGGAAACTTGGAATAGAAGGGAACTTCTTCAACCTAATAAAGGGTATCTATCTATGTCAAGACACTTCTATTCAGCAATGTAGTAGAGAGTCTAGCCAGTGCTAAAAGGCATAAATAGAACAGATGGATGGATGGATACATGGATAGATTGATGGCACCCAGATTGTAAAAGAAGTAATGAGTATTTATTTACAGATAAGATGATTATTTATGAAGAATATTCTACAAAATTTACAAAATGCTATTAGAACTAATAAGCGAGTTTAGCAAGGTTACAGGATACCATTTTTTAAGACATCTTTTACAAAAGTACAAAAATGCAAAATACTTAAGGATAATTTTGAAAAAAGATCTGTTAGATCTGTGCACCAAAAACAAGAAGATGATACTGTTTCCTGTGTTGTTGCTGGATTTGGCTGATCCACTCACAATTTCTTGCCTATGCTTCTTGGTTATGTCAACAGCTGTATGGGAAACAGGAAAGATTGTTATTCTTCAGTCTCCAAACAGCCATTCTGACCTGACCAGCACCCTCTCTGGCTGATTGAACTAACTTGCTCCAGAAATGATTTCAATTAGCAAAAGATAATACCCTTGGACATCAGAAGCATCATGCCACACGTTTATGGGGAAAAAAAAAAATCTCCTCTCAAAGTTTTCAGGTTTCCCATTTCTAAGGAAAAATATGTTTGCCAACCATCAAGTGATTTGGAACATTACCCTTGTTCCAAGGAAAGGAAAATTAATTTTTTTCCAAAACTAGGGTAAAAGTAGGAATATTTGAACTAAACAAATAGTTTAATTTAATTTAATGTAATTTTTCAAATAGTCTTTTATTTATTGAAAAGAAGATCTATTGGGAAGAAAAACATTTATACAGTTTTGGAATTCCGTGTTTGCAGAGCTTTTCTCATTACTGGGCTGTAAGCCCAGTGCCTTTAGGCTCTAGGCCTGGAGTCTTTAACTGCTCCCTCAAGACTGGTCTCATGCAAGTTTCCTCTTAGATATATTCTCATCAGCTGTATTTGCTTTAACAGGCACAAAGTAGAACAATACTTAAGGAAAATATTTAACATGCATTATTAATAAATAATGACCAGAGGTTTTTCTCTTAATAAATTATTATAAAGCTTTCTGAGGCTGATTGAAAAGCCACATGTGAATAGCTTTAAATATCTCTACCTATGGATATTTTATAATCTATTATAATAGCATTCTGTACCTCATTTCTGCCATAATATATTCAATTACATATTTAACATTTCATGCTAACTTTTCAAACACAGGAAAGCAAATTTCACCTACCTGATTGGTATGTTTGTCTAATGCACATATAATCCTCATTACCATTAATTCAATAGACATCTGCTTACTTTAGTTACATAGGTGGGTGACCAGTTATTTGCCTGATTTGTAGATGCAGTTAAATGCCTATGCCTCAGGGTATTGATTCATACACATTGTTGTCATTACACTCTCTCTTAACAATTTATCTCTCCCAACAGTCTCATAAAATAGATTGGTATAAATATTCCCTTTTCTAAGAACCTGAGACATTACCACTACGTTTCTGGGTGAATTTGTGCCAGCCAGTCAGAAGTGTTGTCTTAGCCCATGCAATTCTAACCTATTACATATCCCAGACCTATACCACCTCCCAAGAGAGCCACAATTTGGGGGGCTGTTATAGCAAAGAGTTAAGAAGGTAGATGCCATTTTTGGAAATATTTTTATGATACAGGTCATCAATAATTAGCCATATTAAGCAATTATAATACTACTGAGCATAAGGGATCTTCTCCAAATATATTTTTCTTTCTTAATTAACATATGTGATCACAGAGGTACAGGAAATTTTAAAAATATACACTACAGAGTTTAAGGTTTGGATTTCTAGGGTGTTTTGTTTGGCATAAGCAATGGACTTGAACGGAGAAACTTAGCATGAAGTGCAAAATGTTCATCTGCATTAAATTAAGACTATTTTTAAGGATATGTATTAAATAATGTGATTTTAAGGTTCAATCATTGTAATATGACCAAAAGTGAGTGAAAAGTAAGCCACTTTTTTGTCTATAGTTTCTCTGCTTTTTCTTCTCATTGCATTCTTTTTTTTTTTTTTTTGTCTGAATAGGCTCATGGTATTGATTTTATTTAATATATACTTATCCAAAGAAATAATAATATTTTCTAAAACTACAGGTGTTGTAAAATCCACCTCAATTTAGTTTACTAAAATTAGAAAAGTCAATAAAATCCACGTAAAAATAATCTTAAATGTTTTTAGGCCTAGTCAATTCTCTCTGTCCTGTTAATTCTGCCTCTGCTCTATTTTTTGCCCCTGAGAAAAATGAAGTCTTTGATGGTCTTTTTATAGATCCATTCCACCTTAATCAGGTTCTAGGATACTAAATGGAGAGTACAGAGGCCCAGAGGCACCACTGTTTGGTCTTTATGGGGTCCTCAAGGCAAGCATATGAACACAATCAAGCCAGAGGTCTAAGCCAAATCCTCCACTGTCCCCACGTCCAAACTACTGGCATAAAACATTCTTTCATGTAGTACCTCAAGGTCTTTACTATTCATCCACAATAGGCATAGCTTCAACCAAGACTAACATTTAAATTCTAGTCTAGAACACACCTATACAAATCAACTTTGTACAGCTGAAGTTGACCTAAAGAAGCTTCAGTTAGTTCCAAAGAGCAATCAACCCTGTCTAGACACCTAGACCAAAATTTACCCATAAAATTTTAAAATACTAATATACAAACAAATTATAAGACCAAAATTTACCCATAAAATTTTAAAATACTAATATACAAACAAATTATAATTTACCAATTTAAATAACTTGAGGTTTGCCATTTGTTTACTTGCTGAAGAGCAATATATTCTACTGAGAGAGAAAGAAAGGAAGAGAGAGAGTGTATGTTAGTTTTTATGGCAGACATTCCTTGGCCCTAAGAATTTTTTCACTTTTTATTGATATATAAAATACAGGGAGAAAAGTGCATGTATCAGTATATAGTGTGATGAATTTTCACTAACTGAACATGCCTGTTTAGCTCTGATATCAAGAGAACAAGTCTAGTGCCCCAAAAGCCAACCTCACACTCTCTGCCAGTCACTGCCCTCCTTACCCTGCTCTTGAACCACTCTGAGAGTTAGTCTGCTTACATTTTGCATCCCAGGCACCCTCTCTTGCCTCACTCTAGTCTTGACCCTGCTAAGACCATAATAGTTCCCATCATTACCACCTGCCCCCAAACCTTTGCATGACTCAATATAAAAATCTCAGAATATAGATATCATCAGAGCCAGGGAGTTGGGGGAATAAGGAGGAAAATCCTGAACTGATTAAGTTCAAAACTGAAATTACTTAGTTTACCCAGAATGTGCCATCATGTGTTTTACTATCAGTTGAAAAGGGGGCTGAAATAGCTTTCTAGGATGAGCTGCAGAAGAAGAGATTAAGTTGAATTTTTTCATAACTGCATCAAAGATAAAACTAAGTTTGAGGCAAAAAAATACAAATGCTATTCCTAAATTTGTAGGAAGGGAACCCTTCTGCTGCCACTTCATTTCATCAGAGGTTCAAATGTGCTAATAAGAAGAGTAACTTATATAGCGTAAAAGAGGAAATGCCTAGAAAGTCTCTGATTTATAAAGTGTTCTATTAAGTTGGGCTTTGGGGAAGCAGGGAAGATTTTCTAATTGGTCTTCATGCACATTTGACAGTCCTTGGTTGGCTGCAAGAGGCCAAGCAGCAGTTCAGAGACATTTCAAAAGAGGAAGGATTGTTCAACATTAGGGACAGAAGGTCTCTGTGGCAGGTCATTTCCTGGAGCAAGGGGAGATCATTGGAGTGTTTTCTTGTGGTCAAACCGTCACTATGCTCCTTATGAGGGAGGGATGGTTAGCTATGTCAGGCAATTTCTCACCCGAACACGTGCCCTGAAAATTGAACTCACAACACATCTTACTAAATGTTTGCAACTGGGGTGCGATAGATATGAACATAATGAAAAATTATTGCAATGAGTATATTATAAGCACCACTCAACAATTAACAAAGTATTTGTTGAATATGCACCACCAATCAATTATTTACTCATCATCTAATAGTGGGACTAACTTTACCTTTGCTATTTAGAAGAGGCTCCATCATTATTCTCTCTCCAATACCCAGAATATCCTGTTACTGGAAAGATTTTAGAAGTGGTACATATTGCCAAATTAGGATTCCAAATTGGAAACTGAATGGGATCATTCTCTTTAACCATGATCTTCAAACTTTTTGATTATATGCCTCCATAAGTAATAAAAATTTTACTACATTTACATACATTTTCTTACATGTTTCACTATAATACTCTCGATAGCCAATATGTCAATGCACAATATACACTGGGACTAATTTTTCCATTAACACCATGAATATAGAAAATATAAATTACTGATTTTTGTATTCTCATTTTTTTTTTTTGGCTGACTTTTGTCAGATCTGATTCAATCACATTTGTTTTTTCCTAAATATATGGCTGATGGAGAGCTTCTACTAGTAGTAAGAAAATTATCATCTCTACCATTATCTTTGTTTTCAACTTGTGTTTGCTTAATTAGGATATTGTCAATTGTCAGTTTCCTTGTAAATCCTTTTTAGGCCACAATTCCTTCTTGTGATGGTTGGTTAGTTATAACAAGATAATCTATTGCAAATGCCCTCTTAACTGGGCACAAATAGGCTACAATACATTACAGTATTTTGAACACAAACTAGACTGAGGATGATGGATTTTCCCAAACCCTCCATGCTGCGATGCTCTCATTCTTCCCTTGGGATACTTCATGTACCCTAATCTACATGGGACCCTCCCATGTGCTGACCACCTGAGAACACCAACATCCATCTGTATGTTAAATATTACTGAAGCTTAATAGTTCTGTTTTTACATAAAACAAAACATTAAGTTCTGCACTTTCTTCAAAAATTCCATTGTATTATTTTGAGCCTTCCCTAAGATTTGTAAACCCCATATTGGAGATCATGGCTCTATTTAACCCAAACTCAATTTTATTCACTTATTTACTTCCTCTTCTGCTTAATTAATTGTATTGGTAAATAACTATTCATAGAGCACATTTTGCTCATAACATTTTGTTTGCATTGTGTAAACTTCAAAATAAATATAACACAAAATCCTTGTTCTCAGATAGCTTATTATCTATTCAGGGAAACTGGATATTATTAGATAAAATATTTACAATGACAATATGAAAAAGCATGTGATTAAATGTGAAGATGAGTAAATTGTCAAGAAGTTCAGGAAAGAAATTCACTCAGTCATTTATTTATTCATTGATTCATTAAATATTTATTGAATATTTATATTGAATATTGAATAGCATTACAGGCACTGGGAAAATGCAACAGTGAACAAAAAAACGAAAGAAAGGGGACAGATATATCAAAGCATTGGCTAGATGAATGAAAAAAAATTATTATAAACAATAGATGAGTAAAATCTGAATAAGAAGGAGCCACATAATTGTACACTGTAAAAGGGCAAATTTTATGATATGTGAACTATATCTCAATAAAGCTGTTATTAAAAAAAAAGAAGAAAAATAAGAACATCTTCAACTGGAAAAGAATTGAAACTTTAATACATACTTAAGAGACAAGAATAAACATAGCATCTTAAGAAAAATATATAAGGTCCACTTTCTCTGCAAAATAATTATGTAAAAGAAATGTAAAATATTTGGGAAAGTAGGTTTAGGTCCCACTTTGGAAGACCTGCCACAACACGTTAAGAAATTGATATTGCACATTAAAAACATGGCAGCTGCCAGGGAAGTACCTGAGGAATCCACAAAGGGTAGCAGTTCTACTTGAAACCCAGTGAGAATATGGAGGGACTTGCTATAACGACCTGCAGTGTGTGCTATGTCAGTCTTCCTGTTGAAATACACCTGATTTATAGGGAACATCTCTTGGTTTTAACTTCTCCTGCTAATAGTACCCAAGTTTTCCTCTGAGGAAAACACCTCCACACCCTTCAAAGCTCAGGTGTTTGGGTTGTGGCTTCCCCTCTGGTTCAGGAATTAAACATGGGACACAGTTTTAGCCACTCAGTACATGCATTCCTCTGGTAACCAGGACTAGTTCAGAGACGGGCACATGACCTGGTCAGACCCAGTGAGATACAATGATATTATTTCTTGGAATGCTGGAGCCAAGACTTTCAGAAAGGACAAAATGAATTTTCAGCCATCTTACAACCATGTGGGGAGATTCAGTTTGAAAATAGTCAAGACATAGAAACTAGGTCCTGATCTCATTTAAATCTCAACATGCAATTATGACTGGTAGCCTTGATTAAGCCTGACTTTCAGTTATAGGATCCAATTTTCTTTTCTTAAGCAAATTAGAGTTCAGGTCTGATTTTTATTTTATATCATTTTGTTTGTTTTTGTAAGCTGGACTCTCTGTTAAATAATTTTTAAAAGTTTGGGGCATGTTTATGCTCTAATTTCTTAGAATCATAGGTTCCTAAAAGTTTAAGTAAAATAATCCAGATAAAGATATTTGGAGTTTATTCTTCATTTTTAAAGATATTTTTATATCATATATATATTCCCCCTCTTTCATACTCCCCACATGCTCCCTGGTGGAGCACAAATCAGAACTAGCATAGAGGATTCAGCAAGTGGTGGAACATAATACAAAATTCCTGAAAAGAGAATTAAAATGTCAACCACTGAAAATTCAATGAGCTATACACTTATGTGCACTTTTCAGTACATACATTATATTTCAATAAAAGGACTTCAACAGCAATCATGCACTTCCCAGGGAGGATAATTGATACTTTCTGAAGAAGCAGCCACAGCTATTTCTACAGGATTCATCCATCACCAGCAGCTTCAAGAATCCTCTTCCCAACCACAAGAGATACATGCTGGTCTTTGGAGACACCTCCTGTGGGTTTTATCTCATGTGTGCATCTGTCCTCACACAGCATGAGAAGTTTCCATAAACATTTTATCAACATATGATGAAGAGCCTGTTAAGAGTCAAATTTTCTGATTTTTATGAAAAAAAACTGGAATGTACTTTTAGACAGTCTTAGAAATAAAAGGATTTGGGCATAGAAGGGACACTTTGATCACCGCTGACTTTAGAACAAAAGGAAATTTTTTAACTTTGAGAAGTTAAAACAATCTAAATAAGAGAATTTAGTTTTCTATATTTGCCTGCTGGTAAATGCAAAATTTACAGGAGTTAGTAAGCACTGCATTCATCCAGCTAAGGGGGCGGTGGGGGGGGGGGGGCTACTGCAATATTCTGCTCTACCGCTAGCAAATATAAAATCGTGAACACACAAGAGAGGTGATTGTCTTGTTTTTATTCTAATAAGATCCTCTACAACAGCAGCTTTTTTCTTCTTTTTTTCTTTTTTTTTTTTGTTGTTGTTGTTTTTTGTTTTTTGTTTATCAGCATTCATAGAGCACCAATGACGGGCATTGTGATAAACACTGATGATAAACATTGATAAATCAATCATGATGTCTTCCTTTGAGAAGCTCACAGTTGAGGTGGGCATGTAAATAAAAACAGTGCTGATGGCATCCAAAAATAGGTTCCAAGTCCTAAATGACTTAAGGAAAGAAATGATCATTTCTGCCTGAGGAAATTCAGAAAGTTTATTTCCCCTCATCCCCACCCCCACCCTGCAAAAAAGTGATATTTGAGAAGTATCTTGAGGAACAAGCTGTTCTCCAGGAGGAAATGGGGAAAAGAGCATAAATTCAAAGGGAACAGCATGTACAAAGGCTCAGATGTGTGAAAGAACAGAATTCAGGAAACTGGAAATAGTAAGGCGTGGCTGCAAAGCTGTATTGTGTTATTGAATGACAGGAGATGAGGCCACAGAGCAGTTTGGGATGAGCTTTTGAAGAGCATATTTGGAGTTTATTCTTCATTTTTAAAGATATTCTTACATCATATATATATTTTCCCCCTCTTTCATACTCCCCACATCTGACCAATCCTCAGTTTATAAATTTTGCCTTCCTTATATCTCTCAATTCCATCCTCTTTTCTCCATCTCTACTGCTGCTTAAGTCCAGACTACAATCATCATGCCCTTAGACCATTTCAATTGCATCCCTTTCTGCATTCTTAGAATCTCTGCACCATTCTCCACACTACAGACACAGTGATCTTCCAAAAGCAACAAGGTGACCATTTAGTCCCCCTGCTACAATTCTTTTAATAGATGCCTATTACCCTGAGGATAGAGTATAACTTTTTCCCTTGGTGCCAAAGCTTTCCAAAAACTAGCCCCTGATCACTTCTGTAGTTTCTTATTTTGTCACACACATGATCATATGACAACAAAAAATCCATCATCAAAACAGCTCAGTCATTTCTGCTTTTAACTCATTTGTCCACAGAGCTCAGACCAGATGGGTAAGTAGATGCCATACTGCCTGCAACACCACCCTTTGTTCCTGTTCTTGCACATTCACATAAGTCTCCTTTACAAGGGTTCCTGCCCCCCATGCAAAAACTCTTGAAAATATTTGTTTCCAGGTTCCTGCTAACAAATTCACAAACCCCATCTAAATTCTGGATTCTGATCTCAGCTCACCTGTGACCTCCACTACAATTAAATGGGATTCCATTCTGCAGCTGGTGAGGCAGTCTTGTTTAGAGGAAAGAGCACTGATTCATCTGGGTTTCAAATCTACTCTGCCACTTACTACCTGTGTAACTTTAGACAGGTTATTTAATTTTCCAGGTCTGCAAAATGAATCAGAACATCTACTTCATTGGATTGAGGTATATAAAACAATTAGCTCAGAACTTGGAACATTTTAATGTAATTTTATTGAGATATATTCACACACCATATACTCCAACTAAAATATAAAATCAATGGCTCACAGTATCATCGCATAGTTGTGCATTCATCACTATAATTGATTTTAGAACATTTTCATTACTACAAAAAAAAAATCCCATACCCATTATCTCCCCCTAAAATTGATCCCTAGCATTGGTGTGGTACATTTGTTACTGTTAATGAAAGAATATTAAGATATTACTTTAACTGTAGTACACAGTTTGCAATAGGCATTTTTTCCCATATACCACTCTTGTAGTAGTTTCGTACACTTGTTCTAGATCATGGAAGAAATTTTTTAATTTGTACTGTTAATCATAGTTATCGTTCACCACAAGATTTACTGTGTTTTACAGTTCCATCTTTTAACCTCCAACTTTCCTTCTGACAACATAAATGATTCTAAATTTCCCCTATCAACCACATTCACACACAAATCAGCACTGTTAATTATACTCAAAATAATGTGCCACCATCACTTCTGTCCTTTAAATTCAACCTAGTTAAAAATTCTGTACATCTTAAGCAACACTCCCCATTCTCTAGCCTCATTCTATCTCCTGGTAACCTATATTCTCGATTCTATGTCTATGAGTTTACATATTATAATTAGTTCATATTAGTGAGATCATACAATAATTGTCATTTTGTGTCTGATTTATTTCCCTCAACATAAGGTCCTCAAGGTTCATCCAACTTGTCACTTGCTTAGGAATTCATTCTTTCTTCCTGCTGGATAATATTCCATCGTACGTATACACCACATTTTGTTTATCCATTCATCAGTTGATAGACACTTGGGTTGTTTCCATCTTTTGGCAATTGTGAATAATGCCACTATGAACATTGGTGTGCAGATGTCTGTTTGCGTCCCTGCTTGCACTTCTTCGGGGTATATTTTGAGTAGCAGGATTGTTGGATTGCCGGGTAACTCTATATTTAGCTCTCTAAGGAACTGCATTTTCCACAACAGCTATACCATTTTACATTCCCACTAGCAGTGAATAAGGTGTTCAAATTTTTCCACATCCTCTCCAACACCTGTAGTTTCCTGTTTGTGTAATAGTGACCATTCTAACAGGTATGAAATGGTATCTCACTGTGGTTTTGGTTTGCATTTCCCTAATAGTTAGTGAATATGAGCATCTTTTCACATGCTTTTTAGCCATTTGTATTTCCTCTTTGGAAACATGTCTGTTCATGCCTTTTGCCCATTTTTAAATTGGGTTGTTTGTCTTTTTATTGTTGAATTGTAACTTGGAATATTTTAAGTGTTCAACAAGTATTAGCTCATTTGTTCCTTTGCTAATCCCCAAGGATTATGTAGAGATGTAGACATTAATGCAGCTCTCTGCTTCTAAACTGCCCTGAGATGTACACAGAACACTAACATGTTCTTCTGCCAGACACTTTGCTTTTTAATTCTGCTCAAGTAAAACCAAGAAGTGTTGCAAAAACCCTATGTTATATTTTCATTAAAATATTTCTCCAGATTCTACATCCTGGAAAAACCCCAAACAAGTACAAATGATTCTTCTTTTTAATACCAAATTAATTTTAGATAAAGTATTATGGGCTTTATCACTTTCAATATAAATATGGAATCTGAATTTCCTTGATTGAAATTCTAATAAAGCCTGCCTTTTGGGTTCTTTTTAATTCCTTATTTTCAATATTGTCCATAAAAAGTCAATGTGACCCAAACTTCTTTCTTTCTAGAAAATCAAAGTGAATGTCAAGGTGTGTACACATAGAGCATCCTAGAAGGCAACTGTACTGGATTTATGACTACAGTCCTAGAACCTCATAAGCAAAAGGGCCTTATATATAGGAAGAACACATATCCCAATTTGCCCAGGATCCTCCTGGTTTTCACCTGTTAACCTGGCTCAACACTTTCAAAAGTGTTTCAGTTTGGATGATAAATTATATGGCCATATATGCATCATGTAGTCTGGTGGTTCAGAAACCTGATACATTATCAAAATAGCCAGGAAGGCTTTTTTAAAGCACATATTCTATATCCCTGTCATATGTAACAGAATCTGTTCGGAGCCCAGAAATCTGTATGTTGTGAAGATTCTTAAGCAGTTCAGGCAATGAACCAGTTTAAGTATGCCCTAATCTACATCAGCTTCCCTCCCAAATTCTTCTCTAGCATGGGAGGACAAGAGTATGTTGCTATGATATAGTTTTCCCTCACTTAAGAGAATTTTCAGAAAACAAGATTGATACCACCACCTAAAAATGCAGGTGAGGTTTTCAACCAGTTTATTCAGGTAGATTTCCCTGGTGATTTCAGCATTCTAATCATGAGAAAAGCTAATATTTATTGAGAATTTATTTAATGTGAGGTGCTGTCCTGAGTACCTGATTTATATTGCTTTACTTAAACCACTTAAAAACCCTATGAGACAGACATTACGATTGTTTTAGTTTCCCAGGCTGCTGAAAGCAGATACCATAAAATGGGCTGGCACTTAAAAATGAGAATTTATTAGCTTGCAGTTTTGAAGCTGAGAAAAATGACCAAATCAAGATATCATCAAAGCAATGTTTTCTTCCCAAAGACCAGCTGCCAGCAATCCTTGGCTCCCCTGGCACATGGCAAGGCACATGATGGCATGTGCTGGTCTCTCCCTTCTCTTCTGGGATCCATTACTTTCAGCTTCTTGCTTCCGTGCCTTACTCTCTTTGTCTGAATTTCATTCTCTTATAAAGGACTTTAGTAAGAGGATTATGACTCACCTCAGCTGAGGTAGGTCACACATGAAATGAAATAGCCTCATCAAAAGATCCTACTTACAATGGGTCCACACCCACAGGAATGGATTAGCTTTAAGGATATGCTTTTCTAAGGCACATATATGTTCAAACCACCACAATGACCATTCCCGTTTTATAGATAAGGAAACTGAGGTATAGAAAAATGCTACTTGCTCCAGTCATGGTACTTGCAAATTGGGATTTGAATTCAGGAAGTCTGACTCCTCCAGAGCCTACGTTTTCAACCTCTACACCATGATTTTCTAACTCACTTTTTCATTGAAATCTAAAGCAAATTCTTAACCTGCTTTTTTCTTAACCAGAAGTTTCTGTTAAAATGAACCAATTTCTCCCCATTGCCTAATTTGCTGCCTCCTTAATAGTGAGTGCCCTCAGGATCACCAAGAAAATAACCAAGCATTAACTCGTTCCACACTCTGAGGCACCATTTCTGCCCTGGAATAATTACTCATTTCATTATTCTAGCAATAGGTTTAACAGACTCAGGAATTTTAATGAAGTATTGCCTATGTCACCTCAAAACAGAAAACCAGAAAGACACCTCTTAGAGTTGGCAACTGTGAAATTGAGTCAATACATTTGTATGCATGACTTTTACCACTAGAAAGTCAACTGGATGCTGAAAGAAATTAAGACTCATTAACAATTACTGTGCCTAGCAACTATTGCTGCCTTAGGGTAGGAGACAAACAAACAGAAGGGGCACTGCAGGGCCCAGACTATCTCATCCAGTCACAGCAGCTGATACCTGGTAACACTTGCAATATAAACACACCAGCCTTACAGAGGGGATTACCTGCTGCAGAGAACCAAGATTTATATAGTGCTTTGAGCAATGGCAACCTCATTGAGCTTCCTAGGGTAAGGAATCTGAAGGTCAAACCTCTTTTGGATATATTGATAGGACTGTTTAAAAAGCAATCCTCATTGTTTCACAAAGATACCTTATAATGTTAAAGGTCAATATGGATGGAAATGTAAATGAGAAACTGTATACATCTCTTTAGAAGAAGAATATCAAAAGGTTGCGTGCCACCTGAAGCCTTGTCTCAGAGCCCTGGGGAATCTACCATTCTTTCCTTCAGCAAATATTTGTTGAGCCCCTCCTGTGTGCCAAGTACTGGTCCAGATGTCAGAGTTGGAGTAGTAAATAAACAGCAAGGTGTACTCCATCAAGCTATTACCTGGTTAGTTCCACATAAGGGAACATCCTGGAACAAACCATCAGCACATCTACTCTGAAAACCAATTATTAGTTTAAAAAAATTAAAATTAAAAAATATATATTAGCTTGTTTACATGAAATTTCTAAATCTTGTTTGGTGAGAAATTATTCTGCTTCTCATTTAAAATTTTATTGACCCATTTTTAGTTTCCTAGCTGCTAAAACAAATACCATACAATGGTTGGCTTAACAATAGGAATTTATAGGCCCACAGTTTCAGAGGTTAGAATGGAAGGCTTGCTTCTACCAAAGTTCGTTATCTTCTGACTGTCTGGAAATCTTTGGGGGTCCTTGGCTTTTCATGGCAAGCTCATGGCAGCATCTTCACCTTTTTCATCTGGTTCTGTTAACTTTCAGCTTCTGGCTACTCCCCATGGCTTCTTTTTCTGTGTCCAATTTACTTTGCTTATAAGGACTTCAGCCATATTGAATTAAGTCTCACCCTCATTCAGTTTGGGCACACCTTATTAATAACATCTTCAAAGGTCCTATTTACAAATGGGTCCATACTCACAGGACCAAGGGCTGGGAACTGAACTTGAAACTGAATTGAATTTCAATCCCCAACAGACCCATAGGAAGAAATGAGAATGTAGAGAAAAAGTTTGGCAATTTATAAGCAGTATGAATATATGAGAAATATTTGTAAGGTAAGGTTTGAAGAGGACTATATAACAAGAAGCCCCATCATAATTCCATGCCCAGAGTTCACTGCTTAAGATGCTAACAAGCCTTTAACAAGGGAGAGAGTGGTGAAAATGATGGCCAAGATCCATAGGGCCAGAACTCTGAAGCTGTTTACATAAGTATTAATGAACTTAGCTTCCAGGTATGGAATGTACAAAGTATAAAGTTCAAATTCATTTGTGAAATGAAACAATGCTTTCGCTTACTATTGACCACATAGCCAATGTAGTGGCTTGGAGCTATGTACCCCAGAAAAACATGTTCTTAAACTTAATCCATTCTTGTATATGTGAAGCCTTGCAAATAAGACCTTTGATTAAACTACTTCAGTTAAGGTGTGGCCCAACTGAATCAGGATGAGTCTTAATCCTATTACAGGAGTCCTTTATAAGCAGAATGAAATTCAGACACACAAGAGAAAGCCACAGGAAGAGGCTGGAAGACAACAGAACCCAGATGAGCTGTTAAGAGGCTGCCATGTGCATTGCCATGTGATAGAAAAGCCAAGGTCCAAGAATCACTGGCAGCCAGCCCCAGAATTCCACAGTCTTCTGAAAGGAAGCACTGCCTTGATCACGCCTTGATTTTGAACTTCTAACCTCAAAACTCTGAATCAATAAAATTCTGTTGTTTAAGCCAACCTATTGCATGTTATTTGTTTTAGCAGCCAGGAAATTAAAATAGCCCTATATACTAATGGCCATATTAAAGACCAGGTCTTTCAAATATACCCATAGTTTGAAGGTCAAACACATAAATAAAGACAGTTAAGAAATGTGTTCATTCTTTTCTTACTAAAGGCACTATTGTGTCATTGCTCCTAGATAGATATTTGCAGTCATAAATCAAATATAAATAGATTCATGGGGGGTAGGGGAGCATTTTTCTGCCATAATTACCTCACTTAACATTTTCCTTATATATGATTAGAAATGCTAAAATAAAATGTCAAGTATGTTTTGAAAATTGGAACATAAAATAAGCAGCTGGTGACATTATGGTCTTAATGTAGCAGAATAGGGTTTTCTTTTCTTTTCATTCCCTTCTTGTCTTGCCTCCTCACTCTTCCCTGAGTGGAGCAGAGGGATTTTAGGTAAAAAGAAAGCTAGCCAGAAAATTTTCAGCATAATAACTGTATCAGTCAGGGTAGACAAGATTATGCGGTAGTGATAAATGCCCCCAAGATCTAGGTGGCTCACAGCCACAAAGATTTATGCCTTAATCATGCTAGATTTGTCCACTGGCATTTGCAGGAGTCTCTACTCCATGTCCTCTTCAGTACCCAGACTGAAGGAGCAGCTGCTATCTGGAATAATGCTGGTCTCATGGGAAAGGAGTGGTTGAAACATGAACTGACTTCTAAAGCTTCTGCTAAAGTGACACACACCAATTTCACATTTTGTTGGGTGATGGAAGTCACATGGTCCACCAGTGGGATGGGGAAGTATAATTCTTCCCTAGGGAAAAGGGAAGCAGATACTGGTAAACAATACACTCTACCACAATAAGGCATCGAAGATTTTCTATGAAAGGCAACTTATTTAAATAAAATAAAGTTTTGTTGTGTTCTAGAAGTTTCACTCAAAGTGTCTATGGCAATGAACAACATAGAAGGAACTGAAAGTCAACTCCTAAATAGAACTGAACCCCTGGAAGAGAGAAAGGACTAAATTAAAAAAAAAAAAAAAAAAAAAAAAAAAATCACAAGTCACTAGGGAGGGAAAAGATAGATAACTAGGAAGGAAAGGATTCTAAAATGCCCAACTCTTTCAAAGACTGCCAGTTACACCTCAAATATATGTAATTCCTTTTTGTATTAAAATTGAATGTTTATTAGAGGATATAGTCTCCCATAACAAAGATAATTCCAAGTATACTTGCAGCTGATACAGCCATGACACCTAAATTCTGGCCAAAGGGATGTGAGCACAGGTAACGTATGGCAGCTTGCATGATATTCCCAGAAAGAAAGGAGACTGGTGTTGTCCCTGTTCTTTATCCCATCCTTTGTCCTGCTACCTTAAAAACAGTGTTGCCACCTTGGATTTTGAGCCTGAGTACTACACCCTGGAAAGGCAGAACTGAGAGTTGGAGAAGCCTGGGCAGGCAGAAGTGTCTTGTTCTGTTACAAGTCTTTCTGTACTATTTGTTATGGTGTATATTGATTTGATTTTAAAATATTTAAATTAAGAAAAGAAAGTAAAGGTGGAATTAGAGAATCATCCATAAAGGAAGGTGGATTTGAACTGGGTCTTAAAGAATCCGTAGAATTTAGATAATCAAAGTAAAAGAGCAGAAAGGGGGGAATTAAAGTAAGCTGACATTTGTCAAGCATCTAATAATAATTTGCAATTTCTGAGATTTTTCTGTTTACCATGCACTTGTGCTAAACCCTTTATTTTATTCAATTCTTGCAGCAACCCAGAAATATCAACATTATCACCACTTTCAGATGAAGAAACTGAGGTTTAAAAAAGAATTTTAAAACTTTCCCAGGGTTTTACAGCTTGTAACTGGTGAATTATGGTTTAACTCCAGGTTTGTTTGAGATAGAGATTCTTCTATTTAAATAAAGTCAAAATAAACAAAGGCACTCTGGAAGAAACGTACCTGATATTTTTTGAAACAGTGATCTACCAGAACAAAATTCAATAGAATTCATAACTGGCAAATGCTCTCTGAATTAAATTTGAATTTAATATTAACTTTAAAAGAATACAATTACAAGGATATATTTGCAACCAAAATAAAAATCACATAATCCATTCCAAAATCAAGTAAATATATTTTTTAAATTATGTGCATTTAAAAATTATTTATACTACTGTTCTTTTCTTATGTAGAAAATTAATTTGACTGTACTCTAAATGAAGCACATTTTTAGATTTAGGAGAATTATACAATACTTACATTTCAGATATATATTTTATATCATGCTCATTTAACCATCTCCATTATCCTATCTAACATTGGAATGGCACCTGTTTATGCAATGTGGTTTGCGAACAACCTATTACTCTGATGTACTTGGATTTAACAATACAACATAAATATATAAACATTTCAGAAAACAATCTAGTTCTGCCTAATGGAATGCTTTGTCATAGTTACGAACTTCAGTTCCCAAAATTTTCATCAATGGGAGAAATGGCTGCTGAATTTGTGGTTTTCAGACTTTCATTCAAATAAGTAAATATAATTCTATATAATATCCCAAATACAATATACATTATATGCTTCTTAAGAGAACTTTAATTACAGAGTCTGCCTATAAAAGTAAACCTGCAATTGTCTAATATTGGGATGCTTCCATGAATAAAAGAGCTGAATGAAATTAGAAAAATTCCACATTTTCTCACTTTAAAGCCATGCATTCTCCAGAAAAAGAAGATTGCAAAGAACATTTATGCTTTATCTCAATATGAACTCAGTACCTAAAACAAATTTTAAAACTCAAAGAAATTACTGAAAATTATCCATATTTGACATAAGGTTCAACAAAGTATAGTTATCAAATGCCAAGTTCTATGATGGGGCAATGGTATAGATTGAAAATACATTGCTTTTCATTGTTATAATCTTTTAAATTCCACACCAGAAACTTTTATATAACCCTTTAATATCTGTTTCTTGTCTAAACTGAATTGTTTTCATAAACATGAATAGCTTTTCCATCTAGTTTCAACAGTGTTAATACCTTAGGGTTCATGTTTTTCTTTATTCAGACCTATGAAAGTAAAAGCTTTTGTTCATATTCACTGTGAAAAATCTTTTTAGAAGACTTGTAAGAAGGTCATGACAACACTCTATATTTCTTGATTTGAAAACAGCAAATCACCCTATTCAACATATGTATTATAATACTCAGTTATTCTGATAAAATATATTTCTCCACCTTATATCTTTTGTCATTTCTTATACTTCTCCCACTCCAAAGAAACTCACTGAATAGACTAAAGTAAAAAATCAGACATAAGATTCTGCTTTGGGCATCATGTGAACACATGCACATTCTTTCTCTGGGTGTTTCTTACTGCACCAACCAATTGGAGTGTACCAACCAATAACTAAGACTCACACTAACATATATGGGTGCTGCACAAATCCAATTTATCAAAAGGCATTGTTCATGATTTCAAAAAGCATTTGGGACTTTTTTCATGCTATGTAAACCAGTGAAAAAATCTAATCAAAGTTGCCTTTGACCCAATCAAAATAGTTTACAAATATAATGTTTGTTCACTTCCTCTTCTCCAGTTACGCAGATTTAGACATTCAGATCATTGCCGCTGACAATTCTTTACTGAATGAAGTGTTCTCTACCAGCCTGCAGAATGTATTCCTGCCACACCTCAAAGTTGGTGGAAGTTCTATGTTTGTAAAATATAAACTTGAGATAAAAGCCAGACTCCCTACAATCATCAAACTTACACGTACTTCTCACAACACAACCTGGATTGAGTCCTTCCATTGTTTCTCTTTATACTCTATCTGCCACTGACCCACTTTGTAATTTTTAAAATAAACAATTAGGAGAAAGAACAGTAGAGAAATCCCTAATGAGACTAATACAAGCTAATGATAAAGGCTAAGTGATACGGAGGGCCTGCAGCAGAGCAAAAGGATGAGTCTGTTACAGAGAAATAAGTCCAAAGTCACCAAGGATAAATGTAAAACACATAAAGCTGGGGGTGATGGTGGTTGGGGGATGGGGGTGCTCAGGAAAGAAAAGTTCAAAACAGGGCAGGCAGAGATATAGTTATTCTACCATCTCCTCTGAGGGCTGCTTGGCTGAAATCATGGGCAGAATGAAATTTTCCTTAATGCTAAACTCCCAGTGAATGCTCTCACACGTTGCTGGTGAAAATGTAAATTGGTATAATACTTTTTTTAAATGACTGGCACCCAGAACCTTTAAAATATTCAAAAACATAGGTCCAATTGTTCCAATTCTAAAAAACCTATCTTAAGGAAACAATCTTAAATAAGGGAAACAGCATCACACCCAAAGATGTTCTTTAGAGACGATCTATAATTAACAAATGAAAGAATAACACAATAATAGAACCATTAAACAAATTACCATTCCCAATGGAATAAAGCCATTTAAAGTGAGACACCTGTCCCCTCCAAAAAAAAAATAGAAAAAAAAAGAATTTATGTTGAGCGAAAATTCAGGAAGATCAAGCAGTGTCAAACAAGCTAACAGGATAAGACTATGCACAGGCAAAATGTGAAAGGTGTACACTGTGGTTCTTTTGGTGGTGAGCAAAAGGTACCTTTTTTCCATTTCTTCTACTTTTCTGTATATATTTGTCTGTAAAGAACATATATTACTCTGCAATGAAGAAACATCTTACAAATTTTATTTTAAAATAAATAAATGAGATAACCATGTATAAAAAGTTAAGCAAGGATAAAGCCCAAGAAGGAAGAAGACAGACAAAGTGATTATTTTTCCTTCTTCCACCAGCTAAATACAGTATACAATGTTGATCCAGCTACTGGATTTTCCTACTTCTAATGAGGGCCTGACACAACTCTATATAAAAGGATTTTTATTATTCAGTGCAGACTAGAATTCAAAGCTCAGTTGGCAGAGTGGATTAAAAGAAAAGGCTGTGCATGTTCCTCAGTTTATCAGCAAATCCGCAGTGACATTATTTTATTTTTTCCTCTACCCATGAATACTAAGAACTTCAGCTGTGCAAGTCTCTATTACATTGAACCGGCAGTCTCAGGGACCATCTTTATAATCCTCTTCAGGTGGTGGGCAGCTCAGTTTTGCAGTAAGGTAAATACTTTACTATTTACTACTAAGGCTGGTGGGTCAGCCAAGAGACAAGAGTTACATGAGCAATTCTTTTGCATAATGACTAAGAAAGGGTGTGTGGATGTGAATAAATAAAAGAAAAATTCTATTTTATTTCTTTCTAGTGAAAGATGCAGAGGTTAGCCACAATGTGAACATCAAAGTCAGTAACTATTAAAGGCTGAGAACACCAAGAGATGAGCGAATTCTGTTAGTAAAAAAAAATTTTAACAGCAAAACTTACCTTCAACAAATGGAAGCCAATGTCCTCTTTATTCTACCCATCTTCCTTTCTCAATACCTTTTACAAAGTTCTATGGCACCACATCACATTTCCGAAATACAGCCTCTATCAGACCATTTCAGGTCATAATTAGTTTCCTTTGGTGTGGGGTTATTCTGTCTACTCAAAATGCTTATTTCAAAACCAGGACATATATATTGGGTTGACTCATTTTTTCTTTACTCCTGCTACTAACCCAGAAAGCACTTATCTATTTTATTAAAAAGCATTATTTTCTAATTCAGTGACTAGAATGCCAGAAGTTATAGTGCTTTCTTGTCATTTTCTTAGGACCTCTCTGAGAATGTAGACAATTGATACAAAGGAAAAAAATAACAGATATTTCCTATAAAGGATTATTTCATACTTGTTATAGTGCCTAACAACATGAATGCTCAAAAAATCTTTAGTGAGTCAATGAAAGGTATCTTGCATTGTTCTAAAATCACTTTATGGGCAAGCACTCATGCCTTATAAACTCTTTGGAATCTTCCAGCACACGGCGCAGTCATGGGCCAATGATAAATAGTTGATCCATATTTTTAATTGAATAATACAAAAAAAATTTTTTTAAAGTAAACATATAAAACCTGCTAAGCAAGTTTTTGCAAGCTGCCCAGGAATAAACTTAACTCTTTGCATACCTCTAATGTCCAATTGACTCTCACAGGTTGACGTTCAATACTCCCGTTCTGAATGTAATCGCATACCGTGACTTCCCACTTATATCAGCTTAAATTGCCGATGTAACACCCAAATGAACTTCGGTATTAATGATTGAAAATTATGATTCATATTATGCCCATCCTGCTCCCCTCTTTGTGTGAACTTACTTAGTGTAATAGACATACTCAGCCACCCTTAAAAGGAAATGCATTAGCCCCAAGACAGTATTGAACTAGAAGGTACATAATTGAAGCAATCAATAATCACTTTGCATTGGTATTCCACCAGAAGCAAAGAAACTATTTTCAAATCTGACTTTTTGGAAAAGGTAATGATAAAGCAGATTCTACTGACATTTAAAGTAGGTCTTAAACCTCCCAAAACAATTTTGCCTGTAAGGGAGTAGTGGTGCAATAAATATGGAACCACTTAAATATATAACATAAAGCATGAGAATAGCTCATGTAGTCATTCACAGCAGCAGATAATTTCTCAAGGTTCTATGAGAAAACTAACAAGCTAAATAACTTAGTTAGTGATGCTGCCACAGAAGGTTCTAGGCAAATACCACCCATCAATAAGAAGCAGAACTGGGAATGAAGTTTGTCTAAGAATACATGGGAAGAAAGGAAAACAATAAAAACAATCCAGCTGGACAAGGAAGACTTGAATAAAACAACTTGGTGGAAAGATAAGTGTACCAAGGATATTGGCATTCCTATTAGATTTGAGGAACAAAATTTACACTTTTCAAATTACTTCAGGAAGTAAGGTTTATGTGAAAATTACAGACTCAGTCTCATCTTTGGTTCTTTTAGATGGCCTGATCAGCCCAGAGCTTTGCTTCTATACTGCTGGGCAACAACACACTCATGCTCATGCTCAGCCTCCCCAGAAAAGCCTCTCCACACTGTCCCTAAACACTCCCCAGTCATCTTTTTAGTTTTGTGACCTCACATCCTAGTTTCCTCCCCCTCTCACTCACTCCTCTCTCCCATCCTTGCCTCCTTGCTGCTCTTAGAGCAATCCAGTGCCCTTTGAATCTTTGGTCCTTTGCATTTATTATTCACTCTGACTAGATTATTCTTCATGTTTCCAGCCAGCTTGTTCCCTCACCTCCTGCTCAGATAGCATCTTCCCAGTGAGACCCTCTCAGAGGCTCCTATTTACTATGGACTCTCCAAAACACACACACACACACACACACACACACACACACACACACACACACACACCACATTCCCTACCCGCTCGTCTCTGCTCTGTTTCTATTATTTGTGTCATCTTCTAATATATTCAGAGGCATACTTACTGAGAAGCTAATGAATCTTAAGCTTCAAGTCCCTTCACTTCTAAGGATCAGCAGGCTCTCCTCAGGTGAACCTGGAGGGGGTGGGAGCAGCCTCAACCACTACTGGAGGCAAGGACTGTCCTTTGCCTGGGGTCACTGTCTGCAAGCACTAGCTCCATATCCACCTGACTCCCAGGGATAACTGACCCTCACCTTTGACCCCCAGAGAATGAATGAGATGTCCTCCCCTTACTGCTTGGGAGCCTTAGTTTTCCAAAGCTGTTATCACAAATACCAGAAACTGGTTTGGCTTAAACAAGTATTTACTGACTCACGGTTTTGAGGCTAGGAGAAGTCCAAAACTGAGGTGTCAGCAAGCCAGTGCTTTCTCTCCAAAGTATGTAACATTCTGGTGCTGGCTAGCAGCCATCCTTGGGGTTCCTTGGCTTATGTCCCTGCCTCGAGTCATAAGGCAATGGCCTATCCTTTCTCTTACAGTTTCCATTCACTTCCGGCTCTGCATGGCTTTCTCTGACTCTGGCTTCCAGTTTCTTTCTCTTTATAAGGCCTCCGGTAAGCCTGATAAAGACCCAACCTCATTTAACTGACCCACACCTTAATTTAAAATAACATCTTCAAGATCTTTGTACAATGGGTTCACGCCAAAAGGAATCCAGGTTAAAATAAGAACATGTCTAGCGGGCTCTTTGCATCTGCATAGTTTGCAGAATTCCCTTTCTGTCTCAGCTACAGTCATGGTGCCCATGAAAAGCTTCTGGTGAAGGGGGTCAAAAAAAGAAGGTTCTGAAATTCATCCTTGACTGCACCCACCCTGAAGAAGATGGAATCATGGATGCTGCCAATATTAAGCAGTTCCTTCAAGAAAGAATCAAACTTAATGGGAAAGCTGGTAATCTCAGTGGAGAGGTTACAACCATTGAAAGGAGCAAAAGAAAGACTACTTCTTACAAAGAGCTGCCTTTTTCTAAAAGGTATTTGAAATATCTCACAAAAATATCTGGGGAAGAATCATCTGTGTTATTGGTTGCATGCAACTGCTAACAGCAAAGAAAGCTATGAATTAAACCTACTTCCAAATTAACCAGGACTAAGAAAAGGAAGAAGATGATGATTAAAACTCTTATTATACATGAATATATATAATTTATTTATATATTTTTTGTTTTATTTGCCTTCCCCATATCCCAATATCTATCTTTCCTCTCTCTCCGTCTCTCTCTCTCTCTCTCTCTCTCTCTCTCTCCCTCTCTCTCTCTCTCTCTCTCTCTCTCTCTCTCCCTCTCTCTCTCTCTCTTTCACACACACACACACACACACACACACACACACACACCACATCAGGATATAAACTCCTCCATTAAGGCAAGAATTTCTGTTGTTTCATTCACTGCTATCTTGCTATCTTCCCAGTGCCTAGAAGAGTGCTTAGAACATAGCAGTCTCTCATTAAATATTAATGGAGTGGGTGACACGGTGAGGCTAATTGTTTATTGTAACTATCAACTGATAACATATTGTTAAGGGTTTATTTTCACATAGACTTAGATAACAGTGCCAAGTCAAAACGTAGATCAAACCTTATCTCTCTAACTAGAACAGCAACTGTCAATGTTTCATAGAATGAAGTTCTATATCCTTTTTACCCATTTGTGAAAATTACTGTGTAGGGGCAGGGAGTAGAATGAGGTATAGATGAAAAAAGAATGGTGGATGGTCACAGTTGTTGAAGCTGGGTGATAGATTCACAGGAGTACATTAAAACTACTCCATTTACATTGTATACACTTGAAATTTTCCACTATAAAAAGGTTAAAGAAAAACCTTACATTGAAGTTTCTTTCCTAATCAAACCGGAAAACAAAGGGAAAGAAGTGTATCAATTTTCATGGTAGCTTAAAGGCTATTTGAGATTTGATGTCTTTCTCAGGTTTGCTCAGAAAAACAACCATTAGAAGTCAGAATTCCCCCAGGTAAACTTCAGTGGCTTCTCTTACCATGGTCAAGGTCATGAAGCTGTCAAGGTATGAAGCCAATCTGTAAAAAAAACTGCATGTTTGGAGGGAGAAGTGTGGATCACAGGCCTTGGAAACAGTAAAGAGATGCCACTCCCAACAGCGGTGAAAGCAGGTAAAGAGGGTTGTGTACACCTGCACCAGCCTCCCTGCCTCCGCTGCCTAGAAGGGGACAATAGACCTGATTACATGCCCAGCTGTGGAAAGCCAGCTCCCTCCTCGACTCATGTCTCCAAAATATAGCCAATCGAGGACTCCAGCAATAGCTAAAATTCTTTACAAATAATGATGGATTTTTGCATTAGAAAAACTTTTTTGGAATGCTGAAATAATCCAGAAACAAAGAAAAGTCAGTGCTGGGTTTCTGATACCCTTTTTAGATGTTTACAATCTTCAAAATTCACAATATACATGATTTTTACACAAGAAATTTTGTCTCTCTTACAGCATGCTGATCATTAAACCTCGTTGATGTGCTTTTTATTTATTCAAAATATGGAATGTTTTTAAGGGATTGGGAGAAGTTCTAGCTTCATAGTTGCAGGAAAACATATTTCTTTTATAATAGGCTACAAGTATATACCACTTCTCTTACCTCCTTAAATATGATCAATTAAATTTAGAAGAGATACTAGTACTAAATGCTTCTACTCTGACCTCCAATCCATTTGCCTGCCACAATTTACCAATCCACTGAAGCCCTAACTTGAGTAGAAACAGATATATCATATTTAGGCTCATTTAAGCCCTTGATTCCTTGGCTAATTATTACACAGCAGATGACTAACCTAAAATTCTCAGGAAAAAAAAAAACATTTAAGCTGGAAGTTTTATAAAGGCTGGTGACTAGCAACAATGTAAGGGTTTTGCTGTATCTGCTGTACACCTTACACATTTGTTATAAACAACTGCAGAAAAATAATAAGCAAATGGAAGATGACATTGGTTCAATAAAAAGGCTTTTGCCTATCTGACAGAATAGAGCTTTCCTCTTCCCATTCTCAAAAATCTTTTGAAATCATAACTGACATTAGATGCTCAGGTAGCCATGCTTCTGACACTTAAAAGCATTCAGATGAACAGTTCCAAGGGTATAGAGTAAGTCAATTGGAAGCACTAGAGCATAGCTGCAGAAAGCAGGGAGGAAACCATGGCTGGTCAAGCCTGATGAGGTGCCACTTTGAGGGATAGGGGGATTGGGTTTGGCTGTGTCCAATACCAGAAAAGGTACTAGATTTGAAAAGTCCAAAAAGGGGGCTTTTGATAACTTGACAACTGATGTACTTAGCATTCCTAGCCTTAATGCTGCAAGACTTCAGTCTCAGCCTTTATCATCACATGGCAATCTCCCCTATGTCCATCTGTGTCTCCTCTCTCCTTTTTATAAGGACACCAGTCATTTTGGATTAAAGGCCCAACTACTCCAGTATGACCTCTTTTCATTTTGAGGTTTTTAATAGACTTTATTTTTCAGAGCAGTTGTAGGTTACAGAAAAATTACTCTGGAAGTACAGAGTTCCCATACCCTCGCACACATATATACAATTTTCCCTATTATTTGTATTTTGCATAAATAAGGTACATGTTTTACAACTGATGAACGAATATGATTAGAATTTTTTTTAAGTGAGAGGTAGGGATCTGGGGGGCCAGGCCACCTGTCTCACAACATGATCACTATACCCAAATATGTATTTTATGTGAGCACACAGCAAGGCAAGCGGGGTAGAATTATATTAACTAAAGTCCATAGTTTACGTTAGGTTTCATTCTTTGTGTTGTATGTTTCTATGGGATTGGTTGTGTTTTTTGTCATTTTTACTGTGATAACATATATAAAACATAAAATTAACCATTTTAACCACTTTCAAATATACAATTCAGTAGTATTAATTATACTTATAATGTTGTGCTACCATAACCACCATCCATTACCAAAATTTTTCCAACCCCCAAACATGAACTCTGTACACATGTACACATTAGGCAATGATTTCCCATTCCCCTCCACAACCCCCACCCCTGGTAACCTGTAATCTACTTTCTGCCTTTATGAATTTGCATATTCAAATTATTCTGTATAAGCGAACTCAACAATATTTGTCCTTTCGTGTAGTAAGACCTCATTTTAACTAATTCATTCCGCAAATACCCTATTTCCAAATACGGTTACATTTGCAGGTACTGGGGTTTGAGATTTTTAACATATCTTCAACACAATTCAACCTATAACACATGGCAATCATTTGGTATTAGCTGCTTTGAATGTGATGCTAAGAAAGATTCTAAAGCTACATCTACATCTGGGCTCTGTGCCTTGATGGCTTGGTTATGTCTCTCTTCAGAGAGACAGAAAAAGAGCTGAGAATAAAACTCCTAGTCCAAAGTCTATTCTATTGAAGAGTACACCGCCTTCCCAAGTATGAAGAAGCAAGTTTGGTAAGCTATAAAGTGGAATTTACTTTACATATCCCTTCCAAATTCTAGTCCATAGAAAAGGAAGTGACCTGGGAGGAGAAAGGTGGTAGGGGCAGTAAGTTTTGGAGTATCTTCCTCAACAAAACTAGAATTATTTAAGTGCAGTGAGCATTTGATAAGGATGAGCTCACAAGAGAAGAGATGGCAGAGAATTATAAAAGCATGAGGTCACCATCAGGAAAACAAAAGAGACAAGTAAGAGAAAAAAACATCCATAACAAATAAGAGAAAAAGCACCCATAACACGCTTTTTAAGAACTTGAAGGGACCTTAGAAATTTCTTATTACCTTATGTTTTAGTTTGCTAAAGTTGCTGAAATGCAATATGCCAGAAATGGGTTGGCTTTTACAATGGGGATTTATTAACTTAAAAGTTTACATTCTGAGGCCATGAAAATGTCCAAACCAAGCCATCAACAGATGATGCTTTCTCCCCAAAGACTAGCTACTGGTGATCTGGGACTCCTCTGTCACAAGGCAAGACACATGGCAATGTCTGCTGGTCTCTCCCTTCTCTCTCGGCTTTTGTTGCTTCTAGCTTCTGGCTTCAGTGTCTTCCTCTCTGTTTCTGTGGTTTCTCTCTGTTTTCTGTGTGTCCTTCTCTCTCAGTGTCTCCGGCTTTTCCCTCTCAGCTTCTCTGAACTTCATCTCTTATAAAGGACTCCGTAAGAGAATTAAGACCCACCTGGGGCATGCCTCAGCTGAATAACCTAATTAAAAGGTCCTACCTACAATAGATTTACACCCACAGGAATGGATCAGCTTTAACAACTTGATCTTTTCTGGGGTAAATACAGCTTCAAACCATTACATCTTATATTATGTATGAAAATTTATAGAGGCTCTGAATATGTTATCTTACTCCAGAGAGGATTTAATTTCCTTCTGAAAAGCAGTTAGACCAAAAGCAGATCCAATTATGAGTTGAGATGCTTTGAGACAAGGCTTCATCTTTGAGAGGGCTGGACTAGTTCTGATTTGCCCTTAATCCTACCATCTAATCTTTCAAAAGTCTCAGCTCAGGCATTTCCCATGGCACCTCCTCCTTGGTGGGCTCTGAACTCCAGCTTTTGTCTCCCTAAGCCCATGAGGAAGCTGAAAATTCTGGGTTACCACTTTCAACTCAGCCTCTCAACCCTGCTTAAAACCAGCAAAAATCTAGAGGAAAAGCAGCAAAGAATTTCAGGATTACCTCGATGTGCTTTCCTTCTTTCTGTCTTGGTCTCTCAAGTTCTGGCTACCTTGGCTGCTTTCTGATGACTTCAAACAGCTATTTGTGTATTTTAGTCAACTTCATATCTGTTCTTAGCAAGAGGATTGATCTGTTATAAGCTTTTCATCACAGTTAGAAGCAAAAGTATATTTTACTTCTAATAGATTCATTTTCCACTATTGAATGATACAAACATTTTAATAACATTCAAAAATACAAGAGGAAAGAAATCACCCAAACTCCTACCATCTTCACATACCAATATTAGTGTTTTGGTATTTGGTATTTCCCGTAAGGTACTTCCTTAAATTCTTTTCTCCCATGCGTTTGGGTAGGCCTTTTTACTTCACTGTAATAATCATATCAATACAATTTCATATCCTAGTGGGAACTCTAAGGAAAAATATACAAAACTTTTTAGATCTAAAGAGTAGGCAGTGTGAGGATTCAAACAGCCAGGTGTAGTCTGTGATACCAATGATTTTATGATCTGGTTAATGAGGCCAAATATACACACTTAAATGGTTTCAAATTACTGATGAGGCAAAATCTATTCCCTAACTGCTCACCCTAGTAACAAACAACAATGAAATTTTCAGTGTTTTCTTAAACAAGGGGTCCCAGGGAACTTTAAACCTAAAAACTGTATATGCAACCAAACATCAAAAAACAAAAATAAATGGATTTTCTCAGGCTTTTTACTTAAGTTTCCATTGCTTCTAGAAATCTATAAAACTGTTTTCTACCCACATTTTATTTATAATATCTTCCTAGTAGTAAATATTCTATGTGTGTTTGTGAGCCAACCAGCTGGCTTTTTGTGGACCTTTATATCTGGTTAATTTAAAATTGAGCCACATGGTACTAAGTGGACCACAGTTCCCACTTCTGATGAGCTATTTTCCCGTGAAGTCAATGTCCTAAAGATAGACTTTCAAAATAGGGATTTCCCACTTCTATGTTGTGGAAGAAATTATTTAAGTTGTAATATATTTTTTCCAGATAAACGGAGTCAGCACTTTCTAGTGTCAATGTTTAATCCCTCTTCACCCTTAGGTACTAAATTCACTCTTGTCCTAGAATCAAGGCAGTCCAGCATGGTGCCCTGGGTGCCATTCTTCAGATCAGAGAGGACCAGTAGGGGCTCATGACATTTAACGTCCTGCCAGACCCTAAGAGTAGCTATCTTCAGGGAGGTCTCCCCTGCAAAAGGAGTTAAACTGCTTAGCCAACAAATCTGTAAAATATCATGTGTATTTTAACCTGGGTAGTATTTATGAATCTAACGGTTTCCTAAAAGCATAGTATAAAATTACGAAAAAATATTTGGGGCAAATTCATCCTTCCGAATAAAGGGACTCAGCTGTTTCTATTTACCCAAATTTCTGTATAGGTAAAGCAAGATTGGATATGAAGTTTATGTTCCAAAGAAAACACTACTAATAATATATTGAGTTATATAATATCTATCATAATCAACACAAAAAAATTAAAGAGCCCATTAAGAAAAATAAATAACAAATCACAAAGTTGAGGGATGTTTTGTGTAAGTCACAGAGGACCTTCAATTGCCCTGATGTTTTTTATTAAGCAGCTCAAGGAAGTGATACTTGTTTTGCTCTTATTTTGTACTATCTCTGATTTCTTCAAAATGTGTATAAAGTAGCCCTTTGACAATCTTATGTCCATGTTCCCAGACAATCATAAATTCTTCAATTTCTTAACACAGAATTGTTTTTGATAATTCCCACTCTCCTCCAAATCATGTTTTCATCAAAACATGTATGCTGAACAATTCTTCACGTCACTGAAGTTTTAATCCTTCTCACTCAACGGTCATTTTCATACACACACACACACACACACACACACACACACACAGCTAATGCAGTGTGAAAAGTAGAAAACAACAGAACTTTAAAACTAATTGAGACACAGGAGCTGGACAGTTGTCTAGGCTCGCTGGGAAACAAATGATGAACTGTCATCAACCCTCCTTTGCCCAATCCCAAATCATACCTTTTCAAATGTCACCCACTCTCCTGTATCCAACCCCAAATCACACCTTTTCAAATTCAGAATAAAGTGCATGTCATGAACCTTGGGAATCCAACAGAAATTACCGCAAACTGCGAATGTCAAATCCTTGAAGGACAAAGATCAATTGTTATCAACTATTCGGTAATGATGTGAAGCTTGCAGTATGGCATATAAATATTCGTGGAAAGGCTTTAAAAAGCCATTAGTGGGACTCTGGTGGCTTCAAATGGAAACATTTAACATTCAGAAAACAATAATATTGTGGAATTATCAAAAGTTTCACTCTGAAAAATGGCTTGTACAAGTGGAGAGGATCAACTAAACAAGCCTTAGAGATTCTAAATCAAATCTTACTCTTCATTATGCAGGTTGTATCTTTGAGGGATCATGTTAGTGGGTGGTCTGTTTAAGATTAATATACTTCTGACACAGAAGAGCAAGACTTTTATTCTACCCGTATTTATAGCAGACTTATTTCCATAAGTAATTTTTTTGTAAATCTGACATTTTAGTGCTTTTAAAACCTTTCTACTGGTACAGTACCCAAGGAAAAAAATAGGACAATTTTTTAAAAAGCTCTTTAGAGAAACCCAAGTAGAAAAGCATTGAAATGTAACAACAATTATCATTTATTACAGCACAAAATAAACATAGATTTCCATAGCTGAAATCAGAGTCTAAGCTAGGAAAAAAGCTTGAGCAATGACCAGGAAAATGTCATTCTTTATATATAAAATTCTTCCTATTTCTTTAAGATTTTCAAAGGATCATAGCATAATCAAAGCACATCACAGAAAGAAATGGGTGGCAAATGCATATAATGAAACAAAATTCTAGTCCTATAGATAGTAACAATATAGGAACTGTTAACAGATAGTATCAGGCTTTTCTCGATGGCTCAAAGACTCGACCAAAATGCCTGAACCTGACAAACTTGTTTATTACCTAGAATGTATTAAATATTTAAAAATCCAAAGACATACATAAAGAAAAATATCTCTGGTGTAGACAGAAAAAAACTGAATGGCTTGCACTGCAAGAGAAGGAATGCTTTTCTTTGCCAGTGTTTGCAGGACCGGAATATTTTGAAAAAACATCCATGCCCAAGCTTCAAAAAAACGAAAAATCATTCTGAACATTCTGAACTCTCTCTGATGCTTTTTGCATTTGACAACTGTCAAATATCAAGGACTGAAGGACAAAAGTAAAGGGTAGCAGGGAGAGAAAGAAACACATCCCAGCAATTTGTTTAGGCTTTGCTATACCCCACGTTGATCAGAATACACATGAAGACAACAGTCTTTCTCTGTTGATGAAATAAGGGGCAGAATTGAGTTTAAAAAAGCATGGGGGAGGGAGGGTGGGAACGGGGGTTGAACATGGTCTTAGGGAGCAGGATTTTTTTTAAACTTGGGGACTTTCGCATGACAGTTGGTTAGTTGTTACAAAGTAAGGAGTCTAATATTGAATCTCCTAAGGTTTATATCACAATATACAGCATTCCAGGAAGTCTGTGTTGGAGCAAGTCAGTTCAGCCATCTAAGCCTCAGTTTTGCATCTATATAATGAAGAAATGAGATTGTCACTGTCTTCAGTCCCAAAGCTAAAAGGCCTTCAACATATAAACAGAAAACTCTTGCAGATGTATACACAAGTCTAGTTTTTACCATTGTCCTTCCAAGTCAAAACAATTGCTTGGATTCACTTCCTCAGCAGCCTATCCAAAGTAATACATGCAATTCATTTATGAGCCTCATAAGTGAAGTATACTAGGTGGAAAATTATCTACTTGGATTATGCAAGCAATTAACCAGCTTTGTCAATTGAAATAATGACAGCTATTAATCATATCTTTTAATTCTTCCTTATTTTTTAATCTGTTATGATTATTCTTATACCAATTTCCTGATCTCTTTACTTTCTCTCAATCATTTTTTTTCCTTCAGAAAATCCTAACTAAACTCTTCCTGACCTTCTTTATACTGGATAATTTCCCCCCTTGAAACTCTCACTTTGTTGCATTTCAGTATTCTAGTTTCCTGATTCTGGCTCCCTCTTCTTATTTTAACTACTTTGCTTTCAAGGATCTAGGCAGACATAAAATAAAATAATTTACCCTCCAGCTCAATAACCTCCAAATTATAGTAGAAAACAATTTTGTTATGTGATAGAACTTGGAGGAATCTTACAGACTATATGATGCTGCCCCAGCCCTTGTATAAGTGAGATGACTGAGGCAAAGAAAGAGTAAGGAATTGCTCAAAGCCCCACCCCAATCTGATAACTTTCTACAGTGTTCTTTGTTCTGCAATATGCAGCTCTGTTCTAGTTTGCTAGTGCTACCAGTATGCAAAACACCAGAAATGGATTGGCTTTTAGAAAAAGGGGTTTATTTGGTTACACAGTTACAGTCATAAGGCCATAAAGTGTCCAAGGTAATGCATCAGCAATCAGGTACCTTCACTGGAGGATGGCCAATGGTGTCCAGAAAACCTCTGTTAGCTGGGAAGGCATGTGGCTAGCGTCTGCTCCAAAGTTCTGGTTTCAAAATGGCTTTCTCCCAGGACGTTCCTCTCTAGGCTGCAGTTCCTCAAAAATGTCACTCTTAGTTGCCTGGGGTATTTGTCCTCTCTCAGCTTCTCTGGAGCAAGAGTCTGCTTTCAGCAGCCATCTTCAAACTCTCGTCTGTGGTTCCTGTGCTTTATTCAAAGCATCCCTCGTGGCTGTAGCTCCTCTTCAAAATGTCACTCACAGCTGCACTGAGTTCACTCTGCCTGTCAGCTCATTTATTTGGCTCCAATGATCAAGGCCCACTGAATGGGTGGGGCCATGCCTCCATGGAAATATCTCATCAGAGTTATCACCTACAGTTGGGTGGGGAGCATTTCCATGCAAACAACCTAATCCAAACGTTCCAACTTAATCCCCACTAATATGTCTGCCCCATAAGATTTCATCAAAGAATATGGCTTTTTCTGGGGGACATGATACATTCAAACCAGCACAAGCTCTATCTGTGAAATATCTTGAGTCAAGTGAAAACAAAAAACAAAATATACCAAAACATATGGAATGCAGCAAAGACAGTACTGAGAGGGAAAGTTATAGCTCTAAATGCTTACATGAAAAAAGAAGAAAGATCTCAAATCAGAGACCTAAATTCACAACTGGACAGTCTAGAAAAAGAAGAGGAAACTAAACTCAATGCAAACAGAAGGAAGAAAATAACAAAAATTAGAGTGAAGATCAATAGCATAGTTTTTTTAAAAAAAGAAAATCAATGAAACCAAAAATTGGTAATATGAAAAGATCAATAAAATTGACAAACATTTAGCTAGACTGACAAAGAAAAAAAGAGAGAGGACACAAATAGCTAAAATCAGATATGAAGCAGGGGACATTACTACCATCCCAAATAAAATCAAAAATATTATAAAATGATATTATGAACAGCTGAATGCCAACAAATTAGAGATCCTAGGTGAAATGGACAAATTCCTGGAAACACACAAACACCTACAGATGCAAGAATAAACAGAAGATCTCAACATACCAAAACCAAGTAAAAAGATCAAATCAGTAATCAAAAACCTCTTAACAAGAAAAGCCCAGGACTAGATGGCTTCATTGGTGAATTTTACCAACTATTCCAAGAAGAATTAACACCAATCATGTTCAAACTCTTCCAAAATATTGAATAGGAGGGAACAATTCCTAACTCATAACAGGCCAACATCACCCTCAAACCAAAGCCAGATAAAGGTACCACAAGAAAAGAAAATTACAAACCAATATCCCTTATGAACATAGATGTAAAAATCTTCCACAAAATACTAGCAAATCAAGTCCAACAGCACATTAAAAGAACTGTACACCATGATCAAGTGGGATTTATCCCAGGTTTGCAAAGATGGTTCAACATAAAATCCATTAATGTAATATACCACATTAACAGAATGGGGGGTGGGGGGAGATACCCAATCATCTCAAGTGACACAGAAGAGACATTTGACAAAATCAAGCAACTCTGCTTGATAAAAATGCTTAGAAAACTAGGAATAGAAGGAAATTTCCTCAACATAATCATAAAAGGCATATATGAAGAAACCATAGCTAACATCATACTCAGTGGGGAAATACCGAAACCTTTCCCTCTAAGATCAGGAACAAGACAATGATGCTCACTGTCAACTCTGTTATTCAACACTGTACTCAAAGAAGTGCGAGTCAAAGCAATACAACAATAAAAAGAAATAAAAGGCTTCCAAATTAGAAAGAAAGAAGTAAAACTTTCCCTATTTGAAAATGATATGATCCTATATAGAGAAAATCTTGAGAAATCCACAACAAAACTACTAGAGCCAACAAACAAATGCAGCAAAGTGGTAGGGTTTTAACACACAAAAATCGGTAGTGCCTCTATACATAGTCATGAACAATTGGAAGAGGAAATCAAAAAATTCCATTTACAATAGCTACTAAAAGAACCAAATATCTAGGAATAAATACAATCAAGAGTGTAAAGGACTGATGCACAGGAAACTATAAAACACTGCTAAACGAAATCAAAGAAGACCTAAACAAATGGAAGGACACTTCATCATCATGAATTGGGATCTAAATATTGTTAAGATGCCAATTCTCCTGAAAGCAATTTACAAATCCCATGCAATCCCAATCAAAATTCCAACAGCCTGGAGGTGGAGCAAGATGGCATCATAGACTGATGTGGAATTTAGTAAGTCCTCTAGAGCAACTAGTAAATAGTTTGGAGCAACTGTTGGAGGACATCTGTGACTGGTCACACATCATACACCAGCCTGGAATGAGTGGAACAGCTGAGATCACAGAATGCAACTGTAAGTAAAATCCCCACACTGTGGAGGTGGCGCCCCTCCCCCACCGGCACAACAGGCAGAGTGGCAAAACTTCACTGTGGGAGAAAGAAGTAGCCCTGTCAGCAGCAAAGGAATGTAGCTCAACCAAGCTCCAATTGCAGTTTTAATTAACAAATTTTGGCTACTGAATAAAAGTTACAAGCTCAGATAAACCCAGAGAAAATAGCAAAGGAAACCAAGGTTCCTCTCAGGAGAAAGGAGGCAAGGCAGATGGAAAAAAAAAATACATAAATAAATAAAAACAGAGGCTTTTGGAGATGGCTGAGCTCAGAACACTGGAAAATGGCTGTGTCCAAAGAAAAGGGGCACAGAGAACCAGGTAACAACACAGTCAACCAGCAAAACTGAGGGGCAGGGGACTGGCTCTGAAAAGGGGCTTTTGCTCATTTTCCTTTTTTTTTTCCTCTCATTCTAAGCAGCTCGTTAGAGAAAGCCTCAGGAATTTTCAGTTGTCGGTGCTGACCCAGGCAAGGGTGGAGTTAACAGAGTCAGAGAGACAAAGGAGGAATTCAAGTGTAGAAGATAACTCAATAAACAGTGCATCTTCCCTAAAAAAAAAAAGGTGGGGGGGGTGGGGCCCAGCTCAACTGGCTGCTCTCCCTCAGAATTCAGACCCCAGGGCCTGGGGGTAAAAAAAAAAAAAACAAAAAAAAACAGAAACAACTTCAAGTTGGCTTCTGACACCTTCAGCCCCTGGCCAGGGCAGGGTCCCCTGAGAATTAAAGGGACCAAATATCTTTTTTTTTTTAATTCATTTTATTGAGATATATTCACATACCATACAGTCATAGAAAACAAATCGTACATTCAGTTGTTCACAGTACCATTACATAGTTGTGCATTCATCACCAAAATCAATCCCTGACACCTTCATTACCACACACACAAAAATAACAAGAAGAATAATTAAAGTGCAAAAGAGCAATTAAAGTAAAAAAGAACACTGGGTGCGTTTGTTTGTTTTTTTCCTTCCCCCATTTTTCTACTCATCCATCCATAAACTAGACAAAGGGGAGTGTGGTCCATATAGCTTTCCCAATCACACTGTCACCCCTCATAAGCTACATTTTTATACAATCGTCTTCAAGATTCATGGGCTCTGGGGACCACACCTCTTCACACCAGTGAGGAGCTATGGGCTGAGAAGTGCCACCTGCTGGACAGGATAGTAAAAGTACCAAGTCTAGAGGCCTCACAGGAAAGTGTGGCATCCTGCTCCTAAGGGAAACTTGATACTGATTACACCTTCCCCCTGAGAACTGGGCCCATGTGGTCTGGGAAAATGTGACTGGGGTAATCAAGGAAACCAGAAGTCTAGACAAGAAAAAATTAGGAGTCACATTAGGAAAAACGAAGGTATGGCCCAGTCAAAGGATCAAACTTAATACTTCAACTGAGATATAGGAACTGAAACAACTAATTATTAATCAAACACATTTCCTAAATCAATCCAAAAATCAATGAGTTGAGGGCAGATATGGCAAAAGAGATGAAGGATATAAAGAAGACACTAGGTGAACATAAGAAAGAACTCAAAAGTTTGAAAAAAACAATTGGCAGAACTTATAGGAATGAAAGGCACAATACAAGAGATGAAAAACACAATGGAGAAATACAATAGCAGATTTGAAGAGGCAGAAGAAAATATTCATGAACTGGAAAACAGGACATCTGAAATCCTACACACAAAAGAACAGATAGGGAAAAGAATGGAAACATATGAGCAGGGTCTCAGGGAATCGAAGGACAACTGAAGCACATGAATGTACATGTCATAGGTGTCCCAGAAGGAGAAGAGAAGGGAAAAGGGGCAGAAACAATAATGGAGGAATTAACCACTGAAAATTTCCCATCTCTATGAAAGACATAAAATTACAGATCCAAGAAATGCAGCATACCCCAAACAGAATGGATCCAAATAGTCCTATACCAAGATACTTAATAATCAGATTATCAAAGGTCAAAGACAGAGAGAATTCTGAAAACAGCAAAAGAAAAGCGATCCACCACATACAAGGGAAGCTCAATACAACTATGTGTGTATTTCTCAGCAGAAACCATGGAGGTGAGAAAGCAGTATTATGATATATTTAAGATACTGAAGGAGAAAAACCTCCAACCAAGAATTCTATATCCAGCAAAACTGTCCTTCAAAAGTGAGGGAGAGTTTAAAATATTCCCAGACAAACAGACACTGAGAGAGTTTGTGAACAAGATACCTGCTTTATAGGAAATACTAAAGGGAGCACTACAGGCAGATAGGAAAAGACTGGAGAGAGAAGTTTGAAGCACAATATTGGGAGATGGTAACACAATAATGTAAGTACACTGTCAAAGATGACTGTAAGTACAGTTGAAAGAAGAAGGTTAGGGACATGTAGGACACCAGAAGGAAAGACAGAAGATAAAGACTGGAACTTTATAACTTAGTGAAACCTAGAGTGGACAATGATTGTGATTAAATGTACAAATATGTGTTTACGTGAGGGAGAACAAATGAATGTCAATATTGCCAGGTCTTAAAAATGGGGTGGTACTGGGGGGGAAATACAATCGATGCAAACTGGAGTCTATAGTTAACAGTAACATTGTAATATGCTTCCATTAATTGCAACACAGGCAATATACAAAAGCTCAATGTCTATAAGAAGGGATATAAGGGAGGGATATGGGATTCTTGGCATTGGTGGTGTTGTCTGACTTTTTCTTGCATTTCATTTAAATTTTTTGTTGTTTTTTAGTTGTCATTTTTTCTTTCTTTTTCTGTGTTCTTTTTACTTTTTTCACCTCTTTCTCTCTCTCTGTGGAAGAAATGAAAATGTCCTCATACAGACAGTGATGGTGAATGCATAACTATGTGATTATACAGGGAACCATTGTTTGTTTACTTAGGATGGAATGTATGTTGTGTGAATAAAGCCATCTAAAAATTAAACAGGGATACAAGTGCTGGAGAAAATGAGGAGAAAGGGATGTACCCAATCACCGTTGGTCAGGAAGTAGAATGGCGCAGCCCATCTGGAGGGCAGTGTGGTGGTTCCACAGAAAGCTAAGTATGGGGTTGCCTTATGGTCCTCCAACTTGGTTATTGGGTATACAGTTGGAAGAACTGAAAAGAGAGACACAAATGAACATTTGCACAGTGGGGTTTATGGTGTCAGTATTCACAATTTGCAATGGATGGAGGAGGTGGCGTAAGGGTATACTGACTGATGAGCAGAACAGCGAACTGTGGTATATACATACAATGGAATATTGAGCTGCTATAAGAAGGAGTGAAGTTGTTAGGTGAATGGACATTAAGGATAGTATGTTGAGTGAAATAAACCAGAAATGAAAAGAAAAACATTATAATGCCTCACTAATACGAACTAACTATAATGTGCAAAGCTCTGAGAATTGAGTCTGAGCACATAGGTTATCAGGGGAAGGCTTATTATAAACCTTCATAGATTGTAAGCTCTTACAGCACTTACATCTATTCCTGAGTTGTAATGGTTATTTCTAAATTCTGAGATGCTGTGTTCTTTGTGTCTTTGGGTATCTGTGTGACACCTGAGATTCAGAGCCAGAGTCCGGCAGCTATGAATGTCAGCATTACCCCATACAATAGATGTTAAGGAGTCTGAGAAAATAGATCATACTTCAATTAGAGATATGAGCAAAACGGACTTGTTTAGGACTAAGGTAAATTAGACTAAAGGATAAAGGATGATATTGACCGGTGTTTTTAAAACTTCACCTTCTGTGTGAGACCAAAGGAAGAGATGTTTATTAGGTGCAAAATCTATATTTTTGTAACACACTATATAATTTATCTTGTATGGTCAGTTTATTCAAACAGCATAATTACATGGAACGTTGAATAAGGAGTGAAAACTGGTTGGTTTGTACAGGTTAACGTGAAGCCCCAATACATCCCAGTGTAATTTGGGCAGAGAATAAAGATGTATTTGCAAATCCCCCTTGAGGGACTTGGGGAAAATGTGGAAATATTCAATTTCCCCACCTGGGGAATTAATGATATTCTCACAAGCACTGGGGGCTACCTATTTGGAAGGCCGAGCCCTCGATCTTGGGGCTTGCCCTTACGAACTTTGTTACTGCAAAGAAAAGGCTAAGCCTACTTAAAATTGTGCCTAAGAGGTACCCCCAGAGAACCTCTTTCGTTGTTCAGATGTGGCCTCTCTCTCTCTAAGCCAACTCTGCAGAGAAACTCACTGCCTTCTCCCCTCTGTGGGACATGACTCCCAGGGGTGTAATCTCCCTGGCAACATGTAATACGAATCCCTGGGATGAGCTTGGCCCTGGCTTCATGGGATTGAGAAAGCCGTCTTGGACCAAAAGGGGAAGAGAAAGAAAACAAAATAAAGTTTCAGTGGCTGAGCAATCTCAAATAGAGTTGAGAGGTCATTCTGGGAGTTATTCTTATGCATTATATAGATATCCCTTTTTAGTTTATTGGTGTACTTGAATAGCTAGACGGAAATACCTGAAACTGTTGAACTGCAACCCAGTAGCCTTTATTCTTGAAGAAGATTGTATAACTATATAGCTTACACTGTGTGATTGTGTGATGGTGAAAACTTTGTGGCTCCCATTCCCTTTATACAGTGTATGGACAGATGAATAGAAAGATGTAAATGAATAATAGGGAGAGATTGGGGTTATGGGATGTTTTGGGTGTTCTTTTTTACTTCAACTTTTATTCTTATTTTGTGTGTGTGTGGTAATGAAAATGTTCAAAAATTGATTGTGCTGATGAATGCACAACTATGTAATGGTATTGTGAACAACTGATTGTACACCGTGGATGACCATATGGTATGTGACTATATCTCAATAAAATTGAATTTAAAAAAATTCCACAGCTTTCTTTCCAGAAATGAAAAAGCCAATTACCAAATTTATATGGAAGGGTAAGGTGCCCCAAATAGCCAAAACCATCCTGAAAAAGAAAAAAAAAATAAAGTTGGAGGATTCATATTTCCTTATTTTAAAACTTATTACAAAACTAAAGTAATTGAACCAGCATGATACTAACACAAGGACAGACAGATAGACCAATGGAATCAAACTGAGCATTCAGAAATAGATCCTCAAACATCTATGGCCAATTGACTTTTGACAAAGACGTCAAGTTCATTCAATGGGGAAAGAATAGTCTCTCAACAAATGGTGCTGGGGAAACTGGATATCCATGGGCAAAAGAATGAAGGTGAATCCCTACCTCATCCCATATACAAAAATTAACCCAAAATGGATCAAAGCCTTAAATGTAAGAAGCCAAACTATTAAACTCCTAGAAGATAACCTAGGGACATCTTCAGGACCCTGTGTTAGGCAATGGTCTCTTAGACTTTACACCAAAAGCATGAACAACTAAATATATATATATATTCCCATCCTATTTATATATATATATATATATGTGTGTGTGTGTGTGTGTGTGTGTGTATATATATATATATATATATATATGGGACTTCACAAAATTTTAAAACTTATGGATCTAAGACCTTATAATGAACATAAAAAGACAACCTATAGAATTGGGGGGGAGATAATATTTGGAAACCACATACCCAATAAGGGTTTAATCTCCAGAATATATAAAGAAATCCTACAACTCAACAACAAAAAGACAGGCAACCCAATTAAAAAATAGGTAAAAGACTTTAATAGACATTTCTCCAAAGAAGATTTACAAATGGTCAAAATCACGTGAAAAGATGTTCCACATCATTAGCAGTTAGGGTAATGCAAATCAAAACCACAATGAGAAACCATTTCACAGCCACTAGAATGGTTACTATCAAAAAATGAAGAAACAACTGTTGGAGAGGATGTGAAGAAATAGGAACACTCATTCATTTTTGGTGGGAATGTAAAATGGTGCAGCCACTGTGAAAATTTTGGCAGCTCCTCAGAAAATATAGAATTACCATATAACCCAGTGTATTCGTCAGGATTCTCCAGGGAAAAAGAACCAACAGGAGATATCTGTAAATATTATGAGATTTTATAAAAGTTTCTCATGCAACTGTGGGGATTTGGATTGCTATTTTAAGCTTAGCCAAGTCCAAATTCCATAGGGCAGGCTACAAGCTAGCACTCTGATGAAGGTCTTTTATGAATTACCCAGGAGAGGCTGGCTGAAATGGCGATGAAAGTTCTCTCTTCTGACTGCTGAAGTTATCACCTCCCCCTTAAAAGCCTTCAACTGTTTAGATTAAATGTCTCTCATTGTAGAAGACACTCCCCTTAGCTGACTGCAGATGTAATCAGCCATAGATGCAATCAATGTACTGATGATTTAAGTCCATGAAATGTCCTCACAGCAACAGATAGGCCAGTGCTTGCTTGACCAGGCAACAGGGCACCATCACCTGGCCAAGTTGACACATGAACTAACCATCACACCCAGCAATCCCACTTCTAGGTAAATATAAAAAGAATTGAAAGCAGGGACTCAAACACATATTTGCACACTGATGTTCATAACAGCATTATTCACAATTGCCAAAAGACGGAAGCAACCAAAGTATCCATAAACCCATGAATGGATAAACAAAATGTGGTACATACATATGATGGAATATTATTCAGCCATATAAAGGAATGAAGTTCTGATACATGTGACAACATGAATGAACCTTAAAGACATCATGTTAAGTGAAATAAGCCAGACACAAAAGGCCAGCTATTGTATGATCTCACTGATATGAAATAATTAGAATAAGCAAATTCATAAGGCTAAGAAACTAGAATATAAGTTACCAGGAACTGGTGTAGGGGTAGGGGTTAAGCTTAATTGGTACAGAGTTCTGTTTGGGGTGATGGAGAACTTTATTATTGAATAGTGGTGATGGCAGTACAACATTGTGAATGTAATTATCACCACTGAATTATATATTTGAATTTGGTTTAAAGAGAAAATTTTAGGTTGCATATACACTACTAGAACACATTTTTTAGAAACAGAAATGTACAACACAAACAATGAACCCTAATATAAACTACAGACTATAGTAAATAGTACAATTATAATAATATTCTTTCATCAGTTATGACAAAGATACCACTAATGCAAAGTGTTAATAATAGAGAAAACAGCATGTGTGTGTGTTGAGGAGGGGTGGGTGAATTACACGGGAACTCTGTATTTTCTGCATGAATTTTCCGTAAACCTACAACTTTACTAATAAAAAAAAATTATCTAAAAAAAAATACTTTTGGGCAGCCCAAGGTCTTACAAGTATGGATTTCAGTTGCTGATTGAAAAGCAGAACCCATTCCCCTCTTCCTGCTACCTTCCCTGGTCTTACCCATTTTATCAAAACACAATTACATTACAAATGCCTCAGTTTCAACGGCCAATGCAGCACAATCAACACTCTCTTTATCCACAAGCACCATCCAGAGCAATACTGGCAGACACTGAGTGTTCAGTAAGGCTTATTCAAACAACAAATGTGTGTATACATTGCTTTTGTTTAATCAAACCAACAAATAATTAAGCACATGCTATACCCAGGCCTTGCCTAGAATGCTGAAGGATGATAAATAGATAAATAAAATATGGTCCAGCCCTCAAGGAATTCATAGATTAAGAATAGGAGGAACATTTGAGGACCAAAGTTAATACATCTTGACAAATACTATGCCATAATAGAAATATGATAAATGTGTCAGGGAAACATAAGAGGAACAAGCAATTAACTCTGCCAAACAAAGCTGAGAAAGCAGGGTAGTGATATTTGACCCAAAGAACAAAAGAGTTTTATAGAGGAAGAGAAAGAGCCTTTCAAGCAGAGGAACTAGTGAGAGCTAAAGCTTAAAATAGCAATGCCAGGCATTTTTCCAAGAGTTGTAGATGTAGTAATTCACTTAATCCACTCAACAAACGTGTGACATGCTACTATTAATATTTCTGTTTCACACAGGATTCAAAAATAGGTGTCCTGATTCCAGCCCCAGGACTCTAAACCATGAACCCAGAACACATCCTATATCCACACTGGCATAGGCAGGAAGGGGTTAAGTGTGTTCAACCAAGAGCAGAAAGTTCAACCAATTTAAATGTGATTGCTGTTTGGGAGTAAAAAGAAGGCTGAATGATATGATCATCATGAACCACCTTAAATTCGGCCAGCACTCAGCAAATTTTTAAGACCCAGGAGGCTTATCTAACCCTGCAGAAGAGTGGAGAGGGGAGAGGGAAACCTTTTTTTTTCCCCACAATTGGCCAGAGAAAAGGTGAAAGTTTGTGCTAAGGGAAGTGTATCTTGCACTGTGCTGCAATGTTTCCCCGTTTGATTTTGGGGATGCCTGAGTATAACCCATGAGAAACCGAACTCCCCCTCTGATTTTGTGCCTGACGTGGCTTCAGTAGGAAACTCCATTCTCCTTCATCCCTTTCCCACATCCCAGGACCATGGCCTTCAGACAGAGCACAGCAAATATTCTATTGAAGGCGAGTTCAGAATTCTTCTCGCTTGAGGCACATAAAATTAAACCAAGCTACTTTTTTTGAAAACCTCCTAAATGGAATAATTCCCCACTAGAAGAAAAGGATCAGCTGGTTTACTTATTTGACTCTTCCATCCCTGACGTCTGCGATCCTGTGATATGATTCCAATTTGCCTTTATGGAGAGCTGTCTGCTGAGTTAATTGTATGCACTCTTTTGTGCTTACCTCTTATGTTTATTTCATTACACTATTTACAAAGGGACTTAAGAAATAAGTCACTATGCAAATGAAAGTATGAATACATGATTCTGAGGAATATTAAAATTCATTAACCTTATTTACATTTAAACTATTATCATGTATATTTGAGCACAGTGCACCTGCCAAAATGGATGTTAAGCCATATCAGCAGCATACTTATTAATCTATTCACTGCCTTTATTTCCTTGTCAACTAAAGTTAAAAACTTCCTCATCTTGGACACATTCAAAATCACAAGCTGATTTATTCATTAGTAGTTCTTATTGCTAGAGAAGTCTAATACAAACTTCAACTTGTCTTTTGGCATTTTGAGGATCTATTTCCTTAAAGAATTTTTTCCTTCTTTGTTAATTTTGAGTTATTGTGTTTCTCTTATCACCCACTTGGAAATGAAGTAGATGAGGCTTATAATTTCAGAGGCTAACAAATAAAAGCTATATATCTACATGACACCCTCCTCCACCCCCAAAAATCAATTCTGTAAGAAAAGGAAAAATGTAAAAAGAAAAGCAGTCAAATAGATGCTTTGTTGTTAATTAGACAAAAAAAAAAAAAAAAAAAAAAATCAGCCAACTAGAATTTTCATTGTTCAGTCATTTATTTTGTCACTCTTTTGTTATGAGTTAGAGTTTAGTATCAAGTGGCAGGTCAACACAGTGGGAGAATCACCATGTGTAATGCTTTCTAAGGCTGTGAGAATTGAATCTGCCTTTGACAGCCCTCTTGACTTGAGGTGATACAGCAGAAAAAAAATATCTAAAAATAAAAATGGTATGTGATCTATAACTATCATCTGACAGGGTAATTCCAATTAAAGGACAGGCTTTTTTGTTCTATGAATGCTTCCTGGGTTTGTGAATACAAGTTGAAAAGTGGAAACTGAAGGGATAAACACAATAGGGAGAAGGTATTTTGAAGACAAAAAGAAACTAATGAGAAGGGAAGAAGTTGTGTATCATCTGGTCCAAAAGTCAGAAAAACAGCCCCTAATATAAAATGGTTTGAAAAGAGAGAATAGGCATTTCAAATAGGACATTATTAATTTGTTTCCTCTAGGGTATGTGATAGAAGGCTCCTCTACTAGTCTTCGGTGAATTCAATGTTGTTGACGAATGCTTTTTGTGTGAGTGGGTTTCTCTGAGGGGTGTGGAGGTTTACATCCAGGTCACTGTGGAGCAGCAAAGAGTTAGCCCATAAGGGCACTGGAGCCTGGAGGCAGAGGGCTCCATGCAAACTACAGACCCAGAGAATGTGTGGAAATCTAGGAGATTCCTTGAACATAATTAAGTCATGGAAATGTAGGGTTTTTTGGAGCATTCGTTCTCAAACTTTAATCTGCATCAGAATCACTTAAAAGGCTTATGAAAAGAGATCATTGGCCCAGAAAAAGGAAAGACACTACTGGGACAACTGAGAAAAATGGAATATGGACTGCAGGCTTTAAATCAATGTTAAATTTCTTGAGCTTGACAGCTGTACTTAAAAGTGGTTACACGGTGAGGTCCCTGCTCTCAGAAATGTAACAGGAATTGTTAAGTGTTAGAGGAGCATGATGCATACAACATACTCTTAAATGTTTAGATAAGAGATAGATGGACAGGTAGGTAGGTAGGTAGGTAGGTAGGTAGATAGATAGACAGACAGATAGAATGATATAACAAATGGTGCAAAATGTTAGTTGGTAAATGTGGGTATCAGGATAAGGGGTATATTGGAGTTCTACGTATTGTTTTTATTATTTTTGCAACTTTACTGTAAGTTTGACATTATTTCAAAACAAAAAGTAAAAAGAAAACACACACACACAAAGAAATGGCCAATGATACAGTGATATATAAAGAAAATCAGAAAATCAAAAGGGAAGGGGTCATCAGGGAGTGTTAATCACTACATCAATAAGTATATCAAAAGAGAAAGCGAAAAAGAGAGAAATCACTGGGCTCCATCTCCAGAGTTTCTGATTCAATAGGTTTAGGACAGGGTGCAGAAATTTGTTTTCTAACAAATCTCCACGTGATGCCGACACTGTTGAAAGGGGAACCAAGCTTGCAAATCTCTGCAGCAATCCAATCCAGATCTAGAGAGCTAGGGAGGCCTCAGCTGACATCACATGGGTGAGGGTCCCAGAAAGCCCTGTTAACCACAAGCCAGTGATTCTCAGTTCTGGCTGTATGTTAGAATCACCTGGGAGCTTTTAAAAACTACTGATGCCTGGGCCTATTACACCAGTTAAATCAGCATTTCTAGAGGTAGGAAGTGGGCCTTGATATTTTTTAAAAGCTCCCCAGACAGTTGACTCTAACACCAGGACTGAGAGACACTGCCATAAAACATCAAGGACATTTTAAATCTTCCCTTTCTCCATGACTACATTATAATTCCTTGTCCCAGAAGATGGAAGCAAGGACATGCAAAAGAGGAATTTGATGCTGGTGCAGCTTCTGTTAGAAAAGAACAAGTACCTGAGTGAGACTCATCTTCACATAGAACTTCTCATTTTTTCCTGTATCTAGAACTGTCTTTTACTGTTGGACACACCCAGATAGGACACAACACTTGGATTCTATGCAGAGAATCTGTGGAGTGAGTTTCTACACAGTACCTTGCAGGAACACAGGCTCAACCACAACAGAGACTTTCAGCAAATGATCACTTTATTACTTACAAGAGAGAAATGCTCAGTGACATTTGGAGATTGCCAAACCTCACCCCTAGAGTGTCCAGTGCATTTATAACGGGGTAGGATCCAAGAATTTGGATGAGGTGAGGTTGATGCTGTTGGTCCCAGGACCAGAGTTAAAGGGAACTGGATGAACCACCCTTGTCCACTGATAACTATTTTTGTCTATGTAACTACTAATGGTTTTTAGAACTAAAGTCCATCTTTCCCCAAATAATAGTGGATTCACAATATTTTACTCTCCAGATTAAGAATTATTTATCAGAATTCTTTGAGTCATCTATTAACAGTTTTATCTCATGTTATAATTCCCAAAAACTTAATAGACACTACTAGCGCTTTAGAATGAAGCTTTCCTAATGAAATTATTTTTAAACCTGCTGTTCTCTCATAAAAGCATGTTTATGAAAGACCTCTTAAATATACTACTTTGGCAGGTTGTTTAATTCCACAATGATTATCATTAGGTTCTGCTTTTGTCTTCAACATTTTACTGATTTCAAGGTCTGAAGACGCCTTCTGGATCAGTAAGGATTACATTTATCTATGAGTAACAGAAAATTTGATCTAAAGAAGCCTAGACCAAAAGGTCTTTTTTTTCACATTACAAGAAATTTGAATTGAAGCAGTCCAGAACTGCTGCAGCCTTTCAAGGATGCTGTCATTGACCCAGGCTCTTGCTTCCTGCTCTGCCATACCTTGCATGTTGGATTTAGTCCTTTTGCTTATTGCATCATTGTACTATGACAGATGCTGCATCCCCAACCTCTTGCTATTATTCCAGGCATAAAAAATAACAAAATATGGAGAAGGGATAGTACCTATATCATAAACTAAAAAGCTTGCCAAGAAACCCTCAATTTAAATCCCATTGGCCAGCACTATTAAAAATGATGACCTCTTATTCAGGAGAATAACTTTTAGTTGGATATATAATTGTCTCTCTCCCCCAAATATTGACATTCCATTAGGAAAGATGAAGGGGAGAATTCATTTGGCCATGTATATTCCATTACTATATTTGTATTATGCATCCTATCACAGAGCTCAGCTCTCACTACAATAAAAGCTGTCAGGACAGTCCCAGGGGTCTTCAACTTAGGCACAGAGTCAACTGACTACATCATAAAGAGGGCATGTAAGGGAATGATACTAACTTAAGGAGGTTGGTTACCTGTGGGAAGGAAGAGAGGAAAGGTTGGGGAGAGTGTTAGCTGTATCTGTACGTTTATATAAATATTTAAACAGAAAAAGAGAAAGATGTGGAGCAAGTACCATAAATATTAACATTTGTTTAGTCTGAGTGGTGGTTCACATTGTCTAATATATCATTTTCTGTATATTTGAAATATTTCATTATTAAAAATACATGAAGGAAGGAAGGAAAGAAGGAAAGAACCCATGTATGCATACTTTTCTTCTTTCGCAAGTGTTACAAATTCCACAGAATCACAGGCATGATATCTCATTGTCACCAGCAATGCCCAAGGTGCTATAGAGTTATGTACACATCTATGAACAAGACTTTTTTCATCAAATATTCCTAAAGCAGCCCAAATGCCCACACTGTATGTAGGCAGGACTCCAGGAAGGGTATTTCAGTCATTCCTTTAACGCACTGCATGCCTAGATATTATATCAGCTATTGAATAAGACATCCCCCTCTGACCTCAAGGAACTTAGAGTCTAATTTGAGAATGATGATGAGTAAAAAGAGAGGAGGATGACATACTGTACCTTGTTCTGCTTCTTCTCCAGGTACACAGGGCACATGATCTCTGCATCTAGAAACTAAAAGGTGATGTGACTGGGTCATGATGGAACAAAATCCCCGGCCCACAGCAGCAGACATTCACTGTACAGTCACTGTGGCTCCCTACCCTGGGAAAACTCCCACCCAAAACTCAGTCTGGAACAGTGGTTAAAAGTGCAAGCTCTGCAGTTGACACCCAGCTCTTATACCTAACTCATGTGAACCTTAGGCAAGATGCTCAGCCTCTCTGTGCCTTAATTTCCTCATCAGAAAATCAGAGTGACAATAACAGTATCTACCTCACAGAGTTTGTCATAGCATTAAAATGTATGTACACACTGAGAACTGTATTGGACAGATAAAAGCTGGTCCTTGCATCACTGATATGTGTGAAAAGCTATAAGTTTCCTCACTTCCTATGTAAGTTTTATACATACGCATACACTGACTATCATGCAGTATCTGGACCAGATCCGGATGTCTGGATACACACAAAATGATAAAAGCCCCCAAAATTTGTTCTCAAGTATTTCTACTGTAGAACGATCTGTTCTACCTCCTAAGATCAATATTGATAGACACTGAAGCTTTTGTTGTCCAGAATAGAAAGCCAGAGTATGAGTTTCCTTGATTTTACCATAAAAGAGTTTGCAGGACCCAGGGAAAGCAGGTCCTCTCTTCAGGGGAGAGTCTTCAGACACAAAGCAACTGAAGTACAAACTTGACTTTATTAGAATTCTTTTGGCCACCTGAGCTCATTTCGCCATGTGCTTAAACAAGGCAAAATAAGCCACAAAGGAGTCAAGCCAGCTGAAGTTGAAACATAAAGAGTATTATTTTAACCTTAAACCAGCAACTGAAAGACCCTCTGTCAGGCTGCCCCAGAGCAGGTCTGGCACTCACACCCAGAGATTTGGGATTTGGCAGCAGCTGATTCCAGAAGGTTGAGCTAAGGCCTGAGAGCCTCATCTACACTCACTAACCAGTGCCAACCAGGTCCAATGCTCATCAGCTCACTCACAGATATCACCAGTTCCCCAAGGAGGAACAATTTTCATAGTCCAAGATGAAAACAGAAACATTTTCCTTTTATGCTAACATATGACAGTCAGTTGCCATCAATATTCCATGCAATATGTTAATCCTTATTTTTAACCTTCCTCTTCTCTCTCTCTAGTCCCCATAGCACCTAGCCTGGGGTCTTGAACACAGTGGGTGTTCAATAAATATTTACTAAATATATAAATGGCCCATAATCCAAAAGCCACCTTGGGTGTGATAACTGCTAGCTGATTATCTCTGAATTAGATCATCCTTACTGCACCCTGTTCCAGAACAGGATTAGAGACAGCCTCCGTGGACATACTAGAGTACCACGGCCAACAAAATCTTGGCCCTGACTTCAGCATTCAGCATCACTGGGACGTTGCCTTGGAAGCCTGACAGAGGATCTATACCAAGAGCAGAGCCAAGTCATTGTCTGCTGAGGCCCTCAAGGATACCAGAGGAAGGAGTGCCAGGCTGGCTCAGCTGTTTGGATCCCTTCAAACCATACCCTCCTTGATTTGTCAGGTTAATCACAGCTGCCTAAATCCTACTAAAATTGTACAATTAAAGCACTGTAGCACTTGTTCCATTATTCCATTAGGGGTACAGCGTATTCCTATTTCCATTCCAGCAGACACATGCTCATTCATCACTTTTTAAAAAGTGCTAATTAAGGCCTGGATGGACACTCATCTTAATGCTTCTTCTTGCCTTGAGAATAAATGTAAAATTGCAAGCCTCAGCTATCACCAATAAGAGAACCCCATGTGAGTCTTCCCTCCAGTTTTGGAGGGCTCAGTGGCTTATCTCCTCCCAAAGTGAGGACAGAGGTTTTCTTGATTCTCCTTTATGGGCATCTTTTAGACAAACATTCATTTAAACAAACATCCTTCGGCATTCCTGCATTTCATGATGGTTTCAACACGCTTGTTTTGTGCCTAGGTGGACAGTTGACATTCACTTTGTCTGTTCAGCATCTAAACCACTCTCTAGGTTTGGTGCACTCCTACCTTCGGGGCCTGTTATGGGAGTTAAAAATGTTAGGTACTTGCTTTTCCTAACATTATTTATTATAACTAAGGGCTCAAGCTTGTAACCAAGGCTTCAGCAAAAAGAAGACCCATCCATACCGAATTTGACTCTGGATTAGGGACTCAAGCAGGAAAGAAAGCAGAGTGTTCTCTCAATCTCTGTCTTGCATCATTTGTTTATTCATTCTCCCTCTTCCTCTCCTCCCTCTCTCTCTTTCTCTCTCTTCCTCCCCCCATCGCTGTCTCTCTTGCATCTCTCTCTTTATCTAATCTTTATTTCTCTTGCATATTTCTCTATCTCCATCTATCTATCTTTATCACTATCTCACTTATATCTTCCTCCACCCATCCCCTCTCCTCTTTCTACAAAGTTGAGTTCATGACACAAGTGGGAATAGTAGTGTCGGCAATGGGGCATGGTTTGAGATGTTGATTCTGGCAGCTTTGCCTCTGGCTTGACACTGCAGTCTTCCCAAAGATCCTATAAGTTATCCCACATCCTTCTGATAAATGATTTTTCTACTTAATCACCCAGAGTAGACTTGTTTCCAGCTGAGAGCTCTGATTGATGCAGTAAATTTCCTTTGAAACTGATGCTTTTCTCCAAAATCTCCTCTCATAATAATGATGGGTTTGCACCTCCATAGACTGAGTTGAAATCTTTATTCAGAGTGCAAGTTTCAGACACCCAGATGGGCACATTGAGATGGTTCAAGTAAATTCCACATTCCCCCAGTGATGAGTAGCAGAGCTAAAACTTGGATCCCGGTTTACTGACTACAAATCAAGTGGTCTTTACACTTGTCTGTTTCTCTGGGCACAAATGCACAAATTCCTCTTGAGCTGTCAAACCAGCTTGTACAAATGCTGTATTATTCATTTGGAATAACTTTTATTTTAAGAGTATGAGCTACACATCCTCACCCAATTAAGGGGCTTTTTCATCAACCTTACATGTTATTTCTTACTGTCACGCAGTGTAGATCATTACTTACAACACAGCATTTGCAGGCTACTCAGGCAAAGATTGTGCTAAAACTACAAGACCTTTTTCCTACTCACAACTAAAAAGCTGTTCTGCAGAATTCATCTGCATTTCCGCTCCCAACCATGGAGCTGTATTCTTAACAAGAATCAGTTGTGTTTGTTCTAAACCTATTCATAATCATTGTACTTACTGAAAATCCACAATTTGATAAAATATTGGAGAAACCAATGAAATACTTATGTGCCAGAGGATGTATTATGTCCTCCAAAATGCCATGTTCTTTAATGTAATCTTGTGGGGCAGATATATTAGTGTTGATTAAGTTGGAACTTACTGATTTGGTGTTTCCATGGAATTGTGACTCAGTCAACTGTGGGTGAGACCTTTCATTAGATTATTTCCATGGAGGTGTTGCCCCACCTATTCAGGGTGGGTCTTAACTGGATCACTGGAGTACTTTAAAAAAAGAGCCTCAGAGGCCCAGATGCTTGCTACAGCCAAGAGAGACATTTTGGAGACAGCCATTGAAAGCAGACTTTTGCTGACACTTTACTCCAGAGAAGCTAAGAGAGGACAAAACACCCCAACAGCAACATTTTGAAGAATGCACAGGAGCTGAGATGAAGAATGCACAGGAGCTGAGAGACCAGCTACAACACAACCCGGGATCAGCAAATGCCAGCCACGTGCCTTCCCAGCTAAGAGAGATTTTCCAGAAGCCATTGGCCTTCCTTCGGTGAAGGTATACTTGTGTTGATGCCTTCATTTGGGCATTTTCATGGCCTTCAGACTGTAAATTTGTAACCAAATAAACCCCCTTTATAAAAGCCAATCCATTTCTGGTGTTTCGCATAATGGCAGCATTAGTAAACCAGAACAACTTATGTAAAAAGAATTTTATGGAAACTGAGACGGTTATTTTGAAGGCTCCATAGAGGCAAGTCACTAAAGAAAAATTGGTAAGGAATTATGTTTGTAGCCATAAAAGACTGCAAAAAATCATAAAAGTATAGATGGTTTCTGCCCTCAGAATACTTTTAAACTGTCTTTAAATTCTCAATCTACTTAAAAGAGACTGAAACTGGAAATTATGGAAGACTCATTATGGAGATGGATATGGATATGTGAGAAAGAAAAAAATGGACACCAATCAGCAGACCAATACTTAGAGAATGCCCTGACCCAACATCAAAATATTGAAGAATGAATATGCATGCATATACATGTTTTGAAGTACATTTAAATAAAAGGAGTAAGTTATTACGCATCATTTTTATGACTCACCACTGTTAGGTGACTTTGCTGATTAACTGACCACCTCCTGGGTCCAGTCACATCAAAGAGGAAACCCATCACTGTGGTTCTATTTCTGGCTGCTCTCCTGGCAAAGAAACATAACTTGCTGGATGATGATGCAGTTAAAAGACAGGCTTGATTTTCTGTGGTTGGTGTCAGGACAGTAGTGTTATTAGATCATTTTTTCTCTATAAACCAGCTTCCATGAGGTGGACTCTTCCTCCTGTTCATAGGACAGAAAACTAGGAATTCAGTGGTCACAGAATTCCCAACAACTTAGCTCTCTTAAAGAAATCATCAATTTCTGTTTTTTTCCTATGTAGCCCTGAGAAAATACTAGGTGGTATGAATTTTTACATCCAAATCAACCCAAACATACAAGTTTATAATCTGGAATTTGAAAAGTGGCAACTTTTACGATCTTCTATAGATGAAGGTTGGAACTGGGAAGGAACATGCTCAATTTCTCTATTAGTTACGGCTTGTCATGTATGTACATGATATTCAGAATCTTCTTCCAACATAACATAATAATCATTCATTTTTTTTATATTCAAAACTTAATTGAGCATCTCCTATGTGGGAGAAACTATTCTATACATTGGGGTTACAATGGTGAAAGAAACAAAATCCTGCAGTCTGTGAGCTCCCGGAGAGAATGAACTGTTTCTAAATCTGTTTCTACATCATTTTCCTATTTCCAGCACTTAGCACAATGCCTGACACAAAGTAATTGTTGTTGAGTTGAAATAAATAAAATTGAATCAAATCAAATCTAATTTTATGAAAGTAAGATCCCACCAAACTCAGTAGTTATTTTTCTATCATATTAGAGATCTGGACTGTTCCCTATATCCCCAAATTTAATTTGAATGATGTAACAACCTTGTTTGAGATATGCCTCAACTGCACACAAACAACCATAGTTCCTAAGGACAATTTTTGGCAGGCAAGTTTGATTTTTCTTTTATTTTTTTGTTTTTTGTCTTGCCAAAAGCAGACTTTGTTTCAGAAAATTGAATTCCAAAAGATTACTTCGGGGCTTCCAAAACAATTTTTAAATATGGCATGTTTACACCCAGGAAAGTTAGAAAGCCAGTTCCAACATAAACAATGAATAAAGTAAAAGATCAAGGTACATGACAAGACAATTTCACCCAATCACACCATAAAAGGAATAAATGTTAAATCCCCACAAACTATATATAAGCATTCTGAACAGATGTGTGCGAATCGACATTAATCATTCTGTCATCTTTCTACAACAACCATTATTGGAACTTAATATATAAAATGCTACTTTTATTTTTCTGGTTCAACTATTTGAATGTCTACTTTATGCCAGGTATTATGCTAGGAACTCCAAATGGCTTTATGATTGAGCATCATCCAGTTTTCACACTGATTGCTACCCTAAGGAAACAGAAACAGATGTTCTCTTTTAAATCTGCTTCCATAGCCCAGACTTTCCACAGCTTGTAAGAAGAAAGATGCCATATAATTCTCAGGACTCATTTCCCTATCACTCCCCAAAGTAAATTATTTTCTTGAACAGTAGAAGAAAAGCACCTAACCTCCATGACCATGTGATAGTTTGTTCTAGGGATGTTGCCTGCTAGAGCTGACGACTGTGCAGTTTGCTTGTGGAACTGAAGAAACGGTGGCCCAGAGGGCCAAGTGGAGAAGGCAGCTCCTGTCCACCACTCCATTCCTGCCCCTTTCTAGGCTTTCAGGCACCTCTCCACTACAGAAGCAAGACAACTTTCTCCCATCTTGGGATCTCTATATAGAAGCCTCATTCTATGCTGAAATAAATAAAGCAAACTGCAGATTTAATAATAGTGCTATTAGTCTTAGTGTTGGTCTTTTAAAAAATTAAAAAGGAAGTAGACCACTGGGGGTGGAGGGTGAGGGTACTGAAACTTTTAGGAAGTTATATAGTACCAAGATATCAAGTGAAAACTGTAATCTTAGTACATCCCTTGGATCTTCCAAACATGTAGATAAAATACAGTCATCTTAGAAAAAAATATTTTATAACAGGTATTTGTGTAGCCACAACATCATTGAAGCCTCAGGCTCTGGAAGCAGACTGGGGTGGGTTGGTGGGGAATAGGGAGGAATTCCTTCTAAATTTCTTTAATTGACATAGTAATCATCAAAGGAATAAATGTAGAAAAGTGCAACAAGATTCAATATATTTATCATAAAAACCTTAGACTCCTGGGTCTCAGAATAAACTCTTAGATGGGTATGTCTGTCTACCTAAACTTTTTTAGATGGTGCGACCATTTGGGATTCTTTCAGAAACAAAACAGAAAAGAGGGGAAATCATTCATGCCCTCCAGACAAATGCCAACAATTCTCTAAAGAACAATACTATAGGACACTCAGAATATGGACAAAGAGAAACAGATTGGTATTTTTGTTAAAGGCTTTTTTAAAAATATTAAAAGTGGCATTCCCATTGTGCTGTTTTCCCTCCTCCTTTTCATGGCTTCTCCTGGATGGAGCTGTGTTATGTAACTGCACTTGCAGAGAGAGGATAATTTGCTGGCCCCAAGGGAGTTCTTGGAATAGTGAGAGAATATGTTACTAGATGGACCCCAAAAGAGGAGCATCTGGTTGCTCTAAGGATAATGCTTACAGCAGAGAAATCACCATAAATAGCTTTAACAGAGACCAGTTGTGTCCGTTTCAATCCAGTGTTTTATCACCCACCAAGGGAATTTATCAGGGCGAAGGGAGAGAGGAGTAGTGAAATTGTTTTAGCAGGGCATGGTTCGTAACTCTTTTATTAGGACCAACAGATCAAGATCTTTAATAGCTGGTAAGATGGAAAGTTAAAGTCATTGTGATCCAGCCAAATTTAAAGAATGAAAACAGAAATCTGAGAGAGAAGAAAAGTAGTTTTTCCAAAGGATGAAGAAAAGGGGAGGAAGTGTATTTAAAAGGTAATTTGGAGAATTAGAAACGTCATATGTGCTTTTTTGAAAAAAAAAAATTAACTAAAATTTCTCAGGTTGTATTATATTCTGACCCTGATAAATTCAGGACTTTCTTAATCTGTCTCCAAGGAAATAAGTTGAGGACTCTGGTCTTAGAAGAATTAGCATGTACTAAAAGTGAAATAACAGGTTTGTGCCATTGGAGGAATAGAGCCATCAAACACACTTGGTTTGCTGCAAGTCAACAAAATGAGACAAAAGTTGATAATTCAAGTACACATATATTCAAAAAGGGCATGCATACTTAAGTATTATTTATTTTATTTATGTAATAATATGCAGCCATGTGGCATGGAAAGGATGAAACATATTTTAGTACACTGTAAAAGGTGTACCTCACTCTATTCCTAAGGTCGCAGAGGGGGGAAGTTCTGTGTAAAACTTCACAAATGAAAACCATGGATTGAACTCTGGCAAAGCACAAAAAGACTATCTCCAAGGGAAATTCAAGCAATCTGTGGAGAGCCCATAGGCTCAACTAAATCACTGGCATTCTCCCTTGACAGGATGACATCAAACCAATGTGCCATTACTGCTGGACACTTTGACCAATGTCCTGGCATCACCAGAATCCTCTTGTTTTGGAAAAGTAATCTGAACCTGGATGTGAAATTCAACCACAGTATCCACTGCACTTTCCTCCCTACATGCTTACATGACTCCTTTTTAAATACTCTGAATCCCCTTTCCAGAGAAGTCCTTACTTGTGAGATGTCTTATGGACCAAGTTGCATGTACTTAGATTTAAATAATATTGCAAAAATGGAATAAACAAAATTAAATAGGGTCTGGCATATGGACAAAATTGATGCCTTTTTCTTATTCTGTTTTGCAAACTATTCTTTTAGATCTAATGGTGTGAAGGTGATTTAAATTAGAAATAGCTTTGGTGTGTCCCCTGCTACAATCCCACTGTTCTTATAATGAAAGAGGTAACTGCCATCTTCATCACATTTTACAGCACACAACAACCTGAACCTTACTACAGATGATTGACTGAGCCTCTAAAGGCATCAAAATCCTGTAATTCAGCTGTCTGAACAGTATCAAACACCCACAGAGATGTGGTAGGAAAATAACTCCAACCTATCTCATCAAAAGTAAACCCTGTTTAATTGGAACCACTAGCCTCCTTGCCTTCGTCTAACCCTATGAATTGATTGTCCTACTCTGTCTTGTCAAGAAAGAATTGTTTGATTTAATGAAGGGGAATTGCTTTGGCCAGCATTTGGTGCACCCCAAATACGTCTTATTATTGACAATGTACCTGTAACGCCGTTTGACCAGCTGTCTGATCTCTGTACTAAACCTTCATTTGTTGAATAACAGAGACTAAATCAGCATTGTTGAATAATAACTCCACAAGGCTAGCTCTCTGACCCCTACTACATCTGACATTTTTTCCTTTTGGGTCATTTGCTGTCTTTCACTGCAGATGCCGACTATAATTCATCCCTTTTTCTAAAGCCACAAGGAAGCCAGGTCTCTGAATCCAGTGCCAGTATCCTGAGTCCTGACTGCAGTGGTTTTAAACTGCTGTCCACCATCCAATCCCTTCCACCCTCCCCTCCTCCTCTCAGAGCTGCCAGTCAAAGCAGGAACTCTTTTAGTGCCTGCGTGTTTCTACTTATAGCAAAGCAATTACGGTGAAAGTTGCTTTTGTTAAAGTAAAGCCAATCTTAGCAACACAGTCACAACTGGGTTTTGGTTGTGGCTTTTCTACTAAGAACGACAGTCTCTGAAGGGTCTTCTTCCTTATCACCTTGGAAGAGACATGAGGAAATTTGAGGGGATGATGGAAATGTTTTGTATCCTGACTGGGGTGATGGATAAATGAATATATACATTTGTCAAAACTCAGCAAACTGAACACTTAAAATAGATGCATTTTATTGTTTATAAATTATACTCCAAAAAAGTTAATTTTCAAAATATAACAGAAAACAGAAGGTGTATGTGTGTGTGAGAAAGACAGAGAGAGAGGAAATAAAGCATCAGCTGATTGCAAAACCAAACTCATCCAAGTGACAACTCATTCTCAATTTTCTGAGTTTGCACCCAGGATTGAATTCTCTAAACTGAATATAATCTGGAGTTTTATTTCATTCAGAAATTGTTCATGCGATATTCTAAAAGGTTGATATGTCATCTGTTTGGAGCACTGCCAAGCTTTTGATCAGGCAGCGTGTTATTTTACCTTAACACAACTACAGGAAAAGCAAGCAGTCTAATTTCTCCTACATACACACTGCCAGAGGCAAGAAACTTGGTTGCTCCAGAAGTTCTCTAAGAATCAGCATTTTCCTGCAATTCTCACTTTACATGGCTAGAAAGGAATTCCAACCCTAGAGGCTGGAAGAAATCTAAGGCCAAAGAGATGAATTTAAAAATGTGTGAAGAAAAAATCTGAAATATAGTGTTTATAGAGAAAAATAACATTTGTTTTCTTCATTGTGCAAGGTTATCTTGAAGGTGAGAGGCAAGCTCAACTGTGTCTTGTAAAAATCAAAACAACCGTTTCATTTTTACCTAACAAAGAAGAGAAAGGGAGAGATCAAGGTTACCAGGTGATATGCTCCCCTAGTGGGAATACTAAAAGAATGCTTTTGTTGTCAAAATGTGCGAGGTGTATAAATCACGAGGGTTAGAAGTAACAGAGCACACAATTAAGTAGACTACTGGGAAAACATGACTTTTTCTTTTAAAAGGTTGAATTGTTCAATATAAGATTGAATTGTTCAGTGTAAACCCTGGGAAGAACTAATGTGAAAAAGGAAAAAAAATAAAGGGGGTCTGGAATGAGGTGCAGTATCTGAATATCAGATATTATAGAGCAAAGGAAAAATAACACAAAATATTCTATGTGTGATCAATCATTAACTATCCAAATTAGTGGTATACAGGAATGGCACATAAATTCCAAAATAGTAGGTGACTAATAAATATTTAATTTTAGAGGGCAATAATACACAGAGAACCCTACACATATACACACACTCACACACACACACACACACACACGTCCACACTCCCTGGTCTTAACATTCTTCACACTCCATCATCTTGCTCACAGTGTGGACTTCAGCTGAAGGCTGGACCGAAAAGAAGACAAAGAAGGACTTGCACATGTGTTCCATGAGACTTTTTGCTGTATTTTTAGGATGGATGTTGACAAATGACTTCAAAGTAGCTCAAAGAAAGAAACATCATTCCTTGAAAATGATGTTTCTTTGCTCATGTGAGCTAACATAACATTTATTTTGATTTAACAAGCCGGCAGCTTCCCAGCTGTAAATCCTGAGGCATTTCTGAATCAGTTGCACTAAGTCTTCATCAAAGTAGTCCTTGACCATTCGTGGGACTGCTGCCCAAACCAATGATGGCAAGAGAAGCAATCTAATAAGTACATTACGTCCTCTTAAAGGCTTTAAAAACTCTTCCAGATGTTAGCACTTAAATAGTTAAAAGCCCCAAACATTTGAAAATATCCACCTTTCCTCCTACAGATACTTAGCCTAATTTATGAACATATTATAGTGCATAGGTACTAGTATGTGCCAGGCATACTGCTAAGCATTTTACATGCATTAACTCATTCATTCCTCACAACATCTCCATGAGGTAGGTATTATTACATCATCATATAACAGACAAAGGAACTGTGATTTATAGAGGGTAAGAAATGGGCCCAAAGTCACATGGCTAATAAATGGTGAAAGCAGGATTCAAATCAGATCTGTCTGAAACCTAAACCCACGCAATCACAGATGGCAAAACTGGATCTCAGTGCCCAATAGAGCAGCCATCTAATTAGGACATTACTAATAGTAAAGGCTGAACTTTACATGCACTAAGAAGAAAGTATTACATTTTTTTTTTTTCATAGAGAAGCTATATGTCAAAGTGGTTAAAAGAACAGAAGATGTGGCCAGGCCACCTGGTTTCAAATTCTATCCTTGTCACTTGGCAGCTTGTGTGACCTTAGGCAAGTTACTTAAATTCTCTGTGCTCAAGTTTTTTCATATGTAAAATGAAGAAAACAATACTACTTAACTAACAAGGGTTTTATGAGGGTTAAATTCTTGTGTGATACTGGTATTGGATCTTTTTCAAAAGTCCTTATCTTTTAGGAATGCATTTTGAACTACATAAGAAATAGTAAGTAATAAGAGATTTCTTTTTTTACATTTATGGTTGGCTTAGAAGAAAGGGCAACTGAAACCATCTAAGAAAATGTTATCAAAGAAAACCAAAGATAATCCATCATTCATATAAGTGTGGAGGTAAAGAAGTCTGATTTAGCGTACAGATCCTAGAGGAAAAGATTCCAAGTCACAGGAAAAAACTTAAACTGAGGTTTACATACACAATATAAGTAAGTGGCATGGTATAGTAGAGAGAGAAAAGGATATGGAGCCTAATAATAATAATAGTAATAGTAATAACTCATGTGTGTTGAGGAGATATTATGTGGGAAGTGTTCCAACTCAACTTAGCCCCAAGACCTACGAACATACCAGGCATGGAGTTAGATGTGAGTTTAACAGAACTTACTTACAGGAGATACAGTTGTTCCACGATGGCTGTCAGCCAGGAAAGATGGACGTTAGCACTCCGGAAAAGCAGGGGGTGCCAAGGGGTGGTTTATAAGGGTTAGGACAAGGATTGGGGAGGGGAGTTTCAATGTTTTGTTTATAATACATTTTTTCCTCCCCTGGGGAGGGCTGATGACTTTTAACATCAGTCCCAATCAAGTAGGTGGCTACGTGAAATCACTATGGAGAGGAGGGGGCCTGGGCCCTGGGTCCCCCCAGGAAGTATTGTCATAAGAGCTGTTACAGTTATCACCCTCTTTTAATTCTCTTAACCACTTAGCCTATGAAATAAGTATAATAATTATTTTCCCCCTTTTATAAGTATGAAAACTTTGACCAAAAGAGGTTACATAACCTACCATGTGATAAGACTGAAACTGGTGCTATATTTGCTTCCCCCAAACATAACTGGCTCAGGAACTAAGGTGTTCTAAAGTCTTTAGACCAATAATTGACTTGCCTGTCATCACTCAACCAGCTGGTTAGTGCAGGAGCTGACATACCCAAGCTGGCAGTCTGAATCCAGAGCACTCATTCTCAACCACTTCAATGTAGAAGACCTGGTTCAAGTACAGGCTCCACCTAGGCTTATAATCTTGTGTAAGTTATCTACCTAAGTCATTTCAATTGCTTTGCCTCTCCTGGTTCTTTTCGCCTGAAGCCAGAGATGGTGCCCATTTGCTCACTTTAGCTACCTGGGTTTCAACAACAATCAAGAGGAGGCAAGAAAGACATGAGCAAAGTCAGGATCACCAGGAGGTTGTCGTTAAATCTTGCAGGTGATTACTTGTCAACATAGCTAAAGTGGTGGCTGTCAGCCCAGCCTATATATTAGATTCCCAAGGGATCTTTTAAAAATTACCAGTGCCAGGCCCTACTCCCAGACCAATTAAATCAAAATCCCTGGGGACAGAGTCTGGGCATCCAGATTCTTCAAGATTCCCTAGATAAATCTATTGAATTCAGTGTTAGAGCTACTGGGTTAAAACCCATGGTTGAACATGGGGATTTAGTAGAAGCCAAATAATCTAAATATTGAAGTAAACACTTCAAATCAATGCTTCCCAATATTACCATACCCTACATCTGCTTATTTTGAAAATCCTAACTCCAAGATTTAATACATAAATATACTATACATAAATTTAAAAGGTATGCTTACAAGTATATGCACATATCCATATATACAAACACATATATGATAAGGATGACTATGTACATGCATTCTTTTTACACTACTAGTTTTCTATACTTTGTACATCAGATTTTCTGATAAAATTGGGATCAAAATGTCAGTAGAACTTCCATTCTACCAACACCCAAACACACACAAACATATACACACAAATACACATACACACCATCCTAGTGTTCTGTAAGGGGGGATTCTCACTTTTGCATCTAAGATTGAAGAATGAGAGAAGTTATTTGACCTGCTGACAAATGAAAATGTCTTGACTCTAGTTAGAGTAACATATTTGAACCAAAGAAGTAAATGCCTTAAATTCTGCTGATTTCCTATTGTCATTTAAATTGAACATTTTAATTTTTATAGCAACTTCTCCTGGATTTTTATATAGGCATATGTTTAATAATTTTTCTTATGTCACACAAAGAATTTAATGTGCACAAGTGAAAAGAAAAAAGCAATGGTATTAAGATATTTAAAATAAGTTGAACATTCCTTCCACATTTTTCTGGATGACTTACCACCATAAATTACACTTTTTGCACAATGCCATTTGTTTCCCCCAACTGTTTCTATATGGTGCAATAATTTCATGCTCTGTTGAATTCAGAAGGGTTAGTGAAAGGTTAGATGAACAGTGCAAATATAAAGAAATGTAAAGAAAAAGCTGCAGTTTTGTCTCTGTTGGAAAAAGCTGCAGTTTTGTCTCTGTTGGTACACAAGTAAAGACAAGTAAACAGGAATATCATGGAAAGGAGTGAATACACCATCCTTCTGTTTCAGGTTTACCTTTTACACAAAGTTCTATGTTGGAAGACCTGCCTCTAAGCCATCTTAAACACAGCATAATTCTCTTGGGTCTGTTTTTCCTTGCATAAGCAATAGAGAAGCAAAAATGATGACAGGAAATATGCGTTTGAATTCCATTCCAGTAGCATATAAGAATGACCAGTTTATGCTGTAAAAAAATAAAAACAGAAATCAACAGATATTGGATGGTCTGTCCTAACAGACCTGTAAGCAAATGGAATCTGAAAATATCCTTGACAACACTTTGAGTTTTTGTCATAGCATCTTGCATTTTTAAAGCAGAGAAAGGGTGATAAAACTTATCTAGTCCAAAAGCCAGTAAGTGCCCACAAAACCTCAGAAATTGTTTAACAGTATACGGAGTCAGCTTCTAAATCACCCACCGACCTCCTGGTTATTAAGGAGAGGAAGGGATGCCTCTATATACTTCCTGCACTCTGCATATACTGTGCTTTAAGAAACAGCCTTCAAGGTTATCCTTTGTGTTCTTTTTCCTGTATTAAAATATAGCACGTGAAGGGAAGGGCAGTGAGATAGCAAGAAAAAAAAAAAAAAACACTTTATGATTGGCCCTGGACCTTAGCTTCCCTGTGAAGAGCCCAGTACACTCCAAATGCTAAATTTCTAAATACGTTCTGATAGAATAAGAACTAAAATTATCTCATAGGAAAACAAAAGGTTTCTGCATTGAAATGTGACAGCTCGTTGTTCAAGCATCTTGTTGTCAGAAGGATACACACCATTTCCAGCAGAAGATTAGTTTTGGGAACTCACCCAAAAGCCCAGACACAAAATAAACTTCCCTGGCTCTTCGCAACAGGCTAAGGCCACTGGGATTTAACCCTGCTCTGTAAAACAGGGTCCTCAACCTCCTTCAAATTTCAGACTCCAAACAAACTGAGCCATATTAAGCCTCAAATGCCAAAGACCAGTTTTACTTTCTGGGGCATATCTATTTCTTTGGTGATTTTATTCCATGGAATTGCTCATGACTACAGAAGCATTTCCTAATTAGGCCCCAATAGAACTCCCTAAACTGTCGCCTGAGAATATGCATCCTAACACTACTCAAGAATGCAGTTTGCCACTGTTGGACATGAATTGTTTATCTCTACTAAGTTTTCCAAAGTTCTCTGCCTCTTTTTGCCTCCATGAAAGCACAACACATGTGTCCTTAATAGTTAGATTTGAATATGAATAGAGAAATTCGTGATTTGGTGTTTTCAAAAATGGACTCTAAAATTTCTGTTTTGTAAAATTGCACTGCCAGATGCAAATTTAGTGATCATTCAGCCTACTCTTCTCATTTTACTGATTAGAAAACGGATACTCAGAGAAGCTGACCGATTTGTTCAAATCATGCAGTTATCTAGGGGTGAACCAGGACCAAAATCCAGCTTTCCAGGTTCCTTATGCCAATAAGAAATTCTGTCTATTCAAAGAAACAGGGAAAATACATGAAAAATAGAAGGTCTAAAGAATGTAGGTTCTTTCAAGGAAGATATGTTCTTGCAGGTGACTCTTAAGAGCCTGGTAAAAGCTGCTAAGGAGATCAGTGACTTGTCCATCATAAGGGAAGGAGACAGCATAAAAGATGAAGAAATTATCAGAGACCCCCACTCCAGCCCCAGACCCCATTAAAACATTAAGTCCTTTAGTGCTATAAGCATATATTTACTTAAAGAAAACCTGAACTATATAGTCCAGACTTAAAAATCATATAAGTCAGGAGGCATGGTTTATTTTGCAAAAAGGAATCTTTGCTTTACTAAGCTCTTCACTACAGTTTCCTCTTTAAGGGAAGGAGACAGCATAAAAGATGAAGAAATTATCAGAGACCCCCACTCCAGCCCCAGACCCCATTAAAACATTAAGTCCTTTAGTGCTATAAGCATATATTTACTTAAAGAAAACCTGAACTATATAGTCCAAACTTAAAAATCATATAAGTCAGGAGGCATGGTTTATTTTGCAAAAAGGAATCTTTGCTTTACTAAGCTCTTCACTACAGTTTCCTCTGAAATAATGACCTCTTATGATTAATAAATATGCTGTTGAAGTACAACTTTCAAGACAATTTCTATTGCATTAAGCAAGATGTGCCTTTGTACTGTTGACTCCTCTGAATTTTAACTTACTTTCTGATTGTAATTAGAAGCAAAATGCAAATGAGCAGCCCATAGACAGTGTGTGTTGACATGGGTTCACACCAGTTCGCAGAACAAGCTGTGCTCATCTCTTCCCAACTCCATGGTTTTAAGGAGTCTGATAGAATCTGATAAAGCCTGACCCAAGGGGGATGAGGGAGGGGTGGGAAGACAGGAAGACAAGCTTGTTTAAGTCTGATCTGTTGCTTCAGAACAAAAAATAATGGATCACACAGAAATGGCCCAGGGCTCTGTTGGGATATCATGTGGCATGGAGCCAAGGCATGGGCAGTTTAACTCCCTGCAAAGAAAAAGAAAAGGAAAAAGCACCCAGCTTTGGAATGGAAGTTCAGGTAGGCCATCCCAATGACTCAAGCTCTGTGCCAGGCAGAGACCTCAGCCCAGGCCATGCGATAGCACCAGCAGTGCAGTGACAGCAACAGGGCAGCCAGGACTGCAGCGGACAGGGAATGCCTGGGGCTCCATGACCCCAAGCACACCCATAAAAGTGGGATGTCCAGGGCAGACTTGCTACTACCAGTTGGAAGCTAGAAGGCCCACAGAAATATGTAGGAGAGGACAGCTGGTACAGTCAACTAGAGAAAAATGACACAACTATACCTCACTGGTGTCCCCAGGAGAGATTATCTGTTAAGTGAAGCATAAAGGATGGGAATCCACTGAGCAAAAGCTAATGCTATGGCCTAAAAATCCCAGTCCTGACCTCCTAACACCCAAATTCCACCAAGAAACATGCACATCCGCCATGCAGTTAGGGATCACTAGTCTCTGAGACTATTTGTATATGGGAGTAATCATCAGCTCATGGGATGTTAATAGCAATATTAAATGAGGTCCATTACTTCACTCGAGCAAATAGTAGAAAGGATTTGTAATTAGTAGACTCTTGATAAATTCCAAAGCACAACCTCAGTTGGTCCTTATGTGGGTAACAGCACATTTAGGCTACATTTAACATCATTGTATTCCTTATGGGCTCCTTTGTGATCTATAGTCTGGCAGTTTGTACCCACCCAACCCAAGAGTAACAGTGATATAAACCTATTGAACCTGATAATGGCCCATTTATTATCCCTTGCTAAATATAACTGGCCTTGCATTAATTAAAGACACAATATGTAAGTTCCCTAACATCCAGTCTTATGGCCAAATCATCCCATTATTATCCCAACGCAACCATGACTTCCTAAAATTCAAGGGACACACACAAACAAGAATAGGTTAAAATCACAACTGCTAATTGTATGTTTGTAACAAATAAAGTATGCGGAAAAGTGAAAAAAAAAAAAAAAAACACAACAGCCATTCAAACCAATTAGACCAGAGAATTAAATAGGCATCTATGTGTGTGTGTGTGCAATAAATTTGAATAGTCAATTTCATTAAAATAATTAAATATTTCTCCTCTATAACCCAATCCCTGAGGTATGAATAAAAGCTTAAATGGAGAGCAGGATCCAAGATGGCAGCATAGAGAGGAGTGGAAGCTAAGCAGTCCCCCTGGAACAACTGAAAAAAAAAAACAGAAACAACTAGTAAATAATCCGTAATAACTGCAGGGGGACAAATGTGACCATCCACTCATCATACACCAACCTGAATTGGGAGGAATGCCTGAGATCACAGCATAAAATCTGTACGTAAGAACTGTGGATCCAAATCGGGAGACCCCTCCCCCACAGCCCGAGCTACAAAGCCTCGTGGTGCCATAGAGAAGCTCTCTCCCAGCAAGCGAATATAGCTCAGCTGAGCTCCAACTGGGGTTTTAATTAGCGAGTGTGAACTGCTCACTACAGGTACGAATCCCCAACAAGTAGACAGAGGCTTTGGGTGATGACTGACCTTGGACAGCCGGAGGATCACCTCAGACTAGCTCTGTTCCTTTTTCGACTCAGGGGAGAAAGCCTCAGCTGTTTTCAGTTCCCAGTTCTGTGACCCAGACAGGGGTGTGGCACAGGGAGAGAGACCACTGAAATGCTAATGACCTCCCTCTAAGGCGTCTATCTTCTCTAAGAGGAAAGGGCTGGGGCCCAGCTCTACTACCTGCCTTTCATTCAGAACTTACACCAGTCAAGAACTATAGGCTAATCTTTGCATCAGGCAGAGAGCGCCCCTGCACGGCCCGGCGGCCCAGGGCTTCCCTTGAGGGATGATGCACACTAGCGACGTAGCACAGCCTTCCCTCAGCAGAGGTCCTGGAAGATCACAGCTGAGAAGGGGGGCCCGCTCAGAAAACCCAGGGACGTTACGTCAATGCCGGTGGTTTGTGAGCCAGCAACAGAGAAGATCTGAGGCAAAACTGAAATGAAGGCTTAGACTCTTGCAACAGCCTTGAATCTCCAGGAACACCTGGGAGGTTTGAACATTAAAGCTGCCCTGCCTGCCTAACCACCCAGACACACGCCCCACATTCAGGGCGGACAGCTCCAACAACAAACCCAAACTGAGTTCACCAACTGAACCCCATAAAAATCATTTCCCCACACACCACAGAGACAGAGTTGGGGAGAACTGATTTGAGGGGTATAGATGACTCACAGACGCCATCTGCTGGTAAGTTGGAGAAAGTATACGCCACCAACTTGTATTTCTGAAAAATTAGATTGGTATTTTTTTTTACAACTTGAAAGAACCCTATCAAGCAAAGCAAATGCCAAGAGGCCAAAAACAAATATTAATGCATATGATAAAACCAGACAATATGGAGAACCCGATCCCAAACACCCAAATCAAAATATCAGAAGAGACACAGTACTTGGCACAATTAATGAAACAATTACAATCAAGGAATGAAAACATGGCACAGGATATAAAAGACATGAAGAAGACCATGGAGCAGGATAAAAGGGACATAAAGAAGACCTTAGAAGAGCATAAAGAAGAAATTGCAAAGTTAAATAAAAAAATAGAAGATCTTATGGAAATAAAAGAAATTCTTGGCCAAATTAAAAAGACTCTGGATACTCATAATACAAGATTAGAGGAAACTGAACAACGGCTCAGTGTCCTAGAGGTCCACATAACAGAAAATGAAAGAACAAAAGAAAGAATGGAGAAAAAAATCAAAAAAATCACAAAGGATATCAGGGATAAGATAGATAAAATAAAACGTCCAAATTTAAGACTCATTGGTGTTCCAGAAGGGGAAGAGAAGGGTAAAGGTCTAGAAAGAGTATTCAAAGAAATTGTTGGGGAAAATTTCCCAAACCTTCTAAACAATATAAACACACAAAGCATAAATGCCCAGCAAACTCCAAATAGAATAAATCCAAATAAACCCACTCCAAGACATATTCTGATCAGACTCTCAAATACTGAAGAGAAGGAGCAAGTTCTGAAAGCAGCAAAAGAAAAGCAATTCACCACATACAAAGGAAATAATATAAGACTAAGTAGTGACTACTCAGTGGCCACTATGGAGGCGAGAAGGCAGTGACATGACATATTTAAAATTCTGAGAGAGAAAAATTTCCAACCAAGAATACTTTATCCAGCAAAACTCTCCTTCAAATTTGAGGGAGAGCTTAAATTTTTCACAGACAAATGCTGAGAGGGTTTGCCAATAAAAGACCTGCCCTACTTCAGATACTAAAGGGAGCCTACCAACAGAGAAACAAAAAAGGAGAAAGAGATATAGAAAATTTTAAGACATATATAGAACCTTACATCCCAAATCACCAGTACACTCATTTTTCTCTAGTGATCACGGATCTTTCTCCAGAATGGACCATATGCTGGGACAAAAAACAAGGCTCAATAAATTTAAAAAAAAAAAAAAAAAAAAAAAACAATTGAACATATTCAAAGCACATTCTCTGACCACAAGAGAATACAAATAGAAGTCAATAATTTTTGAATTGTAACTCCACTATTTACTTCCTACATGATATAAAATACACAGGAGGCGGGGCAAGATGGCAGACTGGTGAGCTGTATGTTTTAGTTACTCCTCCAGGAAAGTAGGTAAAAAGCCAGGAACTGCATGGACTGGACACCACAGAGCAATCTGTCTTTGGGCATACTTCATACAACACTCATGAAAACGTGGAACTGCTGAGATCAGCGAAATCTGTAAGTTTTTGCGGCCAGGGGACCCGCGCCCCTCCCTGCCAGGCTCAGTCCCGGGGGAGGAGGGGCTGTCAGCTCCAGGAAGGAGAAGGGAGAATTGCAGTGGCTGCTCTTACCGGAAACTCATTCTACTGATTCAAACTCCAACCATAGATAGACTGAGGCCAGACACCAGAGACTCTGAGAGCAGCCAGCCCAGCAGAGAGGAGACAGGCATAGAACAAAAACAACACGAAAAACTCCAAAATAAAAGCAGAGGATTTTTGGAGTTCTGGTGAACACAGAAAGGGGAAGGGCGGAGATCAGGCCTTGAGGCGCATATGCAAATCCCGAAGCAAGGCTGATCTCTCTGCCCTGGGCACCTTTCCTTAATGGCCCTGGTTGCTTTGTCTATTAGCATTTCAATAACCCATTAAATCTCTGAGGAGGACCGTTTTTTTTTGTTTGTTTGTTTGTTTTTTTTTTTTAAATCCTTTTTGCTTTTTCTAAAACAATTACTCTAAGAAGCTCAATACAGAAAGCTTCAAAGAATTGAAATTTGGGCACGTCAAGTCAAGAGCAGAACTAAGAGAGCTCTGAGACAAAAGGCAATAATCCAGTGGCTGAGAAAATTCACTAAACAACACAACTTCCCAAGAAAAGGGGGGTGTCCGCTCACAGCCACCATCCTGGTGGACAGGAAACACTCCTGCCCATCGCCAGCCCCATAGCCCAGAGCTGTCCCAGACAACCCAGTGTGACGGAAGTGCTTCAAATAACAGGCACACACCACAAAACTGGGCGTGGACATTAGCCTTCCCTGCAACCTCAGCTGAATGTCCCAGAGCTGGGAAGGGGGAGCAGTGTGAATTAACAGAGCCCCATTCAGCCATCATTTGAGCAGACTGGGAGCCTCCCAACACAGCCCAGCAGCCCAGAACTGCCCTGGGGGGACGGCACTCACCTGTGACATAGCACAGTCATCCCTCAACAGAGGACCCGGGGTGCACAGCCTGGAAGAGGGGCCCACTTGCAAGTCTCAGGAGCCATACGCCAATACCAAAGACTTGTGGGTCAGTGGCAGAGACAAACTGTGGCAGGACTGAACTGAAGGATTAGACTATTGCAGTGGCCTTAAAACTCTAGGATCATCAGGGAGATTTGATTGTTAGGGCCACCCCCCCTCCCCGACTGCCCAGAAACACGCCCCACATACAGGGCAGGCAACACCAACTACACACGCAAGCTTGGGACACCAATTGGGCCCCACAAGACTCACTCCCCCACTCACCAAAAAGGCTAAGCAGGGGAGATCTGGCTTGTGGAGAACAGGTGGCTCGTGGACGCCACCTGCTGGTTAGTTAGAGAAAGTGTACTCCACGAAGCTGTAGATCTGATAAATTAGAGATAAGGACTTCAACTGGTCTACAAACCCTAAAAGAACCCTATCAAGGTCAGCAAATGCCACGAGGCCAAAAACAACAGAAAATTATAAAGCATATGAAAAAACCAGACGATATGGATAACCCAAGCCCAAGTACCCAAATCAAAAGACCAGAAGAGACACACCTAGAGCAGCTACTCAAAGAACTAAAGATGAACAATGAGACCCTAGTACGGGATATGAAGGAAATCAAGAAGACCCTAGAAGAGCATAAAGAAGACATTGCAAGACTAAATAAAAAAATGGATGATCTTATGGAAATTAAAGAAACTGTTGACCAAATTAAAACGATTCTGGACACTCATAGTACAAGACTAGAGGAAGTTGAACAACGAATCAGTGACCTGGAAGATGACAGAATGGAAAATGAAAACATAAAAGAAAGAATGGGGAAAAAAATTGAAAAACTCGAAATGGACCTCAGGGATATGATAGATAATATGAAACGTCCGAATATAAGACTCATTGGTGTCCCAGAAGGGGAAGAAAAGGGTAAAGGTCTAGGAAGAGTATTCAAAGAAATTGTTGGGGAAAACTTCTCAAATCTTCTAAACAACATAAATACACAAATCATAAATGCTCAGCGAACTCCAAATAGAATAAATCCAAAAAAACCCACTCCGAGACATATACTGATCACACTGTCAAACATAGAAGAGAAGGAGCAAGTTCTGAAAGCAGCAAGAGAAAAGCAATTCACCACATACAAAGGAAACAGCATAAGACTAAGTAGTGACTACTCAGCAGCCACCATGGAGGCGAGAAGGCAGTGGCACGATATATTTAAAATTCTGAGTGAGAGGAATTTCCAGCCAAGAATACTCTATCCAGCAAAGCTCTCCATCAAATTTGAGGGAGAGCTTAAATTTTTCACAGACAAAGAAATGCTGAGAGAATTTGCTAACAAGAGACCTGCCCTACTGGAGATACTAAAGGGAGCCCTACAGACAGAGAAACAAAGACAGGACAGAGAGACTTGGAGAAAGGTTCAGTACTAAAGAGATTCGGTATGGGTACAATAAAGGATATTAATAGAGAGAGGGAAAAATATGGCAAACATAATCCAAAGGATAAGATGGCCGATTCAAGAAATGCCTTCACGGTTTTAACGTTGAATGTAAATGGATTAAACTCCCCAATTAAAAGATATCGATTCGCAGAATGGATCAAAAAAAATGAACCATCAATATGTTGCATACAAGAGACTCATCTTAGACACAGGGACACAAAGAAACTGAAAGTGAAAGGATGGAAAAAAATATTTCATGCAAGCTACAGCCAAAAGAAAGCAGGTGTAGCAATATTAATCTCAGATAAAATAGACTTCAAATGCAGGGATGTTTTGAGAGACAAAGAAGGCCACTACATACTAATAAAAGGGGCAATTCAGCAAGAAGAAATAACAATCGTAAATGTCTATGCACCCAATCAAGGTGCAACAAAATACATGAGAGAAACATTGGCAAAACTAAAGGAAGCAATTGATGTTTCCACAATAATTGTGGGAGACTTCAACACATCACTCTCTCCTATAGATAGATCAACCAGACAGAAGACCAATAAGGAAATTGAAAACCTAAACAATCTGATAAATGAATTAGATTTAACAGACATCTACAGGACATTACATCCCAAATCAACAGGATACACATACTTTTCTAGTGCTCACGGAACTTTCTCCAGAATAGATCATATGCTGGGACATAAAACAAGCCTCAATAAATTTAAAAAGATTGAAATTATTCAAAGCACATTCTCTGACCACAATGGAATACAATTAGAAGTCAATAACCATCAGAGACTTAGAAAATTCACAAATACCTGGAGGTTAAACAACACACTCCTAAACAATCAGTGGGTTAAAGAAGAAATAGCAAGAGAAATTGCTAAATATATAGAGACAAATGAAAATGAGAACACAACATACCAAAACCTATGGGATGCAGCAAAAGCAGTGCTAAGGGGGAAATTTATAGCACTAAACGCATATATTAAAAAGGAAGAAAGAGCCAAAATCAAAGAACTAATGGATCAACTGGAGAAGCTAGAAAATGAACAGCAAACCAATCCTAAACCAAGTACAAGAAAAGAAATAAGAAGGATTAAAGCAGAAATAAATGACATAGAGAACAAAAAAACAATAGAAAGGATAAATATCACCAAAAGTTGGTTCTTTGAGAAGATCAACAAGATTGACAAGCCCCTAGCTAGACTGACAAAATCAAAAAGAGAGAAGACCCATATAAACAAAATAATGAATGAAAAAGGTGACATAACTGCAGATCCTGAAGAAATTAAAAAAATTATAAGAGGATATTATGAACAACTGTATGGCAACAAACTGGATAATGTAGAAGAAATCGACAATTTCCTGGAAACATATGAACAACCTAGACTGACCAGAGAAGAAATAGAAGACCTCAACCAACCCATCACAAGCAAAGAGATCCAATCAGTCATCAAAAATCTTCCCACAAATAAATGCCCAGGGCCAGATGGCTTCACAGGGGAATTCTACCAAACTTTCCAGAAAGAACTGACACCAATCTTACTCAAACTCTTTCAAAACATTGAAAAAAATGGAACACTACCTAACTCATTTTATGAAGCTAACATCAATCTAATACCAAAACCAGGCAAAGATGCTACAAAAAAGGAAAACTACCGGCCAATCTCCCTAATGAATATAGATGCAAAAATCCTCAACAAAATACTTGCAAATCGAATCCAAAGACACATCAAAAAAATCATACACCATGACCAAGTGGGGTTCATTCCAGGCATGCAAGGATGGTTCAACATAAGAAAAACAATCAATGTATTACAACACATTAAAAACTCGAAAGGGAAAAATCAATTGATCATCTCAATAGATGCTGAAAAAGCATTTGACAAAATCCAACATCCGTTTTTGATAAAAACACTTCAAAAGGTAGGAATTGAAGGAAACTTCCTCAACATGATAAAGAGCATATATGAAAAACCCACAGCCAGCATAGTACTCAATGGTGAGAGACTGAAAGCCTTCCCTCTAAGATCAGGAACAAGACAAGGATGCCCGCTGTCACCACTGTTATTCAACATTGTGCTGGAAGTGCTAGCCAGGGCAATCCGGCAAGACAAAGAAATAAAAGGCATCCAAATTGGAAAAGAAGAAGTAAAACTGTCATTGTTTGCAGATGATATGATCTTATATCTAGAAAAACCCTGAGAAATCAACGATACACCTACTAGAGCTAATAAACAAATTTAGCAAAGTAGCGGGATACAAGATTAATGCACATAAGTCAGTAATGTTTCTATATGCTAGAAATGAACAAACTGAAGAGACACTCAAGAAAAAGATACCATTTTCAATAGCAACTAAAAAAATCAAGTACCTAGGAATCAACTTAACCAAAGATGTAAAAGACCTATACAAAGAAAACTACATAACTCTACTAAAAGAAATAGAAGGGGACCTTAAAAGATGGAAAAATATTCCATGTTCATGGATAGGAAGGCTAAATGTCATTAAGATGTCAATTCTACCCAAACTCATCTACAGATTCAATGCAATCCCAATCAAAATTCCAACAACCTACTTTGCAGACTTGGAAAAGCTAGTTATCAAATTTATTTGGAAAGGGAAGATGCCTCGAATTGCTAAAGACACTTTAAAAAAGAAAAACGAAGTGGGAGGACTTACACTCCCTGACTTTGAAGCTTATTATAAAGCCACAGTTGCCAAAACAGCATGGTACTGGCACAAAGATAGACATATAGATCAATGGAATCGAATTGAGAATTCAGAGATAGACCCTCAGATCTATGGCCGACTGATCTTTGATAAGGCCCCCAAAGTCACCGAACTGAGCCATAATGGTCTTTTCAACAAATGGGGCTGGGAGAGTTGGATATCCATATCCAAAAGAATGAAAGAGGACCCCTACCTCACCCCCTACACAAAAATTAACTCAAAATGGACCAAAGATCTCAATATAAAAGAAAGTACCATTAAACTCCTAGAAGATAATGTAGGAAAACATCTTCAAGACCTTGTATTAGGAGGCCACTTCCTAGACTTTACACCCAAAGCACAAGCAACAAAAGAGAAAATAGATAAATGGGAACTCCTCAAGCTTAGAAGTTTCTGCACCTCAAAGGAATTTCTCAAAAAGGTAAAGAGGCAGCCAACTCAATGGGAAAAAATTTTTGGAAACCATGTATCTGACAAAAGACTGATATCTTGCATATACAAGGAAATCCTACAACTCAATGACAATAGTACAGACAGCCCAATTATAAAATGGGCAAAAGATATGAAAAGACAGTTCTCTGAAGAGGAAATACAAATGGCCAAGAAACACATGAAAAAATGTTCAGCTTCACTAGCTATTAGAGAGATGCAAATTAAGACCACAATGAGATACCATCTAACACCGGTTCGAATGGCTGCCATTAAACAAACAGGAAACTACAAATGCTGGAGGGGATGTGGAGAAATTGGAACTCTTATTCATTGTTGGTGGGACTGTATAATGGTTCAGCCACTCTGGAAGTCAGTCTGGCAGTTCCTTAGAAAACTAGAGATAGAGCTACCATTCGATCCAGCGATTGCACTTCTCGGGATATACCCGGAAGATCGGAAAGCAGTGACACGAACAGATATCTGCACGCCAATGTTCATAGCAGCATTATTCACAATTGCCAAGAGATGGAAACAACCCAAATGTCCATCAACAGATGAGTGGATAAATAAAATGTGGTATATACACACGATGGAATACTACGCGGCAGTAAGAAGGAACGATCTGGTGAAACATATGACAACATGGATGAACCTTGAAGACATAATGCTGAGCGAAATAAGCCAGGCACAAAACGAGAAATATTATATGCTACCACTAATGTGAACTTTGAAAAATGTAAAACAAATGGTTTATAATGTAGAATGTAGGGGAACTAGCAGTAGAGAGCAATTAAGGAAGGGGGAACAATAATCCAAGAAGAACAGATAAGCTATTTAACGTTCTGGGGATGCCCAGAAATGACTATGGTCTGTTAATTTCTGATGGATGTAGTAGGAACAAGTTCACTGAAATGTTGCTATAGTATGTAACTTTCTTGGGGTAAAGTAGGAACATGTTGGAAGTTAAGCAGTTATCTTAGGTTAGTTGTCTTTTTCTTACTCCCTTGCTATGGTCTCTTTGAAATGTTCTTTTATTGTATGTTTGTTTTCTTTTTAACTTTTTTTTTCATACAGTTGATTTCAAAAAAGAAGGGAAAGTTAAAAAAAAAAAAAAAAAAAGAAAAAAGACAAACAAGGAAAAAAAAAAAAAAAAAAAAGATGTAGTGCCCCCTTGAGGAGCCTGTGGAGAATGCAGGGGTATTCGCCTACCCCACCTCCATGGTTGCTAACATGACCACAGACATAGGGGACTGGTGGTTTGATGGGTTGAGCCCTCTACCATAAGTTTTACCCTTGGGAAGACGGTTGCTGCAAAGGAGAGGCTAGGCCTCCCTGTATTTGTGCCTAAGAGTCTCCTCCTGAATGCCTCTTTGTTGCTCAGATGTGGCCCTCTCTCTCTGGCTAAGCCAACTTGAAAGGTGAAATCACTGCCCTCCCCCCTACGTGGGATCAGACACCCAGGGAAGTGAATCTCCCTGGCAACGTGGAATATGACTCCCGGGGAGGAATGTAGACCCGGCATCGTGGGATGGAGAACATCTTCTTGACCAAAAGGGGGATGTGAAAGGAAATGAAATAAGCTTCAGTGGCAGAGAGATTCCAAAACGAGCCGAGAGATCACTCTGGTGGGCACTCTTACGCACACTTTAGACAACCTTTTTTAGGTTCTAAAGAATTGGGGTAGCTGGTGGTGGATACCTGAAACTATTAAACTACAACCCAGAACCCATGAATCTCGAAGACAGTTGTATAAAAATGTAGCTTATGAGGGGTGACAGTGGGATTGGGAATGCCATAAGGACCAAACTCCACTTTGTCTAGTTTATGGATCGATGTGTAGAAAAGTAGGGGAAGCAAACAAACAGACAAAGGTACCTAGTGTTCTTTTTTACTTCAATTGCTCTTTTTCACTCTAATTATTATTCTTGTTATTTTTGTGTGTGTGCTAATGAAGGTGTCAGGGATTGATTTAGGTGATGAATGTACAACTATGTAATGGTACTGTAAACAATCGAAAGTACAATTTGTTTTGTATGACTGCGTGGTATGTGAATATATCTCAATAAAATGATGATTAAAAAAAAAATAATAAAATACACAAACTCTAATGACAAATCAGTGGTTTTGAACTCAATGTAAAATATGTAATTTTTGACAAGAACTAAATAAAGGTGGGGGAATGGAGGAGTATAGGTACATAGTTTATGTGTCCTATTGAAATTAAGTTGGTATCAAAGAAAAACAAGATTGTTATGGATTTAAGAATTTAATTTTAAGCCCCACAGTAAACACAAAGAAATTATCAGAGAATATGACCATACAGATGAAAAGTAGAGTATGGGTTAAGAGAAATGGGGGAAGGGGCAATGGGGAGTTAAGAAATGAGTGTAGGGTTGCTGTTTGAGGTGAAGGGAAATTTCTAGTAATGGATGGTGGGAAGGTGATGGCATTACAACATTCTAAATGTGATTAATCCCACTAATGGAATGCTAGGGAGGGGGTGGAATGGGAAGATTTAGGCTGTATATATATTTCCACAATTGAGAAAAAAAAAAAAAAGACAGTCTAAATAGATGAAAATTGAATGCCAAGGATGACCCTGGATGGGATCTGAGGATGGAGGACAGGAGGCTCAAAGGGACACAGTTGAGACATAAGGAAAAGGAAGTATAGAATGTAAGCTTTGTATCATTGTTGAATCTCTTCTACTTCTTAGCTGCGCTTAATGGGATTGCATAAAAGAATGTTCTTGCTCATGGGAATTGTATATGTGAATTATAGTGTTTGCTCAAGGATATGTGCAGCTAGCTCTCATACGTTCAGAAGACAGAGAAATAGATGATGGATGACAGATAGGGAGGGAGGGAGGGAAAGAAAGAAATAGTGGTGTGACAGGATGTTCAAGTTGGTGGATCAGGGTATCGGGGGAGGGGGGTCAGGATATGCTGGAGTTCTGTGTATGGGGTTTGTATTGTTTCTGCAAGTGTTCCTATAACTTTGAATTTATTTCAAAATAAAATGTAAAAAAAAAAGCTTAAATGGAGAAAAGGATTTTTTTGTCTTTTCATTATTGATACCTTTGGCTTTATTTATATCACTGGGGCTAATGAAAATATTTGGGATCATTTTAAAATTTTATGTGGTTTATTGATCCAAGATATTGGGTTTCTTTTTATTTATTATGATTATTATCTAAAACATTTTGTACTTGGCTAATGGTAAAATATTTTGGCATTAAGAACAAAAGGAATTTTGCCTATGGCTTTTCTCATTTGCAAAATGACTTGAAAAATGAAGTTCAACATTCTTTTTATTCCATAATCCCATTATGGGCTCAACTGGCCAATAAAAGTAGCCAGCTGGGCACATAGATTGGGCTCCAACCTTAATTTATTCATTTTGAATCCTTCCAATTAATCACCTCAAAATAATTTCCTACTCTTATTCCATTTTCTCCCAGACCCAGCAAAAATGACTGTTTTAGAAAAAAGTGACTATTCCTCTAGTCAATCAAGAAATTTCCATAAGAAGATAAAAGGCAGACAGCTTGAATTCAGAAATTTACCCAATTCCAAGAGAATTCGTTGGGCTCTGTGATAATTTGGTTTCACATCTGTGCCTCATCAAGGCAGGAGCAATCACCCAATCATGGAACAAAATACCAAATTTGCAAACTGTCTACAAACTGTCTGCAACTCATTTGAGATTTTTTTAAGAAAGTTTTTTTATTATTAAATAAAATTTAAAAAGAAATAATACCTGTTCATTGTAAACAATTCAGAAAGTGTATACAAGAAAAAAAGAAAAAAGGAAATCACGCATAAGTTCCTTCTACTTCTAAAACAGATTTTGTGAACATTTTGCTCTGTAATCCTCTAGTCCTCTCTCTCTGCATGTGTGTGTGCATATGTAAAATATTCTAGAGTTTGAATACTGGAATACCTTGCCCACATTACTTGCTTTGGCCATATGAACTTATCTATCTCCATCACATTAAGACCAAATCCAGAGGCTGTCTCAGAAAGTTTTGAACTCAGAATTAGGTTCTTTGTTACTTTTCATGCTCCCTTACTATTACTGATATTCTTTCCTGGATCTTTTACTTCCAACCCCTTCTGTCTGACTCTCTAGTTCTGGCGAACATTTTGTTTCCACCTGTGAGACCTAGACACCTGACCCTTCCGGTATACCAGCAGGTATAGTCTTTGCCTCAATTCCACCCTCTCCTCTGGTCCCCACCCTCCAACCCCACCATGGCTTCCTTTCTACTCTCTCTAGTGTGCTATACCTGGACATCTTTTTCTCTTGCTAGATCTCCTAACACTGCAGTTTTCCTTGTTGGACCTTCCCAGATGGGTCCACCTGATCTCCTGACCTGAGCCCTGATGGTCAGTCAAATGCCTCACTAAAAACAAACTGTTTCTGACTCTTGGTATGTGTAGATAATCCATTAAGGACTCTGTTTATTAAGCAATTAAAGCCTGAGGAAATCTCCTAGCCCTTTCTTTCTGAGATAAAAATGAAATCACTTCATTGGTCAGTATTTAGAAGCAGTTACCTGCACTTTCAAAGTATGTTTAGTTGTAAGCAATTGTAAAACAAGCATCATTTCCATTCTCAGAAAGCAAAACACAGATGCACACAGCTTATCACATTTATACCAGTTAGGAAGAACTGCTGCATATTTTGGCAGTGATTTTATAACAACTCACTGGACTTAAAAGAAAAAAAGACAATTTCAAGTAAGAGACTTTCTACCTTATTCTTTCTGACTTTGACCCTTCTGGCCCCAGATCTTTATTGTGAGTCCATGTCACATTTGCTTTCCCAACTCTAATACCAACAACTACCATGAAAAGAGAAGTTTACATTTTTGTTTAGAAAAACAATGCAATATATAAACCTAATAACTTGGAAACTTTTATTGCTTTATCTTGGTTGAATATTACTTTTAACTCAAAACAAAGTTGATGTGAAAAATCTAACATATCCAAAATTTGGGGTATCTCAAGAGTTCTGATTTCTTCTGCAAAACATAACTCATCCACTCTGCTAAATTCATCAGAGTGTCCAAGCAGTAATCAAACAAGAGAAAGCTAAAGACAAAAAGTAGAAGCCCAGACAGGCACTGGCTCCATCCCCTCTTCCTGTTCAAGGAAGTGCTCCAACAATTCTCTCCCCTCTCCTACACTATCAAATTTTCTCTCTCTAATGGATCCTTTCCATCAACATACAACTTAAGGTATGGAATGATAATTTCTGCTTCCTTTCTCCCTGTAACACCCCTCCTCTTCCAACACAAACACCCAACACACACACATACTAGGACTAAGACTCAAAATTACAAACTGTTCAATGGACCCCTACCTAGGTGTAAGATAAAAAACAATCAGGTGGGAGGCGGGGCAAGATGGAAGACTGGTGAGCTGTATGTTTTAGTTACTCCTACAGGAAAGTAGGTAGAAAGCCAGGAGCTGCGGGGACTGGACACCACAGAGCAATCTGACTTTGGGCATACTTCATACAACACTCATGAAAATGTCGAACTGCTGAGATCAGCGAAATCTGTAAGTTTTTGCAGCCAGGGGACCCGTGCCCTTCCCTGCCAGGCTCAGTCCCGTGGGAGGAGGGGCTGTCAGCTCCGGGAAGGAAAAGGGAGAACTGCAGTGGCTGCTCTTATCGGAAACTCATTCTACTGATCCAGACTCCAACCATAGATAGACAGAGACCAGACACCAGAGAATCTGTGAGCAGCCAGCCCAGCAGAGAGGAGACAGGCATAGAAAAAAAAAAACAACACGAAAAACTCCAAAATAAAAGCAGAGGATTTTTAGAGTTCTGGTGAACACAGAAAGGGGAAGGGCGGAGCTCAGACCCTAAGGTTCATATGCAAATCCCGAAGAAAAGCCGATCTCTCTGCCCTGTGGACCTTTCCTTAATGGCCCTGGTTGCTTTGTCTCTTAGCATTTCAATAACCCATTAGATCTCTGAGGAGGGCCCTTTTTTTTTTTTTTTTTTTTTTTTTAATCCTTTTTTCTTTTTCTGAAACAATTACTCTAAGAAGCCCAATACAGAAAGCTTCAAAGACTTTCAATTTGGGCACATCAAGTCAAGAGCAGAACTAAGAGAGCTCTGAGACAAAAGGCAATAATTCAGTGGCTGAGAAAATTCACTAAACACCACAACTTCCCAAGAAAAGGGGGGTGTCCGCTCACAGCGACCATCCTGGTGGACAGGAAACACTCCTGCCCATCGCCAGCCCCATAACCCAGAGCTGCCCAAGACAACCCAGTGTGACGGAAGGGCTTCAAATAACAGGCACACACCACAAAACTGGGCGTGGACATTAGCCTTCCCTGCAACCTCAGCTGATTGTCCCAGAGTTGGGAAGGTGGAGCAGCGTGAATTAACAAAGTCCCATTCAGCCATCATTTGAGCAGACTGGGAGCCTCCCTACACAGCCCAGCAGCCCAGAACTGCCCTGGGGGGACGGCACTCACCTGTGACATAGCACAGTCATCCCTCAACAGAGGACCCGGGGTGCACAGCCTGGAAGAGGGGCCCACTTGCAAGTCTCAGGAGCCATACGCCAATACCAAAGACTTGTGGGTCAGTGGCAGAGACAAACTGTGGCAGGACTGAACTGAAGGATTAGACTATTGCAGCAGCTTTAAAACTCTAGGATCACCAGGGAGATTTGATTGTTAGGGCCACCCCCCCTCCCCGACTGCCCAGAAACACACCCCACATACAGGGCAGGCAACACCAACTACACACGCAAGCTTCGTACACCAATTGGGCCCCACAAGACTCACTCCCCCACTCACCAAAAAGGCTAAGCAGGGGAGAACTGGCTTGTGGAGAACAGGTGGCTCGTGGACGCCACCTGCTGGTTAGTTAGAGAAAGTGTACTCCACGAAGCTGTAGATCTGATAAATTAGAGATAAGGACTTCAATAGGTCTACAAACCCTAAAAGAACCCTATCAAGTTCAGCAAATGCCACGAGGCCAAAAACAACAGAAAATTATAAAGCATATGAAAAAACCAGACGATATGGATAACCCAAGCCCAAGCACCCAAATCAAAATACCAGAAGAGACACAGCACCTAGAGCAGCTACTCAAAGAACTAAAGATGAACAATGAGACCATAGTACGGGATATGAAGGAAATCAAGAAGACTCTAGAAGAGCATAAAGAAGACATTGCAAGACTAAATAAAAAAAATGGATGATCTTATGGAAATTAAAGAAACTGTTGACCAAATTAAAAAGATTCTGGACACTCATAGTACAAGACTAGAGGAAGTTGAACAACGAATCAGTGACCTGGAAGATGACAGAATGGAAAATGAAAGCATAAAAGAAAGAATGGGGAAAAAAATTGAAAAAATCGAAATGGACCTCAGGGATATGATAGATAATATGAAACGTCCAAATATAAGACTCATTGATGTCCCAGAAGGGGAAGAAAAGGGTAAAGGTCTAGGAAGAGTATTCAAAGAAATTGTTGGGGAAAACTTCCCAAATCTTCTAAACAACATAAATACACAAATCATAAATGCTCAGCGAACTCCAAATAGAACAAATCCAAATAAACCCACTCCAAGACATATACTGATCACACTATCAAACACAGAAGAGAAGGAGCAAGTTCTGAAAGCAGCAAGAGAAAAGCAATTCACCACATACAAAGGAAACAGCATAAGACTAAGTAGTGACTACTCAGCAGCCACCATGGAGGCAAGAAGGCAGTGGCACGATATATTTAAAATTCTGAGTGAGAAACATTTCCAGCCAAGAATACTTTATCCAGCAAAGCTCTCCTTCAAATTTGAGGGAGAGCTTAAATTTTTCACAGACAAACAAATGCTGAGAGAATTTGCTAACAAGAGACCTGCTCTACTGGAGATACTAAAGGGAGCCCTACAGACAGAGAAACAAAGACAGGACAGAGAGACTTGGAGAAAGGTTCAGTACTAAAGAGATTCGGTATGGGTACAATAAAGGATATTAATAGAGAGAGGGGAAAAATATGGCAAACATAAACCAAAGGATAAGATGGCTGATTCAAGAAATGCCTTCACGGTTATAACGTTGAATGTAAATGGATTAAACTCCCCAATTAAAAGATATAGATTCGCAGAATGGATCAAAAAAAATGAACCATCAATATGTTGCATACAAGAGACTCATCTTAGACATAGGGACACAAAGAAACTGAAAGTGAGAGGATGGAAAAAAATATTTCATGCAAGCTACAGCCAAAAGAAAGCAGGTGTAGCAATATTAATCTCAGATAAAATAGACTTCAAATGCAGGGATGTTTTGAGAGACAAAGAAGGCCACTACATACTAATAAAAGGGGCAATTCAGCAAGAAGAAATAACAATCGTAAATGTCTATGCACCCAATCAAGGTGCCACAAAATACATGAGAGAAACACTGGCAAAACTAAAGGAAGCAATTGATGTTTCCACAATAATTGTGGGAGACTTCAACACATCACTCTCTCCTATACATAGATCAACCAGACAGAAGACCAATAAGGAAATTGAAAACCTAAACAATCTGATAAATGAATTAGATTTAACAGACATCTACAGGACATTACATCCCAAATCACCAGGATACACATACTTTTCTAGTGCTCACGGAACTTTCTCCAGAATAGATCATATGCTGGGACATAAAACAAGCCTCAATAAATTTAAAAAGATTGAAATTATTCAAAGCACATTCTCTGACCACAATGGAATACAATTAGAAGTCAATAACCATCAGAGACTTAGAAAATTCACAAATACCTGGAGGTTAAACAACACACTCCTAAACAATCAGTGGGTTAAAGAAGAAATAGCAAGAGAAATTGCTAAATATATAGAGACGAACGAAAATGAGAACACAACATACCAAAACCTATGGGATGCAGCAAAAGCAGTGCTAAGGGGGAAATTTATAGCACTAAACGCATATATGAAAAAGGAAGAAAGAGCCAAAATCAAAGAACTAATGGATCAACTGAAGAAGCTAGAAAATGAACAGCAAACCAATCCTAAACCAAGTAGAAGAAAAGAAATAACAAGGATTAAAGCAGAAATAAATGACATAGAAAACAAAAAAACAATAGAGAGGATAAACATCACCAAAAGTTGGTTCTTTGAGAAGATCAACAAGATTGACAAGCCCCTAGCTAGACTGACAAAATCAAAAAGAGAGAAGACACATATAAACAAAATAATGAATGAAAAAGGTGACATAACTGCAGATCCTGAAGAAATTAAAAAAATTATAAGAGGATATTATGAACAACTGTATGGCAACAAACTGGACAATGTAGAAGAAATGGACAATTTCCTGGAAACATATGAACAACCTAGACTGACCAGAGAAGAAATAGAAGACCTCAACCAACCCATCACAAGCAAAGAGATCCAATCAGTCATCAAAAATCTTCCCACAAATAAATGCCCAGGGCCAGATGGCTTCACAGGGGAATTCTACCAAACTTTCCAGAAAGAACTGACACCAATCTTACTCAAACTCTTTCAAAACATTGAAGAAAATGGAACACTACCTAACTCATTTTATGAAGCTAACATCAATCTAATACCAAAACCAGGCAAAGATGCTACAAAAAAGGAAAACTACCGGCCAATCTCCCTAATGAATATAGATGCAAAAATCCTCAACAAAATACTTGCAATTCGAATCCAAAGACACATTAAAAAAATCATACACCATGACCAAGTGGGGTTCATTCCAGGCATGCAAGGATGGTTCAACATAAGAAAATCAATCAATGTATTACAACACATTAAAAACTCGAAAGGGAAAAATCAATTGATCATCTCAATAGATGCTGAAAAAGCATTTGACAAAATCCAACATCCCTTTTTGATAAAAACACTTCAAAAAGTAGGAATTGAAGGAAACTTCCTCAACATGATAAAGAGCATATATGAAAAACCCACAGCCAGCATAGTACTCAATGGTGAGAGACTGAAAGCCTTCCCTCTAAGATCAGGAACAAGACAAGGATGCCCGCTGTCACCACTGTTATTCAACATTGTGCTGGAAGTGCTAGCCAGGGCAATCCGGCAAGACAAAGAAATAAAAGGCATCCAAAATGGAAAAGAAGAAGTAAAACTGTCATTGTTTGCAGATGATATGATCTTATATCTAGAAAACCCTGAGAAATCGACGATACAGCTACTAGAGCTAATAAACAAATTTAGCAAAGTAGCGGGATACAAGATTAATGCACATAAGTCAGTAATGTTTCTATATGCTAGAAATGAACAAACTGAAGAGACACTCAAGAAAAAGATGCTGTTTTCAATAGCAACTAAAAAAATCAAGTACCTAGGAATAAACTTAACCAAAGATGTAAAAGACCTGTACAAAGAAAACTACATAACTCTACTAAAAGAAATAGAAGGGGACCTTAAAAGATGGAAAATATTCCATGTTCATGGATAGGAAGGCTAAATGTCATTAAGATGTCAATTCTACCCAAACTCATCTACAGATTCAATGCAATCCCAATCAAAATTCCAACAACCTACTTTGCAGACTTGGAAAAGCTAGTTATCAAATTTATTTGGAAAAGGAAGATGCCTCGAATTGCTAAAGGCACTCTAAAAAAGAAAAACGAAGTGGGAGGACTTACACTCCCTGACTTTGAAGCTTATTATAAAGCCACAGTTGCCAAAACAGCATGGTACTGGCACAAAGATAGACATATAGATCAATGGAATCAAATTGAGAATTCAGAGATAGACCCTCAGATCTATGGCCGACTGATCTTTGATAAGGCCCCCAAAGTCTCTGAACTGAGCCATAATGGTCTTTTCAACAAATGGGGCTGGGAGAGTTGGATATCCATATCCAAAAGAATGAAAGAGGACCCCTACCTCACCCCCTACACAAAAATTAACTCAAAATGGACCAAAGATCTCAATATAAAAGAAAGTACCATAAAACTCCTAGAAGATAATGTAGGAAAACATCTTCAAGACCTTGTATTAGGCGGCCACTTCCTAGACTTTACACCAAAAGCACAAGCAACAAAAGAGAAAATAGATAAATGGGAACTCCTCAAGCTTACAAGTTTCTGCACCTCAAAGGAATTTCTCAAAAAGGTAAAGAGGCAGCCAACTCAATGGGAAAAAATTTTTGGAAACCATGTATCTGACAAAAGACTGATATCTTGCATATACAAAGAAATCCTACAACTCAATGACAATAGTACAGACAGCCCAATTATAAAATGGGCAAAAGATATGAAAAGACAGTTCTCTGAAGAGGAAATACAAATGGCCAAGAAACACATGAAAAAATGTTCAGCTTCACTAGCTATTAGAGAGATGCAAATTAAGACCACAATGAGATACCATCTAACAGCGGTTCGAATGGCTGCCATTAAACAAACAGGAAACTACAAATGCTGGAGGGGATGTGGAGAAATTGGAACTCTTATTCATTGTTGGTGGGACTGTATAATGGTTCAGCCACTCTGGAAGTCAGTCTGGCAGTTCCTTAGAAAACTAGATATAGAGCTACCATTCGATCCAGCGATTGCACTTCTCGGTATATACCCGGAAGATCGGAAAGCAGTGACACGAACAGATATCTGCATGCCAATGTTCATAGCAGCATTATTCACAATTGCCAAGAGATGGAAACAACCCAAATGTCCTTCAACAGATGAGTGGATAAATAAAATGTGGTATATACACACAATGGAATACTACGCATCAGTAAGAAGGAACGATCTCGTGAAACATATGACAACATGGATGAATCTTGAAGACATAATGCTGAGTGAAATAAGCCAGGCACAAAAAGAGAAATATTATATGCTACCACTAATGTGAACTTTCAAAAATGTAAAACAAATGGTTTATAATGTAGAATGTAGGGGAACTAGCAGTAGAGAGTAATTAAGGAAGGGGGAACAATAATCCAAGAAGAACAGATAAGCTTTTTAACGTTCTGGAGATGCCCAGAAATGACTATGGTCTGTTAATTTCTGATGGATATAGTAGGAACAAGTTCACAGAAAGGTTGCTATATTATGTAACTTTCTTGGGGTAAAGTAGGAACATGTTGGAAGTTAAGCAGTTATCTTAGCTTAGTTGTCTTTTTCTTACTCCCTTGTTATGGTCTCTTTGAAATGTTCTTTTATTGTATGTTTGTTTTCTTTTTAACTTTTTTTTTCATACAGTTGATTTAAAAAAGAAGGGAAAGTTAAAAAAAAAAAAAAAAGAAAGAAAGAAAAACAAGGAAAAAAAAATGATGTAGTGCCCGCTTGAGGAGCCTGTGGAGAATGCAGGGGTATTGGCCTACCCCACCTCGATGGTTGCTAACATGACCACAGACATAGGGGACTGGTGGTTTGATGGGTTGAGCCCTCTACCATAAGTTTTACCCTTGGGAAGACGGTTGCTGCAAAGGAGAGGCTAGGCCTCCCTATATTTGTGCCTAAGAGTCTCCTCCTGAATGCCTCTTTGTTGCTCAGATGTGGCCCTCTCTCTCTGGCTAAGCCAACTTGAAAGGTGAAATCACTGCCCTCCCCCCTACATGGAATCAGACACCCAGGGGAGTGAATCTCCCTTGCAACGTGGAATATGACTCCCGGGGAGGAATGTAGACCCGGCATCGTGGGACGGAGAACATCTTCTTGACCAAAAGGGGGATGTGAAAGGAAATGAAATAAGCTTCAGTTGCAGAGAGATTCCAAAAGGAGCCGAGAGGTCACTCTGGTGGGCACTCTTATGCACACTTTAGACAACCCTTTTTAGGTTCTAAAGAATTGGGGTAGCTGGTGGTGGATACCTGAAACTATCAAACTACAACCCAGAACCCATGAATCTCGAAGACAGATGTATAAAAATGTAGCTTATGAGGGGTGACAATGGGATTGGGAAAGCCATAAGGACCACACTCCACTTTGTCTAGTTTATGGATGGATGAGTAGAAAAATAGGGGAAGGAAACAAACAGACAAAGGTACCCAGTGTTCTTTTTTACTTCAATTGGTCTTTTTCACTCTAATTATTATTCTTGTTATTTTTGTGTGTGTGCTAATGAAGGTGTCAGGGATTGATTTAGGTGATGAATGTACAACTATGTAATGGTACTGTAAACAATCAAAAGTACGATTTGTTTTGTATGACTGCGTGGTATGTGAATATATCTCAATAAAATGATAAAAAAAAAAAAAAGAGTTGGGGGACACACACACACAAAAAAAAAAAAAAAAAAAAAAAAAAACATTCAGGGGGAGGATATAAAGTTTTGTTCTCTCTTCCCATCCTCCCCTTCCAGAAGACAAAATATAAAAACAAGTTGGGAAGTTATATTGGAGAAAAAGAGTAAAAACTGTATTTGGAATCCCCACCCACTACACTGCTTCCTTCTGCAATTCCAAGGGGATAGTGATGCCTGGGAAAATCTCCTGGAACTGTGAGGGTTATTTGAAAAAGGGGATTGCCAACTATTTCTCCTCTGGTGAACAGCAGACCAAGCAGGCATGACTGATCAGTATGGGAGAAAGGTCATCAGAGAGATGGAGAATGGGCAGACTCAGGGTTAGGCAAAGATCACTTATGGCTTCCTAGGCAGCCAAGTTGGTGAAGTGGGGATGTCTAAGATTTCTTAAGAACTTAGAATAAGCACTTGAAGATATTTGGAGCGATGATCCAGCTTGCTAGCCCCCATAAGAGCCAGCCAGAAAAATAAAGAGAACCACACTAGCAAAAATTGGAAAGGAAGGGAGGGGAAGCAGTGGTGGCTCCATAGTAGTCCCTGCAGGACACTGCACAGGATACCAGCTGGACAACAAAGATCATCTAACGTGATACACAAAAAAGCCAACATTGGATGCCATTCATGCCAAGACACGCAACCATGAACATCAATAGCTGGACTGCATTAGCATCAGGGGAGAAAGGAGATTAAAGGAGTGGACCAGCCTTTATGCTGCTCCAAACATATACCTACCATGTAAAAAAAACTCCCTTCTCTGTCTTCCACTGCCAGGTGATGGAACCTTGAGCCCTATGAAAATAGAAGTAAGTCCATGAGTAGGGGAAAGAGAAGACTCAGCAGGGAGCTGTGAACAGTAACAAAAGAGGTAATAGTATGTGTATTTGACTGGATATTTACAAAAAAGAAACATTTAAAATGGAATTGACTAGAATACACAGACATGACAAGATTGTTTTCCACTGCCAAGTGGGAATGGTAGCTTCAAAAGGAATTAAATTATATTAAAGAACTAGATCTTCACTTTTCCCACCTGATTTGTAATCAGTTTTCTAACTTTTGATATCGTAGGTACATAGAAATCAGAAATAAAGTTAACCCATTAAAAAGAGGACTGAGGAATTACTTAATGAACAAGATGAGATCACAGTGATGATTCAGGCAGAGGGAATTAGCTTGATTTAAGATTAATTTTCTAGTTCCAAGGTGAAGTCAAGAACAGGTTCTTTTCTACTTAGAGAAGTATACTTTCACCCAGAAACAAAGACTTACAGAACATGATAAAAGGACAAGCAGGTTTAACGGCTCCTTCCAACTTCTCAAATCCAATGGGAAAGAAAAAAAGTGTCTCTGTCTGGAGAGGAGATAATTCTTTCTCAACACTCTAGGCGAGGCATAGCCCACACTGATGGTTGAGAAGTCACACTGGGGTAGGAAGTAGAGCTCAGCAGCCACAGGTCCACAGGAAACTGGGTTCTGTCCTATCAGTTCATCCAAAGGGAACCAGACACTCTGAAGGAAGCCAGCTCCCCTAAGCACATCAGTTGGAGGTCAGCTAGACAGAGGCTGAAGTTTCCCAAGTAATGGGGTAAAAAAAAAAAAAAACCAAGTCTTTTAAAATACACAACTAAAGCCCAATCATACAATTTTGCTTCAAAAACCAAAGTGAATTTTTTTAAGTAACTTGCGCAAAGGCCAACTTTATATCTAAGGTCTACAGGCCTCAATTATAATGTAGGGGATGATCTGGAGACCAAAGAAAGAAAATCTCAATTCAAAGTAGAATTTGCTTGGAAGGGCCTTAGTCCCATAGAATATTGTGTAAGAGATCTCTAACCAAGACTTCTTGCATGGTGTGCCTAATTTCTCAATTCTCTTTGAATGTATATTATAAAACTCTATCATAGTAGTAAAGTACTTTTGGGGAAAGGGGGATATTTGTGCCAACAGATGTTTATATAGAGGAATAAAACCTTTTTAAAATTTCTTCTAATTTATTTATAAAAATATTTCTGTCACTAACAGATCTCAGTGTCGATATTAAAATACAAATGACAGTATTTAGTCAAGCATGTAGACTAAAAAAAGAAAAAGAAGCTGGACAGATAACGGCAGGACAAATAGGTATCTACATAAATAATTTTAATATTTGCATTATTTGTAAGGTTCAACGATTATAATTACAAAAGGGGTGAGAGATAACAAATTACTGAATCCTGTTTAAAGATGACGTAGAATCTTAATCTCCATGGTAACCTGCCAAAATTTCTAAGATATTAAACCATCCTCCCACTTGGACTCATTTGATTTTTTATAAATATGTTTACCATCATGATTGTAACTTTGAAAATATTGCCTTATAAATATTTTATAAACAAAAAAGTTTAATACACTCCCACCCACTGAATATGAATAAAACAAAACTGTCTTCCTCAAGTTGGATGGAAAAAAAAATTCCATATATATCTACAAGTTTTGTCAAATTTGGGCAATTTATCTTGAATCATTCTGAATGGAAGCTTCTAAATTCCAACTGTGAAAGGTGGGAGAAGAACATTAGTTATTGAGATTTTTAGGAGTGAAACTTGACCTGTTATTTTTGGAATACCAATCATAGCAATCTACAGATGATTCAGCTAATGTTCTTGGAAAAGCTACAGTAAGATAAGATTTTAAAAAATGTTTGTTAGAAATTAGATATATTTTCTTCATATAGTTAATAGCTTTAAAAAATAGTGATTTGATCCTACTTCCTGACACACATGTAAAAACATGTGTAAAGATCTTCCTTTCTCTCAAGTTGCCTTTCAGGATTTGCAATTACTTGAACCCCCTCATGGTGCTAATGCATAGGAAAGTGAGAAAAGGGCATTATGAGTTTCTTTAAAAGATAATACCAAAAAAAAAAAAAAAAAAAAAGATAATACCAGTCTCTGTCCTAGGCTAAATTCTTTCAGCCTGATTTCAAAGACTAAGTAAAATGGTACGTGTGCTCAACGATAGCCTTAACAGTTGTAAGTCATTTTCAATCTCCAGACTTGAAAAAAAGGGAAGATAATGGTTCAGAAGAAAAGAACAAGAGTATTTTTCAGGGTAATAAAAATCTATGCCTCTTAAAGTGTTTCTAAAACTATTTCCAGAAATAACTGGCAAAATAATGCTTCTAAATGTTTAAGCCAAATTAAATTGCTTACAAATGATCAGAAATCATAGTTGCCATGGTTTCAGATGCCCACAATGTGGTGTATGGACTAAATACTGCCTTGCAATAAAAATGCCTGAAAATGTATTGTGTGAATCACAAAAAACTAATTACAGTATTCTCAGGCATCAGATTCTTTCAAAAATAACAATAATAATGATTAATAATACTTCTTAAAGTGTCAGCTAATCTTACCTGTTAATGTGATAGTAACCACTTGTCCCTGTCCTGGGCCCTCAGGCTTATCCCTGCACTAAAACCCAGCCCCCCCACAGCAGTCTAGCAGAAAACTAAATAGCTACTCTCCTACCAGCAATGCCCCTACAATAATGTTAAGAAAGTCACAGTCAGCCTCTGATCATTCAGGTATTCTTAATGCTCAATAAGCAATCTTTCATTCTCTCAGAAATTGTTTAAAATCACCTCCCCAAAAGAATCTGAAATTTCATGGTGAAGTTTAGTTTAATTTTAGTTCAGTTTAGTTTTGTTTACCAAAGGAAAGTTCTATTCTCTTTTCCTTCACTCCTTATTTCTTTCATTCCACCCCCAATATGGAGTTTTTTATGGACTTAAATCAGTCGGTCAGTAAACATTTATTGAAAAATACTAGATCAAGCACTTTTCATACATTGAGATTAAAGCTAAGTAAGACATAATCTCTTCTTTTACAGGGGTCAGTTCTATGTATGAGACACCAGACAGTTACTTGTAATACAGTGTGGTAAAGCAGTGGTTAGAAGTATGGACAGTATATCATGCACAGAAGAAGTACACAGAAGAGAGGCATAAAACTTCAGGTTGGGAGATCAGAGAAGTCCAGAAAACTTTCTAGAATTTACCCTGAGTCAGGGAGTAGTAGGAATTAGAATTCCAGTTAGAGGAGAAAGTAGATGTCCTGCTTAGTATGTCCAAGGATTTTATAACACAATATGGTACAATATTTCAAGTGACAGTGGCAGGAAATTAGGTTGGAGAGATGGGAAAAAGAAATCTAGTTCCTTATGTGCCAGCCATGTTTAGGAATGTAGACTTTATTTTGGAGGTGGGGTAGAGGCACTGAAGGGTATTAAGTAGGAGAGTGATATGGTCTGATTTCTCTTTTATGTAGATGACTTTGCAGGGTAAATTGAAAGGGACCAAGTGCAAGCAGGCAGACCAGTTGGGAGAATTTCTTATTTGTAATATAGTGTAGTAAAGGACAGATAATGGCAAGCCTTTTTAAGTATACAAGATGGCCCAAGATGCAGATGACAAGGGCTCAAACTGGGGTAGTGATAATAAAAAATGGAAGTGAGTATGATTTAAGAAGGAAAATTAGCAGCACTTAGGGGTTAATATGTGGGGAGGTAGGAGCATAACAGGAGTCAAAGACCATCACTTACTTAAGTATCTAAGTGAATGTCCCTACCACCAACTGAGATAGAGACCCTGGAGGAGGCAAAAGCCCAGGGAGAAAAGTGTTAAGGTTGAGGTGTCCTGAGCAGCAAAGCTGGGTATATGAGTCCAGAGCTTAGAAGAGAGGTCGAGGTAGGAAATGCAGAGTTGGAGGTCATCTGCTGTCATTTGGAATTACACTCACAACACTAAACAAGAAAGCCCAGGGAAAGGTGGGAGGAAGAGAAAAGCAGTCACAGGCAGAACTTTGGGAAACACCCATATTTAATGAGTGGGCAAAGAAAAAAAGACCCTAGAGGCAATCGTAAAAACAGTGTCAAAAAATGTAAAGGCCTGAGATTTTATCCTACTTGCAAGCTAACGAATCAGCCTGCCACAATTTCATGGATGCTGGCAAAAGACATGAAATTCCTGGGTCAGAGAGAAATGACTTTATTGCTGACAACGATAGTAGTAGCCAGAATATCAGCATATTTTTTGCACTTGTTCCCCAGCACAAATTCTCACATGTTTGTATGTCACTAAATCTATTCCTTCTCCCCTAGAGTAAAGGATTAAAGAAAGGAAAGGGCCTGGTAGACTTGTAAGGAAAAGCCAGTGTAGAGAGTGGAGCTGAAAAAATCAGCCAAAGGGAATAAGTTCGCTCCAAGGTGACTAAGGATCATATCCTACCATAGACCAGAGGCATGATATCCACCAAGCAAGATGGATTTTCCATAGCTTTTAGTTATCTACACCGACTACCACTGTGCCTAGATCATTGAGAATGAACCAAAATCAAAACCATTATGGAGACACTTTAGACTTAATTAGAGTAATACCAAGTAACCATGAGAAATCATATCAAGGAAATTAAAACCAGTTTATTTTCATCCTTTACTAACTCACAGGCTCCCCAAGCCACAAATTTAACAATATATTTTCATCACAGAAAAACAAAACAAAAACAAAAACAACAACACAAGGGATCAAATCTCCATACTGAGGAAAGCAAGTCATTAAATATTCTGAGTTCAGTCGTGCAAATCACTGCTGTGTTGAAAAATGGCATAACTTTTTTAGGTGAATAGTTCTCTGGAAAAGAACTTACAAACTTGTTTGAGAACTTCAAGCATGTTTTAACCCTCTAAGTACCCTTAATTGCTTGAGCATATGTGTTTTATTGTTCAGTGAGGAAATTATAATCCCTAGACACATGTTCATGAATTTGGGGCAACTCAAAGACCTTATTTCGTTGTAAAATACGGTGCCTCTGCAGAGATCTCAACAACAGTTTAAAAAACAGATGACTAGGAGAAAGAGAACCCAATTGCAAGTCATAAAATGTATATTCAATTTAATTATATATACATATTTTAATTAAATGAATTGTGCACTTTATAAGTGTATAAGTCTTACAAGATGATATTATAGTCACTAAGACATGAAAATCACTCAAATGCTATTTTTATCATTTGTAACAGTTTTTATATAAACATGTGGTTTATAAAGAGATCACCCATAACTTCATACCTCCTGTGAAAGAACTTTACCAGCCACACAAATCAACTTTAACAGTAGTTTCTATCACTTGGCACTTGAATTACAGAATTTTTAAACTCACACAATTCTCCATGCTTCATAATGGAGTTTATTCATCTTTCAGAATCCAGATGAGACTCTACTTGCCCTGACATCTCACCCCATTCATCACTCTCACCCTAACAGAGCTTGGCACTCTCTCCAGAAATGATTGTAAATCTGTCTACTATTGCTCTTATGTTACTGTATGGTAATTTATTTGCTCAAGCACTTGCCTCTACAAAATGGCTTCCTAGCAGGTTGTGACTCTATCTTATACATCTTGGAAGGAGATGGAAGAGAAAGTGCAGAATCACTTCCAAACTTAATAGGGCAAGTAAGAAAGCCCAGTGAAAAGATCATTGCTATCACAAGCATGCTTTGAATGAGGTTTTTCCTCCAGCAATCATCATTGCTTCTTCTTGTCCTGCCTCCTTCTAAATGCTTTTTGCTTCTTTGTCTGTTTGAGATTGGATAACTCCTAAATGCCAAGCAGACAAGCATTTCATACTATAACTATATCTCAAGAGAAACAGAGTAGAAGCACTCTGAAGACATAGGGGACCACCAATTCATGCAGCAGCACAGACTGCTGAGTGTTCTAAGCCCACAGAATTAGTAGCCAGGACAGACCTCCCAAATTCAGGTAAAGAGGCCTCCTGTGCCTCAGCAATTTCAGAGGCTTGGGGGGAGAGTGCAAAACCCAATAACCCACAGAATCACAGCTAGTTGGCTTCTGCTAAGTCTGGAGCCAGGGACAGGAAAACTTAAAAGCCATTGAGGTATTTGTTAACCAATCAATAAAGCAAAAAACATTTATCAAGGACTTACCATGTGCCTAGGACTCTAATGAATGCTTCCTGAGATTATAAAAAGAAAGTGTAAATCAAGGACTACACGTCAGTACATAATCAATGCTAAAATTGGTTAGAGTGAGCATACAATATAGGGTGACTACATGTGACCCAGGATTGTTACAGTTTATGCCTGTTGTCCTGGTTTGGGTTATAAATTTGTGTGGTCCAATTTCATTCAAGGGAAAGGATTTTTCTTTTTCCATTTTTTTTTTTCTTTTGCTTTGGGGTAATGATCTTTATTGCTAATTTTTTTCTAGGATAGAAGAAGAAGTAAGACATTTTCTAGTAATCAGTTATTACTTTGATTTTATAAATGTAGTCCAATCTTTTAAAGTAATTGGTGGCATTCATAGTCAATATTCATATTTCTCCTACTTAAAAAAAGACAAAGTTGTCTCTCAGGGAGCAAAAGTGGAGATGAGAAATGGGACGATTTTACTTTTGAGTTTATTCCTTTTTATAATGTTTTAATTTTTTCCATGTGAATGTACTATCTTTATGGTAAAAGTTATAATGTTTGATTTTTACTATGTAAATGTATTATCTTTATAATAAAACAATAAAAGCATTTTTAAAGGAGAATGAGGACTACAATCTGTACAAATGTTGACTTTCTGTTAACATCTCTTTTGCGTAAGAAAACCAAAAGTCTATAAGGATGTCTGAACACCCTACAGGGATTTTTAAGGCAATGACCAGCCTGTAGCCACAGCACTTGCAAGGCAGCAATTACCACTGCTGTGGAAATGTTTATAGACTCTGTTTGTTTTGTTTTACATTCACTTTAAAAATCTAAGGAAAGCAAGGGGAGGGATTAAAGGTTCATAATAAATTTTTACAAGCCTGGACAGTGAAGGAAAACTATAGAGTATTATGAGGTGTTAAACAAATTGAATTGGCTAAACTTTCTGCCCCACTGTCATGATGGTCTAAAGACACACAAACGCAGCACACAATGTGGAGGCAATTAAGTGTTAGACTCGTTTGAAGAAAGATAAATTTCCAGACAAGAGTGTTGATTTAGGATGTGTTGTGTGGGCAAAGAATTCTTGTTCTAATCAACTCTAGCCTTTAATGTTTGCAAAAATGCAAGTGCACATAAAGAAGCAAGACAGAAAATGATGACAAACTTTATACAAAATACAAATATTTTCATTTTCTTCCTCATTACTGATATTTTCCTGCAGTGACAGTGATAAAAGGACCCCAAAGGCAGAACAGAATTCTACATTCATTTTTAATTATTACTAAGAAAACAGTCTTCTACGGCATTTTAGATGCAAATTCAAAATGAACTGACAATTTTAATGCAAACTCATTTATCTATTTTGCTATATAAGCTGGTGTTCTAGTTTGTGAATGCTGCTGTTATGCAAAATACCAGAAATGGATTGGATTTTACAAAAAGGGTTTATTTGTTTACAAATTTACAGTCTGAAGGCCATGCAAATGTCCAAATTAAGGCATTAACACAAGTATACCTTCACTGAAGGAAGGCCAATGGCATCCGGAAAACCTCTGCTAGCTGGGAAGGCATGGCTGGCTGGGAAGGCACGTGGCTGGCATCTACTGATCCCAGGTTGTATTCCAGCTCCTCTCTCAGCTCCTGTGCATTCTTCAAAATGTTGCTCTTGGGGTGTTTTGTCCTCTCTTAGCTTCTCAGGAGCAAAGTGTCAGCAAAAGTCTGCTTTCAATGGCCACCTCCAAAATGTCTCTCTTGGCTGTAGCACCGAGCTCCTTCTGTCTGAGCTCTTACAGGGCTCCAGTGATTTCATTAAGACCCCCGCTGAATGGGCGCAGCCACACCTCCATGGAAATAACCCAATCAGAGTTATCACCTATAGTTGTGTGGGTCACATCTCCATGGAAACAACCCAATCCAAAGGTTCCAACCTAATCAAGACTAAATACCTCTGCCCCCACAAGATTTCATTAAAGAATATGGCATTTTGGGAGACATAATACATAACCACAGAGGCTTCTCTCATGTCCATTATATAGTCTCCTTATAACCTCATAATTTCATGCATTATGGAGACGTCTACTATAATACTAAAACAACAGCCATCTTTCTGTATGAGATCATTCCAGTCCATTCAAGTCAGTTTGTTAAAGACAGTACATGATTGATATTCTCATGGGATATATCCTAAGACCTTTGAAAACATGCAAATTTGTAAATACCACTATAGAATAAAGTTTCATTCCTACTTAAAAAAAAAATAGAAACATTTAAGCAACCCAAAAGTTCTGTTTGGGGGTGGAGACCAGGATTTGGGGGAGCCTCTTTATCCATCACCAATATGTTTCAAGTCAATTTTTTTTACAAAGAACTAAGTTTTTTTGAAGTTACCTTGTTTATAAAAATAATAGTAATCAATACAGCAATCAAATAAATACCAAGACCAACAAAATAGACAATTTTAATAAGTCAGATTAAAGAAAAAGAAAGAAAACCCAAATAATGACTTTAGGATGGTGTAGTGGATTGAATTGTGTCCTACAGATTGGACATGTTCTTGGTCTTGGCCCACATTCTAGTGGGTGTAAGCCCATTGCAAATAAGAACCCTTCAAGATATTACTTCAGTAAGGTGTGGTTAACTAAATTAGATCAGGCTTTAATCTGTATTACTGGAGTCCTTTATAAACAAATAGAGAGAGGCCACAGGAAACAACCAGAAGCTGGAAGTCAACATAACTCAGAACAGAAAGAAGTCAGGAGAGGCTGCCTTGTGCACTGCCATGTGATAGAAGAGCCAAGGACCAAAGGTCACCAGCAGTCAGCCCCAGAATGCCACAGTCTTCAGGGAGAAAACATTGCCTTGCTGACACCTCAACTTTAGACTTCTCAAAATCATAAGCCAATAAATTCCCATTGTTTAATCCAATTCATTGTATGGTATTTGTCTTAGGAGCTAGGAAATTAAAACAGATGGGACCAAGAAGAAGCATATAATGATAGCTACAAAGAATATTTTTATTTTTTATTAAATTTTAATATTTAGGTAAAATGAGTGATTGGGAAAATAAAAATTAACAAAATCAACTCAAGAAAACTTAGTAAACTTAAATGGATCCATAAGCTTAAAATAAAATTTGAAAGTAGTCAAAAATCTTTCCCATAATAAGTTACTAGCCCAAGATCATTTTACAGGCCAGTATTACCAAATCTTCAAGGAACAAATAATTTCTGTGTCATATGAACTAAGTAGCATTTTCCCAGGAATACAAGAACAGTCAACATTAGGAAATCTACTAATGCAAATGAATACATTAAGAGATTAAAGGAGAAGCTCCCAACAAAGAAAAGTTCAGAAGCAGACGGCTTTACTGGTGAATTCCATCAAATATTTAAAGAAGATTTAACACCAATACGACTCAAACTCTTCAAAAAAATAGAAGAGGAGGGAACACATTCTATGATGGCATCTACAGCTCATACCAAAAAACAGACAAAGATATCACAAGAAAAGAAAACTACAGACCAATGTCCCTTATGAATATAGTTGCAAAAATACTCAACAAAATAACAACAAAGCAAATCCAACAACACATTAAAAGGATTATACATCATAACCAAATTGGATTTGTCTCCCAAATGCAAGGGTGGTTCAACGTAAGAAAATCAATCAATGTAATACAACACATTAATAAAGTTAAGAGGCAAAAAGTATATGACTTTCTCAATAGAGGCAGAAAACCCATTTGAAAAAACTCAACACTCTGTCAGCAAACTAGAAATAGAAGGGAATCTCCTTAACATGATAAAGGGTCTTTATAAAATATCCACAGTTATATACCATTCTAGGTATATACCCAAGAGAAATGAAAATACATGTCCTCACAGACCCTTATACGCAAGTATCTATGGCAACATTATGCACATAATAGCCAAAAATATGGAACAACTTGTCCTTCCGTGAAGGAATGAATAAACATATTGTGTTATATAAATACAATTGAATATTAATTAGCCACAAAAAGGAACAAAGTATGGAAACATGCTATAACTTGGATATGACTCAAACATCATGCTAAATTAAATAAACCAGATAGAAAAGGTTGCATATTGCAGGAATCCTTTTATATGATATCCAGAATAGGCAAATCCATGGAGTCAGAAAGCAGATTAGAGGTTACTGGGGAATGGAGAACAGGGAATGGTTACTTAATAGGGATGTGGTGTTTTCTAAAGGTAATGAAAAATTTTTGAAACTAGAAAGGATGGTAGTTGTACAACATTGCAAATACACTAAATACCACTAAATTGTACACTAAATACCACTGAATTGTATTCTTTAAAATGGTTAATTGTATGTTACATGAATTTCAGCACAATGAAAAGAAATATTTAAAAACAAACATCTTATTAGGTAAGAAATAGAATAGAAAAGTTCATAATTAATTATTAAACTTAAGAAGGATTCATTTTAAAGTTAGGAATAAGACAAATACTTCTATCATCAGTATTCTTCAACATTGTTTCTGTTTGTCCTTGAAAAGTTTAATGACTTTTCGAGATTCTCTATTTTAAGCACTTAGTGATTTATATGACTGAAGATATACAGTGTAGGTCATAAGGACCAAAGATTAGTTTAAAAGTGCAATTAGTTAGAAAATGTTGTTAGAAAACAAAACATATATTTTTTAAATAAATATTCAAAATGCAGCATCTAAATCTTTTGAGAATTGTTTTCTTTTTATCAACCTACTAGAGAAGCTCTATCTATTCTAAACATAATTATTTGCTATAAAGTCATTTAAAAATTAAATACACTTTGTTGCACATTCTGCCTGACAGGAATATGAACTTAACGATTATCAGTACAGTAAGAATCATTTTAATGGTTCCATAGCAGCTCAGTTCAAATACAATATGAATTCATCTCAACAGATCTAATTCAGGGGATATGTCACCATAGTAAGTCAATGGATTATAAGCACCACAGGCACCATGCCTTCCATAGATTGGTTTTTGTTGCTAACAGAGAATGCTGACTGCATTTATTTTAATAAAAGATTGTGACTGGTGTACATGTTGGAGAGCATTTTTTCCCTGTATCAATTTTATGTGCTTTACGATCTAGGCTAAAAGCTATAGATTGGAAGAAAGCAAACTAGAATATTCTGGGCCTTCGACCCACAGTACCTCTGAAATACACAGAAATAAATAAAATAGTATTGGATTGTAATCCAAAGTATAAAATAAATATTCATGAGTCAACACTGATGTAAAGAAATGATTGAGTAAATACAGAAATGGAAGAGAATAGACAAATCTCCCATGCAGAATTCCAAATAATTTATGTAGATACTCCTTACTCAAGGAGGTGGAATGTAACTCCTATCCCTTAAGGGAGGTTTGCCCACAGTGTCTTTGTCCCTGTAGTAAGAAAAGGGGCTTAACTTCAACAGTGATTCATCCTGTTGATAACATGGACCTTTGATACAATGTGATAAAATGTGGGAATGGCACTTCATCTGTGGTTACCCTCCCCAAAACTCATAACCCGGTCTAACTATGAGAAAAACATTTGACAAATCCCAAGTTAGAAACATTCTATGCAATACTTGGCCATCAAAACTGTCAAGGCCATCAAAAACAAGGAACATCAGAGAAATTGTCACAGGCAAGAGGAACTGAGGAGATATGATGACTAAATGTAATGTGGTACCCTGGATGGGATCTTAGAACAGAAAAAGGACATTAAGTAAAAACTAAAGAAATCTCAAAAACTTAAGAACTTTAGTTAACAATAATGTATCATTCTTGGGTCATTGACTGTGACAAATGCACCATACTAATAATATAAAATGTTAATAATAGGAAAAACTGGGTGCAGAGTTTGTAAGAACTGCCTGTACTATTTTTTTCTGTGAAATTAAAACTATTCTAAAATTAAGATTATTTTTTAAAAAAAGGGACCTGTCTTCTTTTTCATTTCTCCAACAGCATCCAGTCAGTGCAATGATAAAATGGAGCCTTGCCACTCACAGATTTCATATTTATTAGATACCTTGATTGATAGATTAGCTGCATATAGAATTTTAAATTGGAGATCATTTTCCATCATAGTTCTGAAGGTATATCTCTATTATCTTCCAGCTTCTAGCACTGCTGTTGAAATGATACCATTTTAATTTCTAATTTTTCTCTTCCTCTCCTCTTCCAAAAATTTGTAAATTTCTCTTATTCCTCTTAGTGTTCTGAGATTTCAAGATGACATGACACTGTCCTGGAAACGAGGTGGGCCCTTCAACTTAGAAATTCACGTCCTTCAGTTCTAGGTAATTTTTGAAAACTATTTTCTTGATGATTTCTTACTATTCATTTTCTCTGTTCTCTCTTTCTAGAACTCTTTATTTTGCAGTTTGGATTTTCTGGCCTGATCCTCCAATTTTCTTATGTTTTTTCTCTTATTTCTCATCTGTTGCTTTTTTATTTCCTCCATTTCCTAATTAATGTCCTCAGCTTTATATTTCCACCATTCTTTTTCCAAGAAGTTTTTCCAATAACTCTTTTGGGTTTTTTTTATTCTTTCAGTGTTCCTTTTTAAATAAGTATCCTATTCTTGTTTCCTGGATAGAGTATCATCTATCCTCTGAGGTTTTTAATTGACAGTTTTTGTAAAGCTATCTTATCCCTGAATGATCTGTTGTTTTATGTGTACTTGTCTATTTGTTTGTTTTGGTCTCTCTCTTTTTAATGCAAGAGGCCTTTATCTGATGTCTGGTTAACTGTAGTTGTCTGCACATATTTAAGAGTGGAGTATTAAAAGTTGATTAGAAGCTCTGAGTTCAAAAGTGTGGTCAGTTTGCCTTGGGCTTCAGTGCCTTGTGATAAGAGGAGCTTTTTTAGTAAAGAATCCCTGACGTTAATGGCATTAGGGTGCCCAGGTTCCCCAGAGAGACATCTTCCAAACCCCTCTCCTACCTCTTCTGTGAGGAGTGTGGGGAAAGAGAGTCAGTGATTCCAGCATCAAGAATGCAAACTTTAACTCTTTCCCCTCTGCTTTCAGCATGGTCCTCTACCTCAACTGTGTTTGGGATCCTCCAGGCTAGTGACTTTCTGCTTTACCCTCTCTAAAGAATAAACGCCAGTCTTCTCCCAGTATGAGGAAGGAGCAAGCTATCCTACTGCTTTGTGGAGTTGGGACACAGATCTAGAGAATCTGCTTCAAAAGCAGACTCATTTCCCTGCCCTTATAGAAGTATCTGCCTAATTCTTGAGACTTGGGGATTCCACAGCATCAGTCTATTTTTTTATTCAACCTTCCCTATTGCCAGATTGGGGTTCAGTTTGCACAGGTCTGCTTAGTCAATTTCTACCTTCCCTTCTACTTATCCATTTCCCAAGTATTGTTATTTGTTTCCTCTCCTGTTCTTTGTCCTCAAGTGTTTATGCCTTTTTAAAAAATCCCATTACTATGGTATTAGAGAGGTGTAGCAAGAGGGTGGCAGCTACTACATAAATCCAATTCACCATCTCTACCCAGGGAAAGTGACTTGTTTTCTATAGATTCAGATTCCTAAGAATCTGAATTTCTGTGTTGAAGATGATGTAGCAGAGAGAATAAGGGCCTTAGAATCAGTTGACCTGAGCCAGATTCTGGGTCTAACACTTTTCTGTTGTTTGATAATTATTTAATTAAATTTTACTTGCTCTCAGTTTCTCTGTTTATAAAATAAAGGTATTAATTCTTGGGCTTATTTTGAGGATAATGTAAAAAAATATGGAAGGTATATAAAAATAATATACATAAAGCCTATATGAAATGTGATAGTTGCTCAATAAATATTAATTCCCCTTCCCTGTCCAAGATTAGTTATTCAGTTTACCTTCACTAGCAACTGTAACATCCTTCCCAAACTGAGTTCATCCCTCTGGTTATGACATTCAGTCTCCTTTGGCTTTTAGTTGGAATAAGTACAATTTTTTTTAATTTTATATTCTTAAAATTTTTTTTGACTAAATGTATTATTTTGAGTCTCTTAGTCAAATCTATTTTTACCTTCTTATGATATAGAAATTTTCAAAATTTACCTTAAAAAGTAAAATTAACTTGTGTTAGTTATCAAGATCTGGAAGACCATGTATACTTTTACCAGGTGAGCCCAGAGTTTATTCATTTCCTTGGAGGTAAAGAGCAGCTGGTCCTCCATGTAATTATACTTTTGTCCTAACCCACACAGTGATAACACACTAAAACTGAAGCAATGACAGGCCAAGTTTTTACAATAGACCAGGCACTAAGTATTGCTCCATACATAGAGTCAAGAAATTTAAAAAAACAGTGGTTTAGATTCAACAAATTAAATTCGACAAAACGGTGGTTTAGAGTCAACTAATTAAATTCAACAAATATTTCTTGAATCTACTATGTTCCAGACATTATTCTAGGCACTTGAATACTTAGATTTTTTTTTAAATCCTTGCCTTCATAAATATTGTATTCTAGTGGGGGAGACAGACAATAAACATAATTAATAAATCAGTAAAATATAAAGTATATTTTTAAAATAGAGAAGGGAAAAGAGGTTCAGGAGAACTGTTGGAAGAGGGGTTGCAATTTAAATAGAGTGAACATTTCTAATGTACTCTAAGGATCATCATTGAATTAGCTATACATTTTTTATTACAAGTAACAGAAACCAACTCTAAACAGAAGAAGGTATTAGTTGGGTATGAGGAAATATACAAAATTGACTAAGACTGGAGAAACAGGCTCAAAAAAGGGAAAGAATCGGGAAAGCTCCAAGGAAAGTGGAATTTATGAACATTCTCATTAAATTCCATCACTGGAATGAATGATCTCCTGCCATCTTTTACCCTTTTTGCATTACTCAAATCAAGATCAGAATTTCCTCAAGTGTCTGATTATCTAACTGGAGTCTCATGCCTACTCCCAGGGATTAAATGATACTCCCAAAGTAGAAAACATCCAGAGGGAAAGATAATCCCCCAAAAGGATATTAGTGTGCTTGTGCAAAAGAAGGGAAAATGGGAAATGGGCTAACAAAACACAATACATGTCCACCATCTCAAGTGTCAGTTTCAGAATTTCTACATAGAAGGGACTTAAAGGTAGCAATGTCTTCAAAAGGAGGCAACAGGGCATTTCTCTTAAAGCTGCGTAACAATAGCAACCACTCTTATAACTTAGATTGAACCTTCACGTAGATTTTAAAGGGTTGCCGAAGATTATTGGTTGGCTTAAAGTTCTCCAAGAGAAACCTTGGCCCCTCTACAGACCATAAGCCCAAAGAAATCCCCTGATTCTATGGCAGTTTTACCTTATTCTGGAATTTCTAGTATGGCTAGCCTTGATAAGCTGCCATATCATTATAATGACACCATAAGGCACATCTTAGATGGGCCTAATCATCAACCAATTAGTTTACTTGTATGTTTTTCATTATTCAGGGAGGAAGGTTTCAGAACTTCCAAAGAGGATTCTTAAATGATGGAGCACAGAATGGATTTGAATCCACATAAAAACAATCAAGATTCAAAGAAAGCTCTGTCATAACATAAGCTGAGGACAAGCTTAAGGAACAGATGCCTCAGAGTCTAAACTGCAGTGATAACATGAAAATATCAAAATGTACAGGTTTCAAGAAAAGACTTGAAAATATACAAAGAAACAGAAAGTGCTGGCACAGGCAAAGGAAAAGATAAAAGGTTAGAAACCATCAATGAGGGGATCAGACCTGGGACATTCCATAAGAAGACTTTTTAGAAATGGTCCTAAATATGCTCAAAGAGCTAAAGGAAAATATGAACAAAGAACTAAAGGAAATCAGGAAAATGATAAATGATTTTATCATTTATCAATGAGAATTGATAAATGAAGTATAATGTTCAAACTCTGAGAATTGAATTAAAGAGCATAGACTATCAGGAGAATGTTCCTTGATTGTAAGTTCTTCCAGCAGAAGAGAACATCAACATATGGAAATTATGCAAAGGAATGAAACAAAATTGAAGCCCACAGTAACAGGAATTAAAAATTCCCTAGAGGGGTTCAATAGCAGATTGGAGTGGGGTAGAAAAAGAATCAGTGAACTTGAAAATAAGACAGTTGAAATCATCCAGTTTGAGGAGCAGAAAGAGGAAAGAATGAAGAAAAGTGAACAGAACCTGAGAAATTTGTGGAAGACCATCAAGAGAACCAATATATATTGTGGATGTCCCAGAAGGAGAAGAAAGAGAAAAAGGGGCAGAGAGAATATTCAAAGAAATAATGGCTGAAAAGTTACCAAATTTAATGAAAGGAATGGATATACACAGTAAAGAGGCCAAATGAAAGCTAAACAGGATAAACCCAAGTGGACCCATACCATTTTATATTGTACTCAAACTGTCAAATGCCAAAGATAAAGGGAATTCTGAAGGCTGCAAGAGAGAAGCAGTGTATCACATACAGGGGAGCCTCAATAAGTTTAAGTGCTGATTTCTCATTGGAAACCATGGAGACAAGAAGGCAGTGGGAAGACATATTTAAAGTGCTGAAAGCAAAAAATTGCCAGCCAAGAAATCTGTATCCAGCAAAACTGTCTTTCCAAAATGAGGGAGGAATTAAGACATTCTCAAATAAACAAAAGCTGAGGGACTTCATCACCACTAGACCAGCCCTACAAGAAATGCTAAAGGGAGTTCTGCAAATTGAAAGGAAAAGACACTAGACAATAGACTAAAGCCATCTGAAGAAATGAAGATCTCCAGTAAAGATAATATCATGGGCAAATATAAATACCAGTACTATTGTATTTTTTATTTGTAATTCTGTTTTTTACTTCCTACAGGATCAAAAGTCAAATGCATAAAACATAATGATAAATCAATGGTTTTAGACACATAATGTATAAATATGTGATTTGTGACAAGAACTACATAAAGGTGGAGGGACGGAGGGGTACAGGGACATAATTTATGTATGGTATTGAAATTGTTAAGTTGGTATCAAAAACAAGATTGTTGTAGATTTAAGATGTTAAATCTAAGCCCCATGGTAACCACAAAGAAAATATCAAAGAATATGCAAATTCATAGAGACAGAAAACCAGGGGTGGGGGCAGGGATAATGGGGAGTTGATGCAAAATGAATGTAGAGTTTCTGTTTGGGGAGAAGGGTAAGTTCTAGTAATAGGATGCTTGGGAGGGAATATTTATATTGTATATATGTTTCCACAATTTAAAAAAGAGAAATTAAAGAGATAACGATAATTTAATGCAATACATGATACAAATGGAATCTAAGAATAAAGGCTCTAAAGGACAATATTGGAAATAAGAAAAAATGGAATATAGAATGTAAGTTTTATATCTACATTAAATTTCTTAAACTTGGTAACTGCATACAAGGTGATTACATAAGTGAATACCCTTGTTCATATAAAATGTACATGAAGTATTATGTGTTCAAGGACTATGATGTGTGCAACCTCCTCCCAAATGTCCAGAAGATAGATAGATAGATGATAGATAGATAGATAGATAGATAGATAGATAGATAGATAGATAGATGAAAGAGAGAGAAAGAAAGTCTTAAAAAAAGAAAGAGAGAGAGACATGGCAAAGTTAGCAAAATGTTAAAATTGCTGATCTGGGTATCATGGGGGGTAGGAGTATGTTGGAGTTCTCTGTATGAGGTTTGCATTATTTTTTACAATTGTCCTGTAAGTTTGAAATTATTTCAAAATAAAAATTTTTTTAAAAATCAAAACTATAAAACAAACCCAAAAAGCCACAGACAATATTTACAACAAAATGTTTTCAGTAGTCATATTGGCAGTGTTGTAATAATATTATTATTCTGAGATGACTGTGTATAATACAGTATAAAGCAAATTAGTAACAATACCTTGTTCTAATTTTCACATCCCTCACATCCTTGAAACCATGATTCCCAATTTAGGAGATTCAGATTTAACATATGAGAGCATAAGTAAAAATTTTGTATTCCTAACTTTGAATTGGAAGTATCAGTATGAACTCATGAGGTTTTTATTTTTAAATATACATATAAATTTAAGTATATATAAACACACATATTTTAAGAAAATATTTATTAAATATATGTATATATATTTTTTAAATTTAATTTCTTAGCTCTGTTTAATGAAAAAGCATAGAAACAATGATCAGCCCAGTAGCAATGAGCATCCCTACCACTGAGATTGTGGTTTTGAAATTCTGTTTACCATAAGAGAAGTCAAGTCTTCTTAGGAAAATAGCCGATTCCATTAGGTGCAGGAAATGTACCAGGTGAGTCTGGAAAATTTTGCCCTACCAGATAGTAAGAAACATATCAAGGACTACTACAATCCGTGTGAAAGGAATGTGGCAGACAACCTGAAGAGGCCCCCAGCAAAAAGAAGAGTACTTACTAAATACTGAATGAATAAATGCACCAAGTTTCCACATTTACATGGATGGGTTTCTGAGCTTTTAATTTTGTTCCAAAGTTCTAATTATCTCTCCCTGCATCAATAGTACCTTAAGATAATTACTAGGCTTAATATACTTAAAGTAACTATATCTGGGAACAGAAGTGCTATCCTTATTCTTTTTCAAAATTTCCTTGTCCATTCATAGTTCTTTACTCTTCCATATGAGTTTTGGACTCAGGATCCCAAGTCTCAGGAAAAAAAAATTTCTATTGATATTTTCATTTGAATTCAACTGTTTATATATTATTTTAGGGACAACTGCATATTTGTAATATTGGGACACCTCATCCATGAACAGAGTATGCCTCTCATTTATTTAGACCATCTGTTATATTTTTCAATAAAGTTTTATAATTTTAGAAATAAGATCTTGCATTTCTTTCATTAAATTTATTCCTAGATGCCTTACAATTTTTTGCCATTATATATGAGATTACTGTTCCAATTACATTTTCTAATTGTTTTTGTCTCTGAATAAAATACCACTCACTGTTTTATAATTATATTGTATCTAGCAACTTATTGAATTTACTTGCTTTTAATTTTCTTGACTTGTCTACAAAAACAATTACATAATCCACAAATACCAACAGTTTTGTTTCTTGCTTTCCAATTCTTATACTCATTATTGCTTTCTTAGGGGATGCACTAGCTAAGAGTCTCAGTATAGTGTTTATATAGTAGTCACTGTTATCTCATTACTTAATTTAATGGCAGTGCTTCTGTCACAGATTTTTCCAGTGACTGTGGATTTTATTTACATATGGATAAGATCTTGTATGAAATGTATATATAACCAGATTTAAGGATGAGTTTAAGTTGGAAAGCTCTAAAACATAAGCAGTCTGTCGTTGTCTAATGTCAAAACCAAACATCGAGCACTGATACCCGGAAGTGTTTGAATGAACGAGGCGTAAGAGTAAACTATCTACAGATCACAGCTCATCTGACATGAGCTGCAGTTTATCAGTTAGTATAAAAAGTTCAAATATATACTTCTTTGGGACTTAAAAGAGAACATTCTCCAATCATGCTAAATAAACTACATCTCTGTAAATAATAGTGCAGTCTGTTTCCTTTTCAAATGTATCACTACTAGTATGATGTTTGCTGTGGATTTGACAGATCCCTTTTTTAAACTTAAGGGAGAGCTCCCGGTTTCAAATTATATTTACAGATTGCCTATTGTTAATGTCTTTTATCCCTGAAGTAAAATCAACATGGGCGTGATGCATTTGTTCACAATAAGCAGAGCAAATTTTGCTCACTGATAATTTACTTAATTTTTTTTGTTTTGCTTTGATTTTAAATGCAATTTTATAGAGCTAAATTCACATACCATACAATCATCCAAAGTGTACAATCAATTGATCATGGTATCATCATATAGTTGTACACTCATCTCCACAATCAATTTTTGAATATTTTCATTACTCCAAAAAATAAAAATAAGAATAAAAATAAAAGTAAAAAAGAACACCCAAAACATCTCATAACCCTCCTACCCAACCCCCCGCCATATTCATTTACTTTTTGTCCCCATTTTTCTACTCATCTGTCCATACACTGGATAAAGGGAGTGTGAGTCACAAGGTTGTTTTTTTTGTTTTTTGGGTTTCTTTTTTTGGTGATGTAGTCAGTCTCCTTTGCACAATGCATCTGTGATAGTCTACTATAGCAGAAATGAAATAAGGTAGAGGTGATTAGGTATTAGATGGCTGGAAGTATAATAGTATGATGCTTATGTTTTCTAAGTCTTTATCAGTTAGAATGCTTATAAGAAAGATAGCATATTTCTGAGATCTGTTTTAAAACGCACCTGTGAGGAAGGTAGAGCAACAAGATTGGTGAAGGGTTGAGAATTGCTGAAGGTGGGTGATGGGTGTACCCGGGAATTGTTATATTAGTCTTACAGTTTTGCTGTATGTTTGAAATGTTGATGGTTGGATTTAAAATTAAAATAAGACCGTTTTTCAGCTTTTTAAATGTGATATAATTGAGGCCTTTTTTAAAATCAAATTTTGTGCAAATCATTTGTCTGAAAAAGGACTTTTATCAGAATATATAAAGAACCCTTACAATTCAATAATAAGGAGACAAACAACCTAATTTTTAAAATGGATATAAATTTGAAGACACTTCACATAAAAAGATATATGAGTGGCAAATAAGAATATGAAAAGATGCTTAATGTGATTAGTCATTAGGGAAGGCAAATTAAAATCAAAATGGGATACCACCACCCTCCTATTAGCCTGAAAAAATTAAAAAGACTGACCACCCCAAGTGCTGGTGACAATGTGGGGCAACCAGAACTCTTATCCATAGCTGGCAGGGGCACAAGTGTCCATAGGGATGTTTATAGCAGCTTTATTTGTAACAGGCAGAAACTGGAAACAACCTAGATGCCCATCAACAGGTGAGTGGATGAGCAAATTGTGATATATAAAAACCTAGAAAATGCAAACTAATCCATAGTGACAGAAAGACTGGAAGAGGGAGTAGGGGCAATGGAGAGATGGGGGAGGGAGGTTTTTGCAGGAGACAGAAGGAACCTTTTTGGGGTGATGGTTATGTTAATGATCCTGATTGTGCTGTGGTTTCCTGGGTAACTATACAAGTCACAAATTATCCAATTGCTCAAAAAAAATTCCAATGATGGGGGATAGGAGTAGTCCAAAGGGGCCCAGGGCCCAACTGAAAGAGCTCCCAGCAAACAAAGCCGAGCAATTTGAGTAGCAAAATAAAGTAGTATTAGATTCTAACCCAAATGCTGGGGATTGAAGCACGCCCCCTAGAAAAACAGGTTCAAGTCTTAATCCATGTTCCTCTGGGTTGAACCAACTTGACAACATGTCCCTTGGAGAGGCTATTATTCATTAAGGTGTGTTCTTCTAGGGCATGTATGGGATCTTCCAGGGTGGTAGATTGCATGAGGCCAAAGGAATTAGGGAGGCCCTTAATCTGTATGGCTGGAGGCCTTATAAAGAGAGAAATCGGGACACAGGGAAAACCACAGGAAGAGGCCAAGGAGTCAGCATGACAAAGGCAGAGATGAGAGCCAAGGAGCTCCAAGGATGGCAACAAGCCAGCACCAGAAGACCCCAGACTCCAGGAGGAAGCACAGCCGGTCTAGACTTTGATGTCAGACTTCTAGCCCTCCAAACTGCAAAACAACAAATTCTTGTTGTTTAAGACATGCTCTGTGGAGTAGTTGTCAGACAAGCCCTAGCAGACCAAGATGCCAAAGTAGAAAATAAATATCCGTGAGTCCCACTGAAATAAATGATTGAGTAAATAAGCAACTGGGGGAGAAGACACAAATCTCCTGGGCTAAAGAACTCCAAATAATTCTTGAACATCCTCTGCCTGCAGGGAGGGGGGACATACTTCCCATCAAACATGGGCTGTGCATGGTGGCCTCCTTCCAAAGAGTGCAGCATGGATGGGGGATAGAGTGCCTTTACAGTGAGGAAACCTGACACACATCCCTCAGCCAGGTAACCGAGGTCAACACCAAGAGTAAGCCATGTTGGTGGTGTGTACTCTGGATGTGATTTGATGAAATTGGCACCTTACCTCTGCAGTCTTCCTCCAAAATACATAACCCCTGGTTTAACATGACAAAAATACTAGACAAATGCCAGTGGAGGAGCATTCTATGAAACACCTGGCCCAGCCTCAAAACCGTCATGGTTATCACAGCCAAGGAAAATTAGAGAATCTGCCTCGGCCCAGAGGAGCTGAGATGTAATGAGTAAATCCGATGTGGGGTGCTGGGTGGGCTCCTTGGACAGAAACAGGACCTAATATCCTGGATAACACAACATTCCACACCAAGTATCCAAGCGGCCAGTGTTTCTCACGAGGCAGCTGTATATCTGATACCAAGAAGAGAAGCAGCCTCTGAAAGTTGGTATGGTTCTGTTCCACCATAAAGTTTTAATTTGAGAGCACTGTTTGCTTAATGTTCTGAATCTGGAAGAAATCATGCTGAGGACACCCTGCCTCCAGAGTTCCCTTGGTGGCATTCCCTCGACAGTGCGTGGGTGCGTGGCTGCCTCTGCCGGGCCTACAGCTCTGACGGGTGGGACGCGAGGGCGACGGGTCAGTAGAGGGGAGCTGCCGGGCCCAGGTCCACCCTCTCAGCGCCCCTGCACCGCGCACCCCTTCCCCAAAGGGGCCGGAGCCCTGGCTCCGCATGCTGCATCCCCAATTTATTTAATATTTTTATATCTATGTTCATTATTTTCTTTTCTTGTATTATCCTTGTACATCTTGTTTTTTCTTAAGTATATGCAAGTGTCATAAAATGGGTCTGGGAATAGAAAAATCCTTTTTTATTCAGTGCAATAATTTGTATACAGATAATTTATTTCTTCAGGCTTGTTCAAACTCACCCTTAAACTATCTGTGGGCTTTTTTATGAGGAAAGATTCTTTTTTTACTCAATGTTTTTAATGAATCTTGCTTTGTGTGAGTATTCTATTTCTTCTTAAATCCAATTTGAAAACTATTTTTTTTTAGAAAATTTTTCCTTTCATAAAAGGTTTCAGATGCATTGGTTGAAAACTGTTCATGATTATCTCTTACACTTGTTTAAATCTCTCCACCATTGGTAGTTGTAGCTCCTCTTTATCCCCTGAATTAGTTTTTTTCTGCATTCTCCCTTCTTAGTGACATGTAACATTTAATATTTCTTAGTAAAAGTCTGGGAGAATTAAACTATCTTATTCTTTCTCTGAAAATTTCTTATTTCACCTTCACACTTGAATGAAAGTTTAGCTTGATATAGAATTCTAGGTTGGCAATTTCCCTCAGCACTTTAAATATTTTGTTCCAATGTCTTTTTGGCCTCTATTTCTAGTGTGTGAAAACTGTTGTCAGTCTACCTTTCTTCCTTTGTAAATAATCTTTTTCTCTCAAGTTGATCTGAAGATTTTTCTCTTTGTCTTTGGTGATCTGCAATTTTTAAATGATATGTCTAGATGAAAGAGAGAGTTAAAAACAAGGAAGATGGAAGAACTATATTAAAGGGGCAAAAAATAGCTGGAAGTTTTCTAGAACTGATGAAAGACTACTTAATTTGAAGAAATATTGACAATGTCCCAAACAGAACAATTAAAAATAAATCTTACTACATAGAAAACATATATATATATATATATATATATATATATATAAAATACAGGAATAATAAAAGAATTTAGTAAGGTCACAACATACAATATTTTAAAAACAATTGTATTTCTACATAAGCAACAAAAAATTCTTTTCTAAACAATATATTTTATACCAGCATCAAAAAATATCAAATGCTTAAAAAATAAATCTAACGAAAGATGGGCAAGAACTCAAAACAGAAAATACCATGCCCATGGTTTGGAAGATGGCAAGTCTCCCCAAATTGGCCATTTCAATGTAACCCCAATCAGAATGCCAATACTTTGGGAATGGAGTAGGTTAATGGCCTGATTATAAAATAGCCTAGATGATCTTCGAGAGGAGGAACAAATTTGAAGGCCTTCACTACCAGATATCTAGAATTATTACAAAGCTACAGAAATTAAAGCAATGTGTTATTGCTACAAGAATACACAAACAGACCAATGGAAGACATTGAGTTCAGAAACAGATAAAAGTGGAAGAGCATAGCTGTGGAGAAAGGGTGATCTTATCAACAAATGGTTCTAAATTAATTGGGGGAAAGAAAAAAGAGTGTTGACCTCTACCCCACACCAAATAAAAATATCAATTCCAAATGAATCACAGACCTAAACATGAAAGGCAAGGCACTAAGTCTCCTAGAAGAATACATAGGAAAATTGTTCCTGATCTTAGGGCAGGCAAAAAACTTTCTCAAATGGAACACAAAGAACACCACGTATAAAGGAAAAGAACAATAAACTAGACTTCACTTAACTTTATAATTTCTGTTAATTAAAAGGCACCATTAAGAAAGCAAAAGGACCAGTCACAAAGTAGGAAAAGAATTTGCAGTACATATATCCTACAAATGACTCATGCCCAGCATTTAGAAAGAATTCCTACAAATCAACAAAAAAAAAGACAATCTTTAAAACTGGACAGAAGAGGCGGGGCAAGATGGCAGACTGGTGAGCTGTAAGTTTTAGTTACTCCTCCAGGAAAGTAGGTAAAAAGCCAGGAACTGCGTGAACTGGACACCACAGAGCAATCTGTCTTTGGGCATACTTCATACAACACTCATGAAAACGTGGAACTGCTGAGATCAGCGAAATCTGTAAGTTTTGGCGGCCAGGGGACCCGCGCCCCTCCCTGCCAGGCTCAGTCCCGGGGGAGGAGGGGCTGTCAGCTCCGGGAAGGAGAAGGGAGAACTGCAGTGGCTGCTCTTATCGGAAACTCATTCTACTGATTCAAACTCCAACCATAGATAGACTGAGACCAGACACCAGAGACTCTGAGAACAGCCAGCCCAGCAGAGAGGAGACAAGCATAGAAAAAAAACAACACGAAAAACTCCAAAATAAAAGCAGAGGATTTTTGGAGTTCTGGTGAACACAGAAAGGGGAAGGGCGGAGCTCAGGCCTTGAGGCGCATATGCAAATCCCGAAGCAAAGCTGATCTCTCTGCCCTGTGGACCTTTCCTTAATGGCCCTGGTTGCTTTGTCTATTAGCATTTCAATAACCCATTAGATCTCTGAGGAGGGCCGTTTTTTTTTTTTTTTTTTTTTTTTAAATCCTTTTTTCTTTTTCTAAAACAATTACTCTAAGAAGCCCAATACAGAAAGCTTCAAAGAATTGCAATTTGGGCACGTCAAGTCAAGAGCAGAACTAAGAGAGCTCTGAGACAAAAGGCAATAATCCAGTGGCTGAGAAAATTCACTAAACAACACAACTTCCCAAGAAAAGGGGGGTGTCCGCTCACAGCCACCATCCTGGTGGACAGGAAACACTCCTGCCCATCGCCAGCCCCATAGCCCAGAGCTGCCCCAGACAACCCAGTGTGACGGAAGTGCTTCAAATAACACGCACACACCACAAAACTGGGCGTGGACATTAGCCTTCCCTGCAACCTCAGCTGAATGTCCCAGAGCTGGGAAGGTGGAGCAGTGTGAATTAACAAAGCCCCATTCAGCCATCATTTGAGCAGACTGGGAGCCTCCCTACACAGCCCAGCAGCCCAGAACTGCCCTGGGGGGACGGCACTCACCTGTGACATAGCACAGTCATCCCTCAACAGAGGACCCGGGGTGCACAGCCTGGAAGAGGGGCCCACTTGCAAGTCTCAGGAGCCATACGCCAATACCAAGGACTTGTGGGTCAGTGGCAGAGGCAAACTGTGGCAGGACTGAACTGAAGGATTAGACTATTGCAGCAGCTTTAAAACTCTAGGATCATCAGGGAGATTTGATTGTTAGGGCCACCCCACCTCCCCGACTGCCCAGAAACACGCCCCACATACAGGACAGGCAACACCAACTACACACGCAAGCTTGGTACACCAATTGGGCCCCACAAGACTCACTCCCCCACTCACCAAAAAGGCTAAGCAGGGGAGAACTGGCTTGTGGAGAACAGGTGGCTCGTGGACGCCACCTGCTGGTTAGTTAGAGAAAGTGTACTCCATGAAGCTGTAGATCTGATAAATTAGAGATAAGGACTACAATAGGTCTACAAACCCTAAAAGAACCCTATCAAGTTCAGCAAATGCCACGAGGCCAAAAACAACAGAAAATTATAAAGCATATGAAAAAACCAGACGATATGGATAACCCAAGCCCAAGCACCCAAATCAAAAGACCAGAAGAGACACAGCACCTAGAGCAGCTACTCAAAGAACTAAAGATGAACAATGAGACCATAGTACGGGATATGAAGGAAATCAAGAAGACCCTAGAAGAGCATAAAGAAGACATTGCAAGACTAAATAAAAAAATGGATGATCTTATGGAAATTAAAGAAACTGTTGACCAAATTAAAAAGATTCTGGACACTCATAGTACAAGACTAGAGGAAGTTGAACAACGAATCAGTGACCTGGAAGATGACAGAATGGAAAATGAAAGCATAAAAGAAAGAATGGGGAAAAAAATTGAAAAACTCGAAATGGACCTCAGGGATATGATAGATAATATGAAGCGTCCGAATATAAGACTCATTGGTGTCCCAGAAGGGGAAGAAAAGGGTAAAGGTCTAGGAAGAGTATTCAAAGAAATTGTTGGGGAAAACTTCCCAAATCTTCTAAACAACATAAATACACAAATCATAAATGCTCAGCGAACTCCAAATAGAATAAATCCAAAAAAACCCACTCCGAGACATATACTGATCACACTGTCAAACATAGAAGAGAAGGAGCAAGTTCTGAAAGCAGCAAGAGAAAAGCAATTCACCACATACAAAGGAAACAGCATAAGACTAAGTAGTGACTACTCAGCAGCCACCATGGAGGCAAGAAGGCAGTGGCACGATATATTTAAAATTCTGAGTGAGAGGAATTTCCAGCCAAGAATACTTTATCCAGCAAAGCTCTCCTTTAAATTTGAGGGAGAGCTTAAATTTTTCACAGACAAACAAATGCTGAGAGAATTTGCTAACAAGAGACCTGCCCTACTGGAGATACTAAAGGGAGCCCTACAGACAGAGAAACAAAGACAGGACAGAGAGACTTGGAGAAAGGTTCAGTACTAAAGAGATTCGGTATGGGTACAATAAAGGATATTAATAGAGAGAGGGAAAAATATGGCAAACATAAACCAAAGGATAAGATGGCCGATTCAAGAAATGCCTTCACGGTTTTAACGTTGAATGTAAATGGATTAAACTCCCCAATTAAAAGATATAGATTCGCAGAATGGATCAAAAAAAATGAACCATCAATATGTTGCATACAAGAGACTCATCTTAGACACAGGGACACAAAGAAACTGAAAGTGAAAGGATGGAAAAAAATATTTCATGCAAGCTACAGCCAAAAGAAAGCAGGTGTAGCAATATTAATCTCAGATAAAATAGACTTCAAATGCAGGGATGTTTTGAGAGACAAAGAAGGCCACTACATACTAATAAAAGGGGCAATTCAGCAAGAAGAAATAACAATCGTAAATGTCTATGCACCCAATCAAGGTGCCACAAAATACATGAGAGAAACGCTGGCAAAACTAAAGGAAGCAATTGATGTTTCCACAATAATTGTGGGAGACTTCAACACATCACTCTCTCCTATAGATAGATCAACCAGACAGAAGACCAATAAGGAAATTGAAAACCTAAACAATCTGATAAATGAATTAGATTTAACAGACATCTACAGGACATTACATCCCAAATCACCAGGATACACATACTTTTCTAGTGCTCACGGAACTTTCTCCAGAATAGATCATATGCTGGGACATAAAACAAGCCTCAATAAATTTAAAAAGATTGAAATTATTCAAAGCACATTCTCTGACCACAATGGAATACAATTAGAGGTCAATAACCATCAGAGACTTAGAAAATTCACAAATACCTGGAGGTTAAACAACACACTCCTAAACAATCAGTGGGTTAAAGAAGAAATAGCAAGAGAAATTGCTAAATATATAGAGACGAATGAAAATGAGAACACAACATACCAAAACCTATGGGATGCAGCAAAAGCAGTGCTAAGGGGGAAATTTATAGCACTAAACGCATATATTAAAAAGGAAGAAAGAGCCAAAATCAAAGAACTAATGGATCAACTGAAGAAGCTAGAAAATGAACAGCAAACCATCCTAAACCAAGTACAAGAAAAGAAATAAGAAGGATTAAAGCCGAAATAAATGACATAGAGAACAAAAAAACAATAGAGAGGATAAATATCACCAAAAGTTGGTTCTTTGAGAAGATCAACAAGATTGACAAGCCCCTAGCTAGACTGACAAAATCAAAAAGAGAGAAGACCCATATAAACAAAATAATGAATGAAAAAGGTGACATAACTGCAGATCCTGAAGAAATTAAAAAAATTATAAGAGGATATTATGAACAACTGTATGGCAACAAACTGGATAATGTAGAAGAAATGGACAATTTCCTGGAAACATATGAACAACCTAGACTGACCAGAGAAGAAATAGAAGACCTCAACCAACCCATCACAAGCAAAGAGATCCAATCAGTCATCAAAAATCTTCCCACAAATAAATGCCCAGGGCCAGATGGCTTCACAGGGGAATTCTACCAAACTTTCCAGAAAGAACTGACACCAATCTTACTCAAACTCTTTCAAAACATTGAAAAAAATGGAACACTACCTAACTCATTTTATGAAGCTAACATCAATCTAATACCAAAACCAGGCAAAGATGCTACAAAAAAGGAAAACTACCGGCCAATCTCCCTAATGAATATAGATGCAAAAATCCTCAACAAACAACTTGCAAATCGAATCCAAAGACACATTAAAAAAATCATACACCATGACCAAGTGGGGTTCATTCCAGGCATGCAAGGATGGTTCAACATCAGAAAAACAATCAATGTATTACAACACATTAAAAACTCGAAAGGGAAAAATCAATTGATCATCTCAATAGATGCTGAAAAAGCATTTGACAAAATCCAACATCCCTTTTTGATAAAAACACTTCAAAAGGTAGGAATTGAAGGAAACTTCCTCAACATGATAAAGAGCATATATGAAAAACCCACAGCCAGCATAGTACTCAATGGTGAGAGACTGAAAGCCTTCCCTCTAAGATCAGGAACAAGACAAGGATGCCCGCTGTCACCACTGTTATTCAACATTGTGCTGGAAGTGCTAGCCAGGGCAATCCGGCAAGACAAAGAAATAAAAGGCATCCAAATTGGAAAAGAAGAAGTAAAACTGTCATTGTTTGCAGATGATATGATCTTATATCTAGAAAACCCTGAGAAATCAACGATACACCTACTAGAGCTAATAAACAAATTTAGCAAAGTAGCGGGATACAAGATTAATGCACATAAGTCAGTAATGTTTCTATATGCTAGAAATGAACAAACTGAAGAGACACTCAAGAAAAAGATACCATTTTCAATAGCAACTAAAAAAATCAAGTACCTAGGAATCAACTTAACCAAAGATGTAAAAGACCTATACAAAGAAAACTGCATAACTCTACTAAAAGAAATAGAAGGGGACTTAAAAGATGGAAAAATATTCCATGTTCATGGATAGGAAGGCTAAATGTCATTAAGATGTCAATTCTGCCTTAGCCCCAGGGGCCCTGGGGTTCTGTGTTTCCAAAACTGACCCGCACTTAGGATTTTTAAGTTACTCCTCCAGGAAAGTAGGTAAAAAGCCAGGAACTGCGTGGACTGGACACCACAGAGCAATCTGTCTTTGGGCATACTTCATACAACACTCATGAAAACGTGGAACTGCTGAGATCAGCGAAATCTATAGACTGAGGCCAGACACCAGAGACTCTGAGAGCAGCCAGCCCAGCAGAGAGGAGACGGGCATAGAAGGAAAACAACATGAGAAGCTCCAAAGTAAAAGCAGAGGATTTTTGGAGTTCTGGTGAACACAGAAAGGGGAAGGGCGGAGATCAGGCCTTGAGGCGCATATGCAAATCCCGAAGCAAGGCTGATCTCTCTGCCCAGGGCACCTTTCCTTAATGGCCCTGGTTGCTTTGTCTATTAGCATTTCAATAACCCATTAGATCTCTGAGGAGGGCCGTTTTTTTTTTTTTTTTTTTTTTAAATCCTTTTTGCTTTTTCTAAAACAATTACTCTAAGAAGCTCAATACAGAAAGCTTCAAAGAATTGAAATTTGGGCACGTCAAGTCAAGAGCAGAAATAAGAGAGCTCTGAGACAAAAGGCAATAATCCAGTGGCTGAGAAAATTCACTAAACAACACAACTTCCCAAGAAAAGGGGGGTGTCTGCTCACAGCCACCATCCTGGTGGACAGGAAACACTCCTGCCCATCGCCAGCCCCATAGCCCAGAGCTGCCCCAGACAACCCAGTGTGACGGAAGTGCTTCAAATAACAGGCACACACCACAAAACTGGGCGTGGACATTAGCCTTCCCTGCAACCTCAGCTGAATGTCCCAGAGCTGGGAAGGGGGAGCAGTGTGAATTAACAGAGCCCCATTCAGCCATCATTTGAGCAGACTGGGAGCCTCCCAACACAGCCCAGCAGCCCAGAACTGCCCTGGGGGGACGGCACTCACCTGTGACATAGCACAGTCATCCCTCAACAGAGGACCCGGGGTGCACAGCCTGGAAGAGGGGCCCACTTGCAAGTCTCAGGAGCCATACGCCAATACCAAAGACTTGTGGGTCAGTGGCAGAGACAAACTGTGGCAGGACTGAACTGAAGGATTAGACTATTGCAGTAGCTTTAAAACTCTAGGATCATCAGGGAGATTTGATTGTTAGGGCCACCCCCCCTCCCCGACTGCCCAGAAACACGCCCCACATACAGGGCAGGCAACACCAACTACACACGCAAGCTTGGGACACCAATTGGGCCCCACAAGACTCACTCCCCCACTCACCAAAAAGGCTAAGCAGGGGAGATCTGGCTTGTGGAGAACAGGTGGCTCGTGGACGCCACCTGCTGGTTAGTTAGAGAAAGTGTACTCCACGAAGCTGTAGATCTGATAAATTAGAGATAAGGACTTCAACTGGTCTACAAACCCTAAAAGAACCCTATCAAGGACAGCAAATGCCACGAGGCCAAAAACAACAGAAAATTATAAAGCATATGAAAAAACCAGACGATATGGATAACCCAAGCCCAAGCACCCAAATCAAAAGACCAGAAGAGACACACCTAGAGCAGCTACTCAAAGAACTAAAGATGAACAATGAGACCCTAGTACGGGATATGAAGGAAATCAAGAAGACCCTAGAAGAGCATAAAGAAGACATTGCAAGACTAAATAAAAAAATGGATGATCTTATGGAAATTAAAGAAACTGTTGACCAAATTAAAAAGATTCTGGACACTCATAGTACAAGACTAGAGGAAGTTGAACAACGAATCAGTGACCTGGAAGATGACAGAATGGAAAATGAAAGCATAAAAGAAAGAATGGGGAAAAAAATTGAAAAAACTCGAAATGGACCTCAGGGATATGATAGATAATATGAAGCGTCCGAATATAAGACTCATTGGTGTCCCAGAAGGGGAAGAAAAGGGTAAAGGTCTAGGAAGAGTATTCAAAGAAATTGTTGGGGAAAACTTCCCAAATCTTCTAAACAACATAAATACACAAATCATAAATGCTCAGCGAACTCCAAATAGAATAAATCCAAAAAAACCCACTCCGAGACATATACTGATCACACTGTCAAACATAGAAGAGAAGGAGCAAGTTCTGAAAGCAGCAAGAGAAAAGCAATTCACCACATACAAAGGAAACAGCATAAGACTAAGTAGTGACTACTCAGCAGCCACCATGGAGGCGAGAAGGCAATGGCACGATATATTTAAAATTCTGAGAGAGAGGAATTTCCAGCCAAGAATACTTTATCCAGCAAAGCTCTCCTTCAAATTTGAGGGAGAGCTTAAATTTTTCACAGACAAAGAAATGCTGAGAGAATTTGCTAACAAGAGACCTGCCCTACTGGAGATACTAAAGGGAGCCCTACAGACAGAGAAACAAAGACAGGACAGAGAGACTTGGAGAAAGGTTCAGTACTAAAGAGATTCGGTATGGGTACAATAAAGGATATTAATAGAGAGAGGGAAAAATATGGCAAACATAATCCAAAGGATAAGATGGCCGATTCAAGAAATGCCTTCACGGTTTTAACGTTGAATGTAAATGGATTAAACTCCCCAATTAAAAGATATAGATTCGCAGAATGGATCAAAAAAAATGAACCATCAATATGTTGCATACAAGAGACTCATCTTAGACACAGGGACACAAAGAAACTGAAAGTGAAAGGATGGAAAAAAATATTTCATGCAAGCTACAGCCAAAAGAAAGCAGGTGTAGCAATATTAATCTCAGATAAAATAGACTTCAAATGCAGGGATGTTTTGAGAGACAAAGAAGGCCACTACATACTAATAAAAGGGGCAATTCAGCAAGAAGAAATAACAATCGTAAATGTCTATGCACCCAATCAAGGTGCCACAAAATACATGAGAGAAACATTGGCAAAACTAAAGGAAGCAATTGATGTTTCCACAATAATTGTGGGAGACTTCAACACATCACTCTCTCCTATAGATAGATCAACCAGACAGAAGACCAATAAGGAAATTGAAAACCTAAACAATCTGATAAATGAATTAGATTTAACAGACATCTACAGGACATTACATCCCAAATCACCAGGATACACATACTTTTCTAGTGCTCACGGAACTTTCTCCAGAATAGATCATATGCTGGGACATAAAACAAGCCTCAATAAATTTAAAAAGATTGAAATTATTCAAAGCACATTCTCTGACCACAATGGAATACAATTAGAAGTCAATAACCATCAGAGACTTAGAAAATTCACAAATACCTGGAGGTTAAACAACACACTCCTAAACAATCAGTGGGTTAAAGAAGAAATAGCAAGAGAAATTGCTAAATATATAGAGACGAATGAAAATGAGAACACAACATACCAAAACCTATGGGATGCAGCAAAAGCAGTGCTAAGGGGGAAATTTATAGCACTAAACGCATATATTAAAAAGGAAGAAAGAGCCAAAATCAAAGAACTAATGGATCAACTGAAGAAGCTAGAAAATGAACAGCAAACCATCCTAAACCAAGTACAAGAAAAGAAATAAGAAGGATTAAAGCCGAAATAAATGACATAGAGAACAAAAAAACAATAGAGAGGATAAATATCACCAAAAGTTGGTTCTTTGAGAAGATCAACAAGATTGACAAGCCCCTAGCTAGACTGACAAAATCAAAAAGAGAGAAGACCCATATAAACAAAATAATGAATGAAAAAGGTGACATAACTGCAGATCCTGAAGAAATTAAAAAAATTATAAGAGGATATTATGAACAACTGTATGGCAACAAACTGGATAATGTAGAAGAAATGGACAATTTCCTGGAAACATATGAACAACCTAGACTGACCAGAGAAGAAATAGAAGACCTCAACCAACCCATCACAAGCAAAGAGATCCAATCAGTCATCAAAAATCTTCCCACAAATAAATGCCCAGGGCCAGATGGCTTCACAGGGGAATTCTACCAAACTTTCCAGAAAGAACTGACACCAATCTTACTCAAACTCTTTCAAAACATTGAAAAAAATGGAACACTACCTAACTCATTTTATGAAGCTAACATCAATCTAATACCAAAACCAGGCAAAGATGCTACAAAAAAGGAAAACTACCGGCCAATCTCCCTAATGAATATAGATGCAAAAATCCTCAACAAAATACTTGCAAATCGAATCCAAAGACACATTAAAAAAATCATACACCATGACCAAGTGGGGTTCATTCCAGGCATGCAAGGATGGTTCAACATCAGAAAAACAATCAATGTATTACAACACATTAAAAACTCGAAAGGGAAAAATCAATTGATCATCTCAATAGATGCTGAAAAAGCATTTGACAAAATCCAACATCCCTTTTTGATAAAAACACTTCAAAAGGTAGGAATTGAAGGAAACTTCCTCAACATGATAAAGAGCATATATGAAAAACCCACAGCCAGCATAGTACTCAATGGTGAGAGACTGAAAGCCTTCCCTCTAAGATCAGGAACAAGACAAGGATGCCCGCTGTCACCACTGTTATTCAACATTGTGCTGGAAGTGCTAGCCAGGGCAATCCGGCAAGACAAAGAAATAAAAGGCATCCAAATTGGAAAAGAAGAAGTAAAACTGTCATTGTTTGCAGATGATATGATCTTATATCTAGAAAACCCTGAGAAATCAACGATACACCTACTAGAGCTAATAAACAAATTTAGCAAAGTAGCGGGATACAAGATTAATGCACATAAGTCAGTAATGTTTCTATATGCTAGAAATGAACAAACTGAAGAGACACTCAAGAAAAAGATACCATTTTCAATAGCAACTAAAAAAATCAAGTACCTAGGAATCAACTTAACCAAAGATGTAAAAGACCTATACAAAGAAAACTACATAACTCTACTAAAAGAAATAGAAGGGGACCTAAAAAAAAAAAAAAAAAAAAAAAGATGTCAATTCTACCCAAACTCATCTACAGATTCAATGCAATCCCAATCAAAATTCCAACAACCTACTTTGCAGACTTGGAAAAGCTAGTTATCAAATTTATTTGGAAAGGGAAGATGCCTCGAATTGCTAAAGACACTCTAAAAAAGAAAAACCAAGTGGGAGGACTTACACTCCCTGACTTTGAAGCTTATTATAAAGCCACAGTTGCCAAAACAGCATGGTACTGGCACAAAGATAGACATATAGATCAATGGAATCGAATTGAGAATTCAGAGATAGACCCTCAGATCTATGGCCGACTGATCTTTGATAAGGCCCCCAAAGTCACCGAACTGAGCCATAATGGTCTTTTCAACAAATGGGGCTGGGAGAGTTGGATATCCATATCCAAAAGAATGAAAGAGGACCCCTACCTCACCCCCTACACAAAAATTAACTCAAAATGGACCAAAGATCTCAATATAAAAGAAAGTACCATAAAACTCCTAGAAGATAATGTAGGAAAACATCTTCAAGACCTTGTATTAGGAGGCCACTTCCTAGACTTTACACCCAAAGCACAAGCAACAAAAGAGAAAATAGATAAATGGGAACTCCTCAAGCTTAGAAGTTTCTGCACCTCAAAGGAATTTCTCAAAAAGGTAAAGAGGCAGCCAACTCAATGGGAAAAAATTTTTGGAAACCATGTATCTGACAAAAGACTGATATCTTGCATATACAAAGAAATCCTACAACTCAATGACAATAGTACAGACAGCCCAATTATAAAATGGGCAAAAGATATGAAAAGACAGTTCTCTGAAGAGGAAATACAAATGGCCAAGAAACACATGAAAAAATGTTCAGCTTCACTAGCTATTAGAGAGATGCAAATTAAGACCACAATGAGATACCATCTAACACCGGTTAGAATGGCTGCCATTAAACAAACAGGAAACTACAAATGCTGGAGGGGATGTGGAGAAATTGGAACTCTTATTCATTGTTGGTGGGACTGTATAATGGTTCAGCCACTCTGGAAGTCAGTCTGGCAGTTCCTTAAAAAACTAGATATAGAGCTACCATTCGATCCAGCGATTGCACTTCTCGGTATATACCCGGAAGATCGGAAAGCAGTGACACGAACAGATATCTGCACGCCAATGTTCATAGCAGCATTATTCACAATTGCCAAGAGATGGAAACAACCCAAATGTCCTTCAACAGATGAGTGGATAAATAAAATGTGGTATATACACACGATGGAATACTACGCGGCAGTAAGAAGGAACGATCTGGTGAAACATATGACAACATGGATGAACCTTGAAGACATAATGCTGAGCGAAATAAGCCAGGCACAAAAAGAGAAATATTATATGCTACCACTAATGTGAACTTTGAAAAATGTAAAACAAATGGTTTATAATGTAGAATGTAGGGGAACTAGCAGTAGAGAGCAATTAAGGAAGGGGGAACAATAATCCAAGAAGAACAGATAAGCTATTTAACGTTCTGGGGATGCCCAGAAATGACTATGGTCTGTTAATTTCTGATGGATGTAGTAGGAACAAGTTCACTGAAATGTTGCTATATTATGTAACTTTCTTGGGGTAAAGTAGGAACATGTTGGAAGTTAAGCAGTTATCTTAGGTTAGTTGTCTTTTTCTTACTCCCTTGTTATGGTCTCTTTGAAATGTTCTTTTATTGTATGTTTGTTTTCTTTTTAACTTTTTTTTTCATACAGTTGATTTAAAAAAGAAGGGAAAGTTAAAAAAAAAAAAAAAGAAAAAAGACAAACAAGGAAAAAAAAAAAAAAGATGTAGTGCCCCCTTGAGGAGCCTGTGGAGAATGCAGGGGTATTCGCCTACCCCACCTCCATGGTTGCTAACATGACCACAGACATAGGGGACTGGTGGTTTGATGGGTTGAGCCCTCTACCATAAGTTTTACCCTTGGGAAGACGGTTGCTGCAAAGGAGAGGCTAGGCCTCCCTGTATTTGTGCCTAAGAGTCTCCTCCTGAATGCCTCTTTGTTGCTCAGATGTGGCCCTCTCTCTCTGGCTAAGCCAACTTGAAAGGTGAAATCACTGCCCTCCCCCCTACGTGGGATCAGACACCCAGGGAAGTGAATCTCCCTGGCAACGTGGAATATGACTCCCGGGGAGGAATGTAGACCCAGCATCGTGGGATGGAGAACATCTTCTTGACCAAAAGGGGGATGTGAAAGGAAATGAAATAAGCTTCAGTGGCAGAGAGATTCCAAAACGAGCCGAGAGATCACTCTGGTGGGCACTCTTATGCACACTTTAGACAACCTTTTTTAGGTTCTAAAGAATTGGGGTAGCTGGTGGTGGATACCTGAAACTATTAAACTACAACCCAGAACCCATGAATCTCAAAGACAGTTGTATAAAAATGTAGCTTATGAGGGGTGACAGTGGGATTGGGAATGCCATAAGGACCAAACTCCACTTTGTCTAGTTTATGGATGGATGTGTAGAAAAGTAGGGGAAGCAAACAAACAGACAAAGGTACCCAGTGTTCTTTTTTACTTCAATTGCTCTTTTTCACTCTAATTATTATTCTTGTTATTTTTGTGTGTGTGCTAATGAAGGTGTCAGGGATTGATTTAGGTGATGAATGTACAACTATGTAATGGTACTGTAAACAATCGAAAGTACAATTTGTTTTGTATGACTGCGTGGTATGTGAATATATCTCAATAAAATGATGATTAAAAAAAAAAAAAAAAAACTGGACAGAAGACTTAAACAGGTAACTTCACTTCACAAAAAAAAAGTATCCAAATAACTAATAAGCAAATGGAAAGTTGCTCAGAACATTAGTGATCAGGGAAGATTATTGAGGAAGGACCACAAGGGAAGCTTCTGAGGTGATATTAGTGTTCCATATCTTATTCTAGATGGCACTTAGGTATATTTATTTTTTAAAATTGATTGAGCTGTATGCTTAAGATTTGTGTACTTTGTGTTATACTTCAACTTTTTAAAATTTGCAAAATAAAATAAATCCATATATAGCCATATTGTATTTTTATTTCTATTCTTTTAGTGCTAAACTAAACATGTACACTTAACTAAACCAAGTCTAAACTTAAGCAGTTTTTCTATGATCTTCCAGAATAATTAAAAAAAAATTAGAACACTTTAATTCCAATCACCCTCCCATCTTCCATTTATTGTTTATCAGTATTTCAGTTTCACCTGGTTTGTAAGTACCACCATCTCTCCTTTAAAAAATAATTAATAATATTTTATTATTGTAGAGTTCCTGTATAGTCAGTCAATGCTTATTTAGATTTAACCACACATTTATCAATTGCTTTCTTGTCATTGCTTCTTATATTTCACTTCTGCCTTCTTGGTTCCTTTTCATTTTCAGTGAAATATATCATGTGGCAGCGGAGTGTTTGCGCAAAGTCATTTTTGCATTGCCTTGGTAAGCACACCAGGAATTTCACTAAGCTGAGGCCAGATTTATCTTGGATACATTTGGATTCCACATCCACACATAGGGGTTTAATTTTCTAATAGAGATTTTTTTTGTTCTCCATCTAGGCAAAGGAAAACATCTGGCTAGTTGGCACAATTCTTCTATAACTCATTCTATTACACAGAGAGAAGGCTTGCAGGAGATTTGTAGGAGCTCTCCATTTTGTACAGGCTTCACTCTCCTGCTGCCGTATGGAGGTTAAAACCCCGACATCATACCATGAGGACTTCTGTCTGGGTTTGATATACCTCCAGATGGCCCTCATATTCCCCTACAATCTCATACTTGTGGTTTTAAGTATACTGTTTATTTCTGATAATTTTTCCATATTTTCTCCAGAATTTTAAAGTTTTTGTAGCAGAATAGGTAACCACATTAGCTCAATCTACAATTTTCTAATCTCAGAAATCCTCTCCAAGTTATTTCCAAATACGATGTCCATATATATTTGTTTTGTTTTGTTTTTTTACAACAAACAAACAAATGTATTGCTTGAAGTATCTGAAAAAGGGCAAAGGGCTTCTGGTATAGTTTAATCACTGCTCTGCCTGTTTCTCTGTGATTTTTTTTGCTATTGTTAGGTTTGCCTTTCAGGTAACTTTTCTCAAGGAGAAAAGATGGTTGCCAGCAGCAACATGAGGCCATATGCATTCTTGTTCCCTTTTGGAGACAGAGAGATGTTCCAAGAAGTACTGTGCTTCTTGGTGTTTGGATCACCTCAGACCCAATCCTTGTGTCTGGCAAAATACAAGCACTGATTGGCTAAGGCTGAACCATTATTGAGGCTAATTTGAGATTAGTATTATTGTGCTTGGCTTAGGTCCCACTTCTGGGTCTCACCTAAACCATAAAGCACCTATACAAGGCTGGAGGTGGGGTCCAGTGAATGTTAGAGACAACTCTAGTATCTACTTTACTCTGTTTAAAATAGAGTAAAGCTCTGTTAAATTTCATAGCCCCCATCCTTTACTTACACAGATTGCTCTTTGAACCCAAGGATAGGACTTTACCTTTATTTCTGCTAAATTTCATCAAATTAGCTTTGGCAATATTCAAGCAGATTTGAGGATTAATTATCACTATTTCTTTGTCTTTGTATGTAAGTCCCTATTTGTCATTTTTCTACTCTATTTAATTAAATTTCCACCTGGTTTTCTATTACCATGCCAAACAAAAAAAAAAACCAATCAGACTCATCAAATTTGCAGTTATGTTTGGAATCATCTCAGCATAAAATATAAGCTATATAATAATGCTCATTATATCTTTAGAGGGAGAACCTGGAAAGGACATCAAAAATACAGACCATCACTCTTAAGAATAGCTGAAACTGAGGCTTAAGATACTAAGTTGACTAGTGGTCAGAAAAACCATTTCATATTTATTAGAATTCTTTGAACAGAGAAAATAAACTATGGTTTCAAACATGAATCACAAAGTAAAAGTCATAAAAGCAAATGGTATAAGTCATACGGGCACTGGTTTGCAATGGAGCTGCATCTCATGTAGGCAACTCTATGTATTGTGCTGCAAGATGAGTAGCTGACAGCAGGGATTTATTTATTTGATGATGATGATAGCTAGTAAAAAGAATTAAAGGGCAAACACTCTGCATTGTTGCATTTTTTCTAAAACGTAGTTTTTTTATTACTATAATCATCCAGTCTATAGTGATGCAAATGACTCCATCATATTTTGCTCAGAGTATATAAACCAGACATCAGTAGTTATGCCAGAAAGCTAAACTCTTTATTTGCTATGTTAAATGTTTCATTAATTTTACTGAAAATGATACCTCAATGTAAATGGCTTTCATTAAAATCAATTATGATTAATATAAATGTAGAAATAACACACTAGCATTTATTATGTTCAATATTTATACACTTCAAAGACTTAGGTATTTCTAGTTTAAAAACAAATAGGTGAAACAGTTCTATAACTTGAGACTTCAGGATAGAGAAAAATGAGTTTGTTGAAATGAATCAAAACAGCTTTATGAAATGTATGTATTTGGGAATCAATTACCATGCAAGTAACTATACTGTCCACACATTCACCTTGATCTTATGGTAAATAATTACCTCTTACCTGTGGAGATTTAGACAACAGAATCTTTTCTTGACAAAATGGCACCAGTAGAGAAAGATGGTGTCCTCAGAGCAGAAAGAGCAGCCGAGCCAGCCAAGCGCAACTCCAGGAAGTAAAAATGTGCTGCAAGAGCTGCTGATTGCCATAGCAGTGATGTTTCTACAGAATTCCCAGGTCCATCAGAGCCCACTTGCCACCAGGAAGCATTCCTTAAGAAGAAAGGAGCTGGAATGCCAGTCTCAAAATTCTGAGCTTTGAACTTTAAGTCATTTCTGGCTGGGATTAGAAGACAAAATGGTTTTGTGGTGTTTCCTCAGTCAGCTTCATGACATCTCACTGAAGCGATGCTACAGGAGCATGTGGAGCCCTTCACCCCAGCGTGCCCAAGGTCTGCATCTCATTAGGGTTTAGTGGAGAGAGAATAAGTCCAAACATTTCATTCACAGGTAGCTACTCAGAGGCACATCCGTAGCCCCAAGGCTGGAGTCCTGTGATAGAACTGGAGAGCTGTGCTGTTGTGCTGTGTGCTTGCTGGCTACACTGGGTGCTGGTCCCCCATCATTATGAGATTATTAAAAGTTGGAGTGCATTGGTAGGCCTCTCCCCTCTGCAAGTATCCTGTCAGAAAATTAAACAATAAAAAATAATTAAATTTAAAAAGAAATATGACATTTTTCCTACTTTCAAAGAGTTTATAATTGAATGGAGGAGACAAAGAAAAGGCAAGTGAAATAAATAGTCAAATTCCAATATTGTATATATAGACGTAGAGATAATAAATTTGCATGTAAAAACCACAATGCTTTTGGAAGATCATGAAGAGAGAAACCAAAGAGGGCAGGAGTCATCAAGAGAAGTCTCAGATAAGAGGCAAGATTTGAGCACAGAATAAATAATAGGATTTAGATGAAGTGAAGAGCTGGCATTCCCGGTGAGAGAAATGACACAAGCAAAGGCACAAAAGCTTAACTGAACACAAGAGTAGCCAGATCATGACAGAGGTTGAATGCAAGGAAGAAGTAATGATTAAAATTATAGAGAAGGGATGGTTCCAAATATAAAAGGTTCATAAGGCATTAAAATAAATATGGATCTCATGAAGTTGTCTAGCAGGAGCCATTTCAATGGGGAGGCAAAATATGAATATATGTAGTTCGAAAAATGGTTCTGGGAGATGTTCACATTCTAATCCCCGGAAGCTGTGAATATGTAGCCTCACATGGCAAAGGGTCTTTTCGGTTGTGATTAAATTAACGATCTTGTGAAGAGAGATTACCCAAGAGTATCCAGGTGGGCCCATTGTAATCATAAAGGTCCTTATAAGAGGTGGGTTGGAGGGTCAGAGTCAGAGAAATAGACATAACAGCAGAAGCAGAAATCAAAGTGATGTAGGATCATGGGCCAAGGAATTTCGGCACCCTCTAGAAGCTGTAAAAGACAATAAATTGATTCTCCCCTAGAGCCTCCGGAAGGAGTAAGTCCCCTAGAACCATAAGACCCATTTTTGATTTCTGACCTCCTGAACTATAAAATACAATATTTGCATTTTTGTAAGCCACTAAATTGGTGGTAATTTGTGACAGCAGGCTATATACAAAGTCAACAGGGTAAAGGCTGAACTCAGGAGAGCCAGTCACAAGATTTTTCTAGGTAAAGCAAAGGGGATCCATGAGACGAGAATTGTTGTGACTCTTTCCTATCAAACACATATGTAGTTACTTGTGCCTACCTTCTTTCCCAAGAACCACAATAATTTAGCCAATAATTCTACTGTATATAATAAAGCTGCTACCTCAAGGGTACTTGCTTTGAGAAAACTCAAAATCCTGATAAGAAACAACTGAAAGTCCATACACATTTAGAACAGGAAATCTTGTTTACATGGACATGCTTTGGGAAGTTACAGATTTTTTAGAGAATTCAGAAGACAGTGGCACTAACAGAAATTATGCATGCAATCTGTAATCATGCAAGAGTTTAAACATGCGACCTAAAATTTTAAGTCCAAAATTACAAAATGAGAAGATTTAATTTGTCTCTCATAGACACTCTGCCATAGTCTACAAAGAGCCAAAATTTTAATTACACAAAACTACAAGCACAGAAGAGATTTTCATAGCTGAGCCCAGAACTTCAGAGAGACATCATTTCATACACAAAGTGTGAGCATGTTTGCAAATATTTTAATATATGATGTGTCATATAATATAACTGTTTTTCCAATCACCATAAACATTAAGCATAGAAGAAACACATGCAACAAAAAAGCATAGCATCAGAGAACATTCAGGGTTTTATTTTTTTTCTTTTGGTTTTAGCTTCTAGGCTTGTAGTCTTACTTGTCACTTTCAGTATCCATGAGACTTTTATTGTACAAATAACACACCAAATCTCCCCTTAAATTTGGCCCCGAACCTACCAAGAAACAAGCCCAAATCTAAATTCATAAGGCATGGACACTCAGCACCCTCCTGGCAGCACTAGAACTTAACAGGGTAGGGTCAGTTGTTTGGAGAGCAAGGTAGTTGAGGGTTCTAGAACTCAGACAACTGATCTCACTCGCGCCCTAATGGAACATGTAATCACATGTCAGGCCTTGGGCAAAAGTGATTACTGCTCAGAATGTCTATTGTTGCTGACCTGTGACAATGACATCTCAAGAAGGATCACTGCACTTAGAATTGCAAATGTTATGCCCGTTTCCTACTCCCTAGAACCATTCCCAGGGATATTCAAACGATTGAGATGTTACATGAAAGTACTTAGCACTGTGTTTGGTACAGAGCAAGTGTATTAAGGATGTTGGATGCCACGATGACAATGATGATGAAAATTGCCTGGGAGACAGAAAGTTACAACTGTGCCTTGAATACTGTAGACTTTCCCCAACAACCTACCAGAGGAAAAAACACTTGAACCCATAAGGGCGCTTCCACGAGGTGAGTGAACCCAAATCAATCACAGGGGTTACAGCCGCAATTAGAAACTAATATAGGTGCCCACAGAAGGCAATTTTTAAAAATACGCTTGACTTGAAAGCTTCATGTTAAATAGTAGCATGAGAGCCACTGATATCTGAATATGAGTCACATTTTTTCACAGTACCTACTTTAAAAATAAATCATTCAACCATGAACAACTGATTGTACACTGTGGATAAATGTATGGTATGTGAATATAACTCTATAAAATTGTAGGAAAATATATATATAGGAGTAAAAGTGTTGGAGAAAACATGGTGAGAGGGATGATGCCTCACCAATATGGACTAACTACAATGTGTAAACTCAGAATTGAATCTTAGAACATAGCCTAACATGGACACAATAATTGTAATAGTCCCTAGATTGTAAGCTCTTACAGCAGTTAACTCTATCCCTGAAGTGCAAGGCCTATCTCTAAACTTTGAGATGCTGATCCCCTAGCATATGTTGTCACAAACATTGGGACTGGCGGTTTGATGTGCTGAGCCCTCGAGCATGGGACTTGCCCTTACGAAGCTCATTACCACAAAGGAGTGTCTAAACTTGTATGTAATGGTGCCTAAGAGTCTCCCCCTGAGTACCTCTTTGTTGCTCAGATGTGGCCCTCTCTCTCTCTAACTGAGCCATCTCGACAGGTGAACTCGCTGCCCTCCTGCCTACGTGGGACCCGACTCCCAGGGGTGTAAATCTCCCTGGCAACGCAGAGTATGACTCCCGGGGATGAATGTGGACCCGGCATCGTGGGACTGAGAGTATCTTCTTGACCAAAAGGGGGATGCAAAATGAGACGAAATAGTTTCAGTGGCTGAGAGATTCCAAATGGAGTCGAGAGGTCACTCTGGTGGACATTCTTATGCACTATATAGATAACACCTCTTAGGATTTAATGTATTGGAATAGCTAGAAGTAAATACCTGAAACTACCAAACTCCAACCCAGCAGTCTGGACTCCTGAAGACAATTATATAATAATGTAGATTACAAGGGGTGACAGTGTGATTGTGAAGACCTTGTGGATCACACCCCCTTTATCTAGTGTATGGATGAGTGGAGGAATGGGGATAAAAACTAAAGGACAAATGGGGTGGGATGGGGGGATGATTTGGGTGTTTTTTTTCACTTTTATTTTTTATTCTTGTTCTGGTTCTTTCTGATGTAAGGAAAATGTTCAGAGATAGACTGTGGTGATGAACGCATAACTATGTTATCATACTGTGGACAGTGGATTGTATATCATGGATGATTGTATGGTGTGTGAATGTATTTCAATAAAACTGAATTTAATAAAAAATAAATAAATAAATAAATAGATAGATAGATAGATAAATAAATCATTCAAATTGAGAGTCCGTCAGCAGCGGGACGGCCGCAGAGGACGAGACGACCCCTGAGCGGCCGCAGCGGCACCTGGGGGAGTTCAAGATGGCGGCGGGGGCGTAGGGCCTGCGGGAGGAGCAGCGCCCCGGGCCGACGTAAGACACGTCCCGGTACTGCCCGTGAAGCTCATCAAGACAGCGGTCCGGGCGCTCCAGACCTATAAAAGCCACAAGAATTTAATTCCTTTTCGACCTTCAGTTTGGTTCCAAATGTCCCAAGGGCTTGTCAGAATTCCCCAAAACGATTCCCCCAATGAAGTACATAACTTTAACTTCTGTTTGTTAAATGTGAGTAAAGACAACCCTCAAGGCAGTTTTGACTGCATCCAGCAAACATTCTCCAGCTCTGGAGCCTTCCAGCTAGGTAATTGCCTCGGATTTATACAGGACAGAATTACAGTTTGTGCAACAAACGACTAGTATCTGATGACACCAGAAAGACCCAGGCAGAGGAGGAATCCCACAACCGTAGCAAAAGTTATCAAACCTGGTGGACCATATGTAGGGAAAAGAGTGCAGATTTGGAGAGCGCCTCGAGCTGTTTCAGATGCTGTACCTGAGAGGAAAAGGTCAACTCCCGTGGACGTAAATACGATTCTAAAGACATACAGCAGCAGTGGCCATACAGGGACAGAGTGATTCACTTACTGGTACTGAAGGCCTACAAGAAACCTGAGCACTTGCTCAATTGCAGAAAGATGGCGTTGATCAAAAAGACAAGAACTCCCTCGTAGCAATTCTGCAACAGGTAATCAATCTGAATCCTAAGGATCTCTCATACCTTAAAGAATGATATTTTTAACAAGCTTCAAAGAGACTGGCCTGAATACAGAGAAATAGACGCTCATTGGAGTCAGTGCACTCTAGAAAACTAAATCCACCTCAGAATGCTGCTGGCATCAGCCGTTCAGAATCTCCCCTATGTTCTGGTAGAGACGCTGCATCTTCTTCTCACAAACAGCTTTTGGATTCAGATTTCATTGATCATTTAATGAATAAAAAAGCTCGATATCTCGCCCAACAAATAGAGTAGCAACAACATTAAACAGTCATTCGAATCATACTTGTGAAAAGTCTGCTGAGCCTCTCCTTCTGCCCCTGCAGCTACTGCCATCCCCACCCCTTCACCGCTGCCTTCAGCCCACCTGCCAGTCTCAAATTCTCCTCAGACTGTATACTCTAACTCCAATTCCCCTAGCACTCCAGAAGGTTGGGGAACTCAAGATCTACCTGTTGAAAGTTTTAGTCAAAACTGTAGTATCTATGAGGACCAGCAAGACAAATATACTTCAAGACTTCTCTGGAAACCTTACCCCCTGGTTCAGTTCTACTAAAGTGTCCAAAGCCTGTGGAAGAAAGCCATTCAGTATCTCACAAAAAGTCCAAAAAGAAATCTAAAAAAACACAAGGAAATGGGCCAAATAAATAAACATGACATTGAGACTGTTGAGGGCCTTGAAAGAAAAGAGAACATTAACAATCTAAATAGACCAGTCTGAAATCCAATGAGGAAGTTAAAGAGAGTTGCACCACCACCATGGAGCCTTTTTCAACATTGAAATCCCATATTATCTGTTAAAATATATTGCTATTGTCTCCTATGAGCAATGCCAGAATTACAAGAATGAGTTCAATTCTGAATATGATGAGTACAGAGCCTTGCATGCCAGGATGGAGACTGTAGCTAGAAGATTTATCAAAGTGGATGTCCAATAAAAGGAACTTTCTCTGGAAGTAAAAGAGTATCAGAATGTTCACGAAGAAGTTTTACAAGAATATCAGAAGATAAAGATTAATTACCATGAAGAAAAATATAGATGGGAGTATCATTATAACAAGCTGGCTCACTTCCAAAGACTAATAGGTTATGGTGATGAATGCACAACTATGTGATGACACTCTGAGCCATTGATTGTATACTTTGGATAGATTGTATGTTGTGTGCCTATATCTCAATAAAAGTGCATTAAATTAAAAAAAGACTAATAGGTGAATTTGATCAACAGCAAGCAGAGTTGTGGTACTGTACCTCTGCTGGGACCAGAAGAGGTGAATAAACTTAAGCTTATTTATTTAAAATTCCAAATGAGTTGCACTAAGATTCTAAAAAGTTGCAACTTTGCCTGTTGAAAGTTTCAGTATTAGTAAACTTGAATTCCTTTTTTTTTTTTTTCCACTTTATTTTGCTTCCTTGCATTTTTGAAGCTGCTTTTTCTGGTCCTTTTTTCCCCTTAAGACTTGCAGCTTGTCAATAGAAATGATTTTTTTTTTTTTTTAGATAGGTATTGGAGAGCCAGTATCTATACTTCAAGCATTTTTTTTCCTTAAAAAAAAACCCGTTTGTCATTATGATTTTTTAGATATAAGGGACACAGTGTCCACAAGTCAAAGTTGTGTGCATTAAAAAAAAAAAAAGTAATGTACAAAGTGAAATGTTTTGTGATAAGCAGAGGCCTATTTTTTGACCTTAATGCAAACTCTTTGCCTTAAATGTAGAATATTTAGAAATTCACACAAAATACAAATAAAATAAAATAAAACATTGTTTTAGAAGGTTAAGAAATAGAAAAGTGTATATGTGCATATATAGATATATATACACATATGTAGATACAGGCTAACTTGATCTAGAACAATAAATAAATCTGTCCTGCAAGTTAAACTCCTATTGCAATGGTTGCCTTAAGGTGTTTGCTAGTTGTACACATAGTGTGGTTAATTATCAGCTACACTGTGGCCTACCAGTGCCTGAAGTGTATGGTCAAACTGTGTGTGTGTGCAGAGGTTGTGTGGATGTGAGCATGCATGAAAGGAAAAAAAGCTGCTAGTCTTAGTGGGTCAAATGCTCAGGTTAAACAACTTGACAAGTGTTACTGTAGGGGTTTTTTGTGGGGTTTTCTCTCTCAAATTGCTTCTTCTATTGTGGAAGACAACAGCATACCATTTCAATAGTTTGTCAGCTTTATTAATGTTGAACAAAATTGATATGTTATGAAAATGAAACAGAACTGTAGTTTTGGGGGAAAATTATAAAATTAAACATGTAGGTAACCTGTTTATATACTGCTATAAAGTATTTTTTTGAAGAGAGATATGCAAAGAGGCTATTTCCTACATGAAATGTATATTTAAAGATTTTTTTTCTTCTTGGAGGCCAGGAATATAAAAAAGAGGAGAGATATTTTACCATACTGTGATTCATCAAACAGCAGAAACTTTCCTTTCATGGAGTTTATCTGTTGACTTTGATTTAAACTATCACTTGTTTTATCATGTGGGAACATAAAATGGTCAAAAATGTAAGGATTTTGAACTAATGTTAATTCAGATTTTGTTGTCTTATCTTATTGTCATTTCAAAGTGCTGCCAGTAGAAAAGGGAAGCATTATATTTACAAATATGTTTTGAAAAGTTTGCCAAATTGTGGTAGTATCTTTAGCAAAGATATTTGGCTCCAACAACAACAAAAAATTAATGTAACACTCTGTGTGTGTAAGGTTAATTAATAGACTGCATCTGAACGAGAGCCTGTATATATCTGGGACTGGAGTTTCTTACTCCAAGCTAACTTTCAGTACCTGACCAGGGCCATAGCATCTCTAGAAGGAGGCCAATTACAAAGCTGGACATTTCTACCCAGGAGGTTAGAATCCAATGTCCAAGAGCAATGAGGAATCAGAAGCCAGTTCAACAGGGAATCACTGTCACTTAAAAGCAGAGCAGCAATTTATCTTCCTGTGTTATCCAGAATACCAAAACCATTAAATGGGGAAAAAAGCCTGAATAAAGTAACTTTGCTTTTTTCTATCAAGGCATGAGAGGGACCATGGCTTTTGTTTGAATTTTGTGTTTTACTCTCAGCAGAAAGCAATAAACGTCTGGAAGCTTGTCCACTATAAATTGTTTGCTTTCTTTCCCCATTTCATGAGGCCATGGTGATATTACAGTCTTGGAATTCCTCCTTTCATCTGCTTCCTTTCCACCAACAGTTCATAAAGGATGGGTCACACTGGGACTAAAAGTTAAGCAGTTATTTCTTAAAATGCCAAGGCAGGCTAAGCTCCATATACCTAAGACAGGATATCAGAGAGAGAATTTTTCAAAATTATGATCGTTCCAGTGCCTAGAGCTGCACCAACTTCCCATGAGGTCCTATAAGAACTGAGCCAATACTTAGGAAGTCCTAGGAAAAAGGTCAGAAAACCAAATGCAAAAATTACAAAAGGGGCTTTTACTGCCTGTTCTTGTTATTATTTGTAACAAAAATAGCTGCTATTTATTCATTATTGGTTTTCTACAAAGGTCCAAGCTCTATGTGTGCACTTTCACACACTTATTCTTGTTTAATCTTCCCCAAGACACTGTATGGTAGATAGTAGTACCCCCTGCTTTATAAATAAGTGGATTGAGGTTTAAAACCCTTAACAAATTTGAGCCTGGTCTCTACTAAAAAGGCACAGAGGTGGGATTTGAACCCTGATCTATATAAACCCAGAACCCACATTATTAAGCATTATTTACTACTGCTTCCCTCGCTAATGTGTGTATGAGAAGCAACTGGTAAATTTTGAATTAAAATTATTTAATAGGAGAGCATTTAATTAGATTAATTGGTGAAAAATTCTCTTGGCAATTCCAGTAAACCCATGATCCTTCTTTGCATCCTGTGCGCTGAAGGACTTTGGGATGTTTATGCCATAAGCAGTAGAGGTAGATAATGTGTTAGGCCTACCTACCTGACCAGACAGAGACGCCACAGGCTGCGGGGAAAGATGTGAGACATTGCAATATTTCCTTTAAAAGGAGGCCTCTGTCTTTCCCTCTCCCCTGAGGACTGAACCACCAAATCCCCTGGCACCTGTTTTCAGGAATTTGAAAGCAGAGAGTGCCTAGGTCTCTTTCCCTAGATAGAGCCTGTGAAAGTAGAAAATGTCACAGAGTAATCCTCCAGGGCCTTCCACCACCAACATGGTATAGCAGAAGGAGAGCAGAAATGGGTAGACAGGGAGGACTGAGAAAGCCAGAGTGGGGTAGGAAAACCACTGGCTATTTCCCACATTCCAAGAGTGGTTTGGCAATAATGAAGAGAGGCAGACTGGAGGGGTCCTGCGGATGGGCATCAGAGGATGCTGCTTTGATCTGGAAGGACGAAGTGACAGGAGAGAAGATCAAATTGCCTTACTAGATGTCTCACCAGAAAGCTAACAATCAAGGACCAGCCCCTCACCACTACCACCCTTCCCACACTCAGACTTTCTTTCAGCAATTTCTCCGGAGATGGGAAAATCTGGGATTGACTAAGATTATTTTGAATTAGGTTTTTGACTCACTGCAGTGGGAGATTAGTCTATATTAAATAATATTTAGTTTCTGCCTTCTAGTAGAATGCAGTCTCAAAATGGAAATTAAGTTCAAATATAGAGGGATGAAGATGATAGAGCCAGATTAGCAAATTCACCTACTACCAAAATTTATTTGTAATCCCAAAATCAGTAATCACAGTGATTTCATGGTCATTTGTAGACATGAACAAAGTAGAAAAAAATTTGAGTTGCCCCAACATGTAAGTTCCTAGCTTAGGTCAAACAGGGAGATGCTTTGCCTTCTTATTTCAGCTTGCATACTGTAAACAAGTGTCCTTTCCGCGGTATATTTAGTATAACTTTTTCACATTTTTGTGCTTTTTGCTGGTGATTTCACCATTTAAAATGGTAACCAAACATAGTCTGAAGTGCTATCTGGTGTTCCTAAGCCCAAGAATGCTGCAATGGTGACTTACGGAGAAAATACATGTGTTAAATAAGCTTCATTCTGTAACAGGCATAAGTTACAGAGCTGTTGGCCATGAGTTTGATATTAATGAATCAACAGTAACAATATATTAAGATATTTTTAAACAGAAATACACGTGAAACAAGATTTTGTATTGACCAGCTGACAAAAATGTTGCGACCAGAGGCTCACAGGAACATAACCTGTATTTCCCATAGGAACAATGGTTCAGTATTCACTAATTCAGTGTTTGCAGCAACTTTATAGACCTTAACTATCACAAAGAATGAGAATTGACTTTCCTACCTTGCACACTTGAGTTTGCAACTTAAGAAATACACTTTAGCCATAAGTAATCATAAACTAGATCATCAATATAAATTGTAAGAATATAATGTTTCTTTTACTTTTGTATGGAAAATTTCAAATATCCATAAAAGTAGAACAAAATATAATGAACCCCAGTTCCAATAGTTATCCAGATGTTGCCAATCTTGTTTCATCTATTATCCCCTCACACACAATTTTTTATGGTGGAATATTTTATAGCAATAAATAATTGGCATCACATAATTTCATGTGTAAATTCTTCTGTATGGATCTTTGACAGGGAATTTTTTCGCATTACCAAGTATTATTGGATGTATTATGTCCCCCAAAACTCCAAGTTCTTTGATGCAATCTTGTGCAGGCAGACGTATCAGAGTTGATTAGATTGGAACCTTCTGAATGAGTATTTCCATGGAGACATGACCCATCCAACTGTGAGTGATACCTTTGATTAGGGTGTGACCTCTTGATTGAATGTTTCCATGGAAATATGGCCCTGCCCATTCAGGGCGGGTCTTGATTAGTTCACTGGAATCTTATAAAAAGAGCTTACAAACAGAGAGACCTCAGGGCAACTCAGAGTGACATTTTGAAGAGGAACTGCAGCTGAGAGACACATTTTGAAGATAGCCTTTGGAAGCTGACACTGACATTTTGGAGAATGCCATTTTGAAACGCAACCTGAGAGCAAGTGGACACCAGCCACATGCCTTCCAAGCTAACAGAGGTTTTCCAGATGCCAATGGCCATCCTTCAGTGAAGGTACCCAATTGTTGATGTCCTACTTTGGACACTTAATGGCCTTAAGACTGCAATTTTGTTACCAAATAAACCCCCTTTATAAAAGACAATCCATTTCTGATGTTTTGCATTCTGGCAGCATTAACAAACCAGAACACCAAGATACCATTATCATACCTAATAAAATTAACAATATTGCCTTAATATAGCATAATATTTAGTCCCTATTCAAATTTCCCCAGTTGTCCCAGAAATGTCTTTTTACGGCTGTTTTGTTTGAATCAGGATCCAAACAATTTCCTCAGATTGCATTTAGGTATGTCTTTAAGTCCCTTTTAATGTATAAGAGTTTACCCTCTACAGTCTGTGATTTTAAAATGTCAAATGACTGGGTAATTGTGTCTGTGGACTCAGGCTGAGCAATAAATTCACAATTTACAAGCTGATCTGAATGTGGGCTAGAGTTTTGTTCCTGCTTCAGGATGGAGAAGAATTCATCAGAAAGGTGTCTGGCTCCCTCTAGTGCTTTTTCAGATTGTAATTGTCCCTGAGTCTCAAACCAATTTAAAAACAGAAAAATAATACTGTTGTAAGTAGTTCTGTGCTGTATGACCTTTTAGCTGTGTATTTCTTACATCACACCACTCAGCAATAAGAAAGGAATGATCATTTTGCTCTTTTTAATAACGAAAAGCAACTGTTATTGAATGGCAACTAGAGAGTCAGAAATTAATGTTTATTTCCTCACTCAGTTACTCATTCTATGATGGAGGATGACATATTCCATCATTCAAAGAGGTATCACCATTGTATACACCAAAATGTCTTGCTGCTGTTTACAAAATGCCCCTATTGTTTTAAAAGCTCCATTTATTTCAAGCTGTTGTTTCATTTAATTCATTACTTATTTGGGTTAGTATTAGGGAAGTAGACAGGGATTTCTCTGAAAGTAATTCCCATGTCTTATAGTTGCTTTTGTCATTGCATAGGATAATGAAAGAAAGAATAGCAAAGAGACAAGATGAAAGAAAAACATACACTCAGGTTATAGCAATCCCTAAGACCAGGATATAGCACCAGCTGGCAAGAAGGAAACACAGGCCCTTTCTCTGTGGAATCATCATTGCAGCTGGAACCCTGTACACAAATCCAGGAAACTGGGGGGCCTTCAAGGCCCTCATCGCTGCCCAGGACAGCAGGGCTCAGGTCTGTGTGCTCTCTGCACCACCCCACTTCCACTTTAGCCAAACCAACTGCACCCCCAAATTTCTCTGCAAATTTCCTGTCGGCATGGTTCTAGCATTTGAGGGTGATGATGGATTCTGTGGGTTTGAGAGCAATGCCACTGCCTACTATGTGAGCAATGAAGAGCTGTGGGGAAATACTCCAGCCAGGGGCAGCAGCCCCAGATGTTGCACTGGGTGAGATTTGCTGACAGTGACATAGTCCCCCCAGCCAGTACCTGGGAGTTCCCCACCTTGGGCATCATGCACCACAACAAGCAGCCACAGAGAACGCCAAGGAGGAGGTGAGGCAAATTCTGGGGCTGCTAGATGCTCTCTTGAAGACGAGGACTTTTCTGGTGGGCGAACATGTGACACTGGCTGGCATCACAGTTGTCTGTACCCTGTTGTGGCTCTAAAAACAGGTCCTGGAGCCTTCTTTTCACCAGGCCTTCCCCAATACCAATTGCTGGTTCCTCACCTGCATTAACCAGCCCCAGTTCCGGGCTGTGTTGGAGAAGGTGAAACTGAGAAGATGGCTCAGTTTGATGCTAAGAAGTTTGCAGGCAGACAGCCCAAAAAGGACACCCCATAGAAAGAGAAGGGCCCATGGGAGGAGAAGCAGAAGCCCCAAGCTGAGCAGAAAGAGGAGAAAAAGGCAGCTGCCCCTGCTCCTGAGGAGGAGATGGATGAATGTGAGCAGGTGCTGGCTGCTGAGCCAAATGCCAAAGATCCCTTCGCTCACCTGCCCAAAACAACCTTTGTGTTGGATGAATTTAAGCACGAGCATTCCAATGAGGGTGCACTTTTGGTGGCGCTACCATACTTCTGGGAGCACTTTGATAAGGATGGCTGGTTCCTGTGGTATTCTGAGTACCGCTTCCCTGAAGAACTCACCCAGACCTTCATGAGCTGCAGCCTCCTCACTGGAATGTTCCAGTGACTAGACAAGCTGAGGAAGAATGCCTCTGCCAGTGTCATCCTCTTTGGAACTGTTCTAGTTTGCTAATGCTGCTGGAATGCAAAATACCAGAGATGGACTGGCTTTTATAAAAGGGGGTTTATTTAGCTACACAGTTACAGTCTTAAGGCCATAAAGCATCCAAGGTAACACATCAGCAATTGGGTACCTTCACTGCAGGATGGCCAATGGTGTCCGGAAAACCTCTGTTAGCTGGGAAGGCACATGGCTGGTGTCTGCTCCAAAGTTCTGGTTTCAAAATGGCTTTCTCCCAGGATGCTCCTCTCTAGGCTGCAGTTCCTCAAAAATGTCACTCTTAGTTGCACTTGGGATATTTGTCCTCTCTCAGCTTCTCTGGAGCAAGAGTCTGCTTTCAACAGCCATCTTCAAACTGTCTCATCTGCAGCTCCGGTGCTTTCTTCAAAGTGTCCCTCTTGGCTGTAGCTCCTCTTCAAAACATTACTTTCAGCTGCCCTGAGTTCCTTCTGTTATGTCAGCTCATTTATATGGCTCCACTGATCAACTTAGACCCACCCCGAATGGGCAGAGCAACACCTCCAAGGAAATTATCCAATCAGAGTCATCACCCACAGCAGGGTGTGGCACATTCCAAAGAAACACTCAAAGAATTACAATCTAATCAACACTGATAATGTCTGCCCACACAAGATTACATCAAAGATAATGGCGTTTGGGGGACACAATATATTCAAACGGGCACAGGAACCAGCAATAGCAGCTCCATTTCTGGAGTGTGGGTCTTCTGAGGCCTGAAGCTTGACTCTTCACTGGGTCTAGATTGGCAGGTGGACTGTGAGTCATACAGATGGTGGAAGCAAGGAGACCCAGACACTGGTTTGAGAGTACTTTCCTGGGAGGAGGCCTTCCAGCATGTGGCCAAAGCCTTCAATCAGGGCAAGATCTTCAAGTGAACATCTCTTGCCATCACTTAGCTGCCTGCACCTGCCCTTCAGGGAGATGGGGGTCATTAAAGGAAACTGAACATTGGGGAAAAAAAAAGGAGGAAACATACAAACTGTTATATATAATCAACATATATTAAGTTAATATATTTTAAAATAATAATTGATTATTCAAAGTATTATAATTGGTATAAAAGAGAAAGGAAGATGAAGAAAAGGTGCATCTAGTCAAGGAAGACATGCTTACCTTAGTAACTTCCACATCTCTCGGTGTATGGAAATGGATTCATTTTCTGCCAAAATGTTAAGCTTTAAAGATACTTTTTCATATTTATGTTCAAAAACTATCATTGCTCTGCCCCAAGCCATTAAAAAAGTGCATTCCTGAAAAATGAAGAAAAACTGAATTAAAGTTAAACGAGAGGTTGGTATAAATTGTATTCAATCTCTTAAACACCTGCAAACGTCCACAGAGCTCTCAGGTAGAAATTCTCAGGGTAGCAAGAACATAGTTATTCAAGATTGATCTTGAATGTGAGAAATTTTCTCAACTGTCTCAAGGGAAGGTCAAATTTAGGAGCATATTGCCACCTTTTAATTCTGCACCAAAAGCTCAGCAATAAAATTCAATATAGTTTAAATTAAAAGTGAATTCAATCTCCAGTCCAGCTCAAACCTGACTTGTCTTGTGGACAGCATTGATTTACTCCTCACTCTCCACTGAATCCTTAGATTTTATTCTACGAGTGATATATGCAGGACCCACAGATAACTGTTTTCAGTATTTACATCACTATCTATCAGGGTGACCTTGGCCATGTACAACCAGACAGCTCAAATCATGGGAAATGTACTGGTCTCAGATTGTTTTATTTTTATAATTATATGTTGAGCGGATGAGAACAAGACAGAGGATATTCCCACTACAAATCATTTTGAGGTAGAAATGAGGAATTTTCTCCATATCTGGACCCAAAAGAGAGGCCAGAGGAGTGTGGCTCTTAGTAGAAGGCAGACTGGAGATAGACAAGGGGGAGTTGCAATATCACATCTTTTAATGGCCCTTCCACCCTGTGCTGTAACCCCACGACCCCACCTCAGCTGGTGGCAGTGACAAGGAGGCCAAGTCCTGTTGTCAAAGGAAAACATACAAGTACCAGCCCAGACAGCAAGAGGGGCAGAGCTGATCCTTTGGGAGTTAGGAGAGTCTGGTCCTTCCACAAAGTCTTACAGGGCTATTTCTGAGCCATGCTCCCTGGCACAGTGCTCCGTGGACTTGGGGAAATGGCTATTATATAAATGTAAGAGAAGAAAGCTCTGTGCCCAAGATGGAGCACTGTAAACTGGCCTAGGTCTTCTTTCTTCACCTGTAGAGACTATTACCAGGCCAGTGATGTTCACAGAACTCGGTCACCTTGATGACAAGGACTGCACTGAAATGACAGACCCTAAGGACACCTTTAAAAAGGATGGGTTTCCATGGCAAGCTGGGCAAGCTGACAGTTTTCTTTTTTATTACATAATAGCCAGGCCTGACCCCTTGGACTGAGTATTCCTGGGATTTCGGAGTTAGAGAGAAAACCCCAGGAAAGGAAGAAAATCCTTCTCACCATGGACAAAATAGAGATTGGAGTCATCTTTTAAATACTAAAAAGAATGTGAACTTATCTTGTACCCCAACATGGTCAAAGAGAATATAGCAATTAAAAGTATTTAAAGCAATTTCCTAACCATTTGGCAAGGTTTATGTCATATGGCTAGCTGCAGCTGTACACCACACTGCCTTTTCCCCCAAAAAAACATCAAGGGGGCAATTTGAAAACTAAAAGAATCTAAACTGGCCCACCCCACCCAGGAGGCAGAGGGCTTCAAACAGCCAGGGCTGTGAGTCCTCTAAAATAAAGGGGCCTAGAAAAGAATCCAACTACCCTTAACATAACAATGCCAGCGATCAGCCCTCTCCAGGGATCAAGAGGTGGAGTCACTTATTGTCATCAGCTGGGACAGAAATCACTCCCTCTTCCCCTAGCCATAAAGAACAAGACAAAATTCTGAGAATCCCTCCCAAAGTTATGTTGTGAAACACTGAATCTGCTTCAGCTTTAACTTCTCTATAGATGGAGAGATGACTTTGCAGGGCATTCTCTTTTATTATGTTTTGTAACATCAATCAGTGTCTTCCTTACCATGTTTCTCCTATTACAGAAAAAAGGCCTGAAGCAAAAGCAAATATCAGGAATGTTTTTCAAATCATCTCATTATATTTACTCTGAACTACGTCATGTGTTCTCCCATAAAAATTCAAGGTAACACAACCACGTAACTGACACAGTTTGATAAGAATAGCTACCATTTTTCACAAGGAGCCAAGCCCGGGCTGAGGACTTCATGCCCATATCACGAAACCTTATGAGGTCATTGTGATGATTCCATTTTCTAGATGAGGAAACTGAAGGCCTGAAGTCACAAAGCCCAGAAATAGTGTTGCTAAAATTCAATCTCTGATCCATCAAGCTGCAAAACTAGACTCTTACTTGCTATTTTTTGTGACTGTCACACACAGGATCGTTCTTCTGACACACAGGAGTACTTATTATAAGAAAGTGAAGTAATTTCCCTTGGGGGAGGAGGGAGAAAAGAAAGAAACATACATATTTGAAAATCAGACATCGTCACAACCCGAGGGGGCTTTGTCAGTCAAAAGACCAAAGAAGACAACAAGCATTTTCTGAAACATGAACTTTATTTAGGGCCTACTTACAGGGAGGCAGAAATCAGCAAAAATCAAATGGCTTTTCTCTTCGCCGGGCGAGTACAGCATTCAGCAGGGAAGTTGACCACACAATAAAGCTAACTGGTCAAGCTGGTTTTAAGGGCTTTCTAGACAAAGACATTCTCATGATGTACAGGTGATCAGTTACATTGTGCAGGAAGGAACAGATTGTTTTTGTAGATTACAATAAGATTAATAACATTAAAGGGGGCTCAGAAAGGAGGTAAGCTATAGACTAACTCTTGACATATGAGGTCTGGTTGCTATACATACATAATCCAACTGCACATTCTTTTCAGGACACAGAGGTAGTAGATTAAACATTAATAACTGGACCAGGTCACACAGGCTGCTGAGCACCAAGTTTCATGGGCCCCCAAGTTATGCCAGTGGCTGTTACATTCTATCCCCACACAGCAACTTGCATTGACCATAGGACAGGTATTGTATCCATAATCCACAATAATAATACACTAAGCAACACATCATTAACATTTCAGTACAGAAAGATAACAGGCCTATTAGTAAATGATGCCATGGCCAAGTCAGTGAGTTCCACTATCTAAATAAAGGATCATCAGACAATTGATCAATACTTTGTATATGATTTTGCATGTGATTTAAGGCCTGTGTTACTAACTGTTACTGCAAGGACATTTGTGGTTGGTTAATAAATCAGAACGCTGGTTTATTAATTCCTCAGTCAGTTGGCTGCAGCTGTGACTGATTACATCAATGAAGGGCGTGTTTTCCACAATGAAAGAATTCAGTCTGCTGGATTTAATCCAACCAGTTGAAGACTTTAAAGCAAGACAGATAGAGGATCTTCACTCCTTCAGCTGACCAGCAAAGAGTTTCCTCAGGAGTTCATCAAACATTTTCATCTTAGTTGCCTGTTTGCTGCCTGAGGAGTTCATTGAACACCTTCATTGGAGTTGCCAGTTTGCTGCCTGCTCTATGGAATTTGGACTCATGCATACCCACAGTTGTATGAGACACTTTTATAAAATCTCGTATTCATAGATCTCTTGTAGATTCTGTTTCCTTAGAGAACCCTAGCTAATATATTTAGTGATTTTTTTTTTAAGTTTTTCCTCAGATATTATACTTTGCAGTCATACAGACTGTGTTAAACCCCAGTCCCACCCCTCATCAGCTATAGGACTTTGGACAAGTGTTTCCAATCTCTCCCAATCCTAGTGTCTTCTCCATAACATAAGGATAATAATGCCTAAGATGAAGGATGGCTGTAAGGACTGAATGAGATGGTGGGTGTAAAGCCGTGTAACACGAGCATCGTGTCTGGCACAGTCACTGCTCACTAAGGGGAAGCAGCCATCATCATTATTGCTACCAAGATTTTATTAACTAACCTTTTGCCCAATTAATTTCATGACTTCTTTTTACGTAGGTGTCTGAAGACAATCCTATAATGTCAATATGCATACTATAAAAATTAATCAGAACCTTAAGGTACCTCAAACTTAGTTCCTCACATGCCAACTTAATGTTTCTTTTCTCTCTATTTCCCTTTCCTACCAAAACAAATGTCTCTTTTCTAAGCTCGAAGTGAAGAGAATGTGAACATTCCCCAATGAGCTGTTTAATCTGTTTTATAGTTTGGCTGGGAACTACCTTAAGCATCTTTCAGAGAAATTGGGGTGATTTCACCATTCACTTTCTCCTGACTCAGAACATTAAATTTTTTCAATTTGCTTTTATAAATCTGTACTTCTGTTTCAGGTAAAGGAGTACATCTGTGTTGAGAACAAGGGTTTCTCCAATTCCAGCTGCCTCCAGTACTAATGACCTCAATGGCTCCAGAGAGTTATTACTTCTTGGGGCTTGGTCTACTCCACATTTTCCCCTCACTGATAAAATTCCTGTTTTTTTCTTTTCTAAAAGAGAATTCACTTTTAAGAACAAACTTTCTTTGAGCCTCTTGACAAATGATTCTTCCATTGGATTCCAAAGGACTGAAGCATATAGTTGGGATTTTCTTTTTCAGGTCCATTACCAGATTTTCTAGAATATATTGATTTCAACACACAGAAAGATCAAGGACAACATTTATTGAACTAAACACCTAAAATTAAAAAAGAAAGATATCAAAACAGCATTGCTTGAAAACAATAAACAAACAAACAAACAAACAAAACCAGCACTTGCCAAGTGGAGCAGACTGCATAAATACACCAAATGTATTAGTTTTGTGTCACTTTCTCTGTCTCTGCAACAGATTCCCGAAAAAGGCCCCAGACTTCCAGGCTTCTCACCCTATAGCAGCTGATCAAAGGGATCCCATAACCCTATCAAGTCCACATTGTTTAATCTGGTGAGATCCACAGTCCCTCAATGCATACCCCAAAACAGAGGAGGTCAAAAATTTTTTAAGAGGCAAAATGTTTTTTTTGAAAGAAAGTTTTACACAGAACCCATAGATTTTAAAACTCATCTGTTTCTGATATCTGCACGCCAATGTTCATAGCAGCATTATTCACAATTGCCAAGAGATGGAAACAACCCAAATGTCCTTCAACAGATGAGTGGATAAATAAAATGTGGTATATACACACGATGGAATACTACGCGGCAGTAAGAAGGAACGATCTCGTGAAACATATGACAACATGGATGAACCTTGAAGACATAATGCTGAGTGAAATAAGCCAGGCACAAAAAGAGAAATACTATATGCTACCACTAATGTGAACTTTGAAAAATGTAAAACAAATGGTTTATAATGTAGAATGTAGGGGAACTAGCACTCGAGAGCAATTAAGGAAGGGGGAACAATAATCCAAGAAGAACAGATAAGCTATCATGGGTAAATTTAACGTTCTGGGAATGCCCAGGAATGACTATGGTCTGTTAATTTCTGATGGGTATAGTAGGAACAAATTCACAGAAATGTTGCTATATTAGATAACTTTCTTGGGGTAGAGTAGGAACACGTTGGAAGTAAAGTAGTTATCTTAGGTTAGTTGCCTTTTTCTTACTCCCTTGTCATGGTCTCTTTGAAATGTTCTTTTATTGTATTTTTTTTTTAATTATCTTTTTTTATTTTTATTTTTCATACAGTTGATTTAAAAAAAAAAGTTAAAAAAAAAAAACAAGGAAAAAAATATGTAGAGCCCCCTTGAGGAGCCTGTGGAAAATGCAGGGGTATTGGCCTACCCCACCTCGATGGTTGCTAACATGACCACAGACATAAGGGACCGGTGGTTTGATGGGTTGAGCCCTCTACCACAGGATTTACCCTTGGGAAGACTGTTGCTGCAAAGGAGAGGCTAGGCCTCCCTATAATTGTGCCTAAGAGCCTCCTCCCGAATGCCTCTTTGTTGCTCAGATGTGGCCCTCTCTCTCTACCTAAGCCAACTTGAAAGGTGAAATCACTGCCCTCCCCCCTACGTGGGATCAGACACCCAGGGGAGTGAATCTCCCTGACAACGTGGAATATGACTCCCGGGGAGGAATGTAGATCTGGCATCGTGGGATGGAGAACATCTTCTTGACCAAAAGGGGGATGTGAAAGGAAATGAAATAAGCTTCAGTGGCAGAGAGATTCCAAAAGGAGCCAAGAGGTCACTCTGGTGGGCACTCTTAAGCACAATTTAGACAACCCTTTTTAGGTTCTAAAGAATTGGGGTAGCTGGTGGTAGATACCTGAAACTATCAAATTACAACCCAGAACCCATGAATCTCGAAGACAATTGTATAAAAATGTAGCTTATGAGGGGTGACAATGGGATTGGGAAAGCCAGAAGGACCACACTCCCTTTTGTCTAGTTTATGGATGGATAAGTAGAAAAATAGGAGAAGGAAACAAACAAACAAACAGACAAAGATACCCAGTGTTCTATTTTACTTTAATTGCTCTTTTCCACTTTAATTATTATTCTTGTTATTTTTGTGTGTGTGCTAATGAAGGTGTCAGGGATTGATTTAGGTGATGAATATACAACTATGCAATGGTACTGTGAACAATCGAATGTACAGTTTGTTTTGTATGACTGAGTGGTATGTGAATATATCTCAATAAAATGAAGATTTAAAAAAAAAAACAAAACTCGTCTGTTTCTGCTCTGTGAGCAGTAGCCCCTCTTGAGTCCACCTCTCCCTCCCCAGCTTTGAAGTGCATCAGCTGGTGCCACAGAACCTAGGTTTCTTTCAGAATGAAGCCTGTAACCAGTGATTTGAATTTTAACTTTTTCCTCTTATTCCTACATCTTTCCTGCCTCTTCAAAGTCCCCTTTTCATGTTTATCCTAATTTTTTTTTTTTTCGCTTCCCACAATAAGTCTTCAGGTAGGCACTCGCCATCATCCATGACAGCACAAAAGCTCACTGTCGCTTTAGAAGCATCAACTGGACCAGGCACTAACTGAAAAATTTCAAGAGACAGGTTTGCCCTTTTACACTGACTGGAGTTATCAAGTTTGCATTTTCTTTTCTAGAAGCCAGGTGACATGAGTGCTTTGTTTCCACCTTAACGCATTAAAATTCATTGTATGTGTAATTGTGACCCTAATCATACTTTTAAAAACACACATAGGTATATCTATATATGTGAATAGAAATAAAAACCTAAAAGCAAATCCCCCACTGTTAATTTTGGTCACAACTGGTTGAATCCAGGAATATGGCACAATCTTTGTTTTACTCCTAACTCACTGGCTGACCGTGTTCTCCTTTGCTAATCTTCCTTCCCTTCCCATTCTCCATTCCTTGGTGTGCCCCAGGATTCTGGCCTCACACCTCTTTGCTAATCTACTCCTGCCTCAAGGGTGACCTCACCAATTCCCATGGCTTTATAACATCTCTACAGTTATCACTTCCAAAATTTTATCTTCAGCATCCTTTTTCCTTTCTGCCTTCTAGAAATCTCTAGTCCATGGCCATGAAATGTATCTCATTGCCCAAAACGAAACTCTTGATAAGAACCCGCCTCCAGAACATACTCTTCCTCAATCTTCTCCAACTCAGAAAATGACATCTAATCTATAACAAATCCTGAATACCCACCAGTTTTCATCACTTGCTCTGCTACCTCCCTTAGTCAAAGCCAGGAAAGATTACATTAGCCTCCTTCTCTGCCCAGCAGACAGAATGACTGTCTAAGAGAAGGCAGCCGTATTTTGTCAGTCCTCTGCTCAAACCCTCCAATGGCTTCCCATTTCACTCAGAATAAAATCCAGAGTCCTGGCCTTGACCTACTAGTTACTTTCCATAAACTGCCCCCAGCTCTGTCTTGCTCTTGCTCATTCCTCACCAGTCACACTGGCTTTCTTGATGTTCTTCGAACACGCCATGCATGCTCCCACCTTAGGGCCCTTTCACCTGCTGTTTCCTCTTTCTAAAATGTTCTTTCCCCGGTATCAGAACAAATCATTCCCTGACTTCATTCAGGCCTTTGCTCAAATGTCACCCAAACAGAGTATTTCCCTAACCACTCTAAAACAGCACCCTCCATCACTTTCTATCTACCTATCCATCTTTGTATTTTTTCATAGCATTTATCACCACCCAACATATTATATATTCATTTATTTGTTTCCTTATCTCAATCTGTCTACACCCACCAGATGTATGCTTCATGAAAGAAAAGACTGCCTGTTTCAATCATTCCTGTGTCATCAAGGCCTAGCAAATAATAGATACTCACTCAGTAAATATTTGTGATTAAATGAATGAAATGAGCCCTTTCTCAAAGTTACCAATTCAACACCTAAAATATTAATTTCCACCAGCAATGCCATCCCCCTAGAGATATAATAAGGAGAAATTTTTCCACCCTTCCTACCCTACCTTATCTGCTATATTATAACAAAGAATTTGGCTGGTCTTTGTCCCCAGGTCTTGGAGAGGAAACCTCTACATCTGTGGAATTTCCAATTATAAGAGTGCCTTTTGTTATTCATGACAAGTCCAGGACCACTCCTGAAAGTGCAGTTGCTAACAAGATGACACAGTGGGGCCAGGCATGTACCTACAGTTTTAGTGTCAGGACTGGCCACACCAGAAAGACTAACCATGTGATTAGGGTGTTGGGACTTTGAGCCAAATCAAATCAGACTGACGTCTCAACCTCCGGCAGATTGAGTTCAACAATTGCGCAATGACTCTGCCAATCATGTCCATGTAATGAGACTCTGGAGTGCACTTCCATGATTGAAAAGACACATCCTCGAGCCGGGAGGATGACATTCCAACTCCACAGGAAGAGGACACAGAAGCTTGTATTTGAGTCCCTCCCGAACCTCATCTTATGCACCTCTTCTTTTGGCTTCTTCAAATTTGTATCCGTTTACTATAATAAAACTATAATCATAAGTACAGCATTTTCAGTGACTCCTATGAGTCATTCCAGTGAATTATCAAACCCAGGGGAGAAGTGGGAAACCCTGAATTTGTAGCCAGTTGGTCATAAGTGCAGACAGCCTGGGCCCCTTGAATTTGCAACTGGTGCCTCACAGGCAATCTTGTAAAGAATTGCCCTTAATGTGTGGAGTTCCGCCTAACTCAGGGTAACTAGTGTCAGAATTGAATCTTATTGTAGCTGTTGATTGAAGTCACTGCCATATTTGCAGTTGGTGTCAGAAGTAATTGAATTTTATATACCTCTGCATCCCCACTGAGACAAATGACTTAATTAATGGTAAAAGATAAAAGTATGATAATCCATCACCTCTTGGATCTTTCTCAGAAATCTTTTTTCCCTCAAACAGAACAAGGTCTCTTTCTCTGCTCCTACTCCCATGTGATACTTTCACCTCTAAGAGGCTGGCCTGGAGCTTCTTCTTTCTCTGGCAGTCTATTCTGCCAACCACTAATTTGGAAAGAAGGCTCCTGCTCCAAGAGGCTAGTGGGGTAACTGCTCTGCAGACTCAACTCTCCTCACCTATGTCAGGGGTGCAGGGTGGGAAACAGGGACTCAACTGATCTCACATCCAATCCAACTTTACTAGTAATAAGACAAATACCATATTAGGGAATCCATTTAAGGGCTGTGTCTCTATCATTTGTTTGAAAAAAAAAAAAAAAAAAAAAACAGAAGCAGAAGGTAGCCTTATGTTGCTGAAGCTACCTCAAAACTCCCCAAGTAATTACTTCTTGTTATGAGAATACATGATAATTTTTGTGGGTTTTTTTTTTTTTTTTGTATTTTACAAGTTTTCTAAAATAAAATATATCACTTTTATCCCAAGATATAGAGGGATACAAAATATTTTTTAAAGTCTTCAAGAATTTTCCGGTCACCAACACCTTTATCATAAGCCATCTGGGCATATATTCTTGCTAATGCAATACTTAGCACTTTTATACTTGGAAAAGAATAATTTTTTAAAACTACTTAAAATTTTGCCAATCCCAAGAGTCATTTTAATGGAATGCATTTTTAAAGTTTCATTGCAACAATATTAGATTACAAATATTCATTTTGGAAATGCTCTTTTTTTTTTTCCCTTGAATGTTACATAGGCAACTCCCTTGGTTCTTGTTGGATATATCATATCTTCAGCATCTCCACCTTCATTCTCAATTTCTTGGGAGTGACTCTTGAGTAACGTGGCCAGTAGTTGATTACCAAAACAGCCAACCCAACTACCAGAAACTACAACAGTTCTTTTGAGAAGCTTCAGATTCCCTGACATTTGAAATTGATGCCTGTAATAGAAATAATAGGATTCTCTTTAAAAATGTAAGACACTCCTTAATAAAGATGACACCACACATCAATGGAAAAAGCTATCTTATTCAATAAAAGTGCAATTACGGCTGGTCAGACTTAAAAAAAAATTAAACATATATCCTTGCCTACACCATATACCAAAATAAACTCTATATGAATTTGAGTTAAATGTAAAAAGTAAAGCCTTTATAGTTTTTCTTATAAATATAAAATATTGTTAATATTTGCCAGATTTTTAGGAAGGCCTAAAAATGATGAGAGGTCACAAAGGAAAAGATCAAGAGACACGACATTAAAAAAAATTTTTTAATTAGAAATGTAAACTAACCACAAAATATGATTGTTTGGAGATGGCTATATGCTTTCTTGATTGTAGAATCCAAAGTGAGTAAGCTAATAAGAAACACATCCCCTACTTTTATTGTCAGAATCAGGGAAGAGTCACCATGAGAAAATGAAAACTCTGGCAATACAGGGAGCTGCAATGGAGTGAATCCTGCCTTCCAGCACATGTCTGAGATTAAATTCAACCAGAGAGAACACATGCTACTGCAGACCCTGCTAACATGCTAGGCAGTTAGCAACTGCAAGGAGATCCTTCCCTGGGCTCATTGTCCTTGAACTTCTTGGATTAATCTATCCTGAATTACCCCAGGGAGGACAGGATGTTTCTTGCGCCCGAGTGGTGGTTAAAGGACCAAGGTGGACTCTGTACTCAGACTAGGACCCTACTGGGGTTAAGCCAAATACTACTTCTGACCTTCCCGGGCCAAGAAGATGGTCTATAAGAATACACACTGTCTCCTATCACTCCTAAGAGCCCCTTAAGATTAAAAGAATGAAAAAGAGAATTAATCCAGACAAGGGGACAATCAGCAAAAGAGAGATTTCAAGAACTGTCTGGAAGACCGAAAGCACAGAAAAGTACATGAAGGAGCTGCAACCTAGAATAAGCAAACGGGAGTCAGTGGAAAGGTAACAACCTACATGGCAAAAGCACAGAAAGGCTGAGTAATCTGAAGGAACAGGACATGAAAAAAGGGACCAAAAACAAAGGAATCTGCATATGACCCGGCAATTCCACTCTTAGGTAAATACCCCAAAGAACTGAAAGCAGGGACTCAGATACTTGTATCCAAAGTTCATAGCAGCATTCACAATAGTCAAGAGATGGAAACTACCCACGAGTGCAACGACAGGTGAATGTGGTGTATCCATACAATGGAATACTATCCAACCATAAAAAGAAATGATGTGCTGACATACCTACAACATGGATGAACCTTGAAAACATTGGGCTAAGTGAAATAAATAGACACAAAAGGACAAATATTGTATATTTCCACTTACATAAATTATTTAGAATAAGCAAATTCACAGAGACAGAGTATTCAAGGTTACCAGTGTTAGAAATTTCGGGGTACATAGTTATAGAGGGCACGGAGACCAGTCAACTTTCAGGCAGGAAAGGTTTATCCACGCAGCAGCATGTTGGGGGTGGGAAGGAGAGGTGCCATCAGCATGGCGGGGGTCTGAAGTAAAGCTTCAGCCCGCCCGAGACAAAGGGAGAGCTGTATTTATGCTTTTCCTTTAGGGATGGTCAGTTAGTAAAGATGGACAGGGGTTTAGCTGATGGGGCAAATGGCGATTGGACCCAGGGGTCTGTCGGGGTGGGAATTAGGAAGGAATGGTGTTGAGCCAATGGAGAAGTGAGTAGTGGGTCTTATGCCCTTTTCAGGACTGGAATGTATATAGCTGGGGAAGGGCGGTTTGGGGCAGGATGCAGTGGCAGCAGTGTGTTATTCCAGCCACCAGGAAGTTTTGCATAAAAATGACTTGCCTAAAGTGCTCTATGTGAAGGCCAGTATGTGTAAGAAAGGAATAAGTTTCGTTTTCACATAGAGACAGCATGGAATAAGGGAAATGGAGGCAAAACCAGTTTAAACAAGCCCCAGACAAAGAGGAGAGAATCTGCCTGATGTAAAGAGACATGAGGTAGTATCAGAGGTGGGAACTCACAGCAAAAAAAATAAAAATTTTGGGGGGGGGGATTGGCTAATCAGTTCAAAATCTCAATAATGAGCTAGTTGGCTCTCTGGGATTGGCTGTACAAATTAAAATCTCAAAAGATGAATTAGTTAGTGTTCTCGGATAGGCTGTAACCTCTGTAGTACCCAGTCAATGAGGAAACAGGGGAGGGACTTGCGAATTAGGAGTAGGAGATTTAAAGATCGCCATTCTCTTCCTCCGGCGCGCCAGCCTTCCGCGTGTTTGGCTGGACGCCCCATCTTGCAAGATCGTAAATAAATTTTTTTCTCCTCCAGAACCGAGAGAGCGTTTATTCCCTTACAGGTACCACTTTATTTCCAACAACTTGGGGGCTCGTCCGGGATCCAAAGCTTCGGAGGGGGACCCCCGAGGTGGACAAAGGGAAGGCGCGCCCCGCTGATTGAGCGGTCTCGGACTCCGCCATTGGGGGCCCATCTCTGGCAGCTAAAGGGCCCGAGACCAGACACTTGGATCTGCCAGTTGTGGATGAGAAAAGGGGGAAAGGGCTTGCCTCTGTTTGACCAGGCAACTCCGTGCACGGACCAAGGTAAGGAAAGTAATATATTGCCTTGGTGGTCGGGAATTCCTGATAAGTCTGGAGCTGCTTGTGTGTGACTGAGACGTGCGACATACTGCACGAAGCGAGTGAGGAGTCTCAATCTGCGGTTCCCTTCTCCCGCGAGGAAAAGGGCCAGAGACAGACGAAGCGAAAGGAACTGAGAGAAAGAAGCCCAGACAAGACTCAGGATGGGAAATAAAGGCAGTTGGCTGGCCGGGGAAGAAGAAAAGGGGGCACCTATAGAGTCCCTCGGGGACATCCCTCCAGATAGCCCACTAGGTAGGATGTTAAAATATTGGACCGATAGCGATCGAACCAAGGGAAAGGACAAAAAGAAAATGATTAAATATTGTTGTTACATTTGGACTGAAGAAAGCATTTCACCGCCAGACGTATTCTGGCCAAAGTATGGGACAGAGGAGGACTGGCTCTGTGCCAACCTTGTAATTTATGTTAATGAGAAGAAACCCTTTTCTAAGGAGGAGTCTGATTATGCCACGTGCTGGCTAAAGAACAAAAAAAACTCCCCTTTACCCTGTGAAAGATAAAAACCCAAACTTGGAAGATGAGTTGGTAGAATCTAAACCCTGGGACCCCTTATTAAGCCTTCCTCCTCCCTACTATTCCCCTCCTCCCCCAGGGCAGAGATTGTTAGAGTCTGAGGACCTAATAAGGTCCGCACAGGTTCCAGGGGAATCAGGAGGCCCATCGGCGCCAACTGCCCCACCAGATATGACCCATCAATGGTTGAGGAAAGAATTAACACAGTGCAAAAAGGATGTACAGAATTTTCCATTTCCAAAAACTATTGAAGGAAAGAGAGTAAGGGAACATCACCCTGTTAAATCCCTTTACCCCTTGAGGGAGGTGCCTATGGGGCCAAAGGAAGTCAGGTATGTAAATGCCCCATTAACGAGTGCAGAAGTAAGAAATTTTAAGAAGGAGATGAAATCGCTAATAGAGGACCCAATGGGGCTGGCTGAGCAAATAGATCAGTTCCTAGGCTCTAGCCTATACACGTGGTCTGAACTTATGTCCATATTAAACATCCTCTTTACAAAAGAGGAGAGAGGAATGATAAGAGAGGCTGCTATGAAAGAATGGGAAAGACAACACTCGCCAGGGCAAGGGGTGATGGCAGCAGAGCAAAAATTTCCAAATACTGACCCTGATTGGGATAATAATGATAAAGAGGATAGGGCACAAATGAAGGATCTCAGAGACCTCATTGTAGAGGGAATAAAATTGGCGGTACCCAAATCTCAAAATTTGGATAAGGCCTTTGAGGTAAATCAAGAGAAAGATGAGTCTCCCTCTGCTTATCTACAAAGATGGAGAGAACAAGTAAGGAAATATTCAGGTATGGATCCTGAAGACCCTGTAGCCCAGGGAATGTTAAAGGTCAGCTATGTGAAGGAATCTTGGCCTGATATTCAGAAAAAGATTCAGAAAATAAATGGATGAATGAATAAGCCATTGGAGGAGTTATTAAGGGAAGCACAGAAAGTATTTGTAAGAAGGGAGGATGAAAAACAAAAGCAGCAGGCTAAAGTCATGATAGCCACTGTTGACCACTTGGTCAAGAAGATTAGAAACAGGAAATGGGGGATGCAGACAGAGGCGAGATAGGGGAGGGGGCTGGGCTGATTTAAAAAAAGGAGCAAGGAAAATGCAGAACTCTGCAGGGTGTTATCATTGTGAAAAGCCTGGCCATTTCAAAAGGGAGTGCCCAGACTTACAGAAGGAGGGTCGAGGTATACCGCTAATGAATTTTGAAGACTAGGAGAGTCAGAGGCTCCTCATCTCAGAAGCCCACCGGGAGCCTTTAGTAAATTTAAAGGTGGGCCCATATCAAGAGGAAATTACATTCTTGGTAGACACTGGAGCAGCTTGCTCCTCTGTAAATCATCTTCCAAAGGGGGCCAGGCTCTCTGGCAGGTCCCTCACCCTCACAGGGGTAAAAGGGGAGGGATTTAAAGTTTCCATTCTTAAACCTACTAACATTTGTTGGAAAAATAATCAAATCATAGCTCCCTTGTTGCACATCCCAGAAGCTGGGAGTAATTTATTAGGAAGAGACCTAATAATACCTATGGGACTGGATTTAGAGGTAAGGAATGGACGGATTGAGGTTTTGGCCCTGCTCACTAAAGAAGATGAAAAAGACATTAAGGAGGAGGTATGGGTAAAAGAAGGAAACAGGGAAGGGTTGCAAATTCCCCCAATTAAAATCAAGTTAAAAAAAGGAAGGGGAGGTCGTGTGCCAGAAACAATATCCTATTCCTCTTAAAGGAAGACAGGGACTCCAACCCATCATTGAGGGTCTCCTTCGAGATGGACTCTTGGAAACCTGTATGTCCTCTTTTAATACTCCCATTCTCCCCATTCAGAAACCAGATGGTAGCTGGAGAATGGTGCAGGATCTAAGGGCCATTAATAAAATTGTCCAGGTTCAACACCCTGTAGTTCCTAATCCTTACACTCTCCTGAGTAAAATTCCCTTCCATCATAAGTGGTTTAGTGTAGTAGATTTAAAGGATGCCTTCTGGGCCTGTCCCCTTGATCCAGAAAGTAGAGACCTGTTTGCCTTTGAGTGGGAAGATCCCTTCAATGGGCGAAAGCAGCAATACAGATGAACGGTCTTACCTCAGGGTTTCACGGAGTCCCCCAATCTCTTTGGGCAAGAGTTAGAGAGGGTACTGGAAAAATTTCCAGTCCCACCTGAAATCACCCTTCTGCAATATGTAGATGATCTATTAATATCAGGTAAAGAAAGGCAAGTGGTGGCTCAAGCTACGAAAAATCTACTGAACTTTTTAGGGGAACAAGGATTAAGGGTATCTAAAAGTAAACTGCAATTTGTAGCAAGGGAAGTTAAGTACCTAGGCCACCTCATAAGTGAAGGAAAAAGAAAAATCCATCCAGAAAGAATCCAGGCCATAGTAGAGTTGCCTCTTCCTCAAACAAAAAGAGAGCTAAGAAAATTCCTGGGATTGGTAGGGTACTGTAGATTGTGAATAGATTCTTTTGCATCTTGAACTAAAGGGCTATACCAAAAATTACTAGAGAAAGAGCCTGACAAGATAGAATGGGAGGAAGTGGAAATAAAGGCATTAAATGAACTCAAGCAGGCACTGGTGCAAGCTCCTGTTCTAGCACTTCCTTCCGTCGAAAAACTCTTTCACCTGTTTGTTACAGTAGATAAGGGAACAGCTTTGGGGGTCCTAACCCAAATCTGGGGAGGCCAAAGAAAGCCGGTGGCTTTCCTTTCGAAGGTTTTAGATCCAGTCTCTAGGGGGTGGCCTGGGTGTGTTCAAGCCATTGCAGCAACTGCCCTTTTAGTAGAAGAAAGCAGGAAATTAACCTTTGGAGGGGCATTAGTAGTTAGTACTCCTCATCAAGTGAGAACTATTCTGTCTCAAAGGGCAGGGAAATGGTTAACTGATTCTCAAATCTTAAAATATGAAGCAATCCTAATGGAAAAAGATGATTTGGTCTTAACAACAGATCATAGCCTAAACCCAGCCTCCTTCCTCTGGAAGGGGCCTGAGCAAGTAGAGACCCCTGAGCATGACTGTTTAGACCTAATTGAATACCAAACTCGAGTCCGACCTGACCTAAGGGATCTTCCCCTGCACTCGGGGGAAAGACTGTTCATAGATGAATCCTCCAAAGTCCTAGAAGGAGAAAGGCACAATGGCTATGCAGTTGTAGATGGAATAACTTGTGAAGTAAAAAAAGCTAGCCGATTGCCCAGTAAGTGGTCAGCTCAAACTTGTGAATTGTATGCACTAAATCAAGCCCTCAAATTATTAGAAGGAAAGAATAGTACAATATACACTGACTCTAAGTATGCCTTTGGGGTAGTCCACACCTTTGGAAAGATCTGGGAAGAGAGGGGATTAATCAATAGCAAAGGAAAAGAACTGGTTCATGGGGAATTGGTGAAACAAGTATTAACCAATCTACTCTTACCTAGAGAAATATCAGTGGTGCATATAAATGGACACCAGAAGGGACCTACTTTTGAGGCAAAAGGCAATAGGTTGGCTGATAAAAAGGCTAAGGAGGCCTCTCTCAACCCCCCTTTAAAAATAATGGTCCTAATATGCGGGTGACTGAGCTTGTACCTCGGCTTACCAGGCCTGGGCCAGGGGACCTGATATCACCCCCTGGGGAGGGTAGTAGGTACGGGCGTTAGTGCCCTCTGCAGCCCCCCCGAGCCTGGGGAGCGAGGTCAAGGCGGCTCCCTTTTCCTCACCCAAAATGCCACTGGCAGGGGAGGCTTGCCGGAGGGAGCCGCCTTTCTCCCAACCGCCCTTTCCTCACTTCCTTATCTTGCCCGCACACTCCCCTGTGCCAAGGCAACTCCTGCCACCGCCAGCGCGCATGCACCGTGGCCAGAACAACTCCCGCCCGCTGCAACGGCTCCTGCGTCCTCTCAGAACCAATCCTAGCCCCTCTTCCTTCAGTATTGCCATTTAAGGCTACTTCACCTCTTTTCCAGCCCTGCCCTTCTTACCAGCCTATATAACCTGTGATCACCCCTGAATAAAGCTCTTTTTGGCGCATACTCCTACTGGATGAAGAGTGTCTTGTCCTTATCGCCGCCCTCCACACCTTGCACGCCTCCCGCCGAGGACCCGGCCAAGTCCTCCGCCTCGCCCTCGCCTCCGGGAAAGAGCCCCCGCCGCCGGTACCCTTTAAGCAGCCCCGAGAGCTAAGGGCTCCGCTACCGGCCGCCACTCCCCCTAGAAGCAGTAACCGCGACCGCAACTAGTGCCCCGTGTGAGGAGCGTCTCCACACAACAGTTCGGCAGGTCGCCCGCTCGCCCGGACGCCTCTCCAGCTTCCCGTTTCCTCGCCTGCAAGGTAAGGGCCGCCTCTCCTTCGCCGCTTCCGGAGCCGTGGGAGGTTCACTGCTCCGAAGCCGCTCCTCCCTTCCCCCACGCTCTCTTCGTCCGGTAGGAGTGTGCGCCAAGGAGAGCTCTCTTCGTCCTCTTGTATGCGCACTTCTATGACCCCCGTTCCTCCTAACGCTCTCCCTCTTCCCCTCCATTACTTTGCTGTGGTTCTTTGTATCTTTGTTTCCTCATTTGGCGCCGTGTGCCTCTTTGCAACCGCCCCCCCCGACTGCTCCCGTTGCCAAAGGGCACTGCTTTCCGCTCTCGCCGTCTCCTTCGGCCTCAAGGCCACGGTTTATCTCATTCTCTCTGCTCGGTAAACAACCCCCCCTCCTCCCCCCTCAGCTATGGGTAATCGTCTATCTACGTGCCAGGCACCTCAAGTTCGTGCTCTAGCGGGTCTCCTAGACACGCATCGCTGTAAAGTGTCTGTTCGGCAACTGCAGGTATACTGGGACCTCCTGCTGCCCTTTAACCCATGGCTCACCACTTGCCATCTTTGGGACCCTGTTACTTATGATCGTCTTATTGATCGAGTCACCAACGCCATGGAACATGAGAGCAAGCGCTTCCCTCCCGGCTTGCTCCCCACCTTGATAACCATCCGCTCCTGCCTTCAGGGCTCCCTCCCCCCTGATCGAGGCCCCGTTAAATCCAAGGAGGCCCTATCAACCCAGCCAACAGATTCAGATAGCGATACTAATTCAAATCATGACTCGGACACGGAGTCCTTAGTCGAGCAGATTAACAACGCGCTCGAGGTGACTCCCAAAAAGCAAAATAACACTGCGCCATGCCAAAATGGCAAACTTCCTCCTTCTTTTTCCATCGAGGGGAGGAAATGCTCCGGCGATGACATCAGCCCTAAGCTGGGCCGGAAACCGCATACACTTTACCCCGCCCTTCCACAGGGCGGAGCTAGTCCGTCATCTTGTGCCTTGAACCCCGCCCTTTCACAGGGCGGGGCTGATCCACCATCTTGCGTCTTAGCCACGCCCACCGCGCCGCCATCTTGCGACGCTTGGGGCCTCCCACTCCCGCCTCCCCCTTCGGCGAGCTCCCCCTCGGAGCCACTACCGGCAGCTGCCGCCGCTCCTTCCACCCTGCCGACTAACAACCCCTGGCTGCCTTCTACACCTCAAGGCAACCCTTGGGGCAACGCTCCCCCTACCCTCACTCCCGCGCCAAGCCCTCTGCAAGCGCGTCCTCCTTTCTCTCGTGCTTTTCGCTACTTTCCTCTTAACCTTGCCCCCACCCCACAGAAACCGTATGACTGGTATCCCATTGACTCAGATACTATCAAGCAGCTTCGCAAGGCCATCAAGGAGGACGGGTTAGGTAGCCCATACGCTTCCCAAATACTGCAGGATCTCGGCATGGACTTTTGCATCCCCCAAGACTGGGCCTCGCTTGCCCGTTCCATTCTTAACCCTGGTCAGTTTGTTGACTGGCGTGCTCACTTCCAGGCGGAAGCAGCTAAGCAAAGTGAGCAAGACGCAGCCCTTGGAGTCTATCATCCCCCCGAAGCCTATTTGGGCACTGGAGCGTTTCTAAGTGCGTCTGCTTATATTAATGTCCCTGCCACCTTCTGGACTATCCTCAGAGGCATCGCCTTACGCGCGTTTGCCAACTGCTCTGCCTGTCGGCCTAATAAATTCACCAAGCTCTTCCAGGAGCCGAGTAAGCCTTTCACCACCTTTGTCTCCAGAGTCGAAGAAACCTGCGCTCAAAAGGTAAGTAATCCCCAGGCCCAATATTACATGTGCCCATCCTCAAATCCTGGAAAATCGTACTGTAATTCCCCCAACGAGTACTACTGTGCATACTGGGGGTGTGAAACATTAGCCACTAATTGGAAGCCTCCTGTTCCTAATCATTACCTTACCCTAAAGTGGGCCCCTACAGGGTGCAAACTCCCTACTGTTAACTGGCTCGGCCAAGAAAGTAAGGGATCCTGCACACATCTTAATCTTACAGTGCAGCTCCCCACTGATCCCTCCTGGTTACTCGGTCAAACTTGGGGCTTCAGAATCTATGAGAAAGGAACCGACCGAGGATCACTTATTCTTATAAAAAAGGAGGCTGTAAGCCAACCATACCAAAATACTGCTTTAAAAACACCCTCTGGCATAGGTCCCAATAAAGTCATTAACCCCCTTTTTCCACAGCTCTCCAGCCGCACCTCAGCTCCAACCAGCCACACCTCAGCTGCAAACAGTGCATCGCCAACCCCACCACCCCAGCTTCCTCTGCCCCCTTCTCGTTATTCCTCTCCCCTCCTCAGCCTCATCCAAGCCGCCTTTGCCTCAGTAAACTCCTCCAACCCCAATTTTACCTCATCCTGCTGGCTCTGCCTCTCCACCTCTTCCTCACTATACGAGCCCGTTGCCTCCAACCTCTCCTTTTCAGAAAGCACAGAAAACAGCCCCTTGGAATGCAATTGGAATACCTCTGCCGTCCCCCTGACCTTTCATTCAGTCTCCTATACGGGAAAGTGCGTCCGCCCTCGCTCCAGTAACTCTCCCGACCTCACTGCCTGTGCCAGCTACTCATCTCCCAGCAGCTCGGCAAAATTTCTCATTCCTCATAACTCCTCCCAATGGCTCTGCTCCTCTACAGGACTTACCCCCTGTCTCAGCACGAATATCATCAGTGAATATAAAGAAACTTGCCTCCTAATTGTCCTTATCCCTAGGGTCTTATACCACAGCGAAGAAGACTTCTTCCTCCGTCTGGAAAGAACTGCAGCTCCTGCCCTTCTACAAAAGCGAGAGCCCATCACCGCCCTCACAATTGCCTCCCTCCTAGGTCTTGCCGGCACTGGCACCGGAATCGCTGCACTAGCCAGTCAAGGCTCCGCCCTAACTCACCTCAGGGCGGCTGTTGACGAAGACATTCATCACTTACAAAACGCTATTTACCATCTAAAAAATTCTGTCAATTCCCTCTCTGAGGTAGTGCTCCAAAACCGCCGAGGTCTTGACCTTCTCCTCCTCAAAGAAGGAGGCCTCTGCGCCGCCCTAGGAGAAGAGTGCTGTGTATATGCCAATTCCACAGGTCTCGTCGAGGACAGCCTGAAAAGGGTCCGAGAGGGACTAGAAAAGCGTAAAAGAGATCGTGAAGCCACCAGTTATTGGTCCAGTTTTTTCACTCCCATCCTCCCATACATCCTTCCTTTTCTTAGCCCCCTACTAATAATTGTTCTAGCTCTCATCTTAGGACCCTGCCTCATCCGCAAAATTGTCCAGCTTGTAAGAAAACAAACGGATGCCATTTTTTCCTCGTTCGTGCAAATCCAATATCAGCGACTCGCCACCTCTGACGCCCCCCACTCCAAGATGACAGCCAACCCTCCGCGACCTCAACGCCACCGGTCGACTCACTAACCGCGAGGCCCTTCTCAATCACCTGAACATCGCTCTCACCTCGAGTTCCAGCTTCTCTGAACCCCTGAACTTTAAACCCCTCACCTTCGCCCAGCCCGCTGCAGCGAAGCCATTGTCAAGCGCCCGGGCACCACACCAACACTGAGCTCCAGCCTCGCTGAGCCACCGTCAACCCCTTTTTCCCTTCCCTGACCTCCCCCCTCCCTCACCCTTAGCGGGCCTCTCTGGTAAAGCCTCTTCCTCTAATTAGAAAAAAAAGGGGAATTGCGGGTGACTGAGCTTGTACCTCGGCTTACCAGGCCTGGGCCAGGGGACCTGATATCACCCCCTGGGGAGGGTAGTAGGTACGGGCGTTAGTGCCCTCTGCAGCCCCCCCGAGCCTGGGGAGCGAGGTCAAGGCGGCTCCCTTTTCCTCACCCAAAATGCCACTGGCAGGGGAGGCTTGCCGGAGGGAGCCGCCTTTCTCCCAACCGCCCTTTCCTCACTTCCTTATCTTGCCCGCACACTCCCCTGTGCCAAGGCAACTCCTGCCACCGCCAGCGCGCATGCACCGTGGCCAGAACAACTCCCGCCCGCTGCAACGGCTCCTGCGTCCTCTCAGAACCAATCCTAGCCCCTCTTCCTTCAGTATTGCCATTTAAGGCTACTTCACCTCTTTTCCAGCCCTGCCCTTCTTACCAGCCTATATAACCTGTGATCACCCCTGAATAAAGCTCTCTTTGGCGCATACTCCTACTGGATGAAGAGTGTCTTGTCCTTATCGCCGCCCTCCACACCTTGCACGCCTCCCGCCGAGGACCTGGCCAAGTCCTCCGCCTCGCCCTCGCCTCCGGGAAAGAGCCCCCGCCGCCGGTACCCTTTAAGCAGCCCTGAGAGCTAAGGGCTCCGCTACCGGCCGCCACTCCCCCTAGAAGCAGTAACCGCGACCGCACTAATACCCTCTATCCCTAAGGAATTTGAGGTCCCTACATTCTCTGCCAAAGAAGTAAAAGAGTTGAAACAGTTAGGAGCAACCTTAAATGATCAGGGGAAATGGTTTCTCCCAGATGGCAGACAAATGTTAAATAAACAAATAATGAGGGAGATATTAGCAGTCCTACACCAGGGGAGTCATTGGGGGGTACAAGCCATGTGTGATGTAGTACTTAAACAATTTGGATGTGTAGGCCTTTATACAGTTGCTAAACAAATCTGTGAGCGGTGCATAATTTGTCAAAAAAATTAATAAAAAGGTTTTAAGAAAACAGGTACAAGGGGGAAGAGAGCCGGGCCTGAAACCATTCCAGAGCATTCAAGTTAATTATACTGAAATGCCCCCAATCGGTCGTTTAAAATATATTTTGGTAATTGTCGACCACCTCACTGGATGGGTGGAAGCCTACCCTCTATCCTCAGCTACAGCATTGGGAACTTCTAAAGTTATCCTTGAACAAATCATTCCCTGTTATGGGTTAGTGGAAAGTATAGACTCTGATAATGGCAGTCACTTTACCTCCCGTGTATTGCAGAATGTCATGAGAAGCCTGGGTGTCACTTGGAACTTCCACACTCCCTGGCATCCACCATCCTCTGGGAGAGTGGAAAGAATGAATCAAACCATAAAGAAACATCTTTCTAAATTAGTTTTGGAAACAAAGTTACCTTGGATCAAGTGCTTACCTATAGCTCTACTAAGAATCAGGACTGCCCCTAGAAAAGAACTGGGAATTTCCCCTTATGAAATGCTTTTTGGTTTGCCTTTCCCCAGGAGGACTGGAGAGCTCCCCTCCCTAGACACAAAGGATCTTTTTCTTAAGAATTATATACTGGCCTTGTCTTCTACTTTATCATTTCTCAGGCACCGTGGACTGCTGGCTCAAACCCCGCCTCTTGAATTTGCTGCCCATCGACATCAGCCTGGCAGCTGGGTTCTGATCCAGTCGTGGAAAGAATCCAAACTTCAACCGATCTGGGAAGGACCCTATCAAGTCTTGCTGACAACTGAGACAGCAGTCCGAACAGCAGAAAGAGGCTGGACTCATTACACACGAGTGAAGGGACCAGTGCCTGAACCAGACGATAAGTATCCAACAACTCAACCTGAATCCTGAAAAGTGACTCCTACCTCAGATCCCCTAAGGATCACTTTAAATAGGCAACAGTTGAAAGAACATACTAGAAGGGAGGAAGGGCTGAATTAAACCCTATGTTTGCATTGTGCTCTGTGTATAGCTTAATGATGAAATTGCTTATACTGATCATAATGTTCTATATTCAAGGAGTAACAGGTTCTGCTAAGCTGGTTATAAGTGTAGTCAAAGGCTTAAAGTCTCAAACTGTACAATTTGATGTTTGTCAAGTAATGAGCTGTAAAAATCTAAAACATCAGCAACAACTGAGGGAGGAATATAAGCATTTATGTAAGCAGACTGTTCAAATAGAAAGCAAGATTGCTGGGGGTCGAACATTTGAAAGTATAACTTATGAAACACCTAACCCCTGTTATTCTTGGAACACTGCTTGGTGGACCACACAGTATGAGGGATGGGTCTTACCCAGGTTGGAGGAAAAACCATTAAGGGAAGCTTGGCTGGAATTTAACTCTCCAGTTCAAATTGACCCCAAGGTCATTAGAATACTTAAGGCCAAAGACTTAAAGCAAACCACAGAAATAGAGACAGGTTATGGAAATACAAATGCCTGGGTAGAATGGGGCAAATATACCATCCAGAGTCTAAACAGAAGTGACTGTTATGCTTGTACAACCAAACAACCCACTGTTCAGATTATGCCCTTCCCCTTGGGGATGAAAAAGCATGAAAGGGAGTTTAAATGTATAACACTCCTCTTTCAAAATGCTACTCCTGGTGAAAGTTGTAGTACGTTGTCCTCCCTTTTCCCTCCAGTCCAGGAGGGAAGTGTCAAAGCCATACCAGCATCTCACCTTGGTCCCGGAAACCACTCTGCCTGTCTCTCCAGATGGGAAGAAGGGCTCCAGGATCTTGGTACCATGGCTCTGTGTACACAGGTGTGGAATGTGAGCAAGGATAGTACTGGCAACTTCTCCAGCCTAACTATACCCCGAGCAGACCTCTGGTGGTACTGTGGGAAGGGCATCCTCTGGCCAACACTACCTGAAAGGTGGGGAGGAACCTGTGCTCTGGTTCAATTGGCTATCTCATTTACCCTGGCATTTGAAAGTAATAAAAAAGTACCAACCCAAGGCAAATGAGAAAAGAAAAATGTACAAAGTGTACCTAGTTCCTTCAATAAAAAAATGTTTGTAGATAGTATAGGGGTTCCCCAGAAAGTTCCTAATGAGTTTAAAGCTAAAAATCAATTAGCTGCAAAATTTAAATCATCCTTATTCTAATGGGTCACCATCAATAAAAATGTCAATCATCAGCTAAAATTTATCAACTATACCAGGAATGTCATTAAAGAAATAGCAGAACAGTTAGATGCCACTAGCCGAATGGCATGGGAAAACAGAATGGCCCTAGACATGATGCTAGCTGAAAAAGGAGGCGTCTGTGCTATAGTTGGGGGAAATTGTCGCACATTCATCCCCAATAATACCGCACCTAATGGAACTATCACCAAAGCCCTACAAGGCTTAACAGCCTTATTTCAGAAACTAGAAAAGAATTCTAGCATTAACAACCCACTCATAGAATGGTTGGAAAATTGGTTCGAGAAATGGAAAGGAATTGCAACATCTATTTTAATTTTCCTTATCATTCCAGCCAAAATGTTTATAATAGCTGGGTGCTATATAATCCCGTGTGCTCAAAGGCTAGTTCAAAAACCCATCAAAACCACTAGAATCAAAAATAAGAAAGATCCCTATGATGAGGAATGTGAAAAAGCCCTTAGCAAATTTGAGAATCTAAAATGTGAAAATTAAAAGTGTTTAAAAAGAAAGAGGAGGGAATCTGTAAGAAAGGAATAAGTTTCGTTTTCACATAGAGACAGCATGGAATAAGGGAAATGGAGGCAAAACCAGTTTAAACAAGCCCCAGACAAAGAGAAGAGAGAATCTGCCTGATGTAAAGAGACATGAGGTAGTATCAGAGGCGGGAACTCACAGCAAAAAAAATAAAAATTTGGGGGGGGGGATTGGCTAATCAGTTCAAAATCTCAATAATGAGCTAGTTGGCTCTCTGGGATTGGCTGTACAAATTAAAATCTCAAAAGATGAATTAGTTAGTGTTCTCGGATAGGCTGTAATCTCTGTAGTACCCAGTCAATGAGGAAACAGGGGAGGGACTTGCGAATTAGGAGTAGGAGATTTAAAGATCGCCATTCTCTTCCTCCGGCGCGCCAGCCTTCCGCGTGTTTGGCTGGACGCCCCATCTTGCAAGATCGTAAATAAATTCTTTTCTCCTCCAGAACCGAGAGAGCGTTTATTCCCTTACAGGTACCACTTTATTTCCAACAGTATGTGAAGTGGAATTTTCCAACAACCAGGGCCTAGGGGAGGGGGAGGAGGCGAAGGAAGAATGGGGAGTTACTGTTTAAAGGATAGAGTTTCTGTCTCAGGTAATGAAAAACTTTTAGTAACAGAAGCACAACATTGTAACTAATGTCACTGAATTGTACACTTAAAAATGGTTAAAATGGCATATTTTAGGTTATGTATATGTTACCAAATTAAAAATTAAAAAAAGAAAAAGAAAAAGAAAAAAGAAGGGTTTGTTGAAAGGCTCCTGGCAAAACAACGCTCCAGTTGGTTCCTAACACTCCCTACCTTTGCATATGCACAAAAGGAGCACCCAAATACACATACTATAATGAAGGTGGCTGGGCTGTAGGCTTAGGTGAAAACCTTGAGGATTATTTTATTTTATTTAAAAAAAAAAAAAAACTGCACGAAGGTGTAAGGGAGATGTTGACCTGCCGGTCTGGGTGCCGGCACCACAGAGCCAAGCCCTACCCTTCCCAGCATTCTTTTGTAAGAAAGGGATAAGTTTAGCTTTCACACAGAGACAGCATGGAATAAGGGAAATGGAGGCAAAACCAGTTTAAACAAGCCCTGTGATAAAGAGAAGAAGGAGAGAATCTGCCAGCTCCTTATATGGAAAAGTAACCATGGTTACTAGAATGTAAAGAGATATGAGGTAAAATCAGAGGCAGAAACTCAAAGCAAAAAAAAAAAAATTTTTTTAAACTAAATGAACTCTCTCGGATAGGCTGATCAGTTCAAAATCTAAATAATGAGCTAGTTGGCTCTCTTGGATAGGCTGTACAAATTAAAATCTCAAAAGATGAATTAGTGTTCTTGGATAGGCCGTAACCTCTGTAGTACTCAGTCAATGGGGAAACAGGGGAGGGACTTGGGAATTAGGAGTAGGAGATTTAAAGATCGCCATTCTCTTCCTCTGGCGCGCCAGCCTATCATGTGTTTGGCTGGACGCCCTATCTTGCAAAATCGTAAATAAATTCTTTTCGCCTCCAGAACCGAGTGAGCGTTTATTCCCTTACAGGTACCGCTTTATTTCTGACACTTTGAAGGGGCTCCAGCCTAAAGATTACATGCAAACTAAAATGTGGTATGATTTTGAGTAAATTATGGATAAATATATAGAAATATATATATATATATTTGACCCAGCTGCTAGGAACATGTTTCTATTAAGTGAAAAAAGGAAAAATACACATGACATTGGACCAACAGGAAAAAAAGTAATCACAGCAGTCTGGTAGGGCCTGCTGTAAACAGTATTGATGTCTACATAATAAGGTAAACACAAACAATGGCTTTTAACATTTAGAATAAATCTTTGTAAGTCTTCTAAACAACAGACCTAAATATGGTCACAGAATAAAATGGAAATATTTAGCCCTGGCAATATAAGAATAAAGGCAGACAACAGAAGTTGAGAAAAAAGATGAAAGGAAGAATAATCTCCTCTTGTATTATAGGGAAGAATGTAACACTATCAAAAAAGGTTAAGTATATTATTGAGGTTACAAAGATAACCCAAAGAAGAATTTAAAACATTATGACTTCCAATCTTGGGAAGGAGGAGAAAAATCAAAGTTCAAATGAGTGAAATCTTTGTTTTTCATACTAGGAATTCAGCAGATAACAAAAGTCAATGACCACCCCCAAGATACACACTCTCTCAGTATCTCTTGGTATTTCAGCTGGAAGCTGATATAACAAGACACTCTAAAGAAAGAAGAAGAAGAAGAAAAAAAGCAATGGAGACAAATCCAACATTCAGATCTCAATCTCAAGGAGGCAAAATGTACCTGTCTCATGAAATAGTGCTTTTAAATTCACAGTGTACAACTGAATTTCTTAGACTATCTCTGGAATATATGAATTTAAGAGAAGCAAACTTTGAAACCCAATATACAGTATTTTGTCTATAAGTCATTCAATTAACAAACACAGAATTAATTAAGGGTGTGTTTCATGCCTGTTAATACGCTGGGTGCCAGAGATGATACACACAAAGAAACAAGGTATACCTCTTGCTCTGAAATTCAGTTCAATTCATCAAAATTTACTGAGCATTATTATGTATAGGGCACTTCAACAGACTTTAGGATTAAAAGAAAACAAGGCCTCTACCTTTAAGGAAGAAAAATAAATAAATCATTTCAAGAGAGTTTGGTAGTCACAGAAGAGGGACAGCTCTTCCTCTACAAAAGGAAACAGATCAACACACAATTTGAGAACGATATAAGACCTTCCACAATAAAATGCTACACTGTACAATAAATGCCATCCAGGATTAGGAAGCAAATTAATTCTGACTAAAGCAGTCAAAGACTTCATGAAAGAGGGGCCTTAAAGGTTGAGGTCAATTTGATGAATGAGGCGAAGAAGTGAAAGCTGTATGGGAAAGACTCCACAGTATATTGCAAAGGGGAGGGGAGGGGATAAGAAAATAGTTCATGTACGTATATAAATCTCATAATAATCTATTGACTGTTTGTTACAGGAAGTACTTTAAATGGAGGAAAACAGACTTTTTGAAAATTATTTGCAAACAACTAGATTGTATAGTGAAACTGTAAAAAAGATTGTATAGTGAAACCGTAGCAAAGTGTTCCTACAGCCCACCACCTAGTGGTGACACATAATTTTACCAAGACAGTAAGCTCTAGAGGAGGGAAAAAAACGACTGATTTTTTCAGATTTACAGGGAATCTTACTTCACACAAGATTTGTCCTGATTTACTATATAATATTTGGCTCTAACAGCCCACACCAACCTCAGTGGGTAAAAGGCTGGTGAATCAACGTCAAAGAAAAACTTACAATCTACTTAAATTCAGAAAAACCTTACCCTGCCTGCCTGTATGCCCTCATCAATACTAATGCCATGTTTCTCTATTCAAGTGTCATAAATGTAATTTAGCTTTGAAACCAAAGGAACTTCTGCCTGATCCCATTTTTTTTTTTTTTTTTTTTTTAAATTTCCTGAGCCAACATTCTCAGGAGAATGTAAGGAAATCATGGCACTAAAGGTTCAAGCTAGTTTTGCTTAATTTTTAAGAATCATCTAAGGAATTATTTCAAAGACCAGCCAGTATTTTTCTTAGCCTTTTTCACCACGTTTGAGTCAGCATGGCAAACATATACAATTTTATTGAGATCAATTATGAGCAATAATTACTAATTAATCTCTTCTAAGATTAAGAAGAAAAAGAGATGTCTTGGAAAAACATAGTCCTTTAAAGAGTTATCACAAAGATAACAAGTGCCGCATTTTAGCCAAGAAATATTAAGGTGCAGATATTTTCCCTGTATCAATGATATGTTTTAAGTGACTTTTTTTTTTTTGTCCATAGTATCAGAAGGCAAAAGGATACAAAGAAAAACCGTGTGAGTTTATTTTTGTAAGCCAGGCTAACCCACAGCAACAGGGAGAAATAATTGTAATATTCATTCGCCGCGTTTTGCTTCTTTTCCCAAAATCAGTTGTTTATTTTCTCTGATGATGCCTTTGCTGCACCTCAGCAAACAAAAATGCATATGCATTTCACAACAGCTTTTGTGTTTCCGGGACCCAAGCATTTCAGACCAGCGAATAAAGGCCCTAACGCTGCTTTCAAGCGTTTGATGGAAAGAACTCAGAAAACGGAATCTTGAATTTGCTAACTCTCCTTTCTAGCCAGCACAGAGTGTGAAAATACAGAGAGTCCTTTGTGTCTTTGGAGAAAGAACTAAGACCACAAAGAGAAGAATTCACACTAAGGCAGACAAGACATCAGGATTCCTTCTTAACTCGCGTCCTTGGCGCGAATCCCTTTTTAAGTGTTAGCCGAGGCCTCCATTTCTGGGTAATTCTCCTCCCTTTTTCTCCAAGGCGTGTTGGGACAACAATCAAGCCCTTAACACAGCACGATAAGCAGAATCCTCGACGAAAACTCTGTCCCTGGACTAAGGGGCACTGGGTGCAGGAAGGAGGTTGCGACCCATTCCTCTGCAGCTGCATCTCCTTCGCAGAATCTGATCTGAATTTTGAGAGCCCAGAATTGCAACAAGGAAAATGCAGAAGGGTAAACCGAGGTTTGTTTGCTGGTTTTCCTCCGGAGTGGGAGGGTCTTGGTCAGCCAGGAGCCCCTCCGTGCGCCGCCCCTGTCATCCCCGCGCCCCTCTGGGCATCGTACGGACGCGACGAGGGCAGCCTCGCATCTGGAACACCCAGAGCAAAAGCAACTTGCCGTGGCGGAGGAGAGACGCGCCCACGGCGGCCGGCAGGAAGCCCAAATCTGACCCAAAGCGGGCGGCGGGGCGGAGGCCGGGCCCGCGGGTTTTGCTTTCGTTATTTTGTCCCCGCTTCCTGGGAAACAATGCAAGGAAAACAGGTCCTCTCCACCCCCCACCCCACCCCACCCCTGTCCTTCGGCGTCTGGATGGGAGCCCGGACTCTGGGTGGCTCCTGTCATTGCGGGTCAGGACGCCCTTAGGAATTTCTCAACTTTTGAAATCACTGTGGAGAGAGGCCGGGAGGATTTCCCCGCAGAAATTCGGGGATTCTCCCGGCGTCTGTCAGCGGCTCAGCGTAATCTGGATCCTCTTCTCCTAAACGCCCTCATGACCTGTCCCCAGCCGTCTTCCCCCAACCCACACCTCTCCCTGTTTGTCGTTTACCCAAACCAGCCCAGGGCTCGGCGCCGGCCTCGGCCAGGTGCGGAGGTCGCAGGATGAAAGGCGCACTGTCCTTGCCAGCATACACCCAGACCTGTCCAGGCCGCGTTTGGACTCGTGGCACCCAAGGTACAGGGATCTACTTAGCATCAAAGTCAGAGAGAGCACTAAGGGCGGTTGCCACATATGGTATGACGCTCCAGTTTATTCATAAGAGAGACAAACTGAAATAAGAATAGCAAAAATTTTAAAAGTGTGATAACATTCAGTGTTACCTAGAGTGTGAGGAAACAGCAGTGTCGCTTCAAGTGTAGATAGGTGCAAATAGTTTTAAGGACCTTTGCCCCTACCTATCAAAAGGTGAAGTGCAAAAAAAAAAAAAAAAAGCACATATCCTTTGAATTAAACTGCTGCCCTTTTATAACTATAAAACATGAAGTTATAGTATACCAGTGGTGCTAAGATAGTATGCAGAAATTTCAATTGTGTGTTGCTTGAAATACAGGAAATAACCTTTTAAAAGCTGCAAAACTACCCAGTTTATCAATGAATAGAGCGATTTATTATATGGCTTATGGCACATCTGTAAGGCACAAGGCTATGAAGTTTTTTAAAAGAATAAGGTAGATCTATAAGTAGTTCTCAATTTTATATTTACATCTCCAGATTCATATATGTAAATGCCCACTTGAATGTGTATAAGCGTCTGAAATTTAACAAGACCAAGCAAAACTCTCCTTCCTCCCTGTCTTCTCCCTCAAATGGCAGGACTCCCCACCAGGGGCTCAAGCTTCCAACTCAGTCGTCTTCCTGGAAGCTCTTTTCCTCATCCAATCTACCCATCATCCGGTCACGTGGCACCCAAAGCAAGGGGCCTCGGTCTCTCTCTCTCCAACTCCACCACCACCCTGCTTCAGTCTCCATCTTTTCCACCTCTCTTCAATCCATTCTGGATACTGCACCCAGATGATCTTTTAAAAATGTAAACCAGGTCTGACTTTTAAAAAACTCTTCAGTTGTTTTCCCATTGTACTTTAAATAAAATTCAAATTCCTCACTAAGAGACCAAAAAAGAGACCTTGATTCACTTTCCCACACCTCATTTGCATAGCACTTTTCTCCTAATTTCCCAGGCTCCAAGCACAGAACAAGCCATCAAGATGCCTGGGGCATTTCAAGGCCTTTGCACTAAAGTTGTCTCTGCCTGATAGCTCTGCCCTTGATTTCACTTGACTGCCATTGGGTCTTAGCTAAATGGCCTTCCAGAGAGGCTGTCTCTGATCATCTAGTCTAAATTTGGCTCTCTAGTTAATTGTTATTGTATCACCTGTTAAACCAATCTAATAGCTCTTTTTGCTTTCTAAAAATATCTTTTTCATATTTTTTTTCACTTTGAAAGCCTTTTCGCTCTTCCTAACTTATGTTAGCTTCATTAAAAGAGGAACCTTGGCTATTTCTTTCATGCTGTATCCACAGGTTCTTAAACCCATCACTGGAACTAAATAAATATTTGTTGGAGAATGAATGTGTACCAATGTGGAAACATCATTCAAAGGAAAGGGTAGAACATTGTAGTAGTATTCTAATTTTGTAAAAAACAAAAGATGTTGTTCTGGAGAAGATATACTTTCTTAAGAAAAAGTAAAAGAAATGCTTATGTGTCTAGAAATTTCTGAAAGGAATTAATTTGTATTTGCATAAATATTTTGAAAGAAATATAATCACAGTTATTTTCTTGAGAATGAAATTGAAGTTTAGATGAAGAGGATTTAACTTACACCCTAAGTGCTGTTTAATTTTTTCTTACCATGAACATTTATTGTTTTTGGTATCTATGTACTGGTTTCGAGAACAGTATAGGTAGATTGTAATATTCTTTCCAGATACTTCAATTTTTTCTATTTAGTCTACTAAATGGTCTCTGGACAATCTTTTTTTAAAAAGATTTATTGTGTTATTAGTTTGTCAGTTTTAACAAATGTACCACATTAAAGCAAAATGTTAATTATAGGGAAAGCTGTGGAGAGGGTATATGGGACTTCTGTACTTTCTGCATGATTCTTCCATAAACCTACAACCGCTCTAAAAAATAAAAAGTAAAACACGAGGGGAAAAAATTTTTATTGTGGTAACCATGCGGTGTAAAAATTTCCACTTTAATCACTTTCAAGGATACAATTCAGTGGTATTAATTACATTTACAATACCCTGCTTCAATAGCTGTCACCCAGTTTTATTCTCTTGATATATTAAAGTCAGAAAAAGACTTCAAAAAGATTCTTTTTGCTCTGATTGGATGAGGCCCACCAACATTGTCAAAGATAATCTTCTTCACTGAAAGTCAACTTGCTGTAGATGTTAACTACATCTACTAAAAATACGTTCACAGAAACACCTGGATTAATGTTTGAATGAGTAACTGCTTACTATAATCTAACCAAGTTGACACATAAAACTAACCATCACATCTACCTCAGTGGTTCTGGAAGCTCAGTGATCGTGATCAGCAAAGTCCCTCTACAAACTTGTGTTAAACATGGAGCATGAGTGAGAATTAACCTTTATTTTGTTAAGCCTCTAGGATGCCAGGGGTGTTTGCTACCACAGCATAACCTAGCCTGTCTAGACAAATCAACAAATGGCAAGAGGGACTTGGAATTCCACCTATCTATGTTTCCTGACTTCTCATGTATTTTTTTTTTTTTTAGGTATTTGTAGAAATGTTACTTCATACAACATTGGTCCTTTTGTGTCTGGCTTATTTCCCTCAGCATATGTTTTTATTTATTTTATCTCATATTTACAAGCAAACACTCTCCCTTCCCACTCTCCCCTCCTTATTGTCAGTGTCTTTTCACATATTAAGTGGAGCTCTCTCATCCTGGACATATACTTTAAGACTTCCTAACTTAATATTCAACATGTTAAAATTTAACACATTATCTTAAGTTTTCAAAAACGAGTTTCCTCCTGTAAAATCTCTAAAACCCCAGGAATAATCAGGAGTGCCAATGCTTGATTTCTGAGACCCAGTTAAATCTTAAATAGGTGGAGTAATAAAAGGAATCCAAAGGAAAAGTAAAATTTTCTAAGTTAAGTAATATTTATCAAAAAACACTGTGAATGCCCTCCCCACTACGTGGGCCATGACCCCCAGGGATGTAAATCTCCCTGGCAACGTGGGACATGACTCCCAGGGATGAGCCTGGACCCGGCACCGTGGGATTGAGAAAATCTTCTTGACCAAAAAGGGGAAGAGAAATGAAACAAAATAAAATTTCAGTGGCTGAGAGACTTCAAATGGAGTCGAGAGGTCATTCTGGAGGTAACTCTTAGGCATTATATAGACATCCCTTTTTCATTTTTAGTTTATTAGAATAGCTAGAAGGAAATACCTGAAACTGTTGAACTGCAATCCAATATCCTTGATTCTTAAAGCCTATCTTATAACTATATAGCTTATATGGTATGACTGTATGTTTGTGAAAACCTTATGGCTCACAATCTCTTTACCTAGTATATAGACAAATAAGTAGAAAAATGGGGACAAAAAGTAAATGAATAATGGGGGGGAGGAGGGGTACTGAATGTTTTGGATGTTCTTTTTTACTATTATTTTCCTATTTTTATTTTTTGGAGTAATAAAAATGTTCAAAAATTGACTGTAAAGTGATGAATACACAACTATATATGATGATACTGTGAACAACTGCTGTACACTTTGAATGACTATATGGTATGTGAATATATTTCAATAAAATTGCATTAAAAAAAAAAACACTGAGAGTTTGGAATGGAATCAAATTATCAATTTTACTGCCTAAAGAAGACCCTCAAAAAGAAACAAAAGTGACTGCTTCAAATGTTGTACTAAATATTAAGAAGAATTCTTTCTGATTTTAAGTCAGCCATGGACCACAAAAATACCCTCAGTGCTAGTGAGATTACACAAAAGGGAATTAAATAAGGTTCTTTGAAATTTCTTCTTAACCTTTCTGAGAGCTTTAAATAGACTTCCTCTTTCCAAAGAACAGTTGACACAATGAGAGCTTTAAAAAATACACACACACACACAACACACACACACACACATACAGATTTATTACAAATAATCCAGTTTTTAGGCACCATCTCGCATTCCAAGGAGAAATGTAAGAATGATGCGTGCTTCTTATGAAAGTATAACGACATAAAACCAACAAATAAAATATATCAGAAGCTTTTCAAACTCTCTGGCTTTGTTTGTTTTAGATGGCAGGCAGCACTGGATAAGTTTAGGTTTAAAAGCTTTCCTAAAAGCATCTCATTTCTGCCAGCATTTTAATATGAACTTAATTCCACTGCTTGGCTCTTCATGAAACATCCTGTATTAGAAAAGAAATTGTGCGAAGTTTCTTTGCCAAAAAGGATTTTACCTTCTCTGAATAGGAACCTTTATCATTTAACAAGTTTGTAAGTTAAAAACCTCTCTCCAGCTCAAGTTTAAGCCCCTAGAGGGCAGGGACTGTGTTTGTACCTTCAGGCATTCCCCAACATCAAGCATAATGAGTTATGCATCACAAACTACTGACTTTGCCTTTACCTCTCCTCTTTATTTCAAGGTTTTCAATCTCTTAAAATGATTCTTTCCATTATAAGCATAAAAGAAAGAAAATGCTGGTATTTACAATTTCTATTTTGAAAGGGGATGGCTTTGAAGTAATCGAGAGAACTTTGGCAAGTCTGGGTGGAGAAAAGTTCAAGAAAAAGACCATATTTTGCTCTGAGAAATGCCTTTAGAGCTGTGAAGTAGAATCTTTGCAAAGTGGGAAATGATCCTCCTTGAAGTCATCTCATCTTCAGCAAAGTCTACAGAAATCACAAAGTGCTGAATGTAACTGCATTTCCTTTGGAAAATATTGCAAGAGTCAAGTCTGCTTATGGGTGGGTGTGAGACCAAAGCAGAACTGGCCTGCATTGCCACAAAAGAATGAGCCAACATGGGTGGGGGGCATCTGTGTCACTTAAGGATCATCTCAGCAGCTGTGGAGCCAATCCATATAATTTATGAATAAAACTGTTTTTAATACAATGCTTTTATTGTGCATGTAAACTATGTTTCTTTTGAAACAAAAAAGAATAAACACAGAAATACCTTATTTATCTAAAAATAAATGGACACCAAAGAATTAAGGTTTCTCTCTTTTTAAGAAAAAGGATATCTATTTTTGCTAAACATTTACAGTGATTTGGGTTCAGAAGATATAATTTTTACATGATTCCATCAGTCTATTCTTCAAAATATGCTATTTTGGGCTGACTTAAAGAACACTTGACCACCTCTACTTCCCCACCTCCATTCTTCACCCGTTGGAAGTGGATGATAACTAAATCCTCTAAAGTTTCTTCATCCACCTGAATGTCCTTAAATCCAGTCAGAAGTACAGTCCTCTGAGATATTCCTGCAAATACCTAATGGGGTGGGGTGGGGGGATAAATAGAAAAATTGGCAAGAGCTTTGAATCACAAAACTTTTGTATTTATAAACTCTGCTAAATATTTTGGGCATGATCTTGGAGAGACAAAGGGCTTCAGGAAGATTTCAAGCAGGAAAATGTCATCTTCAGATCTGAATCTCAGAGAGAGAACTCTGGTGGCATTATGGAGAAGAGAAGGAAGGAAGGCAGCGTTACAGGAGGAAAGACCAGTTAGAAAAGAGTTCACAAGTGGAACTGACAAGAGTTAGTGACCAAATAAAAGTTGGCAGCGAGGCAAAATGAAGAGTTAAGTGTGAGCTCCAGCTTTCAGGTTGGACTAGGTAGGTGGTGGTACCATTTAATAACTAAGAAGGAACAGAAAAGAGGGGCAGGTTTGGGTACAGATAATGAGTTCAGAGAAAATGAGCAGGAAATAATATTTCTAATGCCAAATGGTAGTAGGCATATGAGAGAAATGTAGCCATGCCTCCATTTATAAAAATATTGTGCCATTATCTCAGTAATTTCAGTTAAAAAAATCATTATAGTAAATTAAGGTACAGCTTTGCATAAAAATACTCTTTTAAGAAAAACTGCACTAAGCAGAAATAAAGTGAAGAAACTACAGCATTTTCATATCCCTCACTAATAAGATTCAAATAGTAACAGACCCACAACTTTTTCTCTATTTTTGGGGGGGATGGAGATGGACAATGAGTTCCCAAAATGAAAGAAAAGGATGACTTTACCTGAAATTTTTCCAAGTGTGTTTCCATGTATGGAGAAACAGTAACTGTATAGCAGTTTTGATTTGTATAAAGAGGATATTCTTTCTTTTTCAAAATCTGGTCAGCAACTACAAGTAAATAAAAAACATTTTCTTTTTTTTATATCATAAGGATTTTTAACCAAAGTTAAACTTCTTTTGAACAGAACATTACCATCAACACTGAATTGAATGACTAATTTTTTAAAACTTCTACAGGCCACTTTAAAGACTTCACAGCACATAATTTTGACATACAGAAGAGCAAACAATAATTAGGCTAAAATAGTTCCTTTTGTTCTGAACTATCCACTACAATCAATCAAGGGTCAGAAGGCTGTGATGTCCTTAGACAAACCATGTTGAGCTACATAAAATACAATAACCACTTGCAGAAAGTAAACCACCTATCCTAAGAAGACTGTAATATTTCCCAATTTCCCGGGAAGTATAAATGAAAAACCATGACTGGAATATAATGATGTAAAGAAATTGTAAATTACTCAGTTGCACTAATCAACACATCTGCAATAATGATGTTAACCAAAAGAGAGTGGGGCTTATCGAAGACAAAGAATAGTCTAATTTATATTTCAGCAGAAATATCCCTAGGAATGGAGAAAGGTACTGTGTCCAGAGTGCGTAAAGTTTAATGGTCACAGTCCTTGAGAGAATATCCAACCACTTTTATTTCTGACTCCTCACCAGTCCACCTTGAAACAGCAATACGGGTCGAAGAGTCCTGGCTCTGCTACTTACTAACTATGTGGCTTTGGATATGTTGCTTGACTCCTCAAAGCCTCAGTTTCTTGTCCTGCAAAATGTGCATAATAATGGCACCTAACTCATAGGTTGTTGAGACAATTCAGTGACACATAGCGTGGGAAGCATCTGGCACAGGGTCCAGTGTGACAGCCTTCAGGCTGGACAATACTTTATTCTAGGAAGCCGTTCCCCAGATGGGATAACAGCACAGATTCCCAAGCCAGAATTATCTCTCACAATAGGGTTTTAAATTGCATTCTACTTTATAAATAAGTCTCAATTGATTTTTTTAAATACAAGAGATAGACTAACATCAAACAATATATGAAATTTTGAAAATTAAAACTTGGACCGTCAACTATGCAGGCTGCCCATTTCTAAAGTCACTACAGAAGGCCTTCCCCTTTCATGGCACTCTGCAACCCTAACACACCCCACCAGGAAGCCCTAAATATCATCCAAATGTCTGGATCAAAAATACATATTAATACATTTGTATGTGTCCAGAGAAAAGTATGGAAAGGCAACTAACTAACCATAAGTAACTACACAGTAGGAGAAACAGAGGTTTGAGGAAATATCTCACTTTTTACTAAGTTTATAATCTGTATGATTTCAATTTTTTTAAAGCATGTATTACTTTGTAATGGAAAAAATCTAATCAGTTCTTATTGTTTTTATTTTACAGTTGGATTTCTACTATTGGTATAAATCCAGGAGAAATCCTAAGAAATACGGGACAAGAGGTTTTTACATTGAGATTCATTTTAACATACTAACAAAGGCAACTGCAGAATCTTTTGTTTTTAATCAAAAGATGTAAACCTCCCTAAGATGATTTGGTAAAAGTCTATTTCAACTGGAAAGGGGACAGATTTCTAGCTGTTCTTTCTGGTCATCTCTACAGTCTTCCTGAAATTGATTTCTTCCATCTTAGAGACCCTTGTCAGTAATAAGGTGAGAAAGAAGACCATTTTATATATTTTTTAATAGCCTGTTGCCTTGCAAATATTTACCTTTTATGTAATTGGATTTATATTTGTTTCTGATTATTATAAATAAAGTTATATGAGCTTCCAAAGAAATCCAATAGAGTACAACAGCCTAGATAATCTGGCACTTTTTAAATCCCAGGCATAATTCAAAATCAGTACTCAATAAACTACCAAATTCCTCCAGGAAATGCAAGAGACACTAGTCATTTATTAAAATATACAAAAGTTTATTGAGGACTGGTGGTTTGATGTGCCAAACCCTCTATCATGGGACTTGCCCTTATGAAGCTCGTTGCTGCAAAGGAGAGGCCAAACCTGCTTATAATTGTGCCTACAATTCTCCCCCTGAGTACCTCTTTGTTGCTCAGATGTGGCCCTCTCTTTCTAGCTAAGCCAATTTGGCAGGTGAACTTACTGCCCTCCCCCGCTATGTGGGATCTGACTCCCAGGGGTATAAATCTCCCTGGCAACGCAGGATATGACTCCCAGGGATGAATCTGGACCCAACATCATGGAATTGAGAACATCTTCTTGACCAAAAGGGGGACGTGAAATGAAATGAAACAAAGTTTCAGGGGCTGAGAGATTCCAAATGAAGCCGAGAGGTCACTCCGGTGAACATTCTTATGCACTATATAGATAACCCTTTTTAGGTTTCAATGCATTGGAATAGCTAGAAGTAAATACCTGAAACTATCAAACTGCAATCCAGTAGCCTTGACTCTTGAGGATGATGGTATTGCAATGTAGCTTACACGGGGTGACAGTATGATTGTGAAAACCTTGTGGATAACATTCCCTTTATGCAGTGTATGGATGGATGAGTAGAAAAATGGGGACAAAAACTAAATGAAAAATAGGGTGGGAGGGAGGACATGATTTGGGTGTTCTTTTTCACTTTCATGTTTTATTCTTATTTTTACTTTTTCTGGTACAAGGAAAATGTTCAAAAAATAGATTGGGGTGATGAATGCACAATTATATGATGGTACTGTGAACAACCGATTGTACACTTTGGATGACTGTATGGTATGTGAATATATCTCAATAAAATTGAATTTAAAAATATATACAAATGTTTCTATTTAAAAATGTTTAAATGGTACAAATTGAGTAAAATTACTGACCTGCCACTCTCAGGTACAACGTAAAGCCAGAGTGTGGTCTGAAACAAGCACGGACTTGTGAGAGGGGCCTGAGTTCACATTTTGGCTCTGCGACCCACCCACTGTGTGATCTTGGGTGAGCTACTAACCTCCCTTGGCTTCAGTTTCCTCGTCAATCCTGAGTTGGGCTAAGGATCAGAGTAGATAATGAGGATAGAACACCTAGCACTGTGCCTGACACACACGAATTTAGTAAGATTTATATATTTGTTATTGTAATATTATTATTCTAGCAGCATTCATGGAAATCCTTTTCAAGACTCTACCAATTCACAGGATTAAAAAAAAAAGCCTCAATTATTGTTGTTTTATAAATTTCAAATCAAAGAAGAATAGGGATACTTGCAGATACAGTGGAACACAATTGAAGTGGTACAATATTTGTTAACTTGCTAAACGTACGAGTACCTCCAAGCTCCACAAATGTGATGACAGCACTCCGGGCCGGTTTATCATACTCCACGCTTTCCACCTCACCACCTCCATTTCGGGACTTACAGAAGCTCAGTTCTAGCTTGTCTCTCATCTGATCTTCAGGTAGTATGTCAGGAATTTCATTAACTCTGACCTTCATTTTAGAAACTTCTAGATGAACCTGGAAAATAATTTCATATTATGAAAAATGGATGTTAAAAGTAAAAGTGCCCATGTTTAACTGAATTATAAAAAGGCTTAAGCACCGTGTTACCTGGAATCTGACTCCGGAATTTAACGGAACTGGCTTGGCCATAATCTCCACAGCTTCATCCTCTATCTGCACATGATGTTTCCTCATTCTTATCACATTTTGGGCAACTGAAAATAATTTGAAAAGTATTAATTTCCAATATTTCAAGGAACTTTTATGCTTTTTATTTGAAGACAAATTACTGAAATATATCTTAAATTTTCCATAATGTTAAAGGATCTAATTTTTAAATTTTTCTTAGAATTTCTAAGTGATAAGTCTTGCCACCAGTGTAGGATGTATTAATGTCAAAATACATCAGCAAAAATCATAATGTAGAAATTCTAATCAAGTTCTAGATTCATCTCTTAAGAGAAAAGCCTGATAATACTTCAGAAATTCATACATTATTTCACTTCAGCCCCACAATCTTCCTTTCCACGGTTGAAAGCATTACCGAGAATTAAAGCACAACCAGAAATTCTTCCATGGTAAATAAGCTGTGAAAACTTTTGTGTGTCAGTGTCATTCTTACAGTTAATCTCAATTATATTTAACTTCAGCCAAAAATCATTAGAACTGCAAATACCAACTATAATTCAGTTTCAAATGTTTGTAAAAGTGTGTATTTTTAATTACATGACATAGAGCTCATAAATTTCACTTGTTAATATTTGGGGCTGCTTACTGTAACTTGTCATAAAGATAAAAGATGTTCATTCCCTGTCTTATAAACCTCACATGTGTTGATAACAACCAGATGGCACACCACAGCTGGAGGGAGGAAGAAACAGGGCTAGAAGGCAGGGCGTTGTCATCTGGGAATTCAGACTCACTGCACCACAATATGACTCTGTAACTTGGATTACGATTTTTTGTTTTTGCTAATGACAACAGACAACAATAATAGAAAACATAAATGAAGCAATACTCAGATGATGCTCTTTCCCTTCTACTCCTCCCAAAACACGCAACAGCTGGTGATCTGACACCAGAGAGTGAGACAGACCTCTTTTATTTCAATCTTTTTGACATCTCAAAAGCCAACTCTTGCTTAATTGTGCTTAAATCTAAAGTTGTCACAGGAATAGGGGCCCTCATAGCCATGCCAAAGGTGGAACAAGTGACACGGGTTTTTCTGAAGAAACTCCCACTCCCATCATTCCCAGGTAATTCCTGCATAGAATCCTTTCCTCATGCATACTCACGTACATCTGTTATACCCCGATCACCACTGCCAACTGCCAACACAGCTTGTGGCCTCCTACCTCCACCTTCTGCTGCAGGAGTGGACCCTGGTTTGACCAAGAGCACCCTGCAGATGTATGCCTTGTATGTGCATAGAATGACCTACTGGAATGCCTCTCTCTTCAGTTTCTTTTTAAGTTTTTATTAGAGATGTTGTGGGTTTGCAGAACAATCCTGCAAAAAATCCAGTTTTTTATAACTGTACCATTTTTTTAAACATTAGTTACACTTGTTACAATTGATGAAAGATTACTTAAATAGTATTATTAACTATCAGCCATAATTTGCATTAGGTTTATATTTTTTCCCATACACCTCACCATTATTAACACCTTGCATTAGGGATGTACATCTGTTATAATTTATGAAAGAACATTCTTACACTTGTACTATTAACTATATTCTTTTGTCTATAACAGGGCTCATCATGCTGTACAATCCTGTTTTATTCTAGTGACATATACATCCTAAAGTTTCTCCTTTCAGCCCCATTCACCTATACAGTTTAGCGCTGTTACCTACACTCACAGTAATGTGCTGCCACTACCACCATCTGTTTCCAAACCTTTACCATCAGCGCATATAGAAAATCTGTACCCTAATCTATCTCCTGACCCTAATCTATCTCCTGGTAACCTATATTCTAGACACTAACTCCAGGAGATTGCCAATTATAATTAGTTCATAACAGTGAAATCATACAATATTAGTCTTTTGTGTCTGACTTATTTCATTCAACATAATGTCCTCAAGGTTCATTCATGTTGTCGCATGCACTACAGGACTTCATTCCTTCTTATGACTGAATAATATAACATCATATGCATAGACCACATTTTGTTTATCCGTTCATTGGTTGATGAGCACTTGGGTTGCTTCCATCTTTTGGCAATTGTGAATAATGTCACTATGAACATCGGTGTGAAAACATCAGTTTGAGTCCCTGGTTTTAGTTGCTGTGGGTATAAACCTAGTAGTGGGATTGCTAAATCATATGGCAGTTTATATTTATCTTATTGAGGAACTGTCAAACTATCTTCCATAGCAATGAATGAGTATTCCTATTTCTCCACATCCTCTTGAACACGTGTAGGTTATTTGTTTTTTTAATAGTGGCCATCCTAGTAGGTGTGAAATGGTATCTCGTGACTTTGATTTGCATTTCCCTAATAGTTATTGGTGCTGAGCATCTTTTCATGTGCTTTTCAGCCATCTGTATTTCTTTGTTGGAGAAATGTCTATTCAAATCTTTTGCCCATTTTTTTAACTGGATTGTATGTCTTTTTATTGTTGAATTGTAGGGTTTCTTTACATATTTTGGATATTAAACCCTTATTGGGTATGTAGTTTCCAAATATATTCTCCCATTTAGTAGGCTGTCTTTTCTGTTTCTTGACAAAGTCCTTTGATACACAAAAGTTTTAAACTTTAAGGACATCCCATTTATCTATTTTTTTCTCTCATTTGTACTTTGTGTGTAAAGTTTAAGAAACCAATGCCAACCACAAGGTTCTGAAGATGCTTCCATACATTTTCTTCTAGGAGTTTTATGGTCCTGGATCTTATATTTAGGTCTTTGATCCATTTTGAGTTAATTTTTATATAGGGTGTGAGATAAGGGTCCTCTTTTCTCTCTTGCTTTTGGCTATGGATACCCAGTTCTCCCAGCACCATTTTGGGAGAGTAGACTTGGCAGCCTTATCAAAAATCAATTGACCATAGATGTGAGGTTCTATTTCTGAACTCTCAATTTGATTCCAAGGTCAGTATATCTAGCTTTATGCCAGTGCCATGCTGTTTTGATCACTGTAGCTGTGTAATATATTTTAAAGTCAGGAAGTGTGAGTACTCCAACTTCTTCCCTGTTTTTCAAGATGTTTCTGGCTATTCAGGGGCCCTTACTCTTCCAAATAAATTTGATAATTGGCTTTTCCATTTCTACAAAGTAGGCTTTTAGAATTTTGATTGGGATCATGTTGAATCTGTAAATTGCTTTGGGTAGTATTGACATCATAATGATATTTAGTCTTCCAATCCATGAACACAGAATGTCCTTCTATTTGTTTAGGTCTCCTATGATTTCTTTTAGCAATGTTTTATAGTTTTCTGGGTATAGTTTTTTTTTACATCCTTGGTTAAATTTATTCCTTTTAATTCTTTTAGTTGCTACTGTAAATGGAATTTTTTTCAGATTGCTCATTACTAGTGTATAGAAACACTACTGGTTTTTGTGTGTTGGGCTAGTATCCTGCCACTTTGCTGAACTCTTTTATTAGCTCCAGTAGCTGTGTTGTAGATTTTTCAGGACTTTCTATATACAGGATGAATTCACCTGAAAATAGTGAAAGTTTAACTTCTTTCCAATTTGGATGCCTTATATTTCTTTTTTCTGGCCTAACTGCTCTGGCTAAAACTTCTAACACAATGTTGAATAACAGTGGTGACAATGGGCAACATTGTCTCATTCCTGATCTTAGAAGGAAGGCTTTCAGTCTTTCACTATTGAGTACTATGTTAGCTGCGGGTTTTTCATATATGCCCTTTATCATGCTGAGGAAGTTTCCTTCTATTCCTATCTTTCAAAGTGTTTTTGTCAAGAAAGGATGCTGGATTTTCTCAAATACCTTTTCTGCATCAATCAAGATGATTTATTAATATGGTGCAATATATAAATTGTATTGAATCACCCTTTCATACCTGGAATAAAACCCACTTGATCATGGTGTATAATTCTTTTAACATGCTGTTTGATTCGATTTGCAAGTATTTTGTTAAAGATTTTTGCATGTATATTCATTATAGAAGGTGGTCTGTAATTTTCTTTTGTTGTAGTATCTTTATCTGGCTTTGGTATTAGGGTGATGTTGCCCTCACAGAATGAGTTAGGTAGTGTTCCCTCCTCCTCGATTTTTTTGGAAGAGTATGAACAGAACTGACATTAATTTTTCTTGGAATGACTGGTAGAAGTCATCTGTGAAGTTATCTTGTCCTGGGCTTTCCTTTGTTGGGAGGTTTATGATGACTGGTTCAATTTCTTTTAATTGGTCTGTTGAGGTCTTCTATTTCTTCTAAAGTCAGTGTAGGTAGTTCATGTATTTCCAGGAATTTCTCCATTTCATCTAAGTTGTCTAATCTGTTGGCATACAATCATTCATATTATTTTCATATGATCCTTTTTATTTCTGTGGAGTCAGTAGTAATGTCCCTCCTCTCATTTCTCATTTTGTTTATTTGCTTCTTCTATTTTTGTCAGTCTAGCTAAGGGTTTGTCAATGTTATTGATCTTTTCAAAGAACCAACTTTTTTGTTAACTCTATTTTTGTTTTGTTTTGTTTTGTTCTCAATTTTATTTATTTCTGCTCTAATCTTTGCTATTTCTTTCCTTCTGCTTGCTTTGGGATTAGTTTGCTGTTCTTTTTCTAGTTCCTCGAGGTGTGCAGTTAGGTCTTTGACATTAGCTCTTTTTTTCTTTTTCAATGTAAGCAGTTAGGGCTATAAACTTCCCTCTCAGTACTGCTTTCACTGCATCCCTTATGTTTAGATACGCTGTATTCACATTTTCATTTGTCTTGAGATATTTACTAATATGTCTTGCAATTTCTTCTCTGACCCACTGATTGTTTAAGAGTGTGTTGTTTAACTTCCATATATTTGTGAGTTTTCCAGTTCTTTGCTTGTTACTGAGTTCCAGCTTCATTCCATTATGATCAGAGAAAGTGCTTTGTGTAATTTCAAAGCCAGCTGCCCTTGACCATGGCGGGTTCAAACTGAAGCTCAGAGCCAGGATCCAGTAATCTGAATTTGCTAATCAAAAGCCATGACTGGTGCTTAGCCATGTCCCCCTAATCCCCATGCTTGGGGAAGAAGACTTTTATTTCAGTCAGGGACTGGATCCCCAGACAGCCTGCTGCTACAGTGCAGGGTAGGCACCAGCCTATGCTGCATGGAGAGTTTTACTCACAGCTCTTCCCACAGGTTATCAGTCTCTTCCTTCCGCTTTTCACTGGATATTATACAGTGTACTTCTTGGCTTCCAGAGCCCCAGAACAGTTGTTTCAGACAGTTTCTGGCTGTTTACTAGCTGCCCTGGAAGACAGCCTGAGTCCTGGAGCAACCTATTCCACCATCTTTCCCAGAAGTTCTCTGCCTCTCTTTTTAATATTTATTTTCAGTCTATAGTGGTAGGTGGACCAGGTGTCAGGAGATGTCTTAGTTTTCCAGGGCTGTTATAACAAAATGCCACAAACTTCTTGGTTTAAACAGGAATTTACTGTCTCACAGTTTAGAGGCTAGAAGTCCAAAATCAAGGTATCAGCAGGTCAGACCTTCTCTGAAGTCTGAAGCATTCTGGTGGTAGCTTGTTGGCAGTCAGTCTCTGCCTCTGTCACACAGCAATCTGTTTATTTCTATCTCCTCCTGCGGCTTGTACTTCCAAATCCAAATTTCCTTTGCTTATAAGGCTTCTGGTCATCCTGGATTAAGGCCCACAGTTTGGCCTCATCCAAATAGGATCTTTGAAGATTCCTCATACAAATAGGATCTTTGAAGATTCCTCATACAAATAGGATCTTTGAAGATCCACAGGACTGGAGGTGAGGACTGGAACAGGTTTTTGTGGGCGACAGGATTCAATCTACCACCGGAACATGGATTAGAATCATAGATTCTCACAATCTGAGCACTGAAAAGGCTGATGAAGGCCATCTGGTCCCACCTTATAATTTGACAAACACAAGAAGGAAGGCCCAGAGGACTGCTGGTTCAGTAAGAAGCACATGAGCACTCAAGGCTTGGCTCTCAGCTCTTATTATTAACTGTGTTGACCTTGAACAAGTTACTCACCTTATTTAAGATTCTCTTTCCTTATCTGGGAAATTCCTAATATGTAGCAATAATAACAGCTAACATTTATTAAGTGTTTATTATGTGTCAGACACTGTGCTAAGCATTTCATAAACATTTTCTCATTTCATACTCAAAGCAGCCCTATTAGGTAGGTTACACAATACCTGTTGTAAAAATCTAAAATTTAGAGTGTGATTAAAGTACTCACCCCAAATCACACTTCTAGGAAGGGGAAGAGCTGGCACCCAAAGCCAGATCTTTCAATTCTGAATAGGACCCTAACCATGGTGGACTTAGCAACCTTCAGGTCCCATCCCCAACCTCTGACTCTTAGGCTCTTGCCATTCACTGGTTATGAATGCTTAGGAAAATCCCTTAAACATCCTGAGAATCTGTTTTGTTTTGTTTTTTCTTGGCTATAAAAAGCAAATAACACTATCTATCCTATCACTTTCAGAGTCATGTGAACCCAATATGAGATAATATTTGTGAAAATATTGAGAACTGCATAGAGCTCTACTATGCTAGGACATTATTACTATCATCATCATCTTCATCATCATTATTATTATTTGGAGGTAGAGAGTGGAGTAGAAAGAGGCTGGTATTTGGCATCCCAACTCTTGGATTAGAGTCTCAGAACAAATGTTTTCTGAACGAGTGATCATATTCAAGTCACTTACCATCTCAGAATTACAGTTTTCTCAACTGCAAAATGGTGAAAATCATATCTGCATCAGGGTGTTGATATGAAGAAGAGATGAAATTACATATTTAAAGATTGTAAAACAATAGCCAAATAGCTATGAAAGTATTTGAAAGTCCAAGGACTTTCTAAATACAATGTGGTTGTATGTTTGAACATTAGCCATACCTTCTTCTTTTTCAAAGGTGATAAGGGCTTGTCCTTTTTGTAGTTCATAAGGAATTTGAGAGCTCACTTGAAATGAATAAGAGATATTTAAAAACTGGCTATCATTCTCAGGATTCTGTACAGAAGTGAATTTCATCTTTGTTTCAGGAATATCTTCTTTAATCTAATTCAACAGAAATGTTTGATTAAAATTAAGACAAGAAATAACTTAAATCCTTCCAATAATATTGAATTGTGAACATCCAACAGTTCATTCTCCACTGATTATAGAACCCCTTAGAATACTGAGTGTGGTCTTATTTAATATTGTTAACAATTGCTTCTTCCCAGGTAAGACTACTCAGTCATGTAATCAAATGCTGATCCTTTAATATTATTTCAAAGGTGAAATTATAAGTATAAAAATCTCTCACAATACTGTATGGTATTTGATTCTAAAGACTATATCATTTATGTAGATAAGTACCTTTTAAACAACTGTCAATAACAGGCTATTTTACAAGTAAGCCATTAGACAGTATGTTTAATCTCACTGCAAAAAGGTATAAATCTAGAGTCAGGTATGTATTAAGGTTATTTGATAGCAAACCCAGATAATTTAACGCAAAAAGGAGGATTCCTGAATTATATGGTTTAAAATTTATCATATTTAAATTCCCCCTGCCCTAATACCTGCCCATCACTTTTTTTAAAATTGTGGAAACATATATATATAAAACAAAAATATGGTTAAAAGGGCAAATTTTAAGTGTACAATTCAGTGGCAGTAGTCACTTTTACAATATTGTGGAACCATCATTACCTTCCATTACTAAAAATTTTTCATCACCCAAAACTTGAAACAAGCACCCAGATCAAGAATCAAAATATGACAAATACCCCAGAAGCCCCTCATGTTCCTTCCAGTTCCTAATCACTATCCTAGCTTCTAACATCCTGCTTTTGTCCTTTATTTAAATAAAAGCATACAGTTACTCCCCTTTTATGTGTGTCTTTTTTGGCTAAACACTGTGTTTCTAAGATTCATGCATGTGTTGCATGTCATTGTAGTTTGTGCGTTCTCATTGTTGTGTAGTATTCTACCATTGTGTGAATGAATGTATCCCAATTTATTAACTCATTCCACCATGGATGGACATCATGGTTTTCAATTTGGGACTATTACCAATAATGGTGCCATGAATAAAACCTAATATTTTTAAAGTGAATTTTGTATAATTAAATTGTCTTTTCTAAAAAGTGTTGGCCATTAAAAATGTGATACATAAAATAATTAAAGAAGTACTGTACCTGGAAGCCTCTGGTAGCCTCTTGTAACTTAACTTCAAGCTCCTGGATCTCCTCCTTTAGCTGAATATTTTCCTTTTCAATTTTATCAATTAAACCCTAAAAAAATATTAAATGGTACCAAAAAAATTAAACATCATTGAACTATTTTTCTAAATAAATGAAAGAAGCAAAATTTCTCTTGTCCCATGTCTGAAGTAAGGCAAAGGAAGACAGTAAACAGTCTCACAGAATAAATATGATCATGTGAATAACACATTTGTTGAAAGTTTATTGCATCATCTGTTGATTCCCATAACACAGGCAAGTATTATTATCCCCTTTATATGAACAAGGAAACCACCTCTCACACTAGACCAAAATCACAGAAATTTTAATACTGGAGCAAGGATTGAGACCCAGATCTTATGAATTTTAGTTCAGGACTCTACCAGGTCCTTTCCTAGCTATTTGTGACTATGACTATGAAGTGACTTAATTGCAAAAGTGGGCTACATTGAAGCAGTTTTTTGTTTTTTTTTTTAGCCATGATATCCATAGACCCCAGAATACAGGTGCCTCCGCATGCCAGGCACACAGCCACTTAAAGTAACTGGGCCTCTGCCTGGGGCCTGACCAGGTAAGTCTCTGAACTTCTTTCTAGTTGCAAATCAAACAAACGAGAGAGTGAGGAAGATATTGTAAGCCTTATAAGAGAAGAGAAAGAAGAGAAATATGATTCTCTTTGTAAGGCTTGAATAAAATAATGGAAGTGAAAGAGTTTTGAAAAGTCTAATATCTTTCCAAATCCAAGGTAGTGATGGACAAAGATATAAACATGCCTCACGGAAAAACTACTAATGTAAATTAATTTTTAATACCATCCAATAATTTTCCTTTTTACCTCATTTTTTTCATCTTTCATAAAGTGCTCTGCCCAAAGTTTCTCAAAAGCTTGTAATGGGTGATCTTTACCAGCTTCCATGATTCCCTAAATATTATAAAAAATAAATATCATTAAAATTGCATATGTACACACATTTAAGATAGAATAACAACTTTTGCCCATTTATGGAAGAAACATCTCCTCTTTGCTATGTCTTTTTTTCTTATCATCAAAGTCTATATCATGTGGCTATGAAAAAAAATATTTTTTAAATAACTTTCACATCCATAAATACATTTCTAAAAATCCCTTACCTTTCAACACAATAATACACAGAAAATAATGGTTATGAATGCTCCTTTGTAGTTTACGTCCCAGTCATTTGACGTTCCACTTTCGTCTTCTGTACTTTTTCAAAGGTTTAGATTTAATTATTTAATTCTCCCTATTGTTCTCAGGACCATTCACTCCCCAAGTGTAGACAGAGTAGGCCTTCAAAACACCCTGCCTCTACACAGGGGTTTTTAACCTGGAGTTTTAATACACACATACCCACAGGTCCATAAACTGGATGGGAAAAAAATGTATCTTATTTCCAATAATCTCTAGGCAGCAAACCACAGTAGAATTCATAGCACCTGCGACATAGTAACCAATAGAATGCACAGATATTTTCATAGACTGTTATAATTATAGCTGCAGATATTTTGAAATACTGTTTGTGCTTAACGCTGCCTTTGAAGCTGGAGGAAGGCAGCCAGAAGCCATGGAAGGCAGTAGCCTCTATACGCTGAAAAAAGCAAGAAAACAGATTCAGCCCCGAGATCCTCCAGAAAAAACCTTGGCCCTAACCACACTTTGCATGTAGCCCCGTGAGACCGTGTTAGACTTCCAACCTATGCAATTGTAAGATGATAAACTTGTGTTGCTTTAAGCTACTCTTTGTGGTCATTTATTATGACAGCAAATAAAATAACGATACAAATCACCACCACCGATTAACCACCTATTTCCCTAATCTACTGATATCGTTGTGGTGGGCTTCCCATATATATAAAATTAAGGAATCCATTTTCCCAAGGACTATTTCAAGAGATACCACAAGAATAGTAGGGGAAACAAATCATTTTAAGTTTCGATTTCCTTAATGAAGCAAAGCAAGCTAAGGGATCAGGGTCAGAGGCCAGGACCGCACAAAGAAGGAAACGTGGACCCGCGGCAGGTGCACCCCTGGGCGCCTATGTCGCCGCAGCGACCCGGGGTGCGGCCAGCGCAGGGGGTCGGGGTCGCTCCGCCAGGGCACAGAGCAGCAGGGCGGGTCCTCTCGGCTGAGCACCTCCCCGGCGTCGTCCTTCGCTCCGCAACTTTCCGCTCCACCCACGGCCTATTTAGCCCGGCGCTACTAGTAGCAGGGATGGCAGCCTCACAGCAGCCGGGACACCGGACGCCCCACTCACCAGCGTCGCCCGCAGAGCACAGCGACCCCACACCAGGCCGCGTTCTGAGCCCCAGCGCGCCGCCCTTTCCGGGAAATCACGTGCGGCGGCGCGGGGAGGAGCCTCAGCCAGGCTTCCCGCCCAGCCCGAGAGCACCAGCCTCCCCAGCCCCGGTCGCCCGGAACCCCCGAGGGGGCTGGGCGGGAACGTTCCCAGGTCTCCCGCTGCTGGCGACGCCTCCTCAGGCAGCGTGTAGGGACCTCTGAGGTGCCATTCCGAGTAGGTGTCACTCAGATTAACCGCATGTTTCCTTGTAAAAGGCCGGGGGCGGGGGGAGGGGGGATAAATGGTGGTGTTGCCAATGATTTTATGCTGTGTCACTAACGACAAAGGTTACAACCAATTTCACTTTTGATTTGTAAAACGTCGTTTTGTAAATCTATCCCTGAAGTACTCCCGACGTTTCCATAAATACTAATTTTAGGACTTGTTTTTAAAAATCATTCTTTTGTGTATGTGTGTATTACTGGAGAGTACTGTTGGAAAAGTGGATAGAAACCAAAGTCAATGAACAGTACATGAAGCAGGAAATCTTCGAGAGTGCCTTACAAATTGTAATTCCTGATGTAATTTATTGGTCTGTGTAACCTTAATCTACAAATGTCAACAGCCAGCACAGAGGATGGGCGTTTCTGTTTGTCTTTTGCAATATCCCCTGGGCCATGAAGTTGGGAAAGCTGCGGTGTTCACTTGGTTTCTATGACCCATGTCCTTTGAAAGTTTTCTTAGAATCTTTTGTTTTGTTGTGAAGCTTGTGAACAAATATTTCATTTAGGTGTGAACGTTTCCTTTGAAAATAAAAATATGTGGCTCATTTCAAGAACTACAGTGTTTCTTAATCCTACACAAAGAACCACCCTACAGCGGTACTTTGGGGTGAGGAGGGGAGGAGGAGAGAGGATGTATCAAAATAGTTTAAAGGTACAAGTTCTGTAGCATTATATAGTAGTATAAAATCTAAAACAACAAATTAACAGAAGTAAAATTCGTTTATGTCAAGAAAGTTGATGGAACCAGTTTCCAATTGTTCCTTTCTTAAAGTGGCATTTCTAAGTGGGGAAGGAGGGCAACTGCCCACTGGTGATGAGGATTTCTTTGTGCTCATGGGCCCAGTTACAAAGTACAAAAACTCCGTCTGTTGCAACCTGAAAAAAATTACTTTTTTTTTATCTTGGAATTTTAGAAGGAGCATGAACACTAGAGGTTTCTTAGTTCAACTTCATTTCTTCTTTTATTTCTTAAATGAGAAGATACTAAGCAGCAGAACCATGACCTGAACAGGAATACCTTCCAAGTCCAAGGAGCTAATTGACTCAAATCCTAAGTAGAAACTGAACAAAGGGCAAAATATACAGGTAGTAGGGAAGCCTTTTTTGACACCTACATTCTAAAGCTGAGACGTGCTAAATCTGAATTCAGCTCAGCTTCAAATCGGGTACTGTGCAAAATGCTGGGGATCTAAAGATGAATGTTCAGCTGCTGGACATATTAATAATATTAATTGCTAACATCTACATAGAACTCCCGGGCATTTTATAAACCTTTTTATTTTGCCAACAACTGTATGAGATATAGGTATTATTCCCATTTTGCCGATAAGGTAACCACGGCTTAAAAAGACCCAAAATCAAGCAGTTAGTTTGTGGCAATGTTGGCATCATGCTCTACTCTCAACCACAAAACCAATGTCCCCCAAACTATATTCCACAGGATATGGAGAAGAAGGAATTGTGTGGTCAAAGAGAACTGGGAAATGCTGAATACTAGATTCACTTTTGGAGTTTCACAATGCTCTTCAGCCTATTCAGTTTGGGGAAGTATTGCAGAGGAAAATTACAGCACACATGAAAAAGTAAATTTGTTCAACCTGGAATTTATCAAACTAATTTGACCACTAAATAAATCCTTTTTGTCAAGGGACAGATATTAAACTCTTCAGGAGATTCTAGTGGGGCAATTTGAGAAATGCTTTACTAAATTATACCATCTCCTAATATAAAAGTGCCTATCGGAGTGAATCTCCCTGGCAACGTGGAATACGACTCCCGGGGAGGAATGTAGACCTGGCATCGTGGGACGGAGAACATCTTCTTGACCAAAAGGGGGATGTGAAAGGAAATGAAATAAGCTTCAGTGGCAGAGAGATTCCAAAAGGAGCCGAGAGGTCACTCTGGTGGGCACTCTTATGCACACTTTAGACAACCCTTTTTAGGTTCTAAAGAATTGGGGTAGCTGGTGGTGGATACCTGAAACTATCAAACTACAACCCAGAACCCATGAATCTCGAAGACAGTTGTATAAAAAGGTAGCTTATGAGGGGTGACAATGGGATTGGGAAAGCCATAAGGACCACACTCCACTTTGTCTAGTTTATGGATGGATGAGTAGAAAAATAGGGGAAGGAAACAAACAGACAAAGGTACCCAGTGTTCTTTTTTACTTCAATTGCTCTTTTTCACTCTAATTATTATTCTTGTTATTTTTGTGTGTGTGCTAATGAAGGTGCCAGGGATTGATTTGGGTGATGAATGTACCACTATGTAATGGTACTGTAAACAATCGAAAGTACGATTTGTTTTGTATGACTGTGTGGTATGTGAATATATCTCAATAAAATGAAGATTAAAAAAAAAAAAAAGTGCCTATCATGCACTCGATAAGTATGTCAAATATTGTCACACCTGAGATGCAACATTCTGTGCCTCGGACATCTCATGTAAAACTACATAGCAATGATATGACATATATCTTATATTACACATTTGTCTCTCCTACTAGATGGTAATGAACTTCCAAAATTCCCCATAAACACACACCAATAAGTTTTAATATCCAATGCAATGTATGCTATGAAGAGGTGGGATACCAGGAGTAGTGGAACACAGAGAAAGTGGTCCTTTCTACTTCAAGAAGTCAGGATTTCCTTCACAGAACAGCTGACCATGGAATTGACTCTTAGATGTGGAGTAGGTGGACCAAGACAAAAGGTCAGGTGGAAAATCCCAGAGGCATGAAACAACTTGAGAGGCACCAGAATGGGCATGCAAACCAGGAGAAAAATACCTGATATCTACTATATTATATTCTACCTACAGAGTTAGGACTTGCCACACATTACAATCACCTGTGTCAGAATTTCCACGTTGTGGCCTGCCCTACTCAATTCGGTCTTGCCAGCCTTCATGGTCACAGGTTAATTCCTTATAATATGTGTCAATTCCTTATAATATGTGTATCCTGTCAGTTCTGTTTTTCTGGAGAACCCTGACTAGTACAGACTCCTCTTGTTGAATTTAGCCTGAACCACTATTTCATCATATAAGCATAATGAACAGTCATAAAATTCTGTTGTGCTAAAGTATTTAGAGAATGAAGCTACTATCTTTGACAGTGTTGTAAAGGGAGACAGTAAGTGTGTTACTTATGAACCAGAGGTTCAAAAGCAAGCACTGTAAGGAAAATGTTCAAAAATAGATTGGGGTGATGAATACACAACTATAAGATGGTACTGTGAACAGCTGATTGTATACCATGGATGATTTGTATGGTATGTGAATATATCTCAATAAAACTTAGTTAAAAAAAAAAAAAAAGCAAGCACTGGTTTATAATATCCAAGCCTAATAGGATACAAAAAAGTAAACGGCAATATTACATTAAGGAAATTATTTTAAGGAAATCTAGGCATACTGCTAATGTTTTCTTGCTATGCCTGTCTAATTGCAAACTGACAACCTCTTCTGATATAACTCTCAGAATGAAATGATGGTAGGATAAGCCCAATTGTTTGGCTGAAACTTTAAACACTGAGGAAAAAAAAGCTATAAGATCCTTGAGAGACTTGGAATCTTAAAGAGGATGTAGTCTCAGAATGTTGAAAAAAATATATGAAATTCTGAATACATTATCACCTAAAATCCCAAATGAGAAACAATAGAGCAAGGCATCCAAATAAATCAATGCAGCTCCTAGGGGAGCACAGATTTTAAGAAAACATACATAAAAATACTGAAACAGTTAAAGAAACAGAAGAAATTTATTTTGCTTGACTATATTTTGTTTTGAGAGTCTGTACGTTTGTTTTTGTCAAAGGGGCTGAATAAGAAGTTCATGAAATTGCCAAGCAGCAAGTTTTGGATTGGTATTGAGTAAGTTGTCTCTATTTCCCTGGCTCAAATAGAACTCCACAAAAGGTGTCAATTTCTTGCAACAAAGAAGTTCACTAATCTATTCAGAATGTTAAAAAACATAACCGAAAGAGCTCAACTTTTTGTTCAGAGTTAAATTTGTGGAAATATTATTTATATGATTTCTTTTGAATTCTCTCAAAATGTGTACCACAATTACAAAAAAAGAGAAATGGTGTTTGTGGGCAAGAGGATGTCCTGTAACCCAGTGCTTCTCAAACACATGAATTAGCTGAGGTTCTTGTTAAAATGCAAATTCTGGTTCCATAGGTTTAGGATGGAAATTCTGCATTTCTAATGTTTCCAGGTGATGCCCATCATGCTGGTGGTCCTTGGACTACACCTTGGATTACACTTTGAGTAACAAGGCTGTAGACCAATTAGTTCACTGAAAGAGCAAAGAATAACCAGGAATGGTCATTCTGGTTGAAGGGTTCTATGTGCTGCGTGGCTCTACCTGTCCTATTTGCCAGCTGGTTGGTAGGTCCAAGGATGGAAGGCAAGGTTCTTTTCCTGAGTAAAGAACCAGGGCAGCTGTTCCAGTCTTCTGAGCCATCTCCTACAGAGAGCAATGGCTATTGTCTGCAGCTGGGCTGCTGGTACTACTCTGAGAAGGGAAGGAAGGAATAAAACATGAGGGTGAATGCGTCAAAATGACTGCAGGAGAGTGGAAAGAGGAAGTACAGGGAAGCCAGAAAAGAAGAACAAGAGTAGTGTATAAATCTTAGAAGGAATATTCTTTTCCCTTTTCATGAATTACTCATTTCAATTTATTCTAAATAGTTTCCTCTACTGTATAATGTAACAAGATAGAATGATCTCACATGCAGGACTCATTTTAATAACAGAACGTCTGCATGCGGAGTTCGAAGGTGTTGGATACACAAAACCAGAGTTAATTCATCCCTCTCAGGGCTTAAACTCCACCAGGTAAATTGTAAGTAAAAACAAGCTTTATTTCCAATAGAAATAAAACCAAAAAGTAACCTTCAGATGTTATTGTTTGGTCACTTACGGAATTGGAATGGAACGTTGACTTCAGGTGGTTTCAACCATTTGAAGACTAAGAACTCTAACTCTGGACTCTGGTGCCAATACTCAGAGTGAAGTTTTCTCTGGTGGATGAACTACAGTTGGCAGGTTGGCTTGTCACTGAATATGCACCATCTTAAAATCTTCAGGAGAACCAAGAGTGAGACTATGCTGTGATTCTTACTAGGTCTTTGAATTTAGGCTTATATAATGGGTCTGATATAACAAGTGCTCAAAACTAGTAGTTCTAATCATATTTCCCTTTAGTTCTTTGAGGTTCAATTTTTTGGCTTCCTCAAATGTAAAAATGAAGATAATAATATGTACCTAACAATTATAAGGTGTTTTGTGAGAATTAAATGAGCTAATTGTATATGAAAATGCTTTTTGAAGAGTAAATGCAAAGTAAGATAATAATATTGCTAATATCAATAAGGTCTTCTGGTTTTAAGCTCCAATTAGAAGAGCTGATTTCAGGGGTGATGGGATAGGAGAAAATAACTAGATAACCTGTACAATAAAATGTAGGAGGTAGATGACATTAACAAAGCAATGGCATAAAACCACACTGGATATACAACCGCACTGATGTTCGCTGGAATCATGCAGTGCATTCTAGGGAGGGATTCTGGGTTGCTGAGACTTGGTTTGTCACTGGTCTAGAATAGGATAGAACAAGTAAGTCAAATAACAAGTCTAAAATTACTGTCTCAATTTTTTTTTTCATACTACTTTATGAACTAACTATACTTGAGAGGGACAGGAAGTTTGTGAGAGGCAATTTTGTCACCCTACTACCCAAAAGTGTCCCAAGCATCAGTGCTACCTTTCCCCAGTCCTCACAGAACCCCCTTCTGAACTGATCAGTCCCCCTCATAGGGACAGTGTGACCAAATAGCCCAGATTTCTAAAACTCAATTTCAACATTGTACTCATATTTCATTCAGTGTGGCACAGCCTGTGTCTCTTTTTGTCCACACATTCTTGCATTAAAATTCATAATTCATATGGATTATTTCATTCCTACACGACTTTTCAGGATGGCTAATTTATATCCTGAATTTAACCTGCTAATGACTCCTTTCCTTTTATCCTTCACACCCTCCAAGATTATTCTTCTAAAAGTGCTCCTTTCATCATGTCATCCCACATCTTACACATTTGCAGATGACATCCAAAACATGATGTCCAAACTCCAGAGTTAAAGATGACATACCTCCCTCCCCCGATCCCCAGTCCCAAGCTGTTTTCATTACAGACTCACTGCAGCTTTCCCTTCCAACTGTATCATTTATTATTCCCCTTCACTGCATCCAGCCAAATTAGTCAGCTACCCAACTCCAGAACTGTATCAACAAACTGTGTCTTTTTTCCCCTTCACCAGAGATGTTTCCCTCTCCTTTCTAGCTATTATTTCAGTCACACAATTGCAGAAGTGAACTTTCAGCAAACACATATTGCACACTTTAAATGCAGTGGTGATATTCAAAATATTAACAACTAAACAGCTTAGCCATTGAACCATCAGAATCGCTCTAGCCATAGTGCCAGAACTGTGTCCTAGAGAATCCTTGCTGTCTCCAGCCTTAATCCTTCAATTGCTAGGTTGGGGAAGAGGGAAGTGGGTGTTTGGTAGTTGCTGGTGACGGGCATGTTCTGGTTTGCTAAAGCTGCCAGAATGTAAAATACCAGAAATGGATTGGCTTTTACAATGGGGGTTCATTAGTTCACAAATTTACAGTTCAAAGGTCATAAAAAAATGTCCCAATTAAGGCATCAAAAGGTAAGATATATTCTCTGAGGAAAAGCTGATGGCATCTGGGGTTCCTCTGTCACATGTGAAGGCACATGGCCAGAGTCTGCTTGTCTTCTCCCAGGTTTAGCTTCTGGTTTCCGTGACTTTCTCCAAAATGTCTCTGAGCTTGTCTTAGCTTCTCACAGCTCCTGTGGGTCCTCCTTGCTTCTCCCAGGGTCAAACTGTGGGCCCCATCTCTTAGCATGTCCAAACATCTTTCTGTCTGCCTCTCCAAGCATCAGGGTCTGTTGGCTCTGAACTCTCTCTCCCTGAATTCTCTTAACGACTCCAGTAAACTAATTAAGACCCACCTTGAAAGGACAAGGCCACATCTCCATGGAAATAATCTAATCAAAAGGTCCCACCAACCATTGGTCTGCCCCTACAAGAGTGGATTAAAAGAACATAGTCTTTTGTGGGATACATAACAGATTCAAACCAGCACAGGGCAGATATGGCCAGGACAGTGAAGGAACTGGAAAGGAAGTAGGAGAAGATTGCAACTATTTACCAATTGACACAAAAATATCTCAATATTCAATACTGGTATGGACATCCAGAGCACATCGGCTAAACACCCATGTCAGGCTTTGCTCCAGGCTCAATTTAAGCTGCTTTTCCAACAACCCTAAAAGCAGTGACCCCTCCTTTCTCTAAATTATTTCAGCACTTTATGCCTATACTACTTACCAGGCACATTTATAGCCTTGCATTGTCAACGTTCTTAGGGAAATTATTGTACAAGTAATCCCCCCAAAAAGATGGTAATCTTTTCCATAGCAACAGTTGTACTGTGTCTTTGACTTTCCCAAAATGCCTAACATAATGCCTTTCTCATGTGGTCACTCATCCTATATTTATTAATGAAAATTGATTGAATGTATGTTTGGGAACTTCTTACACCATAATGCAGTTGTTCTAAATCACATAGGGAGTGACAGACATCTTTGAAATGCTGATGAGAGTTATGGACTCTTCCCAAAACATCCAGAAACACACACAAAAACATTTCACTTATCCCCTAAACCATGGGAACCTATGGAACATAGGTTAAGGACTCTAGGATATTGTACTGACGACTTAGGGTTTCAGCTAAAGCATGCTCATTACCACTTACACTCATAAATGTGAATAACGAGTGCCAAGTAACAATCTGGAAGGGGATCATCTTCTACTGACTGAACTAATTAATAAGTGCCATAGACCAAACTATGAAAAATGTGATTCATGTCTCACTAGGAAGAAATAGGGACATATGAAAATGCAAAAACAACTGTCTTAGGATTTTTTTTCATCAGGAAAAACAATCTTGGTACGTAAGCTGAAGTGTAGACATGAGGTGTAAAATAGTAGTGAGTGAGATCACTGTCACCAAAACGCTGTGCGGGATCAACTCCCACTGAGTTACACACCATGACTCAAAGAGATGGGACTTCCATCAACTCCCTGAGGTAGTTAGTAAGTCTCCTTGTAATAAACTTCTTTCTGGAAGGAAAGAGGCAACTCCTTTACAAGGGTGGCTCCCTGCCATGGTACAAACATAAGAGTTTTGAAAGATTATACTTTCTCATATTTCATACTGACTTGTTTCACCTCTTGGGAGAAAAAGTAGAAAATCTTTTATATACCGTTGATCTTTGGATTGGCTTATGTTGTCTGAAACTTCTTGGAGCATTCTGCTGCTACAAACACATTAGAAATGGATAGAGAAGAAAACTCCAGAAGACAATTATATGGAAAAATAACACAATAGATGTTAATTGAGAGTAGAGCCAAGCTTTGCTTTTCTGGTCATAAATCAGCATGATATTACTGGGGACGCAAAAAAGTCACTGTGTTCCAAGAGATCTTTGGGAGAAATTACATCAGTTCTCTGGACGCTTGTAGGAGAGAGGGTGAGCAATTGAGGAGGCTGATTCAGCACAAGCATATTTTTCATTTGCTTTGATGACTGTGGTAACTTACGAAAATGTCTAAAAGTGCCATGCCCCATGCGACATGTGGAATAGAGCCTTAAGGAAAACACTGTGATGGTAATATGAGGTTCAGGGGAGCTTATACAGTGCAGGAAAATGGAATTCGCAGAAGCATCTTTCCCGATCCTATTTTGCCACTAATTTACAACGGACCCTCAAAACCGAGCTGCTGGAGCAGGGCAATGGGGTGAGATGGTGGGGAGGATGGGGGAAACAAAGGGTTACCCGGCCCTCTTCTGCTTTTCCTTGATTTATGGCTATCCCTGTGTATGAGTGAAAAGCCCAACTTCTCTCCAAGAGTCTATCTTTGTTATTGGGCACAGAGTCTGAACAATTTAAACTCACGGTTTTAGCACTTATGTCCACTCTTTCCACCAAAAGGACATCTGGTCATTGTGGATAGAGTGCCCACCATAGTGAGTAAAGTGGTATAATCCACACAGGAATGACATGTGGATATTTGTTGGACCTAACTCTGGCCTTGACCTGACTCTTTTCTTACTTACACCCATGGTCCTTGTCCTAAGATGCCTTGCTCCATGGGAGAACAGTAGCTATGTCTGATAATATAAAACACCACAAAGAATTCTAGGCTTTCCAGTAAAATCTGGAAATGTTGGGAAATTTGTAAGAGGAACAGTGGTAACTTTTCTAGGCCCAAAAAGCAGGATAAGGCCCTAACAGAACTATTAGTTACAGGTTAACATCAAAAAAAATTTAGTGTGTCCTAGTTGCATGTGAGTTTTTGCATAGCTATGTCAAATGACGTGGGTAAAATTACTCATGTAATTATGTCATTGTGAGGAGGAGTTACTGTTTTCAAATTCATGGGAAAACATTTCTGTATCTAACATTGTACTTTCCGTCATTTTGTGGGACGTGAGCTCAAGTTATTTTACATGGGAATACAACAAAGGAGGTTCAGAATGTTGAGAGAACTTGATCATCATTCTGGATGTAAGTTAAAGAAAAGAGGAAGAGAAAAAGGAGAACAGGAAAAAGGAAAAGGAAGAGAAGCAAGAGGAAGAAAAAAAAAACCTGAATTTCACACCCTTCGTTTTTTGCAATGTGCTCTCAGGACAAATGTCTCTCAACACATACTTATATACCCAGCTTTGAACTGAAGATACAAAATGCAACCTGGCTACAATCTGCCTCCCAGTTGAATTCCCCACAACTCCCTTAACCACTTCCATCCTATCAGTCCAATAAGCCCTACAAATTCCTGCCTTCTGTCTTCACTCACAGAATCTCAGAGTTGGAGAATTCAGAACTCATCTGTTCCAACTGTTTGCCAGATGCCTGAATCCTCGCTACACATTTTTTCTTAGTTAGGCTGAAATCTTACCTAGTTGAACTTTCATTCGTTTTTCCCAGTGAAGCCCACAGAATAATTTTACACAGAATTGCTCTCAGGAAAAAGCTAGAAAAGAAAAAGTAAGAACACTATAGTTTAAATTCAAGTCAAGTTCTTCTCACTTCTTAATTATAATTTTAGGAAAAAAAACTTTAATCTGATTAGAAAAGATTAAGTCTACAGTAATTTCATTTCTGTCCAAACACACATATACATGCAGAGAGACAGAGAGAGAGAGAGAGAGAGAGAGAGAGTTGCTACATAAATACATAAAATATCACTGTAAATAAAGTCATGGATGTTAGATGCTTGCTTTCTTAATTTGTTTATTAAAATAGCATTTCCTGTTTTAACCCTTTAAAGTGAACATTTGTGTTGTTAGTTACATTTACAATGTTGTACCACCATCACAGTCATCCATTACCAAAACTTTTTCATCACCCCAATAGAAACCTATTAAGCATTAACTCCACATTCCCCACCCCCAATAAGGTTTTTTTTTAACTTTTTATTTTTAAATACTTTCCAATTTACAGGACAATTACAAAAAGAATACAAACCCTAAAAAGAACTCCAACATACCCCCATCTCCCCAGATACCCAGATCCACCAATTTATACATTTAGAAACATTTGCTGTATCATTCTATCCATCATTCTATCAATCTATCTCTCTATCTTTCAATTTATTTTCTGAAACTTGAGTGTAGGTTTTATACATTATGCTCCCTGAACACTTAATACTACCATGTATTTTTCCAAAGAACAAGGATACTTACTCACGTATCCACCCTAAGTGCAATTATCAAGTTCAAGAAATTTAACATTGATATAAAACTTACAGTCTATATTCCAGTTTTTCATCTGTCCCATTAATGTCCTTTTGAAACTTCTCCCTTCTTAGATCCCATCCAGGATCATGTATTGCCTTTAACTGTCATTTTTAATTTTGCTGCCACTTTTTAAAAAAAAAATTATGGAAACACATATAGAACATGAATTTTCCCATCTCAAACACTTCCAAGCAAACCATTCAGTGGGATTAATCACTGTGTTGTGATATCTTCACTATGTTCCATTACTAAAACTTTCCCATCTCCCCTAGCAGAAACCTTATATCCATTTTGCATTAACTCTCCTTGCCTTGTCCCCAACTGGCAACCTGAACTCTAATTTTTGTCTCTGTGAGCTTGCGTAACTCCAGTAGTTACCATGGGGCTTTAAATTTAACATCCTAAATATGTAAAAAATCTCCTTTGCTTTGATACCTAACTAACTTCAATAGTATACCCAAATTATGTTCCTATATCTCTCTGTTCCCCAACATTTATAAGTTCTTGAAAAAGATTACATTTATATTATATATTATGAGTCCAAAACCACTGATTTCTCATTACATTTTATGCATTTGCCTTTTAGATTCTATAGGAAGTAAAAAGAGGAATTACAAACCAAAAAATACAATAATGTTGGCATTTATATGTACCTATGTCATTACGCTTATCAGAGATCTTTATTTCTTCATGTAACTCCTATCTATTGTCTCTTGTCCTTTCCTTTCAACCTGCAAAACTCTCTTTTGCATCTCTTGTAGAGCCAGTCTAGTGATGACAAAGTCCTTCAGCTTTTATTTATATGGTAATGTCTTGATCTCTCCCTCATTTTTGAAGGACAGTTTTGCCAGATATAGAATTCTTAGTTGGCAGCATTTTGCTTTCAGCACTTTAAATATGTCATCCACTGCTTTCTTACCTCTATGGTTTCCAATGAGAAATTGGCATTTAATCTTATTGAGGCACACTTATACATGACACTTCGCCTGTTTCTTGCAGCTTTCAGAATTCTCTTTATCTTTGGCATTCAATAATTTGATTATAATATGCCAGGATGAGTTCTATTTGGGTTTATCCTTTTTGAATTTCATTGCGCTCCTTGGCTGTGTACATCCATTCCTTTCATTAAATTTGGGAAGTTTTCAGCCATTATTTCTTTAACTATTCCCTCTGCCCCTTTCTCTCTTTATGCTCTTTCTGAGACTTCCACAATGCGTTTATTGGTATGCTTGATCGTGTCCTATGGGTTCCTCAGGCTCTGTTCACTTTTCTTCATTCTTTCCTCTTTCTGTTCCTCAGACTGTATGATTTCAATTGTCTTATCTTCAAGTTTACTGATTCTTCTGCCAGCTCCAATCTGCTGTTGAATCTTTCTAGGGAATTTTTAATTTCTGTTACTGTGGCTTTCAGCTGTTTGTTTGCTTTTCATAATTTCCATTTCCTATGGATATCCTCTTTGTGTTCATCTAGAATTTTCCTGGTTTCCTCTAGCTGTTTGTTATTTTCCTTTAGCTCTGTGAACATATTTACGACACTTTAAAAAAAAGTCTTTTTGGTGGAATGTCCTAGCTCTGATCATCCTCATTGATGATTTCTAATGCTTTAATTTTCTCCTTTGCCTAGGCATCACTTCCTATTTCCTTGTATGTTTTGTAATCTTTGTTGAAACCTGGACATTTTGATGTTTTAATGTGTAATCATTGGAATTTAGCCTCTGAGGTGTCTATTCCTTAAGCTTGTCTCCAGCTTGTGTCATGACAGAGCTTTCTTTGAGTGCCAGGAGCAAACAACAAAAGAAAAGGTGGAATAAAAAAAACACCTTTCCCAGTCTTTGCAGATTGACCTGTGCAAGTGCTCTCCATCAGAGCTTACCCATACAATTAGTTTAGAGAATAGTTACAGGCCGGAGCATAGGGGTTGCCCTGATCTTTTCTGTGTATGCATCTTGTTTTGGTTATACACATGTGGCCCTAAGAATTCCCCCATTTAAACAGATAAAAATATCCCCTCTTTCTTAGGAAACAGTTTCCTCAAGTTACAGACACTGCAGTTTAAGGTCTACTACCAACAACTATTTGCCCCAGGGAGCCACTTGACTGTTCTCCCACAATGTTCTGTAGGACAACTCTCTGAGCTGCCTTCTACATGTATGGCAAGATATGGGGCAGTGAGTCCTACAGGCCACCACCAGACAGATTGGGCCAGACATACTATGTATGTGTATGTACTCCCAGTATGTGCATTAGGGTTACTCTGCTCTCTCCAGAACCAGGACCTGGGAAATAAGCTCAGGCCAGCTCCATGCCAAGCTGGTGAGGGGGAAAGGAGAGGCCAGCAAGGATGCCAGGAGATCCTACCACTATTAACTAGCATTTTTCTTTCTTTCTTTCTTTTTTTTTTTTTTGGTGGGAAACCAAAAATTGTGATAATTTAGAATTGTGCAATTGTTTTGACACCCTGCTCACCCTATCCACACATTTAGTCTCTTAAAATTATAGGAAAAAGCCAATCACAGGTATAATCTGTTAATAAATTTACCTGTCAGTTCCTATTCACAGCATCCAGCATTCCTTTGAAATACCAGGCAGACACAGCAGTGGCCAACAGTAAATTTCAGACCTCTCAGAGTTTAAAAGTTTAGGTTCTCTGACCATTCAGTATTGCAGTGGCACTTGTCCAGAACTGGTACCTCCCCACAATTGGGGAACTTTAAATGTATCAATGAAAAAAGCTTTTTCTCCTTCAAGGGGAAGAAAGAAAATCACTCCTCAAACCCCAGCAGACCTGACTGGGAGGTCTTTCCTCCTATCTCATGTCTTCAGGCTCATGTTTGCAATGGAGCAAGAGACCAAAACCTAACTTGATTTACAGGAAACAAGACAGTGATATCTATAAAGGAAGTGACCAGAAACAATTCCTTTACCCCTGCATCCAATGTATGTGTTTCACAGAAAAAAAAACCAAAAATAGCAAATCCACTAATTGCAACAGCTAGATTTACAAAATCCATTCATCCAAGGGGAGTAGAAGGCAGAAAGCGGGGGGGGGGGGGTGGGGGGGGGGGGTGGTAAATGGCACAGGGAGAAAAACAAAGGATTCAAATCAGTCCAGACACAGAGGCTGGAAAAGCTAGAAAATAGCTGCAGAGAATCCTGTGGTCCTTTCAGACTCAGTAGTGTTAAAAAACCACATACTGGTCCCTTCTCTCTCTAAGCCCACTCAGCAGGTAAACTCACTGCCCTCCCTCCTACCTGGGACATGACTCCCAGGGGTGTGAATCCCCCTGGCAACACGGGAATGACTCTTGGGGATGAGTCTGGACCCAGCACTGTGGGATGGAGAGGATCTTCTTGATCAAAAAGGGGGAAGACAGATGAAACAAAATAAAGTTCCAGTGGCCGAGAGATTTCAAATGGAGTCGAGAGTTCACTCTGGAGGGTATTCTTTATATAGATAGCACTTTTTAGTTTTTAGTGTTTTGGAATGGCTAGAAAGAAATACCCGAAGCTGTCGAACTGCAACCCAGTGGCCTTGATTCTTGAAGATGATTGTATAACTATGTAGCTTGCACAGTGTGCCTGTGTGATTGTGAAAACCTTGTGGCTCGCGCTCCTTTTATCCAGTGTATGGACAGATGAGTGGAAAAATGGGGACAAAAATTAGATGAAGAAAAGGGCGGGATGGAGGGGGTGGAAAGATTTAGGTGTTCTTTTTTGCTTTTATTTTTAGTTTGGAGTAAGGAAAAGGTTCAAAAATTGATTCTGGGGATGAACACACAAATGTATGATGGTGCTGTGAATAAGCAGTTGTACACTATGGATGACTGTAGGTGTGTGAACATAGCTCAATCAAACCGTATTTTAAAAAGTAAATGAACAATGGGGGAAGGAGGGGAATGGAATGTTTTGGATGTTCTTTTTTATTTTAATTTTAATTTTATTTTTTGGAGTAAAGAAAATGTTCAAAGAATGATTGTGGTGAGGAATGCACAACTATATGACGATACTGCGAACAACTGATTGTACACTTTGAATGACTGTATGTTATGTGAATCTATCGCAATAAAATTGCCTTTTAAAAAATCCACATATGGGTGTCAGGGAATTCTGCCTTATATGCATCTGAGAAAAAAATTCCAATTCCTCAGACAGAAGGGAATATGCAGGGGGCTCTTGGCAGAGTGGGTCCTGCCTTCCCTGGGTAAACAGGGTAAAGATCTGCCACAGCCTCCTTCCAATCCCACCCACCCCCTTCAGATGACAGGAGATTCAGTGGCCTGCAGCCACCTTCAGTTTGGCAGGCAATGTATATGGTGACAAGAACTTCTCTGCAGAGGTTGAGCCACTCATGGCAGACTGCAGACAGACCATCTCGTGGAATAGTCTGTTGTTTAAGAAGCCCACCAAAGAGAAGAGGCACAACTGGAAAAGGTATGCTTTGCCAGGGGTCTTTGCTTCATTGGTGCTGATAGTGAATAAAGGAAAGAAGACAAAGAGGCAGCCACTGATAATGTATGAAGACTGCATTGCTGTGGGAAACGCTAAGGGTAAACCAAATCCTAAGTAGTAAGGCCAATTCCTTTCTATATTTGACAACCTCTGGTGCATTTCAATTCCGTTATTGAACCAACAATATTCGAAGCAGTAAAGAGAGTAGAGAAGGGACATATGCAAGAGATTAACCAGCTGACCAATGAGATGGATGGGAAAGAGACTCACAAACATCCCCTGAATGAGGAAAAGAGCCTGTAGCAAAAGATTGAGGAGCATGTCAGCATTTATGTTGGCGACATTAGGGAATCAGTGTTACCTCAAATGCCAGATCAGCTATATCCTGAAACCAAGTGGCATTGACAATTTTGCTAAGCACAAACAGGGGGAGCACCCAAAGAGCACTGAAAATTGACACAAGGAAGAATTCCAGCCACAACCAAACATCGCCATGTAGCAACGAATCACCAATAATTTGTGCTGTTACTGACTAAAGCACAGAATAAACACTCAATAAAACAGGAGGAGACTGAACCAGAATACTCCACCATTCCAAGCACAGCACTGGAAAATTCTGTTAACATTACCTGGTTCACTCTCCTGCTTCTCTCTATGCTCTTGGCTCTCCACTGTGCCAAGACACTACTTGTTCTTCTCCACTGCTGCTCCCCTCTCTTTTGCTGGACTTGAGCACCCGGCTTTGGGATGGTACAAATACCCCAGATGGAATCTTTGATTCCCCTGCCAAGGTCCTGGAGAAAAACTTTGACACTGTCACCATCTCTTCACCGCCCCAACTACCCACTACACAGAGGCGAGAGAAGCACCCCCAAATCTCTCATCTTGCAGGACCAGACAGCACTACCGTGAGGGCTTTGGCCAGCGGGCGCTAGCTCAGCAAATGACCTCTGGGCTACCCTGCGCTGGCGCTGCTCCGGCAGCGGCTCTCCCAGGGCCCGCGTTGCAGCCGCACTGGGCATGCCCAGGCGCAGGGGCTGCTGGGAAGTCCGGGAACAACTAGCCCAGGCGCTGAGCCGGGGCCGTGTGGGTGCGCAGTACGTGGGGGATGTGCTCCCGGCCTCCTCTCCAATCTGCTTTAAGTAGACTTTTCCTTAATCCAGCACTCACCCTGTTACTGCAGTCTTTTAGCTGTTTTATGGAGTGTTGAGAAAGATGTTTCTACCAATTCTTGCTGATTGTTCAAAGCTTCTGCTGGAGGATGGAGCCCTGAAACCTCTCACTCCGCCATCATCATCAAGGTTGGGGACGTTTTAGTTTCTGTTTTTGTTTATTTGTATTTTCTTACTTTTCTTCAGTGAAGGTGTATTCGTTTCCTAGGGCTGCCATAACAAAGTACCACAAACTTGGTGGCTTAAAACAATAAAAATTTAATCGTTCACTGTTCTGGGGGTCAGAAATCAGAAATCAACTTGCTGGCATTGTCACGCTCCCTTCTAGCCTCTTCCAGCTTCCCTGATGGCTCCAGCTGCTCCGTGGCTTGTGGCTGCGTCACTCCAATCTCTGGCTGTCTTCCCAGGCTTCTCTTCTTCACAGTCTCTTCTTCTGTCTGTGTCTTGTCCTCTTCTTATGAGGACATTTGTCATTGGATTTAGGGCCCACCTGGACAATCCAGGATGATCTCAGCTCTCGATTCTTAACTTAATTATGCTCTACACTACTTTTCTACAAACAAGGTTATATTCACAAGTTCCAGGTCGACATATCTTTTGGGGGGCCAGCATTCATCCCACTTCATAAGGTTTATTACTTCTTTAATAAGGGAGGGAATTATTTACAAAGTATGTGAATAGAATTCACATGACAATTAGTTATAAAATAATACTTAATTTGTAGTGAATAAAAAATATGAATTAATTTTTAAATGTACTTGGAAAACTTGGGTTTAGTGTATTTAATTAAAGAAATGGAGTGAAAGAACTGAAGATAACCTCATATATCCAAGGAAAGAGAAATTAGTTTATGAAGATCAAAGCCAATCCATAATACATAACTTTGATGTTGAAATAACAGAGCACAAAGGACTGGTGTATTCCCAGGACAAATGTCATTTTTCTTTTTGCTTGAGCCTCCACCTAGCTCTTCATTCATTCTACACATATTTCCTAGGATTTACTTTATATCAAGCTTGTGCTAAGTCTTGGGTGGGAATTCAAAGATAAATAAGAGATGGTTCTTTTCCTCAAGGTGCTTACACCTGCCTGTTTGGCAAGGAAGCATCCAAGTAGGTAACACAATACTCCTCTTAGAAGCCATTTTCAAGGGAGTTCAGTTAACCATGCCTCATTTTCTCTCTACATCTCACGGTCACTGATGAACCTAAAAGGAGGATTTAGGAGGTCTTTTTGTGTAATATCTTTAACTTCTGATATTGCTAGCAGGGTTAGATTCTGTTAGTCTCCTGTGTCTTTTCCCTGCAAGTATTAAGCATGGGTAGTCAGGACATTCTGTCCAAAAATAATCTCTTCACCTTTACATTTGGTTTAATAGCCATAATCAAGATCTTTTAGTCTCCTTCCACATCATTTTCTCTCTTGAATAATTCTTAAATACTAAAATCCTGGTAACATAGGTGAATGAGGGAATTGAACTCATCAAATTATCCATGAAAACTATTCTTCCTTCATTCTGTTCATCCAATTCAACAGTAAACCTCCTTTTCCATTGCTTCCGCCACTGTCCATGCCTTCCTCAATTCTCCCCAGACAACTGCAGTAGCCTTCTTATGGGGCTCCCTGTTTCCCCTCACTACAAGTTATTCTCTGAATAGAACCCAAGAGAATCTAATCCATTGTATTTTTTTTTTTAATTAGAGCAGTTGTAGGTTTACAGAAACTTCTTTCAGAATGTACAGAGTTCCCATACACACAGTTTTCCCTATTATTAACATCCAAATTTATGTGTTTTAAAACATAAATTAGACCATGTCACTTTTGGGGAAATAGAATTTTTTAAAAATATCTTCTCCCAACTGAGAAAACCCCTCCACAAAGGTTGAAGAGAAAGAAAAACAATTTTATTATTGGGGAAGTATTAAACCAGAATGTGATCATCACTGGCAATTCACAAAGAGATTGCCAAAACAGAAAGAAAGCTCACCCTTTTTTAAGCAGCTAAGTGCATACAACCCATTACATACATGTTCTCAAGGTATCTTTATGACCTGAAGTAGGTTTGCAATTTGGAGCCAAAAGCCAACTGAAGTTATACTCATGTCCTCCCAGGAAAACTGGGAGATAAGGGCACTGTCATCCTTGATGAATTACATTTCAAAGAAATGGCTTGAGAAAATATTTCTTGAGTTGTGAAATTTGCAAGGGGCTTATTTAACCTTTAAAGGAAAGATTTACATACATTTCAAAGGGACAGAGAAAGAACTTACAAGTTTTCTAAAATAAATGTTGAAAGAGAAATGAGGAAGGAGGAAGTCTCTTTGCTTTTTTGCAAAAGGGAAGATTAATTCCTTTTTTCTTTTATTGATTTGTATTTACTTTTACACACTCCTCTGCTTGACACTCCTCTGGCTTCTTATTGCAGACAGAGTAACGTCTATGACCCTGAACTGGCTTGCAGAGTGCTACATGTGTTGGCCACTGCCTACTCTCTTCCTAGACACTAAGCTCCACCACCTTGACCTCCTTTGGTTTCTAGAGAGCAGACCAAATTCATTCTTGAACAAGAGCTTTTGGTCCAGCCTTTCCCTCTGCCTGGCATGCTTGCCACTGACTTTTGCATGGCTGGTTCCTTCATGCCATTCAGATTGAAGCTTCAGTGTCACCTCCACAAAGAGTCCTTCCCTGACTCTTCTGAAGTAGCCACCCAGCCTTTCTCTACCGTATCATTCTACTTTGAATCTCTGCAACGTACTTATCATTACCAGATAATCCTCTTCTTTATTTCTTTAGTGGTTTATTTCCTGAGCTGTCATTAGAATGTAAGCTCCACGAAAGCAAGGACCTTGTATATCTTGTTCATTGCTTTGCTACGATTGATGCATGACACAAAGTGGACACAAAATAATTAATGGCAAATAAATATGTGAAATGAACAAAAGAAGATGGTTACCACTCCAGAGTTGAAGATCTTGATCTTGTATCCATTATACAGGCTCTTTCATTCATTCACTTTTTCAGAAACATTTATTTTCTATTATATTCCAGGAACAAAGATGGATTTAATTAATTCCTTATCCTCCTGAAATTCAAGAGTGGGGACCATGGCTAAGAAAATGTTTATAATGTGATATGCTAGGTGTTATGTTCGAAGTGTGGAAAGGTTGACTGGAGATGCCTCCGAGAGGAGGAGAGGCTATACCCGAATATTAAAGAATGAATTCACCAAATGGAGGGGGGGAACAAGAGCCCAGAGAGTTGAAAAGAGGATAGACTTTCAGGGAAGATGGAAAATATAGACTGCCATCAAATCACGGAAGGCCATATTCAGGAGTTTGAACTTTATCCTGGATGGTTTTAAGAAGGCAGGTTTCACTGAAGGATTTTAAGAAGAGAAGGAAACTTTCTGGCTTTCAAGTAAAAAAATCATTCTTGTAGTGGAGTAATAAATGAATTAAATGGGGACAATGAATGCAGAGAGATCCATATGGAAGTTACTAGAATAATCAGATGATTACATCTGGACTACGGAAAGGGCTGAGACAATGGAGAAGAAAGATAGATTCCAAAGATATTTAGGGGGTAAAGTTAATAGGACTTGGTGGTCAACTGGGGATTGTCAGGCTATAGAATCCATTAAGATTGGATTGATATCTTGTCATAGTTGTATGCCCTAACACAAAGTATCTGAGTCAATGGAAGTAAGAGAGGATGGAAGGAAGAAAGGAAGGAAGGGAGGGAGGGAGGGAGGGAGGAAGGGAGGAAAGGAGGAAGGAAGGAAGGGAGGGAAGGAAGAAGGGAGGGAGAGAGAGAGGAAAATTATAAGGTTACTCCCAATTTCCAGTGTGGACAACTGGGTGGGTCCTGATACCATTATCAGTATTTGGGCACAAGAAGAGAAGTTGGCTGGGGTAGAAGAAGATAAATTCTATTTAGGAAATAATGAATTTATAGCACCTGCTGGATAGCCAAGTAGGTACATCTAATAGTCTTGGATTATGAGTCTGAAACTTGAGAGAAAAGATGAATACAAGTGGCAGGTAGCTAATATTCTGCAAAATGGTAAAATCATTTGGGCAGAATATGTAGAGGGGGAAAAGAGTGAGCCATGAACACAGTCCTGGATAATATGAATTTTTGTTGGGTAGATAGAGATTGGAGAGTCCCAAGGGAAGACTAAGAAAGAACAAACAGGTAGGGAGAGAATCAGACAGTAATACTAGTATTATTACCACTAGTAATAACAGCAATAATAATAACAATAATCAAAGCAGCAGCAATAATAATGGTAGCTGCCATTGATGTAAAGAGCAGGGCAGAAAAGTGATACAATTCAGTTCTGATAGTCTGGTTTTGTTTACTGGGTTTTTGTTTGTATGTTTTTGATAATTAGGAGACCAGGTTATGTGCTGAAATGGAGATAGGAATGAAGCACAGTGTTGAGAAAAACAGGAATTTAGAATAGCTGTGATGGAAAAAGGAATAAAACACTTTAATGTGTGAACACTTTAATGAACAATGAGGACCAAATTAAGATTAGGGAACAGAAATTTCTAGTGACAGCAAGCATCGTGATTATTTGTGTTATTTTGGGGGACATTGTTCAGCCTTAGACAAAGCAGGGATCTGAATTTATATTGGATTGGGGAGTTGGGGATATAGGTATGATGGAAAAATAAGAAATAAAGAGTTCATATTTAGTCCTTAGTGATCAGTAATGAAGATAGACAAATGTAACTAGGAAAAAAAGTCATGCACAGAACTGTGGTAGCTAGTCTCCAGTAAGACCCCCGGTGATACTCTATTCTTCGCATTAACCCCTTGTGTAGCCTCTTCCACACTGTACCAGGGTTGGTCTTTGTGACAATTTATATGCAAGCTGAAGTGATAGGTATATCATTCCTGAGACTGGGTTATAGAAGACTGGCTTCCATCTTGTGCCATCTCTAAATTGGTTGCTTTTGATTGGATCATTCACTGTGTTGGAAAACATGCCATGTTGTGAAGAGAACACACACAGGGAGCCAGTGAAAATGCCCGCTGACAAGGAAAAGAGGCCTTTCGTCAACAGCCGAAAAGGAAGTGAGGCCAGCCAACAACCACGTGAGTGAGGTTGGAAGCAAATTCTCCAGCAAAGTGAGCTTTGACATGAGTACAGTCCTGGCCAACAAGTCTACTGTGACCTGGTGAGAGCCCCTGAACCAGAACCAGCCAGCTTAGTTGCTCCTGGATTCTGACCCTCAGAACCTATGTTAGATAATACGTGTTTGTTGTTATAAGTTGCTAAGTTTGGGCTTAATTTTTTATGCAGAAATAAATATCTAATACAGACACACACAGCTGACTGAGGAAATAGAAGTCTCTTGCCTAAAAATTAAAAGAATCTTTTCAAGTTTAAATTTTAAAGCTTCAGTTGATTTTCATGGAGTTAAGAATGGTAGGTGTGACTCGTGGGGGCAGGGTGGGTGCTGGCACTATGTTTCTTATTCCAAAAATTGTTGAATCCAAAAATGAAAACAACCCAAGTGTTCATCAACCAATGAATGGATAAACAAAATGGGGTAAATACATGTGATGGAATATTATTCCAGCAGGAAGAAGAAATGAAGTCCTGAAGCACATGACAACATGGATGAACCTTGAGGACATTATGTTGAGTAAAATAAGTCAGACAAGAGGATAAATATTGTAAGATCTCACTAATGTGAAGTAATTATAATATGTAAACTCATGGACATAAAATCTAGAATATAGGATACAAAGAGATAGAATGAGGCTGGAGAAGGGGGAGTAATTGCTTAATATGTGCAGAATTTTTAGCTAGGTTGAAGTTAAATGTTTGGAAATGGTTAGAGGTGATGGTGGCACATTATTGTGAGTATAATTAACAGCATTGAATTGTGTGAGAATGTGGTTGAAGGGAAGTTTAGAGTCATGTATATCACCAGAAGAAAAGCTGGAGGTAAAATCATGGAAATGTATATAACACAGTAAATCTTGTGGTGGACAATGACTGTGATTAAAGTACAAATATAAAAAAAGTTCTTTCATGAACTAGCACAAATGTACAACACTGTTACAAGGAGTTAAAGTGGTATATGAGGGAAAAATGCACCTATTGCAAACTATGGACTATAGTTAACAGTAATATCTTAATATTCCTTCATCAACAGTATCAAATGTACCACACCAATGCTAGGGATCAATGATAGATTGGTATAGGGGTATGGGATGTTCTGGGTTTTCTTTTCTTTTCTTTTTTTTTTTTTTTTTTTTTGGAGTAATGAAAATTTGTAAAATGACTGTTGTGATGAATTGCATTGTATGCACTGGATGGATTGTATGGTGTGTGAATATATCTCAATAAAATTGCATCTTTTAAAAAAAAATTGTGGGACGATCCATGTAGAGGAAGGAAGCAGAGAGGAGAGACGCAAGAAAGGAACTAACACTGACTTGCAACATAATGTGCGTTTTTAGCACCACTGCCAGTGTTATGAAAGAAACCACTGCCAGTGTTATGAAAGAAGTGGCCCCACATATTATGAATAGCAGTCAGGAAAATGATTTTCCCTTCCTTAGGGCCTTACATGAGGCTGCAATAGGAAAACACCCTAGGAGTCTTTGAGGCCCTTTTTTCTATCTGAGGTTCTGCTAGACATCACCTTAAACCTTGAAGAGGTCCTCAGGCACACCCTGATTTACTCTTTCTTACTTTGAAAATGTTTTGCCTTCTAGTAAAATATTTTTTACTGTGGGTGAAAAATTATCTTATTTTTCAACTTAGTAAGTCCTGGGCTGTTCATATTTCCTCTGCATTCTGCTTGCAAAGCGTACTGTTCCTTCTTTAGGCCATCTCCCTTTTACAACTTGTTTTCATCCACAGTTAAAAGAAGTCATTTGACACTTCCAGTGTTCTCATCAGCCAGTTCCAATTTTTTATGTACATTTTCTATTTTCCAAATTATAGCCTGAAAACATTACCAAAGAAATCATTATAGCAACTGCAAAGACTGCTGAGTCACTCAATCTCATTCAATTCTCGACTCTAACTAGTGGAGCTAGGCCAGACCCCACAGAGTTAGGACAATCCTCTGCAAGATTGCCTCTCAGGTATCATTTTCAAGTTCAGTGACCAGATGGCCCACACTTCTGACTAATGAGCTACCAATTTGGGAGTTCCCATCCCCCCACACTTGGGTTTGGTAAGAATGCTCACAGAACTCACTGAGTACTATGGTTGTGATTATAGTTTTGTTATTGTAATAGGCTACCAGTAAGAAGAAACCAATAAAAGAGATGCATAGGGCAAGGTCTGGGGAGAGTCTCAAATGAAAGTTTCTGTGTCCTCTTCTTGTGAAGTCAGAATGCACCACCCTCCTGGTGTATACAGCAGAAGGCACATCAATCATCAGAGCATAAGAATCCTGAGTTTATGTGGGGTCTCATTGCATAGGCATGATTGATAGAATCAATGCCCAGGTGATTGAACTCTGTCTGCAGCCTTGCTGCCCTACATAGGTAGGGAAGTGGGGAATGATGTGAGTCCACTGAAAGCCACTAGTTACATGGTTAGTCTTTCTGGTGGGGCCAACCCCCTCCCTAAGACTACAAGTGTGGTTCGCCCCTCTCTGTCATCTCATTAGCATATCAACTATCAGGTATGCTCTGGGCCCACCAGGAAGAACAAAAGACACACCTATCACAGGAAATTCCCAAAATTCAGAGGTTGCTTCCTCAGGAACTGAGAACAAAAAGCAGGCAAGTTTTTTCACTATTTTGCATAACTGGTGAAAGTTTTACTAGTTTTCCCACTCTACATTACACCAATTTCCCTTCATCCAGCCTCAATAGCAGTTTTCTTCATTGTTTTTCCAGCCTCAACTAGTAGTTAACCTAGCAGCCTCTGCCCACAGTCTGATCCCAAGCCATTGTTTTAGGTTTTTGTTGCAGCAGCACCCCAATTTCAGTTTTGGTTATTTACTGCTACATAACAAACCACCCTAAACCACCTTATTATTATTTAGTGACTTTAAACAATAATAATTTATTTTTCTCCAGTTTCCACAGGTTGGCATTGTGGATGATTCTACTGGTCATCCCTGAGCTCTGGTCATGTGGCTGCCTTCAGGTGGAGGCCAGGCTGGGCTGGAAAGTTCAAGATGGACTCCCTCATATTTCTGGGACCATATTGCTGGCTATTGGTTGGAGACCATTGGTTGTCCACCATGTGGCCCCTCATTCCTGTAGGGCAGATTGGGTGTCTTCACAGCATGATGGTCAAGGCTAACCTAGATTCCAGAGCATGGAGAAATAGCTCCATTTCTTGATGAAGTGAATGGAAAGGTCACATTGCACAGGTACATGGACACAAAGAGATGCAGTTCATTGGAGGCCATTATTATAATGATCTCTCACATCCCTTCAGCCCTGTGTCTAATAGACTGTTTATGATTCTGCTATAACTAAGAAGTTTGCCACGCAGCTACCAACCTCAAAACAACACTGCCTTTGCTGAGATTCATGCTGGTAAAATGGATGTTCTGTGTCCTGCCTTTTTCACCAAATAGTTCATTTCTGTGCTGGTCTCATGTGATGCATCTGATTGGCACAATTTATATCACATATCTGCACCCAGCAGCAAGGAAGCTAGACACTGTGTTTTTGGCTTCTTCATTGTGATGGAAAGGCTTCTCAAAATGTGGAGAGGGTGTTCAAAAGATTCAGGGTATCCTCAAATGACAGCTGTCTGCTACCTAATAAACCATTCTGTAAAATCTAAAAACTTATTATAACTCTAAGTGGTGGTGTTGTGGAAAATAAAGAATAGGGCAGTAAATGGAAGTGAGGCTTATCACACATTCACGTGATGTGCAAGCAGAAGAAATAACATATTTTATTGCAAATCTGTGCCCAAGAATCCCAGGAACTTAAAAGCAAGTGAATAGGGGTCCATGCACGACTGGGAGCAGCAGAAAGAGTACAAGATTCCAGATTGACAACATACTAGAGAAAGGTGATCCTCATTAAATAATACATCTTTAGAAAGGATAAAATAAGGATTCTCAAATAAATGTAAAATGAACATGTACCAAAGATTTTATTTAACTCATTTATTAATCAGGGATTCAGTAAAATGTGAAAAAAAAAACACGGTTCAAATGCTAATCCATAGATATAGGCAATTAGGAATGCTGAAATGAAGTTACTAATAGATGCAAAACTGGCCACTATGCACAGTACAGTGCCCAATTGCAACTCTACTGAATAGTATTCTTTTGCACCACTATGGATAAGGATGGTTTGCATTACTGTCAGTGTTCCATAACTTACAAAGTAGCTCAAAGACAACGAAAGGCTCATAAACCTATAAAATCAGATAATTTAGAGATTATTCTAGACAATACCTAATATTCCATTGAAAAAAATCCCCAGCAAACTTCTGCTTGTTTTGAAGTCTTTCACAGTTTTTCCTGACATCCTTAAAGGGAGAGAAAAATTAACACTTGGGTTAACACAGGTCGATATTTGCTATCATTTGCACAACTAAATACACTAAGAATAATAGGGAGTTCTACTTCAAATTAAGATTTAGAAAGTTTTCAGAGATACTCGTTCCTATCCTAATGGTAAGAACAAACTAGATTACTCACAAAATCAGAGATTTTAAACACATATCAGAGAGCTAAGGGCATTAAAAAAACCCTGAGTTAACCAAATTCCAGAAAGTGACGACCCCAACCTAAAAGAGAAGTGACGCACAACTGCTTTTATTACTAGCTGAGCAGAGGGAGTAGGAAAAATTCACAGATGACATGGACTCAGCTAACCAGACTAGCCCCCAACAGAGGAAGAAATACTGTTTACTTCTTTGTTTTTGCACAAAATATTTGGCATATAATAAAATATTACAAGACACATGAAAAAGCAAGGTAATGTGACCTATGGTCAAGAAAGAAAATAGTCAGTAGAGCAGACCTAAAGATGAAATTACAGACCCAAAGTAACAGACTTTAAATAAAGCATAAGTTCACAAAAACTTGTACAAGAATGCTCATAGTAGTCTTATGTATAATAGCCCCAAATTAGAAACAACCCAAATGCCTATTGTAATAGTTACTAATTGCTGTATAACAAATTACCCCCAAAATTAGTGGCTTAAAACATTATCTCACAGTTCAAATGGATTAGGAATTTCAGGGTCTCTCACAAAGTTACAATAAGGCTGTTGGCTGAACTTGGCAGGTGAAATCACTGCCCTCCCTCCTACGTGGGATCTGACTCCTAGGGGTGTAAATCTCCCTGGCAACGTGGAATTTGACTCCCAGGGAGGACTCTAGACCCGGCATCATGGGATGGAGAACATCTTGACCAAAAGGGGGATGTGAAAGGAAATGAAATAATCATTGGTGGCAGACAGATTCCAAAAGGAGCTGAGAGGTCACTCTGGTGGGCACTCTTAAGCGCAATATAGATAATGCTTTTTAGATTCTAATGAATTGAAATAGCTAGCAGTAAACACCTGAAACTATCAAACTACAACCCAGAACCCTTGAATCTTAAAGAAGCTTGTGTAAAAATGTAGCTTATGAGGGGTGACAATGTGATTGGGAAAGCCATATGGACCACACTCCCCTTTGTCCAGTGTATGGATGGATGAGTAGAAAAATGGGGGAAAAAAAAAAAAAAAAGGCATCCAGTGTTCTTTTTTACTTTAATTGTTCTTTTTCACTTTAATTTTTATTCTTATTATTTTTGTGTGTGTGGTAATGAAAATGTTCAAAAATTAATTTTGGTGATGAATGCACAACTATATAATGGTACTGTGAACAACTGAATGTATGCTTTGTATGACTGCATGGTATGTGAATATATCTCAATAAAATTGAATTTAAAAAAAAAAAGAAAAAAAAAAGGCGGTTGTTGGCTGGGATTGTAGCCGGGACAGTATTCCTCTCAAGTCTCCACTGGGGAAGGAGCCACTTCCAAGGTCACTCACATGATTGTTGGCAAGGTGAATCCATTTAAATTTTATAATTGTGCTTGTTTGAATCCATTATGTACCCCATAAAAGCCATGTTCTTTTAATCCAATCTTGCGGGTGCAGAGCTTATTGTGGGTGGGACCTTTTGATTAGATTATTTCTGTGGAGATGTGGCCCTGCCCATTCAAGGTGGGTCTTAATTAGTTTACTGGTGTCCTCTGTGAGAAGATAAAAGGCAGAGACATTTTGGAGAGAGCTCAGAGACACTTGCAGAAAATGTTCAGACATTTTGGAGCCAGCCATTGAAACCAGAACAAAGAAAGAAGCTAAGAGATGAAATCCAGAGGTTGCCCTTGAAAAGCTAACAAAGGACCTCCAGATGCTTAGAGAGATAAGCAAGGATGCACAAGAACTGAGAGGGAGAGAGAGAGAGAGAGAGAGAGAGAGAGAGAGCCATTGAACAGCAGACATTGCCATGTGCCTTCCCATGTGACAGAGGAACCCCAGATGACATCGGCCTTTACTCAGAGAAGGTATCCACCTCTTGATACCTTAATTTGGACATTTTCATGGCCTTAGAATTGAAAATTTGCAACCTAATAAATCCCCTTTATAAAAACCAATCTATTTCTGGTATTTGCATTCTGGTAGCTTTAACAAACTGGAACAATAATTCAATGGTTTTTAGAATATTCAGAGTTGTGCAACTATCACCACAATCAATTTTAAAACAGTTCATCACCCCAAGAAGACAGTCCACATCTCTTAGCTATTATTTCCCAATCCCCCCATTGCCACAGCCCTCAGCAACTGTCTCTGCATTTTTCCATTCTGGACATTTCATATAAATGGAACCATATAATATGTGGTTTTGTACTGGCTTCTTTCACTTAGCGTACGTTTTTCAAGGCTCATCCATGCTGCAGCATATGCCAGTACTTCATTGCTTTTTATGGCCAAATAATATTTCACTGTATGGATATTTGTATGGATAGTCCATATTTTGTTTATTCATTCATCAATGGGCATTTGATTTGTTTCCATCTTTTGGCTATTTTGAATAATACTGTTATTAACATTCATATACAAGTTTTTGCGTGGGTGTATGTTTTCATTCCTCTTGGGTATATACCTAGAAATGGAATTGTTGGGTTAAATGGTAACTCCATGTTAACTTTTTGAAGAACCAGACTCTTTATCGAAGTGGCTGCACTATTTTACGTTCCCACCAGTAGTGTATGAGGATTCTGATTTCACCACTTCTTTGCCAGTACTTACTATTATCTGACTTTTTTATTCTAGACATCCTAGTGGGTATGAAGTGATATCCTATTGTGGTTTTGATTTGCATTTTCCTGATGATTAATGATAGTGAGCATCTTTTCATGAGCTTATTGGCCATTTGTATATCTTCTTTGGAGAAATGTCTATTCAGATCCTTTGCCCAATTTTTTAGTTGAGTTGTTTGCCTTTTAAAGATTGATTTGTAATTGGTCCTTATATGTGCTATACACAAATTTTTATAAGGTATATGATTTGCAAATATTTTCTCCCATTCTATGGGTTGTCTGCTGCATGTTTAGTTTTATAAGAAACTGCCAAACAGTTTGCCAGAATGGCTGTACCATTTTACATTCATACCAGCAATGTATGAGGGATCTAGTTTCTCTGCATCCTCATCAGCATTTGGTATTGTCACTATTTTTAATTGTAGCCATTCTGATAGGTGTGCAGTGATATCTCATTGTGATTTTAATTTGCATTTCCCTAATGACTAATGATGTTGAACATCTTTTCATGTGCTTATTTGCCATCTGTATACCCTCTTCGGTGAAATGTCTGTTCATGTCTTCTGTCCACTTTCTAACTTTTTTTTCTTTAAACTGCTGAGTTTTGAGAATTCTTTATGTATTCTAATTACTAGTCCTCTGTCAGACTTATGGTTTGCAAAGTTCTCCTAGTCTGTAGCTTGTTTTTTCATCCTGTTAACAGGATCTTTCAAGTAGCAAGTATCTTTATATTGATGAGGTCTAATTTATTAAGTTTTCCTTTTATGGACCATGCTTTTGGTGACATGTTTAAGAAGTCTTTGCCTAGCCCTAGATCTTCAAGATTTCTCCTATTCTTTTTCTAAAAGTTTTACAATTTTGCATTTTACATTGAAGTCCATGATCCATTTTGAGTTAACTTTTTAATAAGGTGTGGGGTTTAGGATGAGGTTAATTTTTTTATTATTATTAAATTCAGTTTTATTGAAATACATTCACACACCGTACAATCATCCATGGTATACAGTCCACTGTCCACAGTATGATAACATAGTTATGCATTCATCACCACAATCTATCTCTGAACATTTTCCTTACATCAGAAAGAACCAGAACAAGAATAAAAAATAAAAGTGAAAAAAGAACACCCAAATCATCCCCCCATCCCACCCCATTTGTCCTTTAGTTTTTATCCCCATTCCTCCACTCATCCATACACTAGATAAAGGGGGTGTGATCCACAGGGTCTTCACAATCACACTGTCACCCCTTGTAATCTACATTATTATATAATTGTCTTCAGGAGTCCAGACTGCTGGGTTGGAGTTTGGTAGTTTCACGTATTTACTTCTAGCTATTCCAATACATTAAAGCCTAAGATGTGCTATCTATATAGTGCATAAGAATGTCCACCAGAGTGACCTCTCGACTCCATTTGAAATCTCTCAGCCACTGAAACTATTAGGATGAGGTTAATTTGAATTTTCTTGCCTATAGAAGTCCAATTGCTCCAACATCATTTGTTGAAAAGGCTATTCTTCTTTTATTGAATTGCTTTTCTGCTTTTGTCAAAAATCAGTTGGGTTTATTTGTGTGAATCTATTTATGAGTTCCCTCTTCTGTTCCATTGATCAACATGTCTATCCCTCTGCCAGTACCACACTGTTTTTATTAGTATAGCTACATAATTGGTGTTAGTATCAGGTAGAGTGATTCTTCCCACTTTATTCTGCTTTTTCAAGATGGTTTAAATTATTCTGGGACCTGTGCTTTTCCATATAAATTTTTAATAAACTTGTCTAAGTCTACAAATACCCCGATTTTTAAATCAAATTATCTAATAAACAAGCTATGTAGAAAATGTTATTTTAGTAATTTATTTGTCTTCTTTAATTATTTTGAGATATGTATTGCAGAGTAGATTTGTGTATATGGTTAGCGCTGATGGACTCCTTGACATTGCAATTTAAAAAATTGAGTAAATGATTAGGTTTTATATTGCTTAAATTAAGGGAAATGGGGTTAATGAGATGAAAATTGCTATTTTCTCACAGACTTCTATTGTATTTCATGAAAATATTTTACTATGAAGATATTACTCGGTCAAATCTATTGAGATACCCAACTCTTTATAGAAAAGTGGATAAATAATATGAAAAGGCAATTTCACAATAAAGATATGAAGAAATATGCTTCAGACTCTCTAGAAAGCAGAGAAATGCAAATTAAAACTACAGGATACTGTTTTTGGTTTGTTTTTTAGCAGTATCTTTCAAAATGTTAATATTTCATGTGGCCCTCTCTCTCTCTAGCTAAGCCAACTTGGCAGGTAAAATCACTGCCCTCCCCACTACGTGGGATCTGACACCCAGGGGAGTGAATCTCCCTGGCAACATGGAATATGACTCCCGGGGAGGAATCTAGACCCGGCATCGTGGGATGGAGAACATCCTCTTGATCAAAAGGGGGATGTGAAAGGAAATGAAATATGTTTCAGTGGCTGAGAGATTCCAGAAGGAGCCAAGAGGTCACTCTGGTGGGCACTCTTACGCACAATATAGATAACCCTTTTTAGGTTCTAATGAATTGGAATAGCTAGTAGTAAATGCCTGAAACTATCAAACTACAACCCAGAACCCATGAATTTTGAAGAAGATTGTGTAAAAATGTAGCTTATGAGGGGTGACAATGTGATAGGGAAAGCCATATGGACCACACTCCCCTTTGTCCAGTGTATGGATGGATGAGTAGAAAAATGGGGGCAAAAAAAAAAAAAAAAAAGGCACCCAGTGTTCTTTTTTACTTTAATTGTTCTTTTTCACTTTAATTTTTTCACTTTAATTTTTATTCTTATTATTTTTGTGTGTGTGGTAATGAAAATGTTCAAAAATTAATTTTGGTGATGAACACATAACTATATAATGGTACTGTGAACAATTGAATGTACGCTTTGCATGACTGTGTGGTATGTGAATATATCTCAGTAAAAATGAATTTTAAAACATGTTAATCTTTCAAAATGTTAAACATGTACACTCTTTAAACAATTCTACTTCTGGGAATAATTTATCTTATAGAAATACTTATGTGCATATGGAAATATAAAACTCAGGATGGCCAAGTTAACATTGTTTGTAAAAGCAAAAAAAAAAAAAAAAGCAAAAACACGTGCTCATAAATATGAGACTCACCATATTAATTATGTTTAGCCATATTGTGTAATACTGTGTAGTCTTTAAAAAGAATGAAGATCTATTTGTATTGATGTGAAAAGATCTTCAAGATATATTGGATAAGTGAAAAAAAGTAGGCCACTGTGTAACATGTGTAATAAGACTACACATACAAAAAAATGTAGATCTATTAATGTGTGGAATAGAAAGACACTTCCAGTTATGGAGGCACACACACATCTAACTGTTAACAGAGATGTTATCTATGGGGAGGGAATGAATTTAGAGATAAATTGGGAAAGGCAAAGATTGGAAAAGAGGACTTTCAGGTTTCACTTTATATATTTCTGCATTGTTTAAGACTGTGTTACAATAAGCACATTTCATGTATTTCTTTAATACTTTTAATATTTCAAAAAATACTGTATGTGTGTGGCAGATAGCTGCCAACGTCAAGTAACATATTATTCGGCCATAAGACAAAACAAAGCTATTTAATTTAACTGAGTGTGTAGGAGTGATATAATATTGATAGCCTGAAAATCTTTTAAATTTATGCTGTTTTGCAGGGATTGTTCCCAAAGATTATTAAACAACTCCTTGGCATTTTAAACAAAGGCAAATCTGGTGTTCATTAATGAGTCATTCCCTCTGGCTCTGCTAAGCAAACATGGGATTTCACAGGCACAGAAATGAGCTGTTGAACCTACTCTTAGACTGTAGGCAGGAAAGACGGTAAAAGTACGCCATTGTTTTCATACGCAGAGGATGCTTCTAAACCATTCTTCATGTGGCGAGATTTTACGTTCATTTTCTGAAGACCTGTTGAATTTGTGTCTATCCATCCCAGCCTCTCAGCCTCCTGTGGCACTTGCACATTGGTTTCCCATTCTTGCCATGTGTGTCAGTCAGGAATCTTGGTTGCAAGTTACTAAGACTTTGCTGCCTATCCTAAGCAAAAGGGAAATGTATTAGGTCATCATTTCTGACTGAATTGATAAGAGGCCAGATAGCCACTCCTGAGAAATGGGAACAATTCAAGGAGGTCTGTATAAACAGGTCAAGCAGAAGACACCTCAGCAATAGTCACCCAATGGGAAACTGGGCCTCTGCCCATTGATGAAACTGGCCTCCGTCTTCCCAAAACCTTTCATCCCTTGCACAGTAAAGTGCAGGAGAGAGTGTTCAATGGGATGGTCCAAGGCCATATGCCATATGAATCTCCCAAGTCCAGGAGAAGGGGCATCTGACCCTTTTGGCATCTGTGCCGGTTTGGATGTATTATATCCCCCAAAATGCCATGTTCTTTAATGCAATCTTGTGGAGGCAGACGTATTAGTGTTGGTTAGTTTGGAATCCTTTGATTGAGTGTCTCCATGGAGATCAACTGTGGGTGAAACGTTTGATTAAATTATTTCCATGGAGATATGGACCCCGCCCATTCAGGGTGGGTCTTCATTTAATCACTGGAGTCCTATAAAAGAGCTCACAAACAGAAGGACCTCAGAGCATCTGAGAGTGACATTTTGGAGAGCAGCTGAGAGGGTCATTTTGAAGATGGATATTGAAAGCAGGTTTTTACTGATGCTTTGGAAATGCTAGCCCAGAGTTTGTTCCAGAGAAGCTAAGAGAGGACAAAACACCCCAAGAGCAACATTTTTGAAGAATGCACAGGAGCTGAGCAAGGAGCTGGAACACAACCCAGGATTAGCAGATGCCAGCCACATGCCTTCCCAGCTAACAGAGCTTTTCCAGACACCATTGGCCTTCCTTTGCTGAAGGTATACTTATGTTGATGCCTCGATTTGGACATTTCCATGCCCTTCAGACTGTAAATTTGTAACCAAATAAACTCCCTGTATAAAAGCCAATCCATTTCTGGTATTTTGCATAATGGCAGCATTAGCAAACCGGAACAGCATCTGAGGGAGGAGGTAGATACTACCTCCCACTACATACACATGTACTGGGGGATTTCTCAAAAAGTAGAGGAGAATGCTAAAACAAAATGCCACAGTTTACGTAGCAGTCATGGCAGAGAGCAAAATTACCCAGCCCAAATAAGGACTTACTAGAGACTTAGAATGGTGCTCCAGCAGTGATACCCAGAGCAGAATTCTTGAGTCATCCTTGCTTTTTCCATAAATTCACTCATTTCCATGCAAGAATAATATATCTTACAAGTCTCAACAAATCATAAAGTGGTCTTGTTTCAATAACAATCAACAAATGGCCAAATATTGGGAAAGGGGGTGGTTTAAAATATATAGAAGGCAAAAAACATGCTATTATAGATCTCCCTTATCAGCCACAAGAAAGAGAAAGTTACAATCAGTTTTAAAGGGTAAAGATGGCAGATTTAACAAGTGCATTAATATAATTTCCCTCCTGAAATCCCACTAAAATGACTCCACATTTATTTTTATTGTAGCAACATATATAACATAAAATTTGTCATTTTAACCACTATTAAGTGTACAACTCAGTGGCATTGATTTCATTTACAATGTTGTGCTGCCATACTGCCATCCATTACCACAACCTAAATATCACCAAAAACAGAAACTCTGTACCCATTATGCAATAAATCTCCATTTCCCACCCCACCCCCAGCCCCTGGTAACTACTAGTCTACTTTCTGTCTCTTGAATTTGCTTATTCTAGATAACTAGAAGGATATATTTTAAAAGCAACAAAATTTTGGAAGCTGGAAAGCAGATGTAAGAGTAGCAACTATCTTAGGAGAACAAGAAAGCTAAATCCTGTCCTAGAAATAAGGAAATCTGAGAAATAAGTGGTTTATACTACAGAGAAAAAGAAAAAAGCTCAGGGATTGGTAGCAGCATATATTTGGTAAAAATGTTAGGATTGGTTGAAAGTGTGTTGAAGAATTATCATAGCCTTTAGATCCATGCCCCAATTCTGATCAGCTTGGCTATTGCCCTTTCCCTTCCCCTGTAGAAGGCTGCAGGTCTCTAGACAGGACAAAATCAGTTATAACAGAGAATGGATACAATGTACAGAAAACAAGGGGATTAAGTGAATATTTGCATAATCAACAATGAGGCCCCCAGCCTTATTCCCCCACTCAGCTCTCAGAATATGGCAGCCAGGCTGACTCTACCTTCCAAACAGGTGAGTGGAAAGTTCTTATCTGGAGAATAAGATCAGTTCAAAACTTCAGACCTAAAGACAATGATATGGAGGGTTTCCCAATAATACAGACCAGCTAGAACCACCCTATTACTCCCTATTCTTAAATATGGACAAATACCCAAGGGTTACCAGGGAGTGAGAAAGCATCTAATATAAAGGCAGTGATGAAAACAAATGAACAAAAGGAACTTGGAGGAAACAAGTTTCATTCAAGTAGCAGAAAAAAGATCGTGGAATTTTAACACACATGATGACAGAAATTAAAAACTCAATAGAACCATAAAACTCCTAGAAGATAATGTAGGGAAACATCTTCAAGACCTGTATTAGGAGGTCACTTCTTAGACCTTACACCCAAAGTATAAGCAACAAAAGAAAAAATAGATAAATGGGAACTCCTCAAACTTAAAAGCTTCTATACCTCAAAGGAATTTGTCAAAAAGGTGAAGAGGCAGCCAACTCAATGGGAAAAAATATTTGGAAACCATGTATCTGACAAAAGATTGATATCTTGCATATATAAAGAAATCCTACAACTCAATGAAAATAGTATAAACAGCCTAATTATAAAATGGGCAAAAGATATGAAAAGACAGTTCTTTGAAGAGGAAATACAAATGGCCAAAACACATGAAAAAATGTTCATCTTCACTAGCTATTAGGGAGATGCAAATTAAGACCACAATGAGATACCATCTCATGCCAGTTAGATTGACTGCCATTAAACAAACCGGAAACTACAAATGCTGGAGAGGATTTGGAACTCTTATTCATTGTCGGTGGGACTGTATAATGGTTCAGCCCCTCTGGAAGACAATACGGCAGTTCCTTAGAAAATTAGGTATAGAGTTACGCTTTGATCCAGCAATTGCACTTCTCGGTATATACCCGGAAGATCTGAAAACAGTGACCTGAATAGATATTTGCACACTGATGTTCATAGCGGCATTATTCACAATTGCAAAGAGATGGAAACAATCCAAATGTCCTTCAACAAATCAGTGGATAAACAAAATGTAGTATATACACATGATGGAATACTATGCGGCAGTAAGAAGGAATGAGGTCGTGAAGCATATGACAACATGAATGAACCCTGAAGACATAATGTTGAGTGAAATAAGCCAGGCACAGAAAGAGACATACTATATGTTACCACTAATGTGGACTCTTTGAAAAATATAAAATAAATGGTTTATATTGTAGAATGTAGGGGACCTAGTGATAGACAACAAATAGTGAAGGATAATCTAATAAGAACCGATAAGTCATGAAGGGTAAACTTAATGTTATGGGAATGCTCAGGAACAACTATGGTTTGTTAATTTTGGGGAGTTATGGTAGGAACAAGGTGGCAGAAATGTAGTTATTTTAGGTTGTTTTTCTTATTCCTTTGTTTGGTTATAGTTTGTTCATTTTCTTGGGATAGGGTAGGAACATGTTGGAAGCAATGTAGTTATTTTAGGTTATTTGTTTTTCTTATTCCTCTGGTTTTGTTTGAAATTTTTTTTATTGTTTGTTTTTTAATTTTTTGATAAAGTTAAAAAAACAATGAATGTTAAAAAAAAGTAAATGAACAATGGGGGGAGGAAGGGAGTGGAATGTTTTGGATGTTCTTTTTTATTTTATTTTTTTTTTGAGTAGTGAAAATGTTCAAAGATTGATTATGGTGATGAATGCACAACTATATGATGATACTATGAACAACTAATTATACACTTTGGAGGATTGTATATTATGTGAATGTATGTCGATAAAATTGCATTAAAAAAAAGAAAATCTTGAGATACAAGTGGAAATGAAAATAAAACTAGTTTTAGACTGAGTAATAACACAACAGACCTGTTTGTGTATAATAAGAAAAAGGAAGTCATAAATTCAATTGAAATAGATACATATGTAGAAAATGAGTTTGATACCCTTGCAAATGAGTCAGTCCTTTTCATAAGTGTCATGTCAAAATAATCCTCTATGTTATGAAATGGGAAGAGGTGGTGATGAAATATCACAAGTACTTCCTGCTGGGGATACATTCAGACACCAGTATTTAGGGACTGATATAGAGACAAATCCTTTGATTGGGAGCAGAGAACAGAGGATTAAAAAAAAAAAAAACTCAATAGAAGTTTTGGAAATAAAGTTAGGGAAGTCTCTCATAAAGTAAATTAAAAAGACGAGTATAAAAGACAGGAGAAAAGATCAAGAAAACTAGAGGGCAAGGCCAGAAGTTTCTAAAATACAGTAATATAAATGCTAGAAATAGAATTTGGAAAGCAGAGAGGAAGAAATAACATTAAAATAATCAGGAAAAATTCCCAGTACTCAAGGGCATAAACTTCCAGATTAAAAGAATCCATTGTCAGACAAATATCATATGATTCCACTTACATAAAATATCTAGAATAAGTGAATTCATAGAGACAGAAAGTAGACTTCAGGTTACTGGGGGCTGGAAGGAGGAGAGATGGGGAGTTATTGCTTAATAGGTACAGAGTTTCTGTTTGGGGTGATGAAAAAGCTTTGGTAATGGATAGTAGTGATGGCAACACAGCAGTGTAAATATAATTAATGCCACGGAATTGTACCTTTACAAATTAGCCAAGAAGAAAATTAAAAATGTATTCACAAAGTCCCTTGAGGGACTGGAGAAAAATGTGGAACTGTTAAACTTCCCCACATATAGAATTCCTGATATTCTCTCAGGCACTAGAGATTCCCAATTTAATAAGCCAAGCCCTTGATCTTGCGGCTTGCCCTTATGAAACTTATTTCTGTAATGGCAAAGCTAAACCTACTTATAATTATACCTGAGTCACCCCCACAGAACTGCTTTTGTTGCTCATATATGGCCTCTCTCTCTAAGGCAAACTCTGCAAATAAACTCCCTACCCTCCCCCAGCATGGGACGTGACTCCCAGGCATGAACCTGGCCCCCGCATTGTGAGATTGACCAATGCCTTCCTGACCAAAAGGGGGAAGAGAAGTGAAATAAAATAAAGTTTCAGTGGCTGAGAAATTTCAAACAGAGTTGAGACATCATACTGGAGGTTACTCTTAATGCAAACTTCAGCCAGGTCGTGCAAATGCCATAGTATGCCAAGCCCCAACGAACAGTATTCCTGAAAACCCCAAAGAATACCCTGGGCTCTATCTAAGACTCTATAAACATTTTAACTATGAAGTTTGTTTTTTCAGAAACTTAAAGCCTTCAGATGGATCCTATGCCAGATAAGCACTGAAACGCAGATGTACCAGTCTCTCCAAGAACGTCAACTAGTTTCATTCCTCTACCCCATAATACTGACACCTCTTTTCAGCATAATAAGATTAGAATACTTATTGTCCAGATATCACAGAAGATTGAAAAAATGATGAAATGAGAGGGAGGAGTTGTAGCTAAAAAGTTAGGAGTTAACAAATGATCACGATACTGACTCATTATATAGATACTTCTTTTTTAGTTTCTAGTGTATTAGAATAACCAGAAGGAAATATCTGTTGAACTATAATCCAGTAGCCTTGATCTTTGATAATGATTGTATAACTATATAGTTTTCATCTTGTGACCATGTGATTGTAAAAACCTGTGACTAACACCCACTTTATCCAGTGTATGGGTAGATAAGTAATAAAATAAAGACATGCATAAAAAAAAAATAAGTTGGGAATATGGGATAAAATACCCCTACATAAACTACGGACAATAGTTAATAGTACCATGTGCTGGTTTGAATGTATTATGTCCGCCAAAATTCATTGTCTTTGATGTAATTTTGTGTGGGCAGAGGTATCAGTGTTGATTAGATTGTAATTCTTTGAGTGTTTCCATAGAGATGCGCCCCACCCAACTGTGGTTGATGACTCTGATTGGATAATTTCCATGGAGGTGTTACCCCACTCATTCAGGGTGGGTCTAAGTTGAATCACTGGAGCCATATAAATGAGCTGACAAACAGAAGGAACTCAGTGCAGCTGTGAGTGACATTTTGAAGAGCAACTGAGAATGACATTTTGAAGAGGAGCTACAGCCAAGAGGGATACTTTGAAGAAAGCACAGGGGCTGCAGATGAGAGAGTTTGAAGACAGCCATTGAAAGCAGACTCTTGCTCTGGAGAAGCTAAGAGAGGATAAATACCCCAAGTACAACTAAGAGTGACATTTTTGAGGAACTGCAGCCTAGAGAGGAACGTCCTGGGAGAAAGCCATTTTGAAACCAGAACTTTGGAGCAGATACCAGCCACGTGCCTTCCCAGCTAACAGAGGTTTTCTGGACACCAGTGGCCATCCTCCAGTGAAGGTACCCAATTGCTGATGTGTTACTTTGGACGCTTTATGGCCTTAAGACTGTAACTGTGTAACCATATAAACCCCTTTAATAAAAGCCAATCCATCTCTGGTGTTTTGCATTCTGGCAGCATTAGCAAACTAGAACATACTACTATAATAATCTCTCATCAATTGTAACAAATGTTTAAAAAAGTAGAATTGCAAAAAAGTGCTATCATCATAACAAATTTTCCTCACCAATGCAAGTGTTGGTGGGGGAGGTTATGGAAATCCTGTATTTTATACATGATTGTAAATCCACAACTTCTCCAATAAAAATTTATTTTAATTAAAAAAAATGTAAAATATGAAAAAAAAAAATGAGACCAACAGCCTCAACCTAGCAGGAAGGAGACCAGGAAATAAATGTCCCAACCTCACACTCCTCCTGCCTCCTTCCCATTAGCTATTAACCCTGGAAGCCAAATAGCAAGTGACCCCAATGATGCTGGCAGTAAACATCAGTCTCCCAGGAAATGGAGTAGGGTAGAGAAGGGTAGAGAAAGTTTAAAGATTCAATTTGTTAAAATGCTTAAAGCCTTTAGAATAATGTGTGTCACCTTTTAAGCACTCAATACATCTTTGCTATTATTATTACTATTGTTAATTTCATCATCATATCTTTAACAGGGAGTTTATATCATTCACATAAAATAAAAATTGATGTACTTCTTCCCATTTTCTAAATCTCTTTAATCTGTCCTTACTAAAATTCTTCAGCACAGATACAAAATGTGCTATCAAATTTTGTTAGTGTAAAAATAAAATTTCCAATGACTCCCATGGGCTTTTCAGACTTTTTCCAGACGTATTAGCACCACGTCATTTGGAATAAATTTTTACTGGATTTACTAGTAGTGATGTGTAATTCAGGAGTAGTGTGACTGGGCAGAGAGAACTATTGAAAACTGACTCAGAACTATCATTTTCCAGGAATATATCATGGCCTTAAAAAGATCTTCCCAAGAGATAACGTAATCAGATAACTACAGTGCAATGTTTTGCAAAAGAAACATTATAATCCCCAGAGGTGCTGAATAGTATGGAGGTAAGAGGTTGGAGTGGTTGAGACACATTTTAAAAATAATAGAATTAGCTTCAAAATATGACTAGTTCAAAACACAAATAGCTATTAGTGTAGAAAATGTTCAATGTTTAATCTCAAAAGTAATCAAAGGTGAATCCCTGGAACTTGGGGTATCTGTGTGACACCTGAAACTCAGAGTTAGAGGTCAGCAGATATGAATGTCAGTATTAGTGCATACAGCAGCTGTTTAAAAAGCTGAAAAAGAGTCTAGACTTCAACTAGAGATATGAATGAAGCAGATGTGGTTAGAACTAGGGCAAATTGGGCCAAAGGGTAAAGGACAATACTGACTGTGTTTTAAAACTTCAAATTCCATGTGAGACCAAGGAAAGAGACGCTTAGTTGGTGCAAGATCTATATTTCCTATAACTCGTACAGTTTGTTCAAATAGCATAATTACATGGAACTTCTAATAGGAAGTGAGACCTGGTAGGTTTGCATAGATTAGTGTGAAATAGTGACATATCCCAAAGTAATTTGGACAGAGAACAAAAATATATATGCAGATCCCCACTGAGGAGCTGGGGGAAAATGCAGAGGTGTTGGGCTTCCTCACCTGGATTGTTGCTGATGTCCTCACAAACATTGAGGACTGGTGGTTTGATGTGCTGAGCCCCCTGTCATGGGACTTGCCCTTATGAAGCTCCTTACTGCAAAGGAGAGGCTAAATCTGCTTATAATTGTTCCTAAGAGTCTCCCCCTGAGTGCCTCTTTGTTGCTCAGATGTGGCCCTCTCTCTCTAGATAAGCCAATTCAGCAGGTAAACTCACTGCCCTCACCCCTATGCAGGTTCTGACTCCCAGGGATGTAAATCTCCCTGGCAATGCAGGATATGACTTACGGGGATGAATCTGGACCTGGCGTCATGGAATGGAGAACATCTTCTTGACCAAAAGGGGGGTGCCAAATGAAACAAAGGTTCAGTGGCTGAGAGATTCCAAATGGAGTCGAGAGGTCATTCTGGTGGGCATTCTTACGCACTATATAGATAACCCTTTTTAGGCTTTAACGCATTAATAGCTAGAAGTAAATACCTGAAATGATCAAACTACAACCCAGTAGCCTTGACTCTTGAAGACAATTGTATAGCAATGTAGCTCACAAGGGGTGACAGTGTGATTGTGAAAGCCTTGTGGATCACACTCCCTTTATCCAGTGTATAGATGGATGAGTAGAAAGATGGGGACAAAAACTAAATGAAAATAGGGTGGGGGGATGATTTGGGTGTTCTTTTTTACTTTTATTTTTTATTCTTATTTTTACTTTTCCTGGTACAAGGAAAATGTTCAAAAAATAGATTGGGGTGATGAATGCACAACTATTTGATGGTACTGTGAACAACTGATTGTACACTTTGGATGATTGTATGGTATGTGAATATATCTCAATAAAATTGAATTAAAAAAAAGTAATCAAAGGGTTGTAAAACAAAATGACCATGAGATGCTAATTTTGGTTTACCAAATTAGCAAAGATTTTAAAAACTATGCTATCTAGTGTTCATAGAGTGAAAGGAAAATGATATTCATACTGTTGGTGGTGTGTAAATTAGTACAAGCCTTTCCAGAGGGCAAGTTGGCATTATGTTTTAAAAGTCCCTGAAATAGTTATGCATATAACAGCCTATATGGGGAGACAGATATATTAAAAAATACACACAGTAGAGAGATGTCTCTGTGAGACATGAATGCTATGAAGACCGAGGAAGAGATGATTCAAGTGATTAGTTGCTCAAGAGAATCAAAGGAAGCTTCATAAAAGAGATCGCATTTGGGCAGGATTATGAAAAACAATAAACGTTCACCTGGCAGAGAGAGGAATTTCAGGCGTGCAAGAGTGCAACTGTTGATGTGGCTGGAGAGCAGGGGATACTATTTGAATACCACATGTCATCGCTAGTGTAAACCAGTGGACATTAAAGAAGAAAAAACAACTATTTTTTAAGTTAGATGAATGTGGCTTTGAAAAATCATATTGTAGATGATTGTAGACACACCCACCAGGATGTTCATAATAAATACTACTAATAATAACAAGTGTGGCAAGGATATGGAAAAATTGAAACCCTTATACATTGCTGGTGGAAAATGGTGCAACTGCTATGGTAAACAGTATGATGGTTCCTCAAAGAGTTAAACATAGAATTACCATAAGACTCAGCAATTCCACTCCTAGGTATATACCCCAAAGATTTGAGAACAAATACTCAAACAAATATTTGTACACAAATGTTCACAGCAGCTCTAATCACAATAGCCAAAAGGTAGAAACAACCCTACTGTCCATCAGTGGATGGATGGACAAGCAACATATTGTATATAAATACAATGGAACATTATTCAGCCTTAAAAAAGAACGACATACTGATACATCGTACAACATGGATGAACCTTGAAAACATGATGCTAAGTGATAGAAACCAGATGCACAAGGCCAATATTGAATGATTCGATTTATATGAAATATCCAGAATAGGCAATTCTATAGAGACAGAAAACAGATCTGTGGTTGCCAGGGGCTGGGGAAAGGGAGGAATGGGAAATAACTGCTTAATGGGTATGGAATTTCCCTTAATTCTGGAACTAGAAAGTGGTGATGGTTGCACAACATCATGAATGTACTTACTGCCACTCATTTCTACACATTAAAATAGTGAATTTTATGTTATGTGTATTTTAGCACAATTGAAAAAAATCATATCATAGAGAAAAACTAAACATTTGCCCTCCTACAGCATTCTCTCCCCCCACCACTAACTAAATCCAATCTAGCCAAAAAAGAAGATGAAACAAGTCTGAGACAGAGATGAATATTTAAGAAAATAAAGAGGAATTCATTTCTCACAAAAGAGCAACCAAGGAGGGAAGAATGGACATGAGATGGTTAGTGACAAGTAGCTTGAGGTACATCAACACCACATAATTATATTCAGCATTTCAAGAATGAAATAACTATGTTTAATTTTTTGAGAATAATTCATTGTATTAAATATTTTGAAGGAAATTCCATTTAATAAATTAAAAAAAAAATGGGAAAGCCATGTGGATCACACTCCCCTTTGTCTAGTTTATGGACAGATAAGGAGAAAAATGGAGGCAAAATAAATAAAAAAAAAAAAAGGCACCCAATGTTCTTTCTTACTTTAATTGTTCTTTTTCACTTTAATTTTTATTCTTATTACTTTTGTGTGTGTGGTAATGAAGATGTTCAAAAATTAATTTTGGTGATGAATGCACAACTATATAATGGTACTGTGAACAACTGATTGTATGCTTTGTATGACTGCATGGTATGTGAATATATCTCAGTAAAATTGGACTAAAAAAAAAAAGAAAAGTTTGTCATTATTATAAATGAATTTCTGTAACCATTCACCCAAAAGCTCACCTTAGAAATGAGGAGCACTTGGGATAGAGTAATAGGAAAAAAAAAAAAAAAAAAAAAAGCAAGATCTTATAGCAGGCAGCAGTTGGCAGTAACTAGTGTTAGCTAAGAGAAAGAAGAGTAGCAGGTGTCTGCCTGCATTCTGAGTCTCCTTCTTTTCTCTTCTTCTCTGGTCTAGAGTGACTCTCTCTCTCTTGCCTTAAAAGGTTCTTCTTCTGTCTCCCCAGGCTTGCTCTTCTCCCTTGGGAAATCCTCTGTCACAGAAGGGGGGCTGGCCAGGGCCCGGCCAGCACTCAGAGGGTGCTGAGCTCCTTACAGGAGGCCCTCATATCCTGCTGTGCACTTTCTTTCTTAACCTGCTGGGAGGGACAAAGATCCAAGAAGATGAAAAGGAGAAAGGAAATTCCATACGGAAAATGCTAAATGCATTACTGTCTCTTGGAATATTTTTTTCTCTTTATTTCCTCAACCTGTGTGTTCTGGTTTGCTAATGCTGCCATTATGCAAAATACCAGAACTGTATTGGCTTTTATAAAGGGGGGTTATTTGGTTACAAATTTATAGTTCTAAGGTCATAAAATTGTCGAAACAAAGGTATCAACACCTTCGCTGAAGAACAGCTGAAAAACCTCTGTCAGCTGGGAAGGCACATGGCTGGAGTCTGCTTGTCCTGGGTTGTGTTTCAGCTGCATTTCAAAATGGCATCCTCCAAAATGTCTCTGGGTTTGTCTGTCTTATTTTCTCCAGAACAAACTCTGGGCTAGCATCTCTTAGAGTCTCTAAGCATCAGCATCAGCTCCAAAGTATCTCTTCAAAAGTCTCTCTCAGCTGCAGTACTGAGCTCCTTCTGTCTGTGAGCTCTCATAGAACTTCAGTGATTTAATTAAGACCCACACTGAATGGGTGGGGTAACACCTCCATGGAAATAATCTAATCAAATGTATTACCTACAGTTGGCTGAGTCACATCTTCATGGAAACATTCAATCAAAAGTTTCCACCTGACAAGATTGGGTTAAAAGATCATGGCTCTTTTGGGGGGACATAATATATCCAAACCAGCACACTGTGTGTGTGTGTGTGTGTGTGTGTGTGTGTGTGTGTGTGTGTGTGTGTGTGTGTGTGTGTGTGTGTGTGTGTGTGTGTGTGTGTGTGTGTGTGTGTGTGTGTGTGTGTGTGTGTGTGTGTCTGCTTAAGAGAGAGAGAGAGAATTATTCAACTGGGGCCACTTCCACCTTGTTCTTTTGATGAAAGGGAGAAAAATAATGATAACAAAGACTTAATGGAGCAATTAGGCAAGAGAAAGAAATAAAAGGCATCCAAATTGGAAAGGAAGAAGCAAATCCATGCATATTTGCAGATGATATGATCCTATAAGCAGAAAATCCTGAAAAATCCGCAAAGCTACTGGAACTAATAAATGAATTCAGGAAAGTGGCAGGGTACAAAATCAACATGCAAAAGTCAGTAATGTTTCTATATACTCGTAATGAACAATCTGAAGAAGAAATCAAGAAAAAAAATCCAGATACAATAGCAACTAAAAGAACAAAATATCTAGGAATAAATTTAACCAAGGATGTAAATGAAATGTTCACAGAAAACTACAGTACATTGCTAAAAGAAATCAAAGAAGGCCTAAATAAATGGGAAGATATTCCATGTTTATGGATTGGAAGACTAAATATTGTTAAGATGTCAATTCTACTCAAAGTAATTTACAGATTCAACGTGATCCCAAACAAAACTCCAACAGCCTTGTTCGCAGAAATGGAAAAGCCAATCATCAAATTTATATGGCAGAAGATAATAAAAAATATATTTACAGCCTCCCCCTCCCCAGCCCCGAGGATCTGGGGGAAGGTGTGGATGTGTTGGACATCCTCACCTGGACTGGTGTTGATGTTGTCACAAACATTGGGACTGGCAGTTTGATGTGATGAGCCCTCGAGCATGGGACTTGCCTTTATGAAGCTCATTACCACAAAGGAGTCTAAAGTTGTATGTAATGATGCCTAAGAGTCTCCCCCTGAGTACCTCTTTGTTGCTCAGATGTGGCCCTCTCTCTCTAACTGAGCCATCTCTACAGGTGAACTCGCTGCCCTCCCCGCTACATAGGACCCGACTCCCAGGGATGTAAATCTCCCTGGCAACACAGAGTATGACTCCCGGGGATGAATGTGGACCCGGCATCGTGGGACTGAGAGTATTTTCTTGACCAAAAGGGGGATGCAAAATGAGACGAAATAGTTTCAGTGGCTGAGAGATTCCAAATGGAGTCAAGAGGTCACTCTGGTGGACATTCTTATGCACTATATAGATAACACCTCTTAGGCTTTAATGTATTGGAATACCTAGAAGTAAATACCTGAAACTACCAAACTCCAACCCAGCAGTCTGGACTCCTGAAGACAATTATATAATAATGTAGATTACAAGGGGTGACAGTGTGATTGTGAAGACCTTGTGGATCACACCCCCTTTATCTAGTGTATGGATGAGTGGAGGAATGGGGATAAAAAGTAAAGGACAAATGGGGTGGAATGGGGGGATGATTTGGATGTTCTTTTTTCACTTTTATTTTTTATTCTTGTTCTGGTTCTTTCTGATGTAAGGAAAATGTTCAGAGATAGATTGTGGTGATGAACGCATAACTATGTTATCATACTGTGGACAGTGGATTGTATATCATGGATGATTGTACGGTGTGTGAATGTATTTCAATAAAACTGAATTTAATAAAAAAATAAAATAAAATAAAAAATTTATATGGCAGAGTAAGGGGCACCAAATAGCCAAAGCCTTCTTGAAAAAGAAGAATGATGTTGGAGGACTCACACTTCCTGATCTTAAAACTTACTCCGAAGCCATAGTAATCAAAACAGCATGGTATTGGCACAAAGGGCAGACATATAGACCAACAGAATCAAATTGAGAGTTCAGAAATCAAGCGTCATATTTATGGTCAACTGATTTTTGACAAGGACGTCAATTCCACTCAGTGGGGAAAGAATAGTCTCCTCAAAAAATGGTGCTGGGATGTCCAGGTGCGAAAGAATGAAGGTAGATCCCTACCTCACACCATATACAATATCAACTCAAAATTGATCATAGACCTAAATATAAGATCAAAAGCTATAAAACTCCTAGAAGAAAACATAGGGAAGTATCTTCAAGACCTTGTGTTGGGCAATGGTTTCTTAGACTTTACACCCAAAGCAAAAGCATTGAAAGAAAAAAAATAGATAAATGGGACCTCATCAAAATGAAAAACTTTTGTGCATCAAAGGACTTTGTTTTAGTTTGCTAATGCTGCAGGGATGCAAAATACCAGAAATGAATTGGCTTTTATAAAAGGGGGTTTATTTGGTTACACTGTTACAGTCTTAAGGCAATAAAGTGTCCAAGGTAATGCTTCAACAATCAGGTACCTTCACTGGAGGATGGCTAATGGTGTCCAGAAAACCTCTGTTAGCTGGAAAGACACATAGCTGGCATCTGCTCTGGAGATCTGGTTTCAAAATGGCTTTCTCCCAGGATGTTCCTCTCTTAGCTGCAGCTCCTCAAAAATGTAACTCTTAGTTGCTCTTAGGGCATTTGTTCTCTCTTAGCTTCTCCAGAGCAAAAGTCTGCTTTCAAAGGTCATCTTCAAAATGTCTCTGTAAGTTGCAGCTTGTCTCTCAGCTCCTGTGCATTCTTCAAAGTGTCCCTCTTGGCTCTAACAAGCTTGCTCCTTCTGTCTGAGCTTATATAATGCTCTAGTAAACTAATCAAGGCCCATGCTGAATTGGCAGGGCCACACCTCCATGGAAATTAGGAGTTATCACCTACAGTTGGGTGGGGCACATCTCCATGGATACACTCAATCAAGAATTACAATCTAATCAACACTAATACATCTGCCCACACAAGACTGCATCAAAGATCATGGCATTTTCGGGGATGTAATAAAGTCTGGCACAGACTTTCTCATGAAAGTAAAAAAAAAAAAAAAAGCTACTCAGTATTTGGAAATCACATATCTGATGAGGGTTTAATATCCAAAATATATAAAGAAATCTTACAACTCAACAATAAATAGACAAATAAACCAATTAAAAATAGGCAAAAGACTTGAGTAGACATTTCTCCAAAAAAGATATATAAATGGTCAAAAAGTATATGAAAAGATGATCGACGTAACTTGCTATTAGAGAAATCAAATCAAAACCACACTGAGATGCCACACCCACTAGAGTGACTTAAGTTACAGTCTTAAGGCCGTAAAGTGTCCAAGGTAAGACATCAACAATCGGGTACCTTCACTGGAGGATGGCCAATGGCTTCCGGAAAACCTTTGTTAGCTGGGAAGTCATGTGGCTGGCATCTGCTCCAGAGTTCTGGTTTCAAAAGGGCTTTCTCCCAGGATGTTCCTCTCTAGGCTGCAGCTGTGAGCTCCTTCTGTCTGAGCTTCTCATATAGGACTCCAGTGATTTAATTAAGAGCCACCCTGAATGGATGGGGTCCATATCTCCATGGAAATTATCCAATCAAACATTTCACTCACAGTTGACTGAGTCACATCTCCATGGAAACACTCAATCAAAGGCTTCCAACCTGATCAACACTAATATGTCTGCCCCCACAAGATTGCATCAAAGAATGTGGCTTTCTCTGTGGGACATAATATATATAAACTGGTACAGGACCATATAACACAAATAGTGAATTCTATTATAAGTGATGGACTATAGTTAATAGTAATTATAAAAATGGTCTTTCATGAATTGTAACAAACGTACTACACTAATGCAAGGTGTTAATAATAGATTGGTATAAGGGAACTCAGTATTTTATGCATTATTTTTCTATAAAGGTACAACTTCTCTAATAATGAAAAAACTTAATGGAACACTTTTTTTTTAATGGACACATGTTTTATTCTAACTTGTAAGTGAAATATCCAGGGCCCAGGTATATACTTAACTAATGTAAGAATGCTATATGGGTTATAATAATCCAATGAAATTCTTGATGAGGACTCCTTTGAAAAACTCACTATAAGGGCCATGATTGAATGCCCATTACATGTCAAGTTTGAGAAGGCTCTTTTCAAAAATAAGTTAGCTCAGTATGGGTGCAGGGTTTCTGTTTGGGGTGATGGAAAAGTTCTGGTAAGAGATGATGGTGAAGGTAGCACAACATTGTGAGTGTGATTAATCCCACTGAATTGTATGCTTGAGGATGGTTCAAGTGGGAAAGCTCATGTTGTCTTTATGCCTCAACAATTAAAAAATTTAAAAAGAGAAAGATTAAAGAGATAATAACAACTAAAGGTAATACATGACCCCAAACTGGACCTAATAATGGAGGAGAAAGTGACCAAAAAGACATTATTGAGACATAGGAAAAAGTTGGAGTGTACACTGTATGCTTCCTATCAATGTTAGAAGGAGGTTCCCCAGACTTTTTCCAGGTCTCAAATTAGACAAAAGATTAAATAAATTCGTATTGTATACTAATTTAATTTTAATTACGTAGTTACTATACCATCACTTAAAATGCTCAAATATTAATAAATAAATATACCACCATGAACCCCAGAGCTGTACCTTTTACACTGCTGTACAGTATTACATGTTGTGGCTGGGCCATCATTTATTTAATCATTCCTTTGTTGATTGACATTATGGTTGCTTCTAATTTGACTTACTGTGAACAATGATAGAGTGAATGTCCTTGGAAGAAGTTGTGTATTTTCTACTATATCTTTGTATATAAAAACAAAACAAAACACAATAAACAAAAGATCCTCAGTTTATGCAGCGGTCAGAAGTCCCCTTGAGATGGGGACTAAAGAATGGTGATTGAGCATTTTCACTTAAAACCACAGGAAATCTGGAAACTACAACCTGGAGCTAAATGAGCATGAGTTGTGGCTAGTGGGCCCTGGGGAAAGGCTATCAGGGCCAACATGCAGGATCCCCTGGGGCACTGGCCAAGGTTGAGCACTAAAGGGGCTTAAAGAATGGAGTAAAGCCTTCAGGGAACCCAGAAAACTCACATCGTGGGGGTGGGGTGGGGGGTGGGGTGTTGTTGGAGGTTTTCTGAGTCATTGGAGCCATAAAAAGAAGAGACAATGGGGAATAGTATAGCTGTGTGTGAAACAACTGTAAACACTGACCAGAGCAGGAAGAAAGCTGGAAGCTTCTCTTCTGCTAGCATGGAGGCTGCTGAGGGAGGTCAGTGACCACTCACACCTGATGACTTGATACTATACAGGAAGAAGCACTGGACTGGTGGAGAGCACTGAGGAATAGACTAGCAAAAGGAATGATGAGATTAGCACCATTGGAAGTGTCAAGCAGACCAAGGAAGATTGCCGAACTTACTTAAGGGCAACAGTAACTACATGTACTGAACACTACTAAATGCCAGCACAATGCTAGAGGCTTTCTAGTAGACGTCTCCTGTGGTCCTCACAAGCACTCTAAAAGTGGGTTTTATTATATATCCCACTATTATATTGGACAGATGAAGACATAGAAACTCGAAAGGCCTCCCTTCCTTCCCTTCTTCCTTTCCTCCCTTTCTTCCACCTCTTTCCATCTTCCTCCTTCCTTCTTTCCATCCTAGTAGCTATTTGTTGACAGTCTATGATGTGCCAGATACTATTCTTGGCACTGTGGATTCAGAGATGAACTAACAGTCAATAAACTTTACTTTTAAAAAATAGGGTGCAACAATAAAAAATGATCATATGCTACTTTAAAGTGGGCAACAAAATGCTCAGATGTGGCCCTCTCTCTCTGGCTAAGCCAACTTGAAAGGTGAAATCACTGCCCTCCCCCCTACGTGGGATCAGACACCCAGGGGAGTGAATCTCCTTGGCAACATGGAATATGACTCCCGGGGAGGAATGTAGACCCGGCATCGTGGGACGGAGAACATCTTCTTGACCAAAAGGGGGATGTGAAAGGAAATGAAATAAGCTTCAGTGGCAGAGAGATTCCAAAAGGAGCCGAGAGGTCACTCTGGTGGGCACTCTTACGCACACTTTAGACAACCCTTTTTAGGTTCCAAAGAATTGGGGTAGCTGGTGGTGGATACCTGAAACTATCAAACTACAACCCAGAACCCATGAACCTCGAAGACAGTTGTATAAAAATGTAGCTTATGAGGGGTGACAATGGGATTGGGAAAGCCATAAGGACCACACTCCACTTTGTCTAGTTTATGGATGGATGAGTAGAAAAATAGGGGAAGGAAACAAACAGACAAAGGTACCCAGAGTTCTTTTTTACTTCAATTGCTCTTTTTCACTCTAATTATTATTCTTGTTATTTTTGTGTGTGTGCTAATGAAGGTGTCAGGGATTGATTTAGGTGATGAATGTACAACTATGTAATGGTACTGTAAACAATCGAAAGTACGATTTGTTTTGTATGACTGCGTGGTATGTGAATATATCTCAATAAAATGAAGATAAAAAATAAAAAAAAGAAAAAAGAAGAAAAAAAAAAAAAGAAGGAATATGACGGGGAAATTCATTCCAGAGAAAGGGAACAGGAACTGCGAACTCCCTAAGGCGGGAATGAGCTTGGCATGTTGCAGTACAGAGGGGTGGGTGAGGTTGGAGAAGGAGACAAGAGCCAGAGTATGTGGGGTTTGGAAATCAGGATCAGGAGACTGATGTTATTTTTAGTGCCTGGGAATTTTAAGAGAGGAGTTACAGGATCTGATTTATGTTTTTAAAAAATCACTCTGTCTCCCCAAGTGCCTCTCTGTTGCTCAGATGTGGCCTCTCTCTAACTAAGCCACCTTGGCAGGTGATATCACTGCCCTCCCCTCTACATGTGATCTGAATCACAGGGGCGTAAACTCCCTGGCAACGCAGGATATGACTTCTGGGGATGAATCTGGACCTGGCATCGTGGGATTGAGAACATCTTCTTGACCAAAAGGGGGATGCGAAATGAAATGAAATAAAGCTTCAGTGGCTGAGAGAGTTAAAATGGAGTAGAGAGGTCACTCTGGTGGGCATTCTTATGCACTATATAGATAACCCTTTTTAGGATTTAATGCACTGGAATAACTAGAAGTAAACACCTGAAACTATCAAACTGCAACCCAGTAGCCTTAACTCTTGAAGATGATTGTTCAACAGTGTAGCTTACAAGGGGTGACTGTGATTGTGAAAATCTTGTGGATCATACTCCCTTTATTTAGTGTATGGATGGATGTGTAGAATAATGGAGACAAAGACTGAATGAAAAATAGGGTGGGATGAGGAGGATGATTTGGGTGTTTTTTATTTTTTATTCTTATTCTGATTCTTTCTGATATAAGGAAAATGTTCAAAAATAGATTGGGGTGATGAATGCACAACTATATGATGGTACTGTGAATAGGTGATTGTACACCATGGATGATTGTATGGTATATAAATATATCTCAATAAAACGGAATTAAAAAAAAATCACTCAGTACCTCTGTTGCTCAGATGTGGCCCTATCTCTCTAGATAAGCCAACTTGGCAGGTGAACTTACTGCCCTCCTCCCATGTAGTATCTGATTCCCAGGGTTTAAATCTCCCTGGAAACGTGGGATATGACTTCCAGGGATGAATCTGGACCCAACATTGTGGGATCGAGAACATCTTCTTGACCAAAAGGGGGATGCACAATGGAATGAAGTAAAGTTTCAGTGGCTGAGAGATTCCAAATGGAGCCAAGAGGTCACTCTGGTGGACATTCTTATGCACTACATAGATAACCCTTTTTAGGTTTTAATGCATTGGAATAGCTAGAAGTAAATACCTGAAACTATCAAACTCCAACTCAGTAGCCTTGACTCTTGAAGACGATTGTATAACAATGTAGCTTACAAGGGGTGACAGTGTGATTGTGAAAACCCTGTGGATCACACTCCCTTTATCCAGTATATGGATGGATGAGTAGAAAAATGGGGACAAAACTTAAATGAAAAATAGGGTGGGATGGGGGGGCGTTTTGGGTGTTCTTCTTTACTTTAATTTTTTATTCTTATTTTCACTTTTACTGGTACAAAGAAAATGTTCAAAAAATAGATTGGGGTGATGAATGCACAACTATATGATGGTACTGTGAACAATTGATTGTACACTTTGGATGATTGTATGGTATGTGAATATATTTCAATAAAATTGAATAAAAAAATCACTCAGGTTGTCATGCAGAGAATGACTTGTAGGAAGCAAGAGTGGAAGCAGGGAGACAGGAGGTAATAAGTAGTCCAAGCAAGAGATTATCATGTTGTGGACTAGAGTGGTAGCATAAAGACACAAAGAGGCAGACAGATTTGTCATATTGCATTAATTAGGGTAAAATAGTTACCCAGTCTCAGTGGTTTAATGCCATAGAAGTTTATTGGATGTTCCTGACTGGTGTACTTCCCTTTATATACTGTTGGGAGAATCAGGGACCTTCTACTTCTTGACCCCACTCTCCTCTAGAACCTCTAAAGTCATCTTCATTTAGTCATCCGATGGCAAATGAGCATGGAGGACCACCTGTAGGAGATTTGTATGACCAGGTCTGAAAGTGTTATCCATCACTTTAATTCACATTATAGTAGCTAGAACCTAGTCACAAGACAGTACCTAACTGCAAAAGAGGCAAGGAAATGGAGTTTATGACAGTGCTCAGGTAGAAATGGAACCTGGTGTGGTAATCGTCTGTCACTACCAACACTTTGTTTTGGAGGTAGAGACCACATACATGTAAAAGGATTGGATGAGATTGCTGAGAGAAGGAGAGGAATCAAGGACAAAGCCTAAAACAAAGATTTGTACACCAATGTTCATAGCAGCATTATTCACAATAGGTAAAAGGCAGAAGCAACCCAAGTGTCCATCAACAGACGAATGGAAAAACAAAATGTAGTATGTATATACAATGGGATATCATTTACCCGTAAAAATAAGTGAAATGCTGGTACATGCTACCACATGGATGTACCTTGAAAACATCATGTTGAGTGAAATATGCCAGACACAAAAAGACAGCTATTGTATGATTTCACTTATAGGAAATACCTAGAATAAGCAAATTAATAGAGACAGAAAGTAGATTACAGATTACCAGGAGCAAGGGGGAGAGGGGAGGAATGGAGAGGTATTGCTGGATGGGTACAGAGTTTCTGTTTGGGGTGATGAAAACGTTTGGATAAAGGATGATAGTGATGATAGTTCAACATTGTGAATATAATTAATATCACTGAATCGTACACTTGAAAGCAGTTAAAATGGGAAAATTTGAGTTGTATACGTGTTACACAATAAAAAGATTTTTAAAAAAAAGAATGAAGCCTAGGACTTCTCTCATAAGTGATGCCTGTAACAGTGGTGAAAGATCTAGGAGTTATGCTTGCTTCCTCTCCTTTCCTTATCCCACCTGTAGAAATCAAAGAAAGGACAATGAGTGGAATTGAGCAGAACAAAATGGAAGAAAAGGAGACAGTTATCTCTGAAGGGAGGGTATCCTAGATGACATAGAGTATTTCTTTGAAGAAAGGTTTACCTCCCTGGCTGCTTATGTCCAATATTTGATGGGCACAGCCAATGGTCCCAGTAGCAGCAGGACGCATCCTTTTCTTGCCAGCATTACTAAGACCAAAAATCCTCCTGGTAGAGCCTCCCTTCACTGCATCAGAGGATGTGGAAAGACAATTATTTAAATAAACCCCTTTCAAAAAAAACTTCCAAGTGAAGAATCAAGCCTATTGACAGCTTTCCAAATAGAAAATTGTGAACTTTTTGTGGGCAAGACCATGTTTTAGTCACCTGATATTCCCATATAGTGTATAGTATACAGTATAATGCTTACCATAAATGATGCCCTCAGTAAACATGTGTGAAAAATTAAATATTTGGGAGAATTCTAAAGTCAAAAGATAAATATGACATGTCCTGGAGAGTTACCCAAATGTAACCATTTGTTCCATGTAGCCGAAGCAAAAATGTATAAATTGTGGTTTGGCTTTGATCCCAATATGACTAATCTTTCCTTAGAACTATGGTTAATCCTATCCCCCATTTACCTGGTTAAATACCCAAGATCCAAATTTTCTTAGGTGTACATGAAGTTGTAATATCCTGTTCTGGTCATGATCTTTCTGTATTCTTTCACCATCTCATTACCGTGTCAATTAAGTCAATATCTTTAAATATATGTTTACAAATCATAACTTTTTTTCATTCATTATACAAATGATACATATTTATTGAACAAAATTTATAAAATACAAATAAACAAAAAGAAGAAAATAGAACGCACCCATAACCTAACCCTATAGAAATACTTGGCATTTGTATGTATAGTCTTCTGGAATTTCCCTTCACATATATTTACAAATATCTTTTCTTTATCAAAATGGGCTCACTCTGAACTTCATGTTTCAGAACAACTTTTAAAAATATATTTAAAATGCAAATTTTAAATGAATATATCTTAAATTTGTTTTCACATATAATTGTGCTTGTTCCTTTGTGCCAGCTTCATGGAACCATAGTAATTTTTCTTGAAAGCAGATGTGACATTTATTTTGTAAATCTCAATATCAGAAATGAGTGAAAGTTTAACCAAAAGGACTTCAGGTCAACACAAGTAAGAGCAGCATAGAAAGGATTCACAGTGCAGGTAGAATTTGAACCAGATGATCTCTAAGTTCCCATGAGTTCTATGATTCTCTGACTAGAATAAGGGAAGACAAGAGATCGGAAGAAGGAGGCAGAAGTTTTCAAGGCTTATCAGAGGTATAGGAAGCAGTCTAATTAGGATGAATGCATGATAGAAAGTACTGAGAAATAAATTTGAAGGGCAGATCATACGCAGGTTGTGGAACTGTGTCGCAAAGGCTGAATGAGTGTGGTAGTGGGTGGAAGGATAAATCCATTAATTTTGTATCCTCTTTGTTCTCCTTTCTCTCTCTCTCTTCCTCTTATTCCTTCTCATTGACATAACTTTTGCGTCTGAATGTCATAAGACCCCCAACCTTCTGAAGTCACCTTTTGCCTTAATACCCATGTAAGCTCAGGTCTTCCTATATTTATAAATCAGAATAGAATAAGTTATGCTACAGTAATGAATGATGTCAAATCTCAATAACGTAAAACATTGAGATTGATGAAATGAAAGGGTGATATTTCCTTTATGCTACATAACATCCAGGGATCATTCAGGGATCCAGGCTGATGGAGCAGCCTCCATCTCAAATCCTCTGGCTAGAGGGAAAAAGAGTTCTGGAGCATCAGCAATCAAATGTTCATCTCTGAAATGACATACATAATTTCTGCTCACAACTCATTGGCCAACAATAATCACACTGTCCCACCTAACCACAAGAGGGCCACAAACTACAATGCCGCCATGATGCCAGAAGGTGGAGAGCCAGAAATATTTGGTGAGCATTACTAATGACTACCGCACCACATAACTATTAGAAGTCTAATATCAGTTACAGATGATTTTCTGACATCTTTTCCAGATATTTCCCATTTTTCTATTTAGGCTCCATCCTGCTCATTGGCCCTGCAACAGTTGACAGTGTTCCACCTGAAAGTGAATGAATGGAATGCCACAGATTTCATTTCTTTAACCATGTTCTATGGCATGTATTAGAATTTCTCTTAGATTGTTTTAACTTATACTCAAGGAGTATGGTGCTTTGGAGGCTTTATGGACCCCAGAAAATCATGTTCTTAAAGCTAATCCATTCCTGTGGGTATAAACCTATTGTTGGTGGGAACTTTTGATTAGGTTATTCAGTTGAGGTGTACCCCAGATGGGTCTTACTGGAGCCCTTTATAAGAGGATGAAATTCAGAGAAAGACATAGAAGCTGAGAGATAAAGCCACAGAAATAGAGAGGAAACCACTGAAGCCAGAAGCTGGAAGCAATGAAACCCAGAAGAGAAGGGAGAGACCAGCAGACACTACCATGTGCCTTGCCATGTGACAAAAGACTCCAGAATCGCTGGCAGGCTGTCTTCAAGGAGAAGGTATTGTCTTGATGATGCCATGATTTGGACATTCTCACAGCCTCAGAACTGTAAGTTTGTAAATGAATAAATACCCATTGCTAAAAGCTAGCCCATTTCTGGTATATTGCATTTCGGCAGCTTTAGCAAACTAAAACAGGGAGGATGGGTATTTCCTTTTTTGCTTTATTCCCATCCTAGTCCATATGGAGCTCCTAGGATGGGTAGGGCATTCCTGTATTACCCTTTCAAGTCCTTACTGGAAGTGTCCCACCCTTTTCTTATCTCCTATTGTTTTTTCTTTCTCTTTCCAAGATTACAGAATATAATCAATATATTATGTAATTTATGTTTTGATTTTCATATTGTGTGCCAAGAATTGCATTTTCCCACAGTCTTGCCATTTAAATCCATTTTTTTCTAAGTATGATCAAGTATGTGATCTTTTAGAATTTGTTTCTCTTCCCTCCATTTCTTTCTCCTTTCTATCTATATCCAGTTAAAACTTCCCCATCCCTTTTCCTTGTCAGCTGAGATTGAGCATGCAAATGATTTTAGTAAGTGCCTCGTCTCATCCTCTGAGAGATGTTTGAAATTCTACTTCAGACTTTCATATTTTTAAAATTGTTCAATAGTGGTCTTAAGCTTGTTCAGTGCAGCCCTACTCCAATTCAGATGTGGGAGTTCTCCCCACCATGCTTTTAGGTTTTTAGAAGTGGATGAGGCTTATGGCTATTGGAACATTGTGGAAAAGCAATCAAAAGAAGAGCCATCTCCCTGGGTAGTGTATAGAGAGGAGGGGTTGGGCAGGGGGCACTTCTTAGACAACTTCAAGGTAAGTTTATAGGCAGACACCCCCTTTCCTTTACTCCTTTCTCATGTTCTCCCTCATAGTCTTTCCCCTGGTTTGCCACCTCATACCCACTGCATCTTTCCATATAGAAACCCCATTCTCCTCTTTTATTCCTCAGTAGAATTAAACATCCCTTCAAAATGGAGAGCCCAAATTGTTAGACTCTGTTTCCTGTTTTCATGGTGATAGGCAGGACTCAAGTCTTCAAACATTGTACAGAGGCAAAGGGAAATATTTGTATTCTGCATGGGAACTTGGAGGAGGAGAAAAAAGAAATCCTGCACCCTAGATTGGATTGAATCCATCAAAGCAATTCATTAAATTTTCTTGTTAAAACAAGTTGAACATTCATAACCTGCTATACTTTGAGTGTCATTAAAATGCAATTGAACACAGAAGGGTATCTGTTGTTAGTTATCTGGCCCAGGTAAAGATTAATTTTAAACCCTTTCTTGAGAGTAGTTTTGATAAGTGAGAACTAGGGGAAAATTAAGTGCTTGAGAGAGATGCAGAAAGGGCATGACCAGAGAATGTGACCAGGCAAAGAATGGGAAAGGATGGGGCAGTTCTGCCGAAGGTTGTTTTGCCTTACTCTTTGGTCAAGTAAAGTTGTATTTACTTTTAAACCACAAACTTAAAATACTCAAATTCCACTTCACAGAGAATTATAATGGTGTGTTCCCTGCAACTTTCTATTTGTCCTTTTCTCGGTAACCATGCCAGTCTTCTCCATAGTCACACCCACCATGTCTAGACTGTATCCTTCTCTTTCACCCCAAAGTTAAACTCTAACCCTATCAGTTGGATACAATTCCATCATCTGTCATGGGCCATGGGCCCCAAATATACTAGATTTGCTTTTCGTCTCCTGTACTTAAGATTTTGAACCTTGGTGACTTTAAGCATACCCCAGTGAGAGTCCAGCCAGTTCTGTAGCCTCAGACTGTAACCCCACACCTGCTTTTCCAAGGCCAGGGCAAGCCTGTGCTAGTCAGTGCAAAGATGCCTGAAGGACTCAAGGCTCACTTCCAACCAGAATATGTCCAGAAAGTTGGCTTTTTCAAAGGATTCCAATATTACTGGAGTGACCAAGAGAGCAAGGGAGCTATTAGTGCTATAATGGTAGTGAATGGGAGGCAGTGTAGCAGCAAGAGTAGAGATATTAAATAACAAAGGAAGGCCACTAAGAAAGAGAACCAAAAGCTGCCCCCAAAATACCCATCAATCAAGAACGGGAAATGCCACTTCCATCAGCAGAGGTGGGAATATTACCAAGGACCCTACACAAAAGGAGAGAAAGTTTGGGATATTTGTAGTATAATGACTTTACTATGGTAATTTTTAATTTATTTCTTTAATTTTTTATTTTTTTAATTATCTTCTTCAAAGTTAGAGAGGTCTGGGGAAGCTAGAGTCACATTTAGTTAACTATATGACTGTCTATCCATCTTTTCCCAAACCTTCAAGAATGTGGGCCTGGGGAAATCTGTGTTATAACAGGAGACTCCAAAGCTGCTGGAATGTCCTAAGGCTGTGAAATGGAACCACTTTCCTGGAAGCTAATATCAAGAGCTGCAACAGACCCTATCCCAGGACAAATGCAGACAGAGCACAAGGGAGCCCTACTTCACTAGAGAATGCTTAGGATATACCAAACTGTGCACACTTTCTGTTTTAAAGTTTCTATACAAGCTTAACAATATTTAGGGAAAACTAATGTAACATTCCTGGATCAAGTTAAACATTAGTGCTTGACCTCAAACTCCGTAATTGACCACAACTAGTAAGATATTCAGCATTTCTTTTAAGATTTCTACTGCAGTCTAGTCTTTTTAAACACCAAAGAATCTGTACGAAGTTACAAACCCTTCCTAATAAAGAACTGTTTGTAACAGACAGAATAATTGAACTCCTTTCAGTGTAAGTAAATTTGAAAATGTAGATGATCATTCTATACCCTTACTTTTGGTTGCCAATGCAAATGAGTCAGAGGATTTGCTTCAGACACTGAGTTAATTGTGTAACTCTACAGGGGAAAATGCCATTGGAGAGTACTTGCTGACCTCACACTTGAAAAAAACTATTTAAAAGATGTGGAAACCAGATGTTTCAGGCACATTTCAGCTGCTGCTCTGAGAATTTATCCTGAGCAGCCCCTGATAGACTGCTACTTCTCTACAACTGACGGACATGATCATCTTAGTTTACTTGTTTTTCTTGCTGTGGGAAGAGACCCATGGATGGGGATACAAAAACGGAATTTTTCATAACTCCATATGGCTTGGTAAGAAACTTCATTCATTAGCTTCTTGTTGGGAATGTTAATTCTTTCAAATCATGGAGAAATGTATCAAAGTAGTCTATTTTTCAGTTCTCTTGAAGGCTGAGTTTCTAAAGAAAATGATTGGGAAAGACTGTGATCTGAATGCGTATAACATTTAAACAAAAGTGTTCCTGCTTTCTAAAATTTAAAAATAGCTTTTTTAAAAAGTGACTTTGCTCAGTAGAAAATAGTAGTTAATATTTGTATTCAATTTGAAAATGCATTTTAAATCTTTTAATGCAGAGGTGGGGGTGTAGTGAGATGTAATTCTTTGTCAAAAAATAAATCCACTAATATGTTCTCTTGTTTTAATTTCAATGCATTTGCAGCCAGATTTCAGAATCATAAGAAATAAATTAAAATATACAAAAAATTTATAATCACTGCTCTATGTACTTTGACCTGTATTGTATATTATGGTTTTTCCATAGAACTTTCAAATATTTTGACAAAACCAGCTTGCAATACCAGAAAAAAATGAAAAAGGTTTGTATTTCTGAATGCATTCTTACCACTTGCATTCCTTTTGTCCGAGTTATCCATTTAAATACTTTTCTAACCATTTGGTTAGACAAGGACAGTTTTGTGTTTTGTTTTGTCAAATGTAAGTAATGACATAGGAGCTGTGAAGATAAACAATAGACCAAAAAAGGCAAATTAAAGAAAACCCAAAACACTTCTCATACTCAAAACAATGCTTTAATTCTAATGATACAAATTATTATTGCTTTGTTCCCATTATTGTGTCTAATAGTAAACATTTTTTAATTGCTTGAGAAGAAAATTGACAGATTTCTGCCAAGAAATAACGAGAAAGCAAAAATTAACCTGATCTTGGTTGTACGCTTGCTAAGCAGTACTCAGTTGTGGAAGATTTTCCCTTTCAGCATGTTCCTCTCTGGTAAGAACTGCAGCCAGGCAGATTTCATTAAAAAGTCAGAGTTGTAATGCACAGCCTTGCTGCCTCTTTTTTCAGCTTGAACCAATGAACTAGTTTCATGATGAACAGTGTAATCTGTTTGGCCAAGATAGGTTCTGGGATTTACTACAGGATGGAGCAAATCTCTATGTCTATTTTTATTACGTATTTGTCAGAAATGAATACATATTTGTCAGAAATGAAAAAAAAAAAAAAAAAAAAAAAAACTTGTCATCAATTAAACCCAGATGGATAAATTTTGAAATGTTGTCAAACTCTCTAATGTTCCAATATTTAGAGCTTTTTTTTTGAAGTAATGCTGTATATTACATAAAATATAATCCTACATATACAATAGCCCCAGGGATATGGAAGCACAAACCCAACTCTTTGTTAATAGTATGCTGCAAATCTGAGTCTCAAGATAATTGCAGATTGCTTCAATCAGGGACAAATTATTGGCCAGTCAGCCCAACACAAATTATTTACAGTTGGTTGGATCATTACAACATTAGATACCATTTAGAGAGGAAAGAGAGTAGTATTAGAAGGCAAAAATCTGTTAGCAACTACCAAGAACAAGTCTCTAGGTCCCAGTTTCCTCACTGGTAAAATGAGAAGGTAAAGAAGGGGATCCCTAAGGTTTATTTTATCTCTAACATCCTCTAATTCCTTAGAATAGTGGAAAAAAAAAAAAAAAAACTTGAAGAGATTTCAGCCCATTGATGTGAATTATGAAAATTGAAAATGGCCATATAAGCAATTTTTTTCGGCCATTTTATTGAGTCTGAAAAAGGAGAAAGGAAAGGAAAAGTACTGAATCTTGAGCCCTCCTAGGGTCCAGAAGCTATGCTTGTAAGTTTTGGCATTTTGTTTATTTCTAAAGATAACCATTATTCCCATTTGATGGATGAGAAAACTAAGGGTTAGGCAGTGAGTTATAAAAGATCACACAACTTGTTCATAGTAGAAATAGGACTAGAAACGAGATCCAGCATGCCACTCCAGTCACTTACCAAAAGGGATATATATATATATGTATCCCTTTTTAAGTATATATGAAGCAGATTCTCATTTTTAATGAACAAGTGACAATATATTGACTACAAAAATTAATAAACTATTATTTCTTCTAAAAGGTAAAACTTTAAAAATTAGGATTCATTGTAGAAAGCCCGTCTTAATTGTTTACAATTCTGAATTGAGGAATTCTTTAAAATAAATGCTTTGTTTAAAATTGTCAAGTACATATAGCAAGAGTTAAAAAGACAAGATACCTGGAAGTTTGGTGCTCTTAGAGGACCAATGTGGAATATTTGTATTATTTAATAAATTAAATAGAAAATTATAACAAATTTTTGCTGTTTTAATTACTATCTTATTACTAGGCAAGTATCAAAAGTTACCAAAAATTAAGGAGAATTTCTGAGAGGAAAACAAAAAAATATTTTTAAACTCTCTTTTTTTTTTTCTTGCAAACATCATATTTCAATTTTGGAGTAAAATACCAATTAAATATTAGTTTGAGAGACCTTGACATATATTAAAATAACTCATACAAACCTTTTTTTTTTTCAAATGAAGCCCTCTTAGTCTATATTCTTTGGGAATAGATACAGTTTTAACATTTCTAATAATTAACAACAATCTCTATTACAATGTATATGTAAGTTAAACATGCCTCCTTTCTCTATTTAAAGCCATAGTTTTCTCTACTTCAAGACAAAGATACTTGTATTGACCACTAGTGTTCAAGTTTCTTGAGGACAGGACTTGATCCACAGTACCTAGCAAAGTATCTCATGGTATTTTCTCAAAAGAAACCAAACTGGAAACTAGTGAAACTAGTTAATGAAGCTTTACCATATTAAGGACATTTGGACAATAGGTGACTTTCAAAGGGGAAAACGACTTGACTGGTTATGACTTGATACACCTGGTGTTCCCTGACTTATGCACATCAAATTGACTAATGTATTATCACTATGTAAATGACGGGCCTTTACCATGTAATGTATAAGAGCAGGACCCCTTGGAGGGAACGTCAGCTTGGAGAGAACAAGGAATTATATTCCTACTATTGCTGAATTCATGTCTTGCTGCATGTCAAGGAGTGTGTGTTTTCATTGGAAATGGTCTTAATGGTGGTTGATTGTACAGGCCAGGGTATAAGATGCAATCTTAATCTGGAAGATTGCACAGAACTTTTAGAACTCACCATTAAGAGCTAATATTATCATTATTGTCCTAGGAATCTTTTCACACTGTTTCTAAGGCAAAATGCATTCCAAACTCAAAACAATCAATTTAAACAATGATCTAGTGGAAGACAACTTGTATGACTTAATATACCTAAAATATGTTGGGAACAACATGTGAACTAAAAAAGACAAACCAGATAAAGAACTTAGTAAAGTGTGCCCAGCTTTTTCTCTTTAATTCTGGGTTTGTTTATTTTGGATTCCTTCAAACCTTTCCTCAGTTTTCAATTTGTTTACTAAATTCTTGATTATACTGCATTAGTCATTTCCCTCAAATGGATAGTTTGCCTTATTTTTTCCATCATTGTGAGTCTACATAATGGATCATTGCTTTCTTTTGCCTTCACCTACTTTTTTCTCTTATTGCTTATCTTTCCAAGTTTTTTTATAATTAATTAAAGCCAAAAGAAAGCCAAAACATTACCATTTTTGGATAGCATAGAAATACAATGTTGTATTAAAATTTTTTTCTTTCAGACTGTCAGTTCAGAAACATAATTTCACCTTAAGTTTCTCTCAATGGCACCAAATTCCCATCAAATTCCCCTTATTCATAGTTTTTTCCAAGTCTTTCTAACAATGAAAACTTAGCCACCCAAAGCAGCTGTCCCAGAAAATCCATTGGCAGCAATACTAGCTGATGTAATCTTCTAGCCGAGGTCACAGATTTTCCCTTGTTCCATAAGGATGGGTAATAGTGAATTTATGGCATTTTGTGATTTCACAGAACAAGCAGCAGGCGTGTACCACAGAGAAGCACGGTCTGGCAAATATAAGCTCACCTATGCCGAAGCGAAGGCGGTGTGTGAATTTGAAGGTGGCCACCTCGCCACCTACAAGCAGCTAGAGGCAGCCAGAAAAATCGGTATGTGATTTGACAATGATTTTTCTTTTTTTTTTTTTTTAACTGTTGGGGGAAAAGAAATTCCACTTTTCCTTAACCCGTTAATAATATTTCTTCCAGCCCCTCCTGATAGTTTTCTAAGCCCCTCTGACATCTCGGCTCTCAGGCTTCTCCTATCTTCTCTGCCAGGGCTGGCGAAAAGTTCCCAGGAGTATGAGCAATTTATTTTGAATCACCACACCCATGGTGAGGTAAAAAATAAAATAAAATAAAAGTTTTAAGAATATTTAAACCTCATTACATTTTGAAGCCCTGCTAGTCATTTTTAATATTGTTCTCCCTCTTCCTGACTTCCTCAGCTATTAAATGACACCATTATGTTGTCTTACGAGGAAATGTATGTACTAAATTTGTAAGAGGAATATTTAATTTCGTCGTTTAAAAAAAATTTTTTTAAACATTAAATGGGAGAATACATTTGTACTTTAGGAGCAAAAGATATGAGCAAAATCGTTGTAAGATGGCAGAAGAAAGAAACTAGGAAGATGATGGCAGGAGACCTGGGGAAAAAAACAAGTAATTAAGTGGTGCTATTTGCTTCTTTACATAAAAATGGCCCCCTACCATTTCTCCTGGACTTTACAAAAATCCAAAAGGCCATCCTCATTTGGATTCTCGCCTCCACTGAGGAAACCCGTTTGCTGACAGGAAAATACTTCAGCAAAGCTTATGCTGTTATTATACATCATCCAAGACAAAAATAAAGGTGATCCCGGAAGCGCCCAGACTCGCCCACCTGCTGGGACGCCTGCTCAGACTTGCTTGTAGCGGGACTCGTGTGAAGCAGGAGCTGGAAGGATGGCTCCAAAGACCTTAGATCCTGGACCACTAGTAAAACCACTCTTGGACAGCATGGATATATAAAAATAGCTTCCTAAATTGTGCAAGGAAACAGAGCTGAGGATTTGTTTGAAATTTATGTTTTTTCCTTATACAGAAATTTCAAAATATTAGCAATATCTTAACTGATCCTGAAACTCAACCTTTAATAACTGTTTGAAAATATTTTTTTTCAGAATTGATGATAATTTCTGAAATTGTCTTCTGGAGCTAGGTTGGCTATTTATGAAAAGAAGCCCACTCTGAACTTGGGTTATTTTCACAACTACAGTGTCATGATTCCTATTCCATTTGTGCCTTTTTTCTTTTCCCAAGGCATTTTCTAGTAAAAATAAGAAGTTATATTTTATATGTATACAAACTTACTTTTTCTTCCTTCCCTCTTTTCTTTGCCTTTTTTTTTTCTTAAAGAAAACAGCTGTTTTTCCTTTTACATAAACTGGATTTAAGCATTTGAGAAACTGTCCCTGTTGAAAGGAGCCATCCTTGTTAAATGACTTGCTCAGCTGAGTGCCTTTACTAGTTAAGCCCATAACCCTTTCTTCCCCTTGCAGGATTCCATGTCTGTGCTGCGGGATGGATGGCCAAGGGTAGAGTTGGCTACCCCATTGTGAAGCCAGGGTCCAACTGTGGATTTGGAAAAACTGGCATTATTGATTATGGAGTCCGTCTCAATAGGAGTGAAAGATGGGATGCCTACTGCTATAACCCTCACGGTTTGTTAAAAAGAATTATAAGTCTTGCCAAAATAGTTACGTGCTAGCTGCTAAGACGTTGTTAAAAGAAATAGCTGCTTGTTTCAGAGAGAATACAATTTGGTAATGAAAACTATTAATAGTAGCTACCATTCAGGGAGTGACTACACTGTGCCAGATATTGAATTATGTTCCTTCATCTGCACTCTCACTTATTGCCCACAAGAATGCTAAGGAGCTATTGTTATATACCCATTTTAGAAATCATGAAATTGAGATTTAAAGAGGTTAAGTAACTTACCCAAAGTCAGACAGCCAATAATTAGCAGGCAGGTCTGATAGAGAATTTAGGTCTTTTCTGTCCGAGGGAAAGTTCTCAGCCATGAAGAGGGAAAAAAAAGGCTATAAAATAGTTGTAGCTAATTCGCTTAAACAATGCCAACTGTTTAAAATTATCCCCTTGATAGAATGGCAAAAGGGAGACAAAGATAAAATAAATAAATTCTTTCCCTAATTTCTTTTTTTATTCATATTTTTCCATGGCTGCTTGCAGCTAGGAAATATTTGAGGAGAAAAATTAACTCACTGTAATTACTATAAAGAGTTATTCTTTGTTCATGCTTTTGGAGAAAAAAAAATGGACTAAGTTCATTTGGATACATTATACCCAGAACAATGTTACAAAGTGTTAAATGTCTTACAAAATTCTTCCAGTATCTATTAACCATAAACATCCTCAGATGGTGTCTCATTTGATCTACCCTATAATAAATTCCATAACATAACCATTCTATGTAGAGTTATAGTGAAATTCTACCATAGTACTATAGAATCTATTTAATGATTCAAGCATTGGAGAATGGTTTCTCACGTCTGTAACTAACTTATGTCTCAAAATAATATGTATACAAAGTAGAAATGAATTTTGCCTAGTGCTGCCATCTACCCATACTTCATACAAAATGTAAATAAATACTTAGAATGCATTTATATAGGACCATAACTTTCAAATCACTTTGACCTATTTTCAGTTTATTTAGTCCTATATCTCATTGTTACTAATACATATATCTTCTTTTCCCTTCATTCTTTCTCCTTTCCTTTTTCTTCAATATATCTGTATAGCCAACTCTTTTTATTCTCAAGAGTAATTTTTATTTCCAAATATAGTCTCTGATTCTTCTTTCATTTGATAAACTTTAGGATCTTTGAGCTCCTCCTAGTTCATCATTTTCATAGGTCAAAGTCTAGGGAAGATGCTACTGGAAGGATTCATGGAGCATTTCATTGCCTTTTTATCAGAATACCCCCATAAATTTTTATAAGCGATTTTCTTTTCTCAGAAAGGCAGAATACTTTTTACTCTGGGAGTATGTGTACAGAATCCTGAGAGGTTGGCCCTTACCCATTCTCTGTATCAGGCTTACTTTTGGATTTAGTGGTATCCTGGTTATTTAGATGTGGTTAACCTGCAGGAGATGAGGACTGCCTGAATTGGCATTAGGATAAGAACAGCACAATGAAAAATAATTGGAATGAAAATATCATAACTGTATCAGAAAAATAAAGCAATCAATACTACTTAATTTCACTTTGTAAGAGCTAATTGAAGGAAGAATAAGTTCATTAATTAAGAAGTGTTTAGAAGTAGTCTTCCTCATTTCAAGTTCTGAATGTATTACATGACAACAACTGCCTTTATGTATGAATATTTTTTAACCAATTAACACTCATCAGATACCTACTCAGTTTTGGAATCTGTCATTTTCTAAACAAGCAGGAGATGAGGCTATAACCATACAGGACAGAAAATATGGGGTTGAATGGGTATAGCTGAATAGGTGACCAAACTAGTTCAATATTTATATTTTCTTCCTAATTAATGATATATACAACAAAGATATGAGGCTATGGGACAGAACCAGTCACTCCAAAAACTGGCATTGCACGTGTTTATGTATACAATATTTAATTATACAATAAGGCTAGTTTGCATTTGCATCCACCTTTGAGTTTATCTTCTAAACCTGTGTGGTAGATAATAGGAGAGGCAAGCTTATTTCTATTTTACCAAGGAAGAAAGTGAGGTGGAGAAAGTTGTCACAGAGCTCAGAGTAGATCTTCTTTCATCCCTCCCTAGCTTTTCTAAGAGCCTGTCTGCCTTGAGGAGAGAAGCTTCCTTAACGTCTGTGGCATTAAGGATTCTAATACAATTTCTTAAAATGGCTATTTTAAAAGAGAATGTTGTTGGGAAAAGTCTCTGAAATGTATCTTCAAATGAATCACCACCACTACCACATAGCTTATTTTTGAGTTTTCAGGTGCTATGTTTTTTCCAGACACTAGCCACTTACTTACCTGATGTGGAATTAAATGAACCAGATTTCCCTCTAGTTTTTATTTGCAAACCACTGGTTCTGGCAGAGGGCCTTCCACCCCCACATCTCATGACAAGATGCAGGGCAAGACTGAAATCTGTAAAATGATGAATAACTTAGAAAAAATAAGCATGAATATCTCCACCAAATCCTGAAATATTAGAATTAGAGTATAAAAGCTAGTGACAGGGAGTACAGAATGATTATGTTATTCCTTTTAAATGGATTCAAATGACCTTCAAGGTCCCTTTGATCCTGAAATTCTACAATGATTTCCAAACGGAATTTATGGGACTCATTTTTTTCTAAAAGTGTTTGCACCCCTTGAAGACACAGTGATGACATCACTGGACAAAATCCCTGCCACCTTGAGCTGTTGGTGGCATGGATGTATATATTTGAGAAATTGCCTAGAACTGTACTGAGAAATTGTATAAGACCTGTGCATTTTAAATTATGATTTAAAAAACAAAGGGAACATTTCTTGAACTTGATAACTGTACTACATAAGTGAATATCCTTGCTCATAGGAAATGCACATGGTAGTATTGTGTTCAAGGAGCATGATGTATACAACCAACACTCGTGTTCAGAAAATGGATTGATAAATGAACAGATAGAATCATATGGCAAACATGGCAAAATGTTAAAGTGGTGGATCTGGGTATCTAGGAGGTAGGGGTATGTTGGAGCTCTTTATGGGGTTTGTGTTATTTTTGCAACTGTCCTGTACATTTAAAAGTATTTCAAAATAAAAAGTTAAAAATCAAAAACCACAAAATATAAAAATATAAGCAGAAGCACAACTAATTAAATTTTATCTTTTTAAAAAATTCACGGACAGTCTGTGTTCCTTTTAGAAAATTTAGAACAATTGATGAAAAAAGCACATTTATTCTTTAGCTGTAAGTATGCATTATTTGGTCTAAATGTGGTATACTGGGCTATTTCTTTAATGTTTCATAAAAAGCAATAAATAGATATACACTAAGAAGTTAATCTGATTTAAAAATAGGGATTTTTTTTCTAATGCTCTTTTTTCCTCCATTTCAGCAAAGGAATGTGGTGGTGTCTTCACAGATCCAAAGCGAATTTTTAAATCTCCAGGCTTCCCAAATGAGTATGATGATAATCAAATCTGCTACTGGCACATTAGACTCACATATGGTCAGCGGATTCACCTGAGTTTTTTGGACTTTGACCTTGAAGATGACCCAGCTTGTTTGGCTGACTATGTTGAAATATACGACAGTTATGATGATATTCATGGCTTTGTGGGAAGGTAGGTGTTGGTTCCCCATACAGGAAGTGAAATGAGCTCCTGTATTTTGTATGATGTTTCTTTAATTCCACCCCCCCACGGTCCTTACAATATTGATTTTCCAGTATTCTACATTTCTGCAACATTCCCCACCCCCACCCCCAGAATGGATTTTTAGAAATTGATTTTAAAATCCCTTACTTTTACGTGAGTTCCTTTTTAGAAATTGATTTTAAAATCCCTACTTTTACATGAGTTCCTTCCAAGTCATGATTCAAATAAAAATCATTAAACCTGTAAGGGTCAATATAAATTTTCCACATTAAAATCAACCCACCCTAGAATTCAAAATATTAATTCTACCAACCATACACCCATTAATCTTTATTTATTAAGAGAACTGTATGGAAATTAATCAGGAACAATTTTTTAATTTTTCCAAGTAGATTCAATTTATGCATAAATAATTTTGTAGCTTATACAAAGGAGAAATGCTGCATATCCTTAAAAATTCATTAATATTGTGAGTTTATTTCAAATAACAAACATTGTTGTAACCCCTCTTCTCCCTTACAAATGTAAGTAATGAAATTTTTTAAAATAATAGAAAAATTAGCCATTACTTAAGGGAAATAAAGTATTTTAATTATTGGTAAGGCCCACTTGGAATAGCTATATATCATTCATTCATGTGATCTTTCTTTTTTTTAAATTGCTTTTAGATACTGTGGAGATGAGCTTCCAGAAGACATCATTAGTACAGGTAAGGAATGCTCTATTCTGAGGAGTAAAATTATGATTTGCTTTCTTACAGTGTACTTGGAAGTGAATGCCAGTAGTTATCATTACTCACTTTTTAAAAGTTGAGAGAACTGAAGTTCAATGAGGCTTCTTAGCTTGTCCAACACACAGAAGTGTCTATTTATACTTAAAGAAAGACTTAACACAAATGCCTTGCACTAATTCCTTATTTTCTCAGGACTTGCACTCTGAGACAATCTCAACTCTGCAAATTCAGAAACGTTGTGGTAGCTTATGATGTCCAGAAACTGTAGACACAAAATGGCCAAAAATTTTAATTGATAAAAGATTGAATACATAGTTGTTTAAAAAATACATTGTCACTAAAAAAATTATATTGTTTTTATTACATTTTTATCTTAGTATAACATTCCTCAAAGAGTGCTCTGAGGAAGGCATTTCTGTGAGATGTTTTAATGGGCATAACATAAGAAAAGGAGGTCTAAGGTCAAATAAATTTGGGAAACATTAGGTTAAACATTGTTAAACAGGTTTCTTTATTGGACAACTTCACTGAGCTTTTAATATGCTAATTAGGCACTGTAAATCTCAAATCCTAGATACAATAGGTAATGTTTTCCAAAGCTTTTTCCCCCTGCAAATTATTTTGTGGGACTTTGTTCTATGAAATATGCCTCAAGAAATGTCTTTGTAGTTTTATAAATTTATCACAATAAGCGATACCACTTTTTCTTAAATAAAAATTTTATTGTGACATGACATAAAATTTTCCATTTTTCACCACTTTCAAGTATAGAATTCAGTAATGTTAATTACCTTCACAGTGATAATACCATTCTCTAATTTATCCCAAATTGCTGTTTTTCTTGCTAACAACCTTAACTTTCTTAGATGTCTTCATTTTCCTCTTTTCATTTCTATCACCAGCACCAGGGGTTGGCCTTATGCTCTATTTTTCCTTCAAGTCATAAAATTATCACAATGCCTCTGCAACTAAAATCAATGATGCCACCTTGAGTTGCAATTTCTAAGTTAAGACAGATACTATGAGCTAAATTACTCCCACAAACCAGCTTTGCAGTGCACTCAGTTCTAATTTATGCCTCAGTCATTACTGACAAGAGATGAAACTTCCCTTTCAATCCTTGAATGATTCATGCTTAAAATTTATTAATTCTTTGCTCCCTAGGAAGGGTAACATTAAACCTTTTGTTTATATTTTATTCTTTTCTTGATCATATTTTATGTTAACAGAAAGTAGAGAGAAGATATAAGCTATAGGAGGTAGTAGGGGAATGAGAATCCTATTTTTTAAAAAAGCGTGGGGAGAGGAGTTGTCAAAAGGAAGCCTTAAAACTTGATATTCTTCTTGTTTTGTCTAGAACAGACAAAACTAGCTTCAAGTGTAATCAAATCAGTGTTTTCCTTGCGCAACTTCAAGAAACGATAGTAAATTAATTAAATAACTCACATGGTTTATTATCCAAAGAGAAACACATCAACAAATACAAAAGGATATAGTTGACCACAAAAGCCAAAGATTTAGCAAAACAGCAGGAAGAGAAAATGCATTCAGAGGAATAAAAACAAAAGAGGATTGTAAAATACTTTTACCATATAATCCTATCAGTCAAGCATAAGCCTGTTTAACATTCGGATCTAATTTTCTTTTTAAATCTGTGCTTACTCCAAGATATTTATATTTTTAAAAAATAATAAAAGAAAATGAACAAACTAAAAACTACCCATAACCCCATCATTTAAAAAAGGTATATAAAGTAACCATATGCCCACTCTTCTCAACCCAGAAAAGCATCTGCTACCTGTAGTTAGAGTCCTTCCAGGTGCTTTCCTATATTCATGTGTTATATGCATGGACACCACGGGCATATTTCCTCCAAGTCACAATATGATGTTTAGATCATTATATTTCTTTTTTTACTGACAGCCTAAAAGGTCACCAGATGAATGTACCATAATTTAGTATGTACCAATATTTAACATCCTGAGGATGGTTGTTCCTGATTTTTCTTTTTCTTCAGTGTTTCAGTGAGCAGTTTTTAAACTTCTACCTTTACATTAGTGCTATTTTTAAAAAAATACACTAGAGTCCTAGAATTGAGATTTTGGGGTTACAAGGGATGCACATTTTAAATGATAGATGTTACCAAATTACCACAAGCCCTGTAGTGTCAATTTGCATTTTAACCAGCTGACTATTCAGTGCAAAAGCAAAAAAAAAAAGTCTCATTGTTGGTCTAATTTACATTCCTTTTTAGTGTTTTTGAGCACTTTTTTATATGGTTATTGGCCCTTTCTACTACTGCTGGTTTCCTATTTATATTCCTTACATATTCTTCTTTAGAAGTCTTTGTCTTTTCTTTTTGATATCTAACAGATCTTTGTATATTAGGGCTAGTAATTCCCTATTTTCTCAGTCTGTCTCTTACTCTATAGTTTTGTTTTTGGCTTTTTTTTTAACCATGAAAAAAAGGTTTTTTTTCTTTTTTTTTTTTTTTAATTTAGACAAATCCTCCAAGTATGAGGAAAACACAGTAGATAAGAGCATGAATTCTAGAGCCACACTGCCTGGGACAAACCCAGGCTCAGTCATTCTAGCTCTGCCTTGGGCAAGTTACTTAGGCTCTCTGTGCATCGGCTTCACATCTACAAAACAAGAATTTTAGTAGACTCTGCACCATAGTGTTGCTGTGGAGATTAAATGAGTTAACAGATGAAAGGCGCTTAAAGCTGTGCTTGGCAAACATTAGTATTCAATTTATGTAAGGTTTTTTTTTTATTTTTTTAGATATGAATCTGGATTTGGGGTCTGATTAAGAAGCCCTTTCCGTCCTGAATAAGATAAAAATATTTCTATATTTTGTTGTATATAATAAAGTTTTTCCTTTTTATTTTTATGACATTTCAATCTTTAATGCAAGTAAAATGCATTTAGATAGTCTGTGTAAAGTGAGGATCTAGTTTTATCTCTTACAAATGGAAAATTTGTTACCCTGACATCATTTAGTCCACTGGGTTGACCTGCCTGCCATCCTCCTGTAGTTCTGCAGATTCTCCTAGAAAGACTTCCTATTCAAACAGAATAGACAAAAGATCCTGTAAGAGAGATGAGGCACTGAGGGGAAAAAAAAAAAAGCACTCTGCCCTTCTCCACTCAGCAATGAAACCACAGCCTCTTCAGCTTGAGAACCCAGTTCTGAATTCCAGGAGACTTGCTTATGAATTCCAATATTCTCCTATGAGAATGATGAGTCTGAATTTCTTTGTTCTTTTGCCCCCAGGAAATGTCATGACTTTGAAGTTTCTAAGTGATGCTTCAGTGACAGCAGGAGGTTTCCAAATCAAATATGTTGCCATCGATCCTGACTCCAAATCAAATCAGGGAAAAAATATAAGTACTACTGTTACTGGAAATAAAAACTTTTTAGCTGGAAGATTTAGCCATTTGTAAAACAAAAAGGAATTTCAGAATATAAAGTGTTTATGTTTGAATCTTTTGGAACCCCTTTCATCTCATTTTTATACTATTATCATCATTTTTATTATTAACATTTATTTATTTTTCTAAATGTGAAAGCAATGCCTGATAATTTTGGAAAATTTAGAAAATACAGAAAACTTTAAATGAGAAAAAAAAAATCTTTTATAATCCCACTTACAAGGATAACAATCATTAACATTTTTATATATTTTCTTACTCATTTTTCTATTTGTGATATATGTATATATGTAATTATATGTATTGATATTTGAAATTTTGGAATTCTGCTCTATGTCAGTTTTATAACCTGTTTTTTGTCTTTTTCATCTTGAACTTTATGGCATTTTCCCATTCATTGAGTATTTTATAAAAATAGATTTTGAACAATTGTATAATAGTCCATGGTATGATTGTTCCATGCTTTATTTAAGCCTCTCTTTTTATTGTTGGTGTTTTAGGTTGTTTTCATAAATATTGCTGTAATACACATCCTTGTACATATCTATTTGTGCAGTTCTCTAATTATTTGGGATAGCATCCTAGAAGTAGAATTATTGGTTCAGATGTTAATTAAAATAGAATTTTCCTTTCTGATGAACAAAAGTGACACTTCATTATGGTTTGAATTTTCATTTATTAGTGAGATTAGCCTCAGTTTATCTATGTTTTAATTAATTCTATTTCTTTTGTCAATTGTTTTTTCATGACTTTCACTCATTTTTCTACTACTATAACTTCCTCTCTTATTGGTTTGTAAGAAATCATTATATTAGGTATATAATTCCATGTCTGTCATATATGTTACAATTTAATTTTAAGGTTATAGTCTGCATTTTATATTTATGGCATTTTTTTACTGTACAAAAGTTTGAAATTCATGTGCTATCATATTTATTGATCTTTGCTGAGATCCCTCTTCTTGTTTTAATGTTAGGATGAATATTCCAATTATGAGATTTGCAATTTATTCATCTTCATTTTATTATTGTTGTTTTACGGCTTTGCCTTTATAGGCAGGATAAGTCACAACTGTCACTCTGTATATGTGGGGCAGTGATGACCATCCAATTAAAGTCAACAAGAATTCATATGCCATCATTATTCTAGGCACTTGAGAAACACCAGTGAACAAAATGAACAAAAATCACTAGGCTTGAGATTATGTTCCAGTGCAGGGATACATACAATAACTGATAAACCTGACAAATTAGTAAGCCACATGTTAGAAATAGGTTAGAAGGTTTCACATATTAAATTACAAATGGAATTGAGTGTAGAATAAAGAAAATTGGGGGGAAAAAAAAAAGGACTGAGGACTGTGCCTGGAAGAACAACCAGCAGAGAAGGCTGAGAAGGAACAAAAGGTAAATTAGAAGAAAAAGCACTTGGCCTCATATAAGCTAAGTGGAAAACATTCCCTGGAGGAAGGAGTAATCGAGTGTGTTAAATGCTGCCAGCAGTTAAATGCTGCCAGCAGCTCAAAGAAGTTGAGTATTAAGAATCATTAGGTTTAGCAACCTGAAGATCATTGGTGATACCACTGACCAGGGTTATCAGTGGGATGGAGGGGCAAAGGCCTGCCCAGCCTTAAGTGTGTTGAAAAGTGGACTGGAGGAGAGGAATGGAAGGCAGTGAGTTTGACTATCAAGGAAATGGTAGTTGTCCGGAGAAGTGGGTTGAAAGGTTCTCCGTTTCAAGATGGTTGATACAATAGCATGTGTTCTTCTGATCAGAATGAGTTTGAGAGAAGGAAGAGTGGCTGGGGCCATTTCCTTGTGTCCGTGTGGTAGTCCAGGAACATGCAGAGGCAGATGGCACACTCAAAAGAGGGAGGCGCAAGAGATTATTTACAGGACTTTATCAGGAAAGTAAAAAGACAACCTACACAATGGGAGAAAATATTTGGAAACTATATATCTAACAATGGATTAATATCCAAAATACATAAAGAAATCCTTCAACTTAACAACAAAGACAAACAAACCAATTTAAAAATGAACAAAAGACTTGAACAGACATTTCTCCAAAGAAGATATACAAAAGGCCAGAAAGCACATGAAAAGATGTTCAACATCACTAGCCATCAGGGAAATGCCAATCAAAACCACAATGAGGTACCATTTCACATCCATTAGAAGACCACTGTTAAAAAGAAGGAAAATAACAAGTGTTGGAGAAGATGTGGAGAAATAGGAACACATATTCATTGCTAGTGGCAATGTAAAATGGTGCAGCTGCTATGGGAGACAGCTTGGCAGTTCCTCAGAAAGTTAAATATAGAATTACCATATGACTAGGCAATCCCACTACCAGGAATATACCCAAAAGAATTGAAAGCAGGGATCCAAAGACATATTAGTACACCAGTATTCATAGTGGCATTATTCACAATTGCCAAAAGATGGAAGCAACCCAAGTGTCCATCAACCAATGAATGGATAAACAAAATGTGGTATATACCTACAATGGAATATTATTCAGCCATAAAAAGGAATGAAGTCCTGATACATGCGACGATATGGATGAACCTTGAAGGCATCATGTTGAGTGAAATAAGCCAGTGAGATAATCTCACTGTTTTGAAACAATTAGAATAAGCAAACTCAGAGTCAGAATCTAGACTATAGGTTACCGGGGATGGAGTAGAGATAGGGAATGGGAAATTAAGGCTTAAAGTATACAGGGTATAATGATAGAAATGTTTCTGTAATAGGATGATGGTTGTGATGGTGAGGTTCATGTGTCAACTTGACCAGGTGATGGTGCCCAGTTGTCTGGTCAAGCAAACAGTGGCCTAACCGTTACTGCAAGGACATAACATGGCTGGTTAATAAACCAAAAAGCTGGTTTATTAAATATCAGTCAATTGATTGCGTCTGTGGCTGATTACATCTACAATAAATTAAGGGAGTGTCTTGTGCAATGAGAGAATCCAATTGGTTGGATGTAATCCAACCAGTTGAAAACTTTTAAGGTAGAAGAGAGAACTTTCATTTCTTCTTTGGCCAGCCAACCTCTCCTGGGGAGTTCATCAAGGATCTTTATCAGAGTTGCCACCTTGCAACACACCCTGCAGGATTTGGACTTGTGCATCCCCACAGTTGCGTGAGACACTTTTATAAAATCTCGTATTTAAAGATACTTCCTGTTGGTTCTGTTTCCCTAGGGAACTTGGACTGATACAGTGGTGATGGTAGCACAACATTGTAAATGCAATTACATCACTGAAATATATTATCTGAATATGATTAAAAGAGAAAATTTTAGATTGAATACATGGTACCAGAATAAAAAATTAAAAAAAAAATCCATGGAAGTACACTACACAGTTAACACTAAATTAAACCATGGGCTTTAATTAATATTTAAAAATGTGCTAACAATTATAACATTCTAAATGTGATTAATCCCACTAATGGAATGCTAGGGAGGGGGTGGAATGGGAAGATTTAGGCTGTATATATGTTTCCACAATTGAGAAAAAAAAAAAAAGACAGTCTAAATAGATGACAGTTGAATGCCAAGGATGACCCTGGATGGGATATGAGGATGGTGGACAGGAGGCTCAAAGGGACACAGCTGAGACATAAGGAAAAGGAAATATAGAATGTAAGCTTTGTATCATTGTTGAATCTCTTCTACTTCTTAGCTGCGCTTAATGGGATTGCATAAAAGAATGTTCTTGTTCATGGGAAGTGTATATGTGAATTACAGTGTATGTTCAAGGATGTGTGCAGCTAGCTCTCATATGTTCAGAAGACAGAGTAACAGATGATGGATGATAGATAGGGAGGGAGGAAAGGAAGGAAAGAAATAGCAGTGTGACAACATGTTAAAGTTAGTGGTTTGGGGTATCGGGAGGGCGGTCAGGGAATTCTGGAGTTCTGTGTATGGGGTTTGTATTGTTTTTGCAACTGTTACTATAACTTTGAATTTATTTCAAAATAAAATGTAAAAAAAAAAATGTGCTAACACCCATTGTAACATGTTCCACACCAATACAAGGTGTTGGTGGTGGGGTGGTATATGGGAATCCTGTATTTTATTCATGATTGTTCTGTAAACCCAGAAATTCTCTAATAAAATAAAAAAATATATTTTAAAAAGAGAGAGATTACTTGCAGAGATGTGGCTGATTTAAGGGAAGCTCCAAGAGATGGTGAATCACTGTGTTCTCACCACAGCAGGAGAGCCATCTGAAGAGGTAAAAGCAGAGGCAGTTATCTGAACCTGGGGAGGCTGTGGGGAGGGGACTGAGGATAAACATCCCACTTACTACCTCCTGCCATCCTCCTTTGTCCTTCAGGTGCCTCCCATTGACTGAATCTAAGCAGAAGTCCAATTATAAGAAAACTAGTTGATACTTTCCTCAGAGGTCAACTCCAGGGCCCAGAGCAGGGAAGAGAAGGAAAAGATAGATCTGGAGGGGCAAAAGGAAAAACTCAGCATAGCACTTCTACAGGAGTGGTTCTTAACCCTCTTTTATGCCATGAATCTTTTGATAGGTGAAAAATATGGATGCTTCTCAGAATGATACTTTTAAATGCAAAAATTAGTAGGAGTACAAAGAAATCTAATTATATTGAAACAGTTATCAAATTATTTTTTAAATCAAATCTTTGACACATTAATGTGTGCTTCCTTAGTAATGCTACAAATACTACAATCTAGCAGCAGGTCTAGTAACTATCATTAATCTCAAAGTAGTGATACATGTGTGCAATATTCTGAGATATCTGCAAAAACTGTTTCATGATATAAAAATACCTATGATGTCTACTGATAAAAGCATAGGTACTGCTGAAACCACTGTGGTTTATTTCCTATATTCATAGAGAAGGAAATGCTAGATTTCAGTTAAAAGTCATCGGGAATAAAGATGCATTTCTCCGTTCATGATCACCAAACCCTTGGATTCGATCCACAGGCCCCTTAGGAGAAAGGCAGAGTGTGGGGACACAGAAATTGACAGGTGGAGAAATATGTGGTGGGAATCTGCAGGGGTTCTCTTCTGCTTGCTTTACATTTCTCAGTGAAGAAAGAATCAAATCATGAACCAAGAGTGAGGACAGAGAAACTGATGAAAGAGGATGGGGAAGAGGGGAGAAGGCATGAAATGGTCTGCTAGGAAAGTGGGAAAGTGAATGGCCAGGAAAATAAGTAAGTGATTACCAGGCAGCATGAAGGGCCCGTTTGAAGTCTGTGGTCATGGATTTAAGAGGAGACTGGTCAACCTAGCTATGTTTTCCTCCATCCAAGTTAAGGGGCACAAGGACAGGAACAGATTAAGGGAGGAGCTGGGTGAACTAGGGTTTGGGTTCTGTCAAGGGTATGAACAGAGAGGGGTAAAGGAGTAGGGGGTGAATGTAAGGGAGGGATTGTAATGGTCACTCAGGGAATTTAGTTTGATAAGGAGGTAAGGGAAGACATCAAGGAAATGAGGGACGGTAAAAAAGTGGTAGACTTGATGCGGTGAAGGTCCCACAGGACTCAAAAAATTGTGGAATCAGGGTTTGAGAGGGAATGCACTGGAGAGGTAGGACATTATGGTCCAGAAATAGCATTTTGAATAAAACCTTTTGTGATGGACAGAATAATGCCCCTCCCTCAAGATGTCTATGTCCTAAATCCTGGAACCTACGAATATGCTACCTTACATGGCAAAAGGGACTTGGCTGGTGTGATTAAATTAAGGACCTTGAGATGGGGAGATTATCTAGACTATACAGATAGGCCCAATGTAATCACAATTGTCCTTAAAAGTTGTTGGTTTCCTGTTGTGTGAATTGTACCTCAATAATAATAATAACAATGAAGTTTGAGGGAGGTAGAAGGAAAGAGTCAATGAAAGGGATGTGAAGACAGAAGTAGGGTCAGAAAGATGCAACATTATTGCCTTTGAGGATGGAGGAAAGGATCACAAGCCAAGAATTCAGGTGGCCTCTAGAAGCTGAAAAGGCAAGGAAACAGATTCCTAGAACCTCTAGAAGGAATGCTGCCCTGTCAACACCTTGGTTTTAGCCAGTTCTGGAACTGCAGAACTGTAAGATAAATTTGCATTGTTGTAAGCTACTAAGTGTGCAGTGATGCCAATTTGTTATGGCAGCCATAGAAAGAAAGCCATAGAAAGTCAGTCTTATGCAGATTTAGACTGAGAAATTAAAGTGCAATTCTTGATAATAAACCATAAGTGAGAAGAAGCAGTAAACAGAAAATAGCTACTTTTCTAAACTCAGAGAAATTAATTCAAATGAATACTATTTAAGGCCAATATAATGTTTCTATTTTTATGATTTCCTGCCTACATCTAACACTTTTTCACATCTGAGGCTGTAGGTTTTATGTGTCAACTTGGTTAAGCTTTAATACCCAGTTATTCAATCAAATGCTAATCCTGGTTTTGCTGTGAAGGTATTTACAGATGTGATTAACATCTACACCTCGTATTGCTGTGAAGGTATTTTACAGATGTGATTAACATCTATAATCAGTGGGCTTTAAAATTACCCTGAATAATCTGGATGGGCCTGATCCAATCATCTGGGAGGCCTTGAGAACAGAACTGAGGTTTTCTGAGGAAGAAATCTACCTGTGAACTGCAGGGTCACCTCCACCCAAGTTTCCAGTCTGCCCTTCCTAACAGCTTACCCTACAGGCTGGCCCCCACAATCACATTAACCAAATCTTTGTAATAAAGCTCTTATATGCATTTATATATATATCTATAACCTCATCTATACCTCCTACCTATTCTGTCTCTCCAGTGGAATCCTGACTGTTACAACTTCCTTGCTCTTTAATCTTTTTTTACTTTTTTTTTTTTTTGCTCTCTTTTTTTCACCTTCACAGGCTTCTTGATTTTTACCAAAATTACCATTTCTTTTGGTTCCCTTTAAATTTCTTGATGTAAAAGATTTAAGTAGGAAATAGGAGAATGTGTAAATTTGAAACGTATAATGTACTCTAGGATTGCAAGGTATATTATTATTGTTCTTATAAGATTTTCCTGAGAACCATATTCAGATGTATGAAATATTTGGAATGATATTAAGTGCCATCTATCAGCACTGTCTTAAGTTTCCCCTAGATTTCAATACTTTAGTGAGAATAGTGTTTACAGTGTTAAGATGTTATAATGACTTCTAGAGATTTGGCTGAATCATTTACAGACTATCATAACAAGGAATTAAATGGTGTAAGATCCATTATGATTGTATCCTAAAATTTATAAAAATAGTTGGAATGGAAGGGTCATAATATAGAGAAAAAAAATTTTTTAGTCAATTGCTAAATGACTGCATAGAATATATTCTTTTTTTTTTTTCAATGTTCAAAACAAATTTATTCCTTGCTCATATAAGGATAGGAGGGTGGGGGTGCAGAGGATAAGGAGAGGACAGGGGCTAAAGAAGGGAAGGCCTAGTCCTCACAGTTATTCAAGACCCAAACTGACTGAATCTTTGCTAAATTCAAGTGGCTTCCAAGGTCCAACTGGACATGCTGCCAAGCCAAGAGATAGAAGGGAATGGAAGATCGTGAGAAAAATTTAATGGGGCAGGCCAGTATTCCTACACCCATATTCCACTGCCCAAAACTTAGTCACATGTCTTCACAAAGATACAAAGAGGGGGTCTGGAAAACAAAAGTCCCTGGCTGGGCTGCCATAGCTGAACAACATATCTCAGGGAAGCAAGAATCTTTACTGGACATCTAGCAGCCTCTGCCACCCAGCCCCTTTCCCTTGCAAGCATCCAGCCTTAAGGAAATATGAGCCAGGCTTTAAAGGAAACATGTAGCTAATTACACAGATATTTTAATTGCTGAAACGAGTGCTGGAGCTAAAAATGACACCAGTGAACAACCAGGGAAAACAAAGTTATGGGACCCACCTAAGATTCCATCCAGGATGAGGAGAAAAGACTGAGATAGCAGGTTTACAGGAGCAGTCAGAAGCAAATTTTTAAGTGAAATAAGTAAAAATTTTATAACTTAACATTTACATAGCTTGATATTCCTTATTTGTTATGTTTAAAGCAAATGATAAATCTACTTTTCAAGGATGACAGCTTGCTTTTATTGAGGATATCTTCAAAGTTTTACTGCAATTTCAAAAATAGTAATGTCCCACACAACAGCACAAACACTTTGCTTTTTAAGGTGATTACTCTTAATGTAGAGGTGCTCATTTGCCTGCAATTACTATAAAGTAAAATTACTGCCTGTGACATCTCACAATTGACAAAGTTGGAGAGTCAAGATAAAAGCCATTTACATGACTTTTAGTTATACCTCTTTTAAGACTGTCTATGAAAAAATAAACTAACATATGATGCTGTGTACTGAAAGGAGAAAAGCAAAGCAAGAAAAGAATATTTTTAAACTTAATTTTCCTTATTCAATTTAGCAACATTGGCATATCTGTTTTTATTATTGTTTGTGTCCTAGCAACTATACTTTATCTGAATGTTTTCAATTTAACAGCTACTGAGATTTATTTATAGATTTTTCCCTATTGTTCTTTCTTTAATCACAGTTTATGTGTGGGTATGGGAGGTTGTTCCTTTTTTAAGCAATGTTTATTTTCAATTTAACATGATCTTTATAGCAATATTATTCTCTGAAAATAAAATACATGTACTGATGTTCATGTATGTATGTAGTTTGTTTAATATAACATTTGAGTTTAGATTTTTGGAAAAAACATTTTTTGAAAAGGAGGTTTTTTTAAGGAATGTGCTTTACAACCATTCTCCCTCAAAAACAATTTTTTCCTGGCTCTGTTATTGTGAAGTCAAATTGTTTTCATGACTTGTGTTGTTTTTTAGATTTCTAAAATATACCCACACTATTTCGTTCCTTTCTAAACAAATGCCCAAGAAAGAAAACCACAAGAAATCAGATCCCACAAAACCCAAATGTAGAAAAAGTTAACTCCCTAAAAGCACAGGCATTTGGGCCTCCACTGGGAGCCACATTTTTAAAAGTGTTTGTACAGTACAAAAAACAGTTTTTGAACATTTATTTCTGTCAAACAACTCTAAAGACCATTCTTTACTTAATCATAGTGATCCTCTTGATGCCAAAGGAAAAGCATGGCATTAGATCTAACTGAATCATGATGTTTATTTAAAAAAAACTTACATATACAATACAGCATACCCAAACAAATTTTTACCTTGCTTTCTGATGAAATTCTACCTCTATTAAAGTCAATATGGATCACTTACAATAAAGTCTTAAAATGACCTTTTTGTTTTTCTATTTTAAAATGCCAAGTATTTTAGCAGTCAACATTGTTCAAGTATAAACGAGAGCCATTTAAAATACCAGTGTATTGATGATGACCAAGGTTATAGCTTATTCTCACTCAGACGAAAAGCCAAGTCCTCCCTGGAGTAATGAAAATGTTCTATTTCTAAGTGGAATTCACTTGCTCTATTTTATGGGTAGTTTCTCCAAACTAACTGTGGTCTGTGTCTTTTCCCAATTCACTAAATATCTGCAAAGCTTTGGAAATATATTTTATTTATTGTAAAAAGACACTTAAGAATCTGAGAAAGTAAAAAGTGTTTGTTAAGCAGAATAATGTTTAAATGATCCCAGTAAAACATTAAACTCTTTATGTGGCTTTTTGATACAACACAGAAGGCCCATCATGATCTGGCTCCATTCACTTCCCGCTCTTATCTCATCTTCTATTCCACCTTCCTTCCCCTCCCCAACCATTATTTCCACTCCCCCACACTGCTCTCCTTGCTGTAGTCCACATGTCAGCACACTCCTGCCTCAGGGCCTTTTTTTTTTTTTAATCTATGGATTTTACTGAGATATATTCACATACCACATATTCTATCCAAATATATAACCAATGTCTCACAGTATCATCACTTAGTTGTGCAATCATCACACTCAATTTTAGACAATTTTCATTGCTCCAAAGAGAAAAATAACAGATACAAAAAAAGGAAAACCCAAAACATCTGATATCCCTTCTCCCCCTCTATTATTGACCCCTAGCAGTGGTGTGGTATACCTGTTACTGTTGATGAAAGAATATTAAGGTATTACTGTTAACTATAGTCCATAGCTTGCAATGGGTAATTTTTTCCATATACTACTCTATTACTAACTCTTTGTACAAGTGTCATACATTTGTAGTAGTTCATGCAAGAACTTACTCATATTTGTAGTGTTAATTGGTAGCACACATGACTTTAAACAACCCCTTTCAATCAAATTCACCTATAATATGGCACTCTTACTTATAACCCCAATAACGAGCTACCATCACCTCTATCCATTCCCATACATTTAAGTTCAACCTTGCCAACAATTCTGTACAGATTAGGTAACTGCTCCCCCTCCTCTAGCTTCTGTCTATCTCTGAGTCTCCTATATGCTGCATTTTAAGTCCCCGGCCTCAGGGCCTTTATCTATGCTGCACCCTCTGACTGTAATGCTCCTCCCTAGACATTCACATGGCTCGCCCTGGTGCTGCCTTCAGAACTTTACTCAAAAGTCACATTCTCAGCAAGTTCCTCCTGGGCCCTTTATTTCAACCTTCTTCTCCCTAAAATTTCATATCTCATTCCCTAATTTATTTTTATCCTTAGAACATCACTATTTAGCATACCATGTATTTTAATTATTTACCTTGTTTTGTCTCCTGCTAGAATGGAAACTCTATGAAAACAGTGGTTTTTACTTTTTTTTTTCATTACTGTCCCTGCAGGCCCTACAACAGAGCTGGTACATGGAAGATAGTCAAAAAAAAAAAAAAAAAAAAGGAAGACAGAATTACAATTAACTTTTATTTAGAAGGAAAAATGATATAGGAAATATAACTAGCTTAAAAATGATAACGCCAATGGAGAAAACAGTTAATGTCAAGTAACACAGAGAATGTATGCTTTCTATCTGTGTCAGTCAGGGTCCAGTCAGGAGTCAGAAAACAGACAGTAATATGACCTGTCATGGAGTGACAAGGGATTGGCTAATAAGAAGTATATCTATAAGGAGATATAAGGAGCAACCACTACCCCTAGGGCTGAGATAGAACATGCAAGGAAGAGCCCCTCAGGACTGGTGCCGCATTGGCAAAACTTGCTGGAAAGCACCCTGCCAGGGGAAGCTGTTCACATAGCCATGTCTCACTAGAGGCCCTCCATCACCAAATCTCAGGAGGTGAGTGCCAGGAGAAGCTGCTGGGTGCTCTCCCCACCACGGACTGCAAGGAACGGTGCTGGGAAGCCGAGTACACTGCAGCGACCTGCCAAGAAAGCACAACCAAACTGGGACAGAAAGACCCGTCCCTCTGGCTTTCCAGTGCCTAACACTGTGCCAGATGGCAAAGGATACATTTTTAAAAGGCCCATTTCCATTTTCAGGGAGCAGGTAATGAAGGCAGGATTTTGAGCTGAGAAGTGATACATTGAATACTAGAGCAATATCTATGCCTCAAAGCCATCATCGTAAATAGTGTACTACTGTGTTATATACCCTTGAATATTTGGAAAAATTTATATTTCCAACCCTAAAGCTGTATCCTTATAAGATTGTATGGCATATAGCAATGCTTTGTCCAACAGAAGAACCATCTGAAAATGTATTTAGGGTATTTAGATTTAGAACTGAAATGCCTTCTGTGCACAGAATCTACTGGGCAAAGTCATTCTAATTTTATTAGTGGTAGTTAAAGTGAGAAATTAATTTATCAGGAATGGTAATTTCAAGACTAAAAGGATAAAAGAGGGTACATGATCAAAGGAAGGCTGTTTAAAACTAGAAACATTTAACATTAATTGCAACACTTACAAATATGTGTATGCTATCATATCTGGTGGAAAGTGTCCATATTTGAATTAGAGTAATAAAGATTTGCTTAAAATATTAAGATAAATGGAAGAGCCCCATCCCCCCTCAGAAGCTTCGAACAACAAGCAAGAACTGGCAGAAACATCTTTCTCAAAGTTCCAGAAAACAAAGGATTGCAGTAATAAGGCAAGTACCAAATCAAGAAAAAAGCAATTTCAAAAATGGTAGGCTCTCCCTCTCTCCAAGCCCATTTGGCAGGTGAACTCACTGCTCTCCCCCAATGTGGGACATGACTCCTGGGGGGGTAAATCTCCCTGGCAACGTAGGACTTGACTTCCGGGGATGAGCCTGGACCCGGCATCATGGGATTGAGAAAGCCTTCTAGACCAAAAGGGGGAAGAGAAATGAAACAAAATAAAGTTTCAGTGGCTGAGAGATCTCACATAGAGTCCAGAGGTCATTCTGGAGGGCATTCTTATGCTCTATACAGAGATCCCTTTTTAGTTTTTAGTGTATTGGAATAGCTAGTAGGAAATACCTGAAACTGTCAAACTGCAACCCAGTAGCCTTGATTCTTGAAGATGATTGTATAACTATGTAGCTTACATGGTGTGACTGTATGATTGTGAAAACTTTGTGGCTCACAATCCCTTTATCCAGTGTATGGACAGATGAGTAGAAAAATGGGGACAAAAATTAAATGAAAAAATAGGGTAGGATGGAATGCTTTAGGTGTTCTTTTTAACTTTTATTTTTATTTATTTATTTATTTATGGAGTAAGGAAAATATTCAAAAATTGATTGTGGTGATGAATACAGAACTATATGATGGCACTGTGAGCAATTGCTTGTACACTGTGGATGACAGTATGCTGTGTGAATATATCTCAATAAAATCGAATTTAAAAAAAATGGTAGGATCTTGTGGTGCCTGGGCTGGCCCCTCCCCCATCTCCTCACTGGCCTGGTGTGGAGCCCACCTGAATTCTTTTTTTTTTTTTTTACATATTTTTATTTATAACAATGTTTTCTCTTATCACATTGACATCATCAATAGATTTTTTTAAATTCAATTTTATTGAGATATATTCACATGCCATGCTGTCATACAAAGTGAACAATCAATTGTTCACAGTACCATTATATAGTTGTGCATTTATCACCAAAAATAATTTTTGAACATTTTCATTATACACACGCAAAAATAATAAGAATAAAAATTAAAGTGAAAAAGAACAATTAAAGTAAAAAAGAACACTGGGTGCTTTTTTTTTTTTGCCCCGTTTTTCTACTCATCCATCCAGACACTAAACAAAGGGGAGTACAGTCCATATGGCTTTCCCAATTACATTGTCACCCCTCATAAGCTACATTTTTATACAATCTTCTTCAAGATTCAAGGGTTCTGGGTTGTAGTTTGATAGTTTCAGGTATTTATTGCTAGCTATTCCAATTCATTAGAACCTAAAAAGGGTTATCTATATTAGCATAAGAGTGCCCACCAGAGTGACCTCTCAGCTCCTTTTGGAGTCTCTAAGCCACTGAAACTTATTTCATTTCATTTCACATCCCCCTTTTGGTCAAGAAGATGTTCTCAATCCCACAATGCCAGGTCTAGATTCCTCCCCAGGAGTCATACTCCACATTGCCAGGAAGATTCACTCCCCTGGTTGTCTGATCCCACGTAGGAGGGAGGGCAGTGATCTCACCTGCCAAGTTGGCTTAGCTAGAGAGAGAGGGCCACATCTGAGCAACAAAGAGGCATTTGGGAGGAGGCTCTTAGGCACAATTATAGAGAGGCCTAGCCTCTCCCTTGCAGCAACAGTCTTCCCAAGGGCAAGTCCTGTGGTAGAGGGCTCAACCCATCAAACCACCAGTCCCCTATGTCTGTGAGCACATCAGCAACCATCAAGATGGGGAAGCCCAACACCCCTGCATTCTCCCCCAGCTCCTCAAGAGGGCTCTGCATATTTTTTTTTCATTTTTTTTTTAAATTAACTTTTAACTATATCAAAAAAAATTTTTTTAAAAACATACAATAAAAAAATTTCAAACAAACCAAAACAAGGGAATAAGAAAAAGACAACTAACCTAAAATAACTACTTCCAACATGCTCACTGGCCTGGTGTGGAGCCCACTTGAATTCTTAATTCAAGTCACTGGTCCTGGTTCCAGAGAGATCAGAGTAATTCTCATGTATATGCTGAGAGCATGTATGACTGTCAATCTGTCTGGTAGAAGCCTGGAGGATAGAACCAAGACATTCTTCACAGGCTTGCTGACCCAGAATTTGTACTACATGTAGAGGAAGGAAGCTCACAGAGCTCTCTTACAAACTGCTGTGGGAGAGCAGTCAAGTGGGACATACAGTACAGTGCCCCTCATTGAGGGTGGAGCACATTCCCCGGGGATTGGGTTAGTCTGGCCACCACCCGTTCTGATGGGGTTGAGCCTGTGCCCTGGAGATTGTGGAGAGTCTGGCTGCCACCCCAGTGCTTCACAAGGGTGAATGCTAGAGTTTGGCCATCACTCCGATGCTTGAGGAGAGTGGAGCCAAGAGCATAGCTGCGCAATTGCTTGGAACAGTAGGGGCTGCTGCTCTATCAAGCCCCAAGGATGAGGCATCATTCTATAAATGACTCTCAGAGCTTGAAATCTAATGAAGTATGCCCTGCAGGATTTCAGAACTGTTTGGGACCTGTGACCCTTGCTTTCTTTCCAATTTCTCCCTATGACAATGATTACCCGATGACTGTCCCTCATTTGTATATTGGAAGCAGATAACTTGTTCTAAGTTTCACAAGTCCATAGCCAGAGGGGAATTGTGCCCCAGGACAGCCACATCTATAATTGATTTTGATTAGACTTTGTACTTAATATTGTTACTGAAATGATTTAAGCCTTTTGAGATTTTGTGGTGGAATGAATGTATTTTGTATATGGAAAGAAAATGTCCAGAGGGTGGAGTGTGATGGTTTGAAGCTGTTCTGTATCCCAGAAAAGATCATGTTCTTAAAACTAATCCATTCCTCTGGATGTCAGCTTATTGTGGGAGGACCTTTTGATTAGGTTATTTCAGTTGAGACATGCCCCAGGTGGGCCTTAATCCTCTTATGGGAGTCCTTTATAAGAGAATGAAATAGAAAAAACAGAAGCAGAAAGAGAAAGACACACATGGAAGCTGAGAGAGAAATCTGCAGAAACAGAGAGGAAGCCACTGAAGCCAGAAGCTGGAAGCAATGAAACCCAGAAGAGAAGGGAGAGACCAGCAGATGCTGCCATGTCCCTTGCCAACTGACAGAGGAGTTCCAGATTTCCAGCAGCCTGTCCTCAGGAAGAAGGTATTGTCTTGATGATGCCTAAATTTGGACATTTTCCTGGCCTAAGAACTGTAAGCTTGTACGTTAATAAATATCCATTGCAAAATCTAACCCATTTTATGGTGTCTGAATTTCAGAAGCTTTAGCTAATTAAAATAGCTGGATACAAGCTTAAGGAACAGTTGCCTCAGAGCCGATATTCCAGTGCTAACACATTAAAATATCAAAATGTTCCACTTTCAACAGAATATTACAAAACCTCAAAGAAACAGAAAGCAATAGACCAAGCAAAAGAGAAGACTAAAGCATTAGATACCACCAGTGAAGAGGACCAGAACTGGGACATGCCAAACAAAGACTTTTTTAAAATGTCCTAAATATGCTCAAAGAGATAAAGGAAAATATGGACAAAGAACTAAAGGAAATCAGGAAAATGATACAGGAACATAAAAGAAAATATAAAAATAGAGGTGGAAATTATGAAAAGGAAAAAACAGAGGTGAGGACAACAGGAACAGAAATTTAAAATTCCCTAGAGGGGTTCAACAGCACATTAGAGCAGGCAGACGAAAGAATCAGTGAACTTGAAGATAGGATAGTTGAAATCATCCAGTCTGAGAAGCAGAAAGAGAAAAGAATGAAGAAAAATGAACAGAGCGTGGAACATCATTAAGTGTACCAAAATACGTGTCACAGGGGGCCCAGAAGGAGAGAGAAAGAAGCAGAGAAAATATTAAAGAAATAATGGCTGAAAACTTCCCCAGTTTAACAGACATGAACATACACAATTAAGAAGTTCAATAAACTCCAAAGAAGAGGAATCCAAATAGACATTTTATATCTTTTATGACATATTATAATCAAATTGTCAAATCAAAGATAATGAGAGGATTCTGAAAGCTACAAGAGGGAAGCAATGTGTAACCTATAAGGGATTCTCAATGAAAATAAATGCCAATTTCTCAGTAGAAACCATGAAAGCAAGAAGGCAGTGGGAAGATATATTTAAAGTGCTGAAAGCAAAAAATTGCTAGCTCCAAATTCAATATCTGGCAAACTGTCTTTCAAAAATGAGGGAGGGATTAAGGCATTCCCAGATAAACAAAAGCAGAGAGACTTTGTCACCACTAGACCAGCTCTACAAGAAATGCTAAAGGGAGTTCTGTAGGTTGAAAGGAAAGGACACTAGACAATTGACTGAAACAACATGAAAAAATAAAGATTTGCACTAATGGTAACAAATAGGTAAATACAAATATCAGTACTATTGTAATTTTGGTTTGTAATTCCATTCTTTCTTCCTACATAAAATGTAATGATAAATCAATGGTTTTAGACTCACAGTGTATCAATATGTAATTTGTGACAACTACATAAAAATGGGGATGGAGGGATATAGGAACATAGTTTGTGTTTACTTGTAAAGTTATTAAGTTGGTATCAAGCTAAAGAAGATTGAGTTAGATTTAGGATGTTACATTTAAGCCCTACAGTAACCACAAAGAAAATACCAGAGAATATACAAATTCATCGTACAGAAAATAGAGTACAGGTTACCCGAGTGGAGGGCAGGGACAATGGGGAGTTAATGCATAATAAGTGCAGGGTTTCTGTTTTGGGTGAAGGGAAAATCCTAGTAATGGGTGGTGCTAAGGCGCTGCAACATCGTGACTGTGATTAATGCCAGTGAGTGGTATGTTTGGGAGTAGTTGGGATGGGAAGGTTCATATTGTATATATGTTTCCACAATTAAAAAAAAAAAAAAAGAAGTGAGCAACTAAAGAGAGAATGACAAATTCAATATGTCATCTTTGATGGAATCTAAGAACGAGGAGAAAAGGCTCAACAGGGCATTATTGGGACACAGGAAAAAATTGGAATATGGAACTGTAAGCTTTATATCAATGTTAAAGTTCTTGAACATGATAACCACTCTTAAGGTTTATATAAGTGAATATCCTTGTCATTAGGAAATGTACATGGAAGTATTATGTGTTCAAGGAGTATGATGTATGCAACCTGCTCTCAAATGTTCAGAAGATTAGATAGATTGATAAGACAGATAGATAGATAGATGATAGATAGATGGATAGATAGCTTAGATTAGATAGATAGATAGATAGATAGATAGACAGATAAAGATATGGCAACTGTGGCAAAATGTTAAAATTGGTGGATCTGGGGTAGTGGGGGTACACTGGAGTTCTGTGTATGGGGCTTCGATTATTTTTGCAACTGTCCCATAAGTTTGAAATTGTTTCAAAATAAAAAATTTAAAGAAAAAAAATATTTAGAGAAACAGTACACTTTGAATAGCCTTTGAAGATACGTCAAATCTAAGAAAATATTGGTCCATTAGACTAACATCCAACTTTAAAATTGCCTATTTTCTCCAAACTTAATTTGGTATATTTCTTTTTAATCCAAAATGACCAGAATGTTCTTGGACAAGTTTGCTAACCATTCTCTTCAGGGACTCTTACTCAGGTTTACACTCAAAACATTACCCAAGGGAAATGCACAAAGTTTCCCCATTTATTAAAGATGTGTAAGTCATAGCCCCTGTCATAAAGCAATCTAAAACTAAGAGATAGCATTTTTAAATGTTACAGAGAATCAGATGTTGGAGAGGTACACAGGCAGTTACTGGCAAAACTCAGATGGTTAGGTCTTGAAGGTTGGATGCATTTGAAATCAACTTTTCCATATTTCTAATCTATTTATATGTTATATAATTATGCTGCATCAACAATTTATTCACATATTGAAGGCAGAAGTAGGAAAAATTGCTTCAGTGCTTAAGTTGTTTCCTACAAAAATGGAAATAACAAGGTGAGAAGGTTAAAAATGATTAGTGCTGTGATTGATTTTTTTCCCAATTTAAAAATTATAGGTGGGCAAGTTTAAAAGTGCTACAGAGGACAATACAGAGCTAGACAAATATTGGTATTCCAACTCAAGTTTTAATGCTATGGGGGGAAAGCAATAAGTGTGCACTTTGCTTAAGCAGCAGTATCTTTAACATAGATGATCACTTAATTACACACCTCTTTCATCTAGTAAACAAAGATCTTTCTTTTTATTCATCTTCTAATTTAATTTAATTTTTGGCTTATTTATTTGTTCATAGTTACAAAACTTATAATTTACGGATGTTTTATCATGAAAAGATTCCTTCTGTCTCAATTCTCCACCTACTCATTTCTACTCCCCAGTAGCCATTTGTTCCAGTTTGCTAATGCTGCCCTTCTGCAAAACACCAGAAATGGATTAGCTTTTATAAAGGGGGTTTATTTGGTTACACAGTTTACAGTCTGAAGGCCATAAAGTGTCCAAGGTAATGCATCAACAATCAGGTACCTTCACTGGAGGATGGCCAATGGTGTCTGGAAAACCTCTGTTAGCTGGGTAGTCACTTGGCTGGCATCTGCTCCAAGTTCTGGTTTCAAAATGGCTTTCTCCCAGGACGTTCCCCTCTAGGCTGCAGCTCCTCTTCAAAATGTCACTCTCAGTTGCTTTCAGGGCATTTGTATTCTCTTAGCTTTTCAGGAACAAAAGTCTGCTTACAAAGGCCATCTTCAAAATGTCTCTGTAAGCTGCAGCTCTCTCTCAGCTCCTGTGTGTTCTTCAAAGTGTCCCTGTTGGCTGTAGCAAGTTTGCTCCTTCTGTCTGAGCTTGTATTGTCCTCTAGTAAACTAATCAAGGCCCATACTGAATGGGCGGGGCCACACCTCCATGGAAATTATCTAATCAGAGTTATCACCCACAGTTTGGTGGGTCACATCTCCATCCAAACACTCAATCAAAGAATTACAATCTAATTAACACTAAGACATCTGACCACACAAGATTGCATCAAAGATAATGGTGTTTTTGGGGACTTAATACATCCACACTGGCACACCATTGTTTCTGGTTTCTTGGCCAGACTTCCAGAGACGGTCTACAGAAATGCATATACATATTCTTTTTTTCTCCCTTCCCCACCCATTTTTTTTTTGTAGCATGTTATACACACTCTTCTATATCTTAATTAACTTATCAATATTGGTCAACTGCATTGTGATATATTGGATATAAAAATAAAATCTAACAATTTTATGGGTATAATTCAGTGAGTTTTGAGAAAAGTATAAATTGTGAAACCACCCCCATAAACATGATATAGAATATTTCTATCACCTCAAAATGTGACCTTGTGCCTCTCTGCAGTCAATCCTTTCCCAACATCCCTTGGCCCATAGCAATAACCAAGCTGTTTTTGTATCACTGTCATTCTGTCTTTCCTAGAATGTCATACAAATGGAATCAGAGTATTTATAGTCTTTTGCACCTGGCTCCTTTCATTATATTGCTTTTGAGATTCAAACATGTTGTTGCTTCTTTCATTCCTTTTTATTTCATTGCAAAGTAGTATTTCATTGCATATCATAATCTGTTAGTATTTACCAGTTCACAGACATCTAGTTGTTTCCAGTTTGGTACTATTATGAATAAAGCTGTTATGAACATTCATGTACAAGTCTTTGTGTGGACAGGTATTTTCATTTCTCTTAGGTAAATAAGACTGAAATGACAGGGTCATATGGTAAATTTGTATTTAACTTTGTAAGAACCTGCCAACATGTTTTCCAAAGTTTCTGTACCATTGTGTATTCCCACCCAGCAGTAAATGAAAATTCCAGCTGCTCACCAATTCTTGGTGTGGTAAATCTTTTTAATTTTTGCAATTCTAATGTTCATCTAGTGGTATCACATTGTGGTAGTAATTTGCATAACCATGTTGTACATCTTTTCATATGCTTATTTGCCATCCATATATCTTTTTTTGTGAAGCTTCTGCTCAAATCTTTACCTATATTTAGATTACATTGTTTGTCTTTTTATTATTGAGTTGTAAGAGTTCTTTATTCTGGATACAAAGCCTTTTGTAGGTACATGTTTTGCAGATATTTATCTTTCAGTCTTGGTTTACCTCTTTTCTTAACAGTGTCCTTTGAAGAACAAAAGATTTAACTTTTATGAAATCCAATTTACAATTTTTTCTTTTATAATTTGTGTTTTTTAAATTCCTATTTAAGAAATCCTTGCCTATCCCAAGTTATTAAGATTTTCTCCTATTTTTTCTTACAGAAATTTCACAGGTTTAAGGTGTAATTTATTGAAAAAGAAAAAACTTAGTCACAGCACAGATCTGAAATGATGGCACTAACAGAAGCAACTACTGAAGATGTTTTAAACAAAATTTCTGTCATAGAAACTTTAATACCCTCTGATTAGGTGGGCTCCATACTGCCATGACATGACTGGAATTTGCACACAATAAACTAGGAAAACTTAACTGAAGGAAAGAATGCTATCTAATACACAATAAAGAACACACAAAAGATTGCCCTCAATTTGGGATTTTTGTATGCTAAAAGAACATTTGATGGCCTTGGATAAGATGATTTCATAGGTAAACAAACTAAGAGCATGAGATTTTCAGAAACATTAAGTGCCATATCGTGCAGTTCTCAGGAATTTACTTAATTCTTCACCAGTCTAACAACACAGTGTCAGCATTTTCAATGTCCTCAAAGGCAATGGGTTTAGAAATTTCATGGATTGGAAGATCCGTGAATGGCATGATTTGCTGAGGGTAATAACAAGCTGCATAGGAATAGACATCAAGCTGGTGGAAGTGTTGGAAAGGCTGATTCTCTACCCTCATAGGCTCTCTCAGAGGGAAGTGGTTGTATTTATTCACTCCGCAAAGTTTGTCCTGGGCACGGACAGCTTCCAGCTGGAGGAGGTTATATTTGTTCAGTCTAAGAATCTGTTCCAGATTGAGTCTGTAGAGCTCTTCCTGTGAAATGTGCTTCTCAGAGTTAATAGGAGCAACTTTCTCACTTGATAAATTGTTGCTAGATTCCAGTTCAGCATCTGTGATGACATGTTCTTCACTTAATTCCTTCCTGATAGCCTTGAATTCATTGCTCTCTTTTTCTCTCATTGTTCATTCTTGTATTCCTCTCTTAACTCTCTCTCTGTAGGCACAGCAAACATGAGAAATTCTCTGGGTACTTCCTCACTGTTTTCTAGTTTATCTTTATTCAATTCTGGATGTCTAAGAGGAAGCTTAGGGCTGGCAAGGACAATAGCCACAAGGCAGGTGAGGATGAAAAGCTTCATGTTTTCAAGACTTGAACCCAAGGCTGAGAGGAGGAAGTCAGCTGGGTTGAAGATCAGGATTGTGGCAGATCTGCTTCACAAATTGATTACAGAATCACCTTGAAGATGTGGGAGATACTGGGAGGTCCCAGTTGCAAGCTTTTGTGTCCTTGTGGAGTTCAGAATCATCTCCCTCTTGGTGAGCAGTGTACAGAGTATGTAGGGTATTTCATTATGTAGGCATGATTGGTGGAATCAATGCCCATGTGGTTGAACTCAATCTCCACTCCTGCCTCTTCCAGAGTTTGGGGAGGTGGAGCTGACATGACAAAGTGCAAACACTCCTTTCATAGGTTTTGCTCTGACATTTAGGTCCATGAAGAACTGTGAGTAAATTTTTTTATATGGTGTAATGTAAAGGTCAAGTTTCATTTTTTCTGCATACGGACATCCAATATGCATAGGCATCTTTGTGGAAATTCAGTTGACCATTGTTTTAGTCTCCTAGGTTGCTTAAAGCAGATACCATGAAATGGGTTGGCTTAAATAATGGGAATTTATTAGCTTATAGTGTAAGGCCATGAACATGTCCAAATCAAGGCATCATCAAGGTGGTGCTTTCTTCCCAAAGACCAGCTACCAGTGATCCTTGACTCCTCTATCACATAGCAAAGCACATGGTGGTTTGTGCTGGTATCTCCCTTCTCTTCTGGGTTTCTTTGTTTTCAGCTTCTTCCTTCTGTGGCTTTCTCTTTCTTTGTATTCATTCTGTTTATAAAGGACTCCAGTAAGAGGATTAAGACCCATCCTGAATGAGGTGGGTCACATGTTAACTGAAGTGGCCTCATTACAAGATCCTACTTACAGTGGGTTTATACCCACAGGAATGGATTAATTTTTTTTTTTTTTTTTGGAGCTTTACTAAAATATTTATACCCATTGACTCAACAATTACCCTAATAGGTGAGACATATATAAGTATGAAAAGATAAGTGTACAAAGATGTTCCCTGTAGGATAGTTTATGATCACGAAAAATTGGAAACAGCCTAAATGTACATCACTGAAACACTGATTAAATAAATTATGGCCCATCCACATAGTGAAATATTATAAATATATTAAAAAGAATTAAGAACATTTTATATTAATGGAAAGCCCAATATATTTTAAGTAAAGACATCTATAGTAGAAGAGTTTCAGTAGTAGTATTTATAAGAATAGTAACTGTAATGAATAGTTAATATTTATTGAGAGCTTATTTTTCATGCTTGCAAAGTCCTTTGTAAGTATTACCTCATTTAATTCTCACTAGAAATGTAGGATGTACAAAGTATTTTTATCTGCATTTAACAGATGAGGAAACCTGAGACTCAGAGAGGTTAATTAACTTGCCCAAGGATGCTACTAAGGGCCAGGGCTGGGTCCTGAGACAAAATATGCCTGGACCCCAAGCCCAGGCTCTTAGCAGGGTGCCTGGCACTTATTGGCATACCCTACTCCAGGCACTTAATTTAGACTCCCAAAGTATAGAATGACCCAATTTTATAAAGAAAAAATAGCCTAGTAAATGCACAGGAAAATCCAGATTATTCATCAAGCCATTAATCCTTTATCTATCGAGGGGGAAATTATGGGTTATATTACATTCTACTTTAATTCTACAATGTTTGCAACGTTCTGATAATAACCATTTATTGTTTTATAATAAGAAGTAACACAATATAATTTTTAAAATGCTTGCATTCTGAAAATTAATGGTAAAATAGTTCTCTAAAGTGACTGAAAATGTCTTTTATCAATGTTCTGAGTGAGAACTTCCTAATGTAAAGATTCCAAATGCCAGTACATTCATTGAAATGCATCATAATCACCTATGGAATATTTTATTGCATATACTTACAGATTAAATTTAAGAACATGTTTTTCTGGGGTACATACAGCTTCAAACCACCACAACCATACATGTGTAGATCTATTTCTGGACTCTATCCTGTTCCATTGATCTACGGGTCTGTCTTTATAACACCACACTCTCTTGATTACTGTAGCTTTATAATGAATTTTGAAATCACAGAGTAAAGTCCTCCAAAATTTATGCTTATTATTCACAATTGCCTTGGCTATTTTCTCTTGTCTTTACTGTTTAATTTTAGAAAAAAAAAATAAACTAATAAACTTACAACAAAGCTTCGAGACTACAATAAACTTTCACCCAGAATTATTAACAAAATATTAATATTTTTCCACACTCACTTTATCTCTCTGTCCCTTGTTAATATTTCTTAACCATCTGAGATTAAATTGCAGATATCTTGTGCCTTACCCTAAATATCCCTAAAGAACAGGAACATATTTGTCAAATGATGATGAGACCACTATGCAATATCTGACATAAAAAGAATAAGTTGAAGTCATTGCTTACTACAGCGAGGGGTCCTTTATAGGGCTTTGGGACTGGCAGATTTTCAGAGTCAGTAATGAATTCGTGTCATCAGTAGAAGCATGATTACTTGGGTGAAGCTGCTGTTGATTGTTTGGCATGCCAAGGCATGTTTATTGAAGTGAGTTCATCTCTGTCTGACTTTCAGAATTGAGGAGATGATGGTGATCATGTTCACTGAAGTGAGTTGTCATTGAATAGTTCTAATGGTTACTTGTCATCATGGCTTCTAAACAGTCTTTTCCCTTGTTTGTGGAATTCTCAGTTCTTACTTTTGGTGCTCATTCAGTCAAGGCTGTAGGACAGACCATCAAGTCCAGACATTCAACAATATTGTTTATTGTCCTTGAAGATGAGGTTTCATTAGTGGAGATATGATTTTTCAATTTACATGTTTAGCAGTGTAACTTTATCTTGTTTTTGTCTTTCAATCATTTGTTGACTCATTGTTAGCACAGTGGCTGTGCAGAAGCATTTGATATTTTGGACAATGGACATTGAATAACAGTGAGGCAAACAAGTATACTAGAAGTACTCATATTATTAAATGGGAAAGGAAGAAACTCTATTACCAGGACCCAAGATTTCATTAAGTCTCATTCTTAGTCTACTTTAGATAATCAGTGTTTTAGTTTCCTAGCTGCTAAAACAGATACCATACAATGGGTTGGCTTAACAGAATTTACTGGCTCACAGTTTCATAAGCTAGAAGGCTTGCTTGTTCCTGGGTCAGTATCTTTTGACTGGCTGGCAACTTTTGGGGTTCCTGGCTTTTGTGTCACAGGGCAATGCACATGGCAATGTCTTCTCCTTTCTCCTCTCGATAACACTGACTTCTGGCTCCTAGCTGCTTCCTGTAGGTTCTCTCTCTGTGGTCCTCTCTGTAACGCCTTCAGTAAAAGGATTAAGACCATCCTGTTAAGACCACTCTGACTCAGTTAGGCCACACTTTAACTGAAGCAACCTCATGAAAAAGGTCCTATTTACAATGGGTTCATACCCACAGGTATAGATAAAGATTGGATTAAAATGAAGAACATGTTTTTCCAGGGTATATAACTCCAAGCCACCATAGTCAGTCTGTCTTTTCTTTTAGCTTAGTTATAGATTATTTTCTCTCACCCAAAGGATTGATCCCTGTATGACATGAAGTCTTCGTAGTGGCACAGATTCCCCCCTGGATGGCCAAAATGTGAAAGAATAAAATTTTGATGACCACCTAAAGTTGCAGTTAAGGATTTTGGCTGGCAAAGTGAGGGCATAGGAATCCCACAGTTTCAGAAATCTTTTCCCAGAAAAGGTTTTATCCCTTTAGGCTCTTTTAAAAGAAATTTAGTTCACTGAGTATATCAGGGAGTCAAATCATTAGAATGACCTAACAATATTCTGTAGATCAATTAACTTTGGTTCTGGGTTGGTATTGAAGAGACTGATTTTCACAGAGGAAAAAGAATCTAGGAGCTGTCCAAAGATGTGATCAATCTCAGTAGAGTTGTAGGTATATTGTCTCCAGATGTCATGAAAAATAGTTACTCTTACATCCCAAGAATAGTTATATCCCTCTCTCCCAGCACATGAATATATTTTTTCTTCACTTGTTTATTGTAAGTAGAGTATAATTTTTGACAAATTATTATACATTATAATATAATTTCATGTACTACTTTATATATTATTAATCAATATGTATCTTTTATCAACATGGCAATGTAAACAGCTACTGAAAACTTCTCTCCAGAGATTCAATTAAAAAAAGGACAATTCTGAATTGTTTGAAACTCTGGAGGAGGATATAGGCTGGAGAATGGCCCTGCAAATGCTGAACTGAATAAAGAAATGTCAGGTAGAAATCTTCCTTCCCAGACCAGCCAGTCCTCTCCCCTCCCCCTCACTCAGACTCCATGTGGAAAAAGCACAAAATCAGCAGACAGGATTCCTCCCACTAGGGACACACAGCAGTGAAAAATACCCTCACTGTTTGAAGACACAGTGGACAGGAGAGGACATTTCAAGGCCCAGATCAGTGAGGGACAAAGAGACTGTTTCCAGCCTTGGGTCTGAAAGACCTTCCCTTACCCTTGCGGAAAACAGCAGCCGGTGGCCATTTCCTTGCCTTGGAGACACCTGGAGTGCTGGGTCGGAAGAGAGAGTACTTTGCCACAGGAGTAGTCCCACATCGAGCCAGATTTTGGCTGGCAAAGTGAGGGCATAGGAATCCCGCAGTTTCAACTCACCTGTATGCACCCTGTGTTCAGAGGCAAAGTAGCCTCTGAGGATGAGTAAGTTACCAAACATCGCCATCTGCTGGATAGTCCAGAAAGTGCAAGGGAAGAAAATATCTTTTAAAAGATGCTTCAGATCTTTTCTTAGTAGCACAGGAGCTGGTCTACACACCCTGAATGGAAACCTGGCTTTGTTTTGGCTGAGAAAACAACTGTTAAAGCAGGGCTCCAAAACAAACCCAGGTCTTGCTAGCTGGTGGAAAACACAGCATCACTGGAAGCCAGCAGATCTATATTACCACACACAGTGAACACGCTGAAGTGCCCAGTGCCTACTTCCCCTCCCTGTGGCAGGACACTGTGGACTCCTGATTTTGGGGGGAAGATCAGTGGGCAAAGCCAATCTGACAACTGGCCAATGAGAGAAACAAAGAAACGACAGAGACCAAAGACCACCGCCAAGAAAACCTTAGGCAAAAGAGAGAAAACAACTTCCAGAATAAACCAATCAAGAAAATCAGATGCCTAGACAACAAAAAATCATGGGCCACATCAGGAAATGGGAAGATATGGCCCAGTCAAAGGAAGAAACTAACACCTCAACTGAGATTCAGGAGTTGAAACAACTAATTATAGATGTTCAAGCAAATCTTTTAAATCAAATCAATGAGGTAAGACAGAATGTGACAAAAGAGAAGAAGGATATAAAGAAGACACTGGGTGATCATAAAGAAGAACTGGTAAGCTTGAAAAAACAAATGGCAGAACTTATGGGAATGAAAGGCACAACAGAAGAGATGAAAAACACAATGGAGACATACAACAGCAGACTTGGAGAGGCAGAAGAAAGGATCAGTGAGATGGGGTACAGGCATCTGAAATCCTGCACACAAAGGAACAGATAGGGAAAAGAATGGAAAAATATGAGCAGGGTCTCAGGGAACTGAAGGACAACATAAAGTGCATAATATACATGTTATAGGTATCCCAGAAGGAGAAGAGAGGGGAAAAGCAGCAGAAAGAGTAACAGAGGAAATAATCAATGAAAATTTCCCAACTCTTACGAAAGACATAAAATTACAGGTCCAAGAAGTGCAGTGTACCCTAAACAGAATGGTTCCCAATAGACCTTGTCCAAGACACTAATCAGATTATCAAATATGAAAGAAAAGGAGAGAATTTTGAAAGCAGCAAGAGAAAAGCAACCCATAACATTACAAGAGAAGCTCGATAAGACTATGTGCGGATCTCTCAGCAGAAACCATGGAGGCGAGAAAGCAGTGGCATGACATATTCAAGATACTGAAAGAGAAAAACTGCCAACCAAGAATCCTATATCCGGCAAAACTGTTCTTCAAAAATTAGGGAGAGTTTAAAATATTTATAGATAAACAGACACTGAGAAAGTTCATGAACAGGAAACCTCCTCTACAAGAAATACTAAAGAGAGTGCTACAGACAGACAGGAAAAGACAGGAGAGAGAGGTTTGGAGATGAGTGTGGAAATGAAGATATCATGAGATAAAAAGAGGGTAGAGATTGGGCATTTGATGTTGAATGAGTATAGAATGTTCTAGAGGATTGATTGTATGGATCCAGAAATGGATAGCACAGTACTGTGTGATGGTAGCACAATATTGTAAGTACATTGAAAAAAGGTGACTGTGAATATGGTTGAAAGAGGAAGGTTAGAGGTCTGTATGACACGAGAAGGAAAGATCAAAGATAAAGACTGGGACTGTATAACTTAGTGAAAACTAGAGTGATCAATGAGTGTGATTAAATGTACAAATATAAGAATGTTTTTGCATGAGGGAGCAGCAAGAAGGAATGAAGTTGTGAGGTATGCAACTAGATGAATGGACCATGTGGACAACCATGAGGTTAAATGAAATAAGCCAGAAATGAAAAGGCAAATATTATAATGCCTAACTAATATGGACTCATAATAATGTGCAGACTCTGAGAATTGAATCTGGGAGCACAGGTTATCAGGGGAAGGCTTTTGTAAAAGTTCCTTGAGTATAAGCTCCTACAACAGTCACATCTGTTCGTGAGTTCTAACAGTTATTTCTAAATTTTGAGAAGCTGAGCTGTTTGTGTATGATGTGGTTAGTACCTGGAGCTTTGGGCATCTGTGTGGCACCTGGGACTCGTAGCAAGAGTGTGGCAGCTGTGAGTGTCGGCAGTGTCCCATGAAAAAACTGTGAAAGAGGCTGAAAAGGAGACCAGACTTTGATTGGAGACATGAATGAAATGGACTTGGTTGAGATTGAGGTAGATCAGACTAAAGGGTAGAGGATGATATTAACTGTGTTTTAAAACTTTGGCTTCTATGTGGGACCAAAGGAAGAGATATCTACTTGGTGCAAAATCTATATTTTCTGTAGCACACTATATAATTTAACTTGTATGAACAGTTTACTCAAATACCATAATTACATGGAACCTTGGCTAGGCAGTAAGATCTTGTTGGTTTGTACAGTTTAGCATGAAGCCCTGATAAACCCAGAATAATTTAGGCAGAGAATAAAAAGCATTTGCAAAGCCCCCTTGAGGGACTGGGGAAAAATGTGGAAATATTAAACTTCCCCAGCTGGGGAATTCCTGATATTCTTGCAAGCATTGGGGTCTATCAGCTTGGTTGGCCAAGACCTCATTATTGGGGCTTGCCCTTATGAAGCTTGTTACTGCAAAGGAGAGGCTAAGCCTACTCAATTGTGCCTAAGAGTCACTTCCAGGGAACCTATTTTGTTGCTCAGATGTGGTCCTCGTTCTAAGCCAACTCTGTAGGTAAGTTCACTGCTCTCCCCCCCTACATGGGACATGACTCCTGGGGATGAGCCTGAACCCTGCATCTTGGGATTGAAAAAGGCTTCTGGACCAACAGGGGGAAGATAAATGAAACAAAATAAAGTTTTAGTAGTTGAGAGATTTCAAATGGAGTTGAGAGGCCATTCTGGAGGTAACTCTTATGCATTATATAGATACCCTTTTGAGTTTTTAGTTTACTAGAATAGTTAGAAGGAAATATCTGAAACTGTTGAGCTGCAATCCAGTATCCTTGATTCTCAAAGACAAGCGTAAAACTATATTGCTTATATGGTGTGATTGTGTGATTGTGAAAACCTATGACTTGCATTCCCTTTACCCAGTGTACGGACAGATGATTAGAAAAATAGGGACAAAAAGTAAATGAATATTACGGGGGAGGAGGGGTCTGGGATGTTTTGGGTGTTCTTTTTACTTTTATTTTTGTTATTTGGAGTAATGAAAATGTTCAAAAATTGATTGTGGTGATGAATGCACAAATATATGATGATACTGTGAACAACTGTTTTACATTTTGGATGATTATATGGTATGTGAGTATATTTCAATAAAAAAAAGAAAGCAAAAGAATTGGTTGGGGTCAGATTTAGTGCATCTATGATGGACTCTTTGAATTTCTAAATGTATTTATTGTTATTTTTGTTGTTTTATATGAGATCCTTGTATAAGGACTTTAATCAGAACAATCTGTTTAGCATGATGATCTGTTAATATGTTTCTATAGCATATCTAAAATATTTCTATAGTGACTATAGTATAGTAGACTAACTTCTACAGTGCCTTTTTTCCTGTGAATTTGTACCTGTATGACAGCAATTATTTTAGTATTAAGATATCAGGAAATTGATGTATTTGTTGTTCCATTTTAAAAGGTACCTTAAAAATCTGTTTTTATAGCCTTTTAAAGAAGTGGATTACTATAAAAGCTTACCAATTCTTTGTTTATGTATTTATTCCACTGTTTGAACAATTTAAAATATCTTAGAGATGGCCATTGTTCGGTCATTTGAACAATGTAGCTTTGGGTAATGAATTGGATGTTAGAAGAGAGGCTGGACTACTTTTACATATCAAGCCTGATGTATTTTTATGAGATCTACAAACAAACAATATTAAGTTAGAATTTGGTACCAGAGTGACAAGTTCTGTACTGATAACGGGCTTCTTGAATTATAGAAATATAAGCATAAGATTCTTCTTTTCTGGGTAATGAAGGGTTAGAGTGTTGAATTAAGAATGCTACACACAAGTATTTCATTAAATGAGGAGAAAATAATAATAATTCATAAGTTAAGTAAAAAATATTTGGTAGTTTTTGCTAGCAATTGTAATTTATTATGTGTAGCAACATTAAAGATCAAGTGTAAGGTCAGAGGATATTTTGACTTATTAATTGAGACCTATAATTGCTCTGAGGCAAGGAGGCTAAGCCTTGGCTTCTGAATTAACGGACAGGCTTTATAGGTTTTATATATATATACACACACACATACATACATATATACATACATACATGTATACATACATATATGTTTCTATAGATTTAAATATAATTTAAATATATTCATTTGTTTGTTTGTTTATGTATTTATTTTTAGTTAAAATCCCAATAGCATGGCCTGATATTTTCAGGTTTGTACAAAAAGACAAATATTTGCAGTTTAGGAAAATCAATCTGTAATCTTATGGGCTCTGCTTTTAATTAAGATGCCTGTGTCTGTAGAGTCTTTTTTCTATAGGGATTCTGGGGCCATAGATTTGCGTGTGTTTGTGCGTTAATTTTGTGAAACATACATAGTATATTCATTCTCATATCTACATGAGCTGTAATCTGATCATGTATAGGAGCATATTTTCCTCTGAAAGTAGATCTCACCTATTATTACATATGTAGATGTTATATCACAGAGAATGAAGAGCATCTTTCTGATAATGATTCCAAAATAGCAGTTAAAGTTGGGTCAAATGATCATTAGAGATTTTCATCATTTGAGTGAAAATAAAATTAGTTTCTCCTTTTACAATTTATTATATATCCTCAAATTTGTTTTTTATATCTGCCACAGTCTGTCATTTCTGCTTTAATATAAAATTTATCCTCCCCTGCCCCCAACTAAAAGTCAATTCACCTTTTTTCTTGCTTTTAGACAACTTCAAAATCTGACTCTGCTAATATAATGGTGGATAAAGTGACACCCATATAAATAGGAAAGTTGTTTTGTTCCCTTTGGGAATTAGGACTGGGAATTTTTGAGTGCTAATGTCTGCCTCAGACCACATCATTGAATAGATTTTTCAATAGTGGTCCTATTTATTTGCCAATGTGGTACACTGGTTTCTTTTCCAGGCTTCCAACTCTTAGAGAACAGAGACCCTCTTGATTGTATTGATTTATAACTTGTTTACTTTGTAAAGCTATCTGAAAATTGTCCCAGTAATGTCCTGTTGGGCATTCTCTCCCATTCTTTTATATTTTAAAAATTTTATACATTTCTAAACGGGCAATTTCACATTTTTAATTTATTTTTTTCCGAATAAATTCCCTAATTTGGGTTTGAGCCCATTTATAAAAAGAGAAGACAAGGCTCCCTTTATTTCACCTATTGATTCTGATCAAGAATACTGTCTGGAAGTTTGCTGAAGTCTGTTTTATACTTTGTATCTTAGTCTACCCTTAAAAGAAAGGCTTCTATAACTCTCTTATGTAGTATACATTTAAGCTTTTAATTTTGAAATAATTTCAAACTTAAGGAAAGTTCAAATATAATACAAAAAATACAGAGAACTCCAATATACCTGCCCACCCAGATTACCAACTTTTAATATTTTGCCACATTTGTTATATCATTCCATCTATCTATCTACCTACTCACCTACCTATCTTCTAAACATTTGACGGTAGGTTGCATACATCATGCTCCTTTACTATTTAATAGTTCCATGTTTATTTCCTAAGAACAAAGCTATACACTTATGTAATCACTTCAAATACAATTATCAAAGTCACTAAATTTATCATCGATATAAAGCATACAGTCTATATTTCAATTTTTAAAATTGTCCCAATAATGTCCTTTTGGGCATTTTCTCCCACATTCTTTTATATTTTTAAAATTTTATACAGTTGGGTTATTGAAATTTTCTCTTTCATGCCTTGCATTTTTTCCCATCAGAAGGGTTTATAATTAATCAAATTCATTAATTCAGATCTGTAGTCTAGGATAATAGGTATCTAACAAAGTCCTGAATTCTATAGCAAATTTTTGCCTATCTTCCTGAAGTTTAGGAAATCCCTTAAATATAGCCCTTAATTTGGCTCTAGACCAGTATTCAATTTAACTTCTGTAGATTTGCCTTTCAGCTTAGAGATTTTATAATATGATTATTGCCTCCTGAGGAAACCCCAAGGAAAGAATAGTTTATTTGAAAACTTTATAGAAAAGAGAAAGAAATGCATGGGGGGGGGGTAGGTTTCAGAAAGTTACAAAATCTTTGAAAGAAACAATCTTAGAGTTAGGAATTTGTTTTGAGGGCTCAGCACACCAATTATGGTAACTATGAATGCATGATGTTTTGTCTTAATTTTTCTAAAGCTCCTCTTAAACATATGGACATGTCAAAAGTTCTCCACATTGGCCATCATATTTCTAAGTCAGAATTGTTTGCCATTTACCAAGGTAAGTGCAAGATGAGATTTTATTGTGACGTGTATGTAAGAAGTTGAAGTTCATCTAAGAGGAGGCTGAGACTTTGACATAGACAAACCCATGACAAACAAGAAAGGCCACTATTGTCAGTCAACAGTGTGCCCTTGTGAATGATATCTTGGGTTTTCCAACAAAGCAGAGGACAGATAAAGGCCATACTATCAACAACCCAACAATCACTGACTTCAGAAAGTGAACAAAACATAGTGATCTTTTTTCAAATTGACAAAACGGGAATGCCTTCATGCAGGTAAATTTTAAGGACCCAAGGCAAAGTTTGATTTTTTTTTTTTTTTTTTTTTTGGATTACGCTTTATTTATTTTTTTGATTACACTTCATTTATTTATTGGATTGCATTTTATTTTTAAGGGGTATTGCCTGTTCATGGAAAAACTTATACTGATAGTACAGAGTTCCCATACACTCCTGCCCCCCACAGTTTTCCCTATTATTAACATTTTGCATTAGTGTGGTACATTTTTGACCAACTACTTTTTCATTAATCAGTTGCTGGTGTTAACAGACCTTGAAATGTCATCATCAGGGCCAGTTTGATAAGATTAGTGGATTAATCAGGACTATGGTACACTCCCTTATACATTCAACAGAAACAGGACAATCCCGGACCAAAAAAAAAAGTCAAAGAGACTTTGTACATACAGACAAACAAAGCAAACACCAAGCAAGCAGCAGAAGAATCAGCAAGATAATGACAAAACATATTCTCAAATGGTGTACCTCCAGAACAAAAGGTCTAATAACTTTTTTAAAGACCTAGGTCTATAATTAACAAATCGTGACCTTCCAAAAACAAACAAACAAGCAAACAAACAAAACTAATTACTTAGTACAAAGTCCTAGGCCTAATGATCTTATGCAATGATCTACTTGGTTATAAATGATTGTCTAAAAATATAAATTCAGCAACAAGAATTCAATGAAAACTAAGCCCAGATAGTTAGATTCTTACTCACCTGGCAGCAGACCTGAAAGACAAAGCCCAAGGGTTTGCTCAGTAAGTGCACCTTGTGGTCCCTTGCTCTCCTGGAATGCTGTCAAGAGAGGGTCTTCAAAATGACCCTGGTGGAACTTCCAGAATTATCAAAGGATAATGAGAAACACTCAACATCTGAAAAAAAAAGACAGCTGAACTTATTGCTGACTACAATACCAGGTAGGTATGCTGGTTAGGAAGAGTCTCAGAGCAGAGCAGAGCAGAGCAGACTGCTGGACACAGGGTTTGAAAGAAGCGTGGCTTTCAGGGATCGGTGGACATTAGAAGCGTGAATGAGTGTCATACTCAGTAAAAGGGTCAGTCTCATGAGACTGTCGTTGATTGGGGGCTTTTGTGAGTTCATCCTTGAGTTCAACTCTGATTGGCTGGCTTTCAGCATTGAGAGGCTGACGCTTATTGGTTGGCTTTTAAAGGAATTTTTTACTGTAGCGAGTTGATTTTATCAACTGAAATTGAAACAGGTTCTGGTTGCTACTTGGTTCCACCGCTACAGAACAGTCTTTTCTTAAATTTGCGAGAATTTCTTATTTTGATTCTCTTACATAACCATAATACAATTAATAAATGCAAAAAAAAAAGTTACTGTCTTTGTTCAAATCTCACCATCCTTTATAGCAATTTTTGTTTCCAATTCATGATCAGATTGTTGCAGTTAGTTCTCACATCTGTTGAGTCTCTTTTATTCTGCAACTCTTTTCCTTTGTCTTCATGACATTACCATTTTAAAGATACAGGCCATTTTTGTGTGTGTGTGTTTGTTTTAAATATAATTTCCTTCAATATGAATTTCCTTCAATTTGGATTTTTCTAATTGTTTTCTCTTGGATAGATTCAAGTTATACATTTTTGGGCAGGAATACCATAGGAGTGATGTGTCCGTGAATCACATTAGTGAAACTCAGTGATCAGTTTGTCCCATTATTGGCAGTATTCAGTAGGTGTCTCCTTCATAAGTTACCATTTATTCTTTTTTTTTTTTTTTTAAGTTTATTGGGAAATCTATGTCAAGCTATCTATTCTTAACTGATAAATTTCTCATGGGGAGATACTTTGAGACGGTGTTTCCATCAAACTTTCCCTCAATGGTTGTAGCACCTATTGATAATTATTGGTTGAATCCAAAATTATTACTATCCTGATTGTAAAAGAATGAGTTCCTAAACTGTCATTCCTTCTCCTTCAGTTATTTATATTTTTAGTATCAGTATGAGTCACGTATTCCTTTTTATTCAATAGGTTATAAATCACTGTTTCAGATTTGGCCAGTGAGAGTCCTTCAAGCAGTCTCCTGAGTCCTTTTAACAAGGTGACATCATTTTTTAAGCACTTGTTTACTTTCTGGCACAAACATTTGCTCCAGACTCTTCTTATATGTTCTCAGTCTCAGCCCTGGAATTAGTCATTTCTCTAAGAATGTCAGTTTCCTTTTAGTGTAACTTTTTCCATTTGATACATTTCTGATATCACTATATTTTAGTACCTAAATAGCTACAATTTGTTATACAGTGTAGATATACCATAATCTGTTTAACATGTCCTCATTGGTTATTTCTAATCTTTAAATGTTACAAACAATTCTACAATGAACAAATGTCTGCATACATTATTTTACAGGGGAATGCATATATTTGTATAATAATAATCTAGCAGTGGAATGTTTGCATCAAGGTTTTGTGAGTTTGTAATTTTGATAAATACTGCAAATTGCCCATCCTAGAGGTTGTACTGATTTTATTTACACAAGTATTGTATAAGAGCAGACAACCAAGCTTCCAAATTAAGGTCAAAATTCTGTTTTATCCATAAGTACTTAGAGGATTAAAATTTTTCAGTAATATTAGTTTACTAGACTGGGAGTTTTAAGAACAATTTTCTTAACTCAGTGATGAAGAAAAATAATGAATTTAATCCTGCCTGGGAGTAAACCTGTGATGAATTCAAGTGGATTCATTTTCTAAAGTATGTGATTATGTTCTTTCTCCAGAAAGGCCTGAAGCATGAAAATGAGTCACTTTCCCTTTTGGCTCCTTAAGGTTGTCAGTGTCAACGATTTTTGTAGCTCTTTAGCTTCTAAAAGACTTTTGTTTTCTATGAATTTATTCTTAGACATGGGCAAAAGATTTCTGCTATACATAAGTGGGTTCTTTCAGTTTCATATAAAATTAGTAGTTAAAAGCTATCCTATAAAAATCACAGAAAATTTGTGCTTTGTACATAGTAGGAATCTCAAACTTTGGTGCTGGTAAGAATCATTTGGGGTGTGTATTAAAAATGTGAAATCACTGGTCTTGCCCTGGAAATTATGATTCAGTATGTTTCAGAGACATGGCTCAGGAATTTGCATATAAAGGAGCTGTTCTGGTGATTCTGGTTTGATGAACCACACATACTTTGAGATCTGTAACATTAAATAATTGCTGATTGGTTGTAGCCAAATATTTTAAAAATAGGCTAGGAAACCCATTTCATTGAGAAAGTGCATCTTTTTGGGGCAGCATTCATGTTTTCATAACATGTTGCTTTATTTGAACCTGAGACACCATGGCTAACATTTTCTGAATATTTATACCATGTACCCATCCATTGTTCTAATCAATTTCCATGTATTAATGTATATACACTTCCCAAGCCTATGATGTGCTATTACTCCCATTTTACAGATGAGAAAATTGAGGCACATGAGGATGAGTAACTTGCCAAAGTCACAGCTAGTAAGTGGTGGAGCCAAGGATTCAGACCCTATTAATCAAGCTCCAGGTATAGCTGTTACACTAAGTTGTCTTTCTGTTTTCATTCGAACTCTAATGTGTTCAATGTTCTCATCTGAAAAGGTCATAAATGATACGAATTCTCTGCCCAGCTTAGTCGAAATAGTGAAGCTACCTGTCCAGATAAGGTTTTAGTCTGTTAAAGGGTTAACGCACCTCTTACTCAATATAATTTGATGACTTAATGGAGTAGGTCTGAATGTCAGACAGCAGAGTTCATGATAGTCATAAAGCATGTTATTAGCTGTGTATATTTTTGTATATGAACTAGTGACAGGCTGCAATGCTCTGCTAATGCCTTTTTCTTTATTATTATTATTATTTTTATCCATTACTTGTTGAAAAGTCCATTGGGGATCTTTTCACAACATAGAATTAATGGGCTAAAAAGACCTCAAAGTGTGGCCTTTTAAAAATAAATTCAGTAAAATAGCTATCATGTTGGGTAACATTTCAAATGTCTCTGAGAAGTCTTATACCCCACAATTTAAAATAAGTGTTAAACTAATTTTTATATCTTCAAAAAGAATTATGACTTTCAATTGATATACTTTATTCATGCATTCTTTTAATAAACATATTCAATATACAATGTGTGCTAGGATTTGTGCTAGGCACTGGATAATAATAATTACCATTTATTGAACTTTGATGTCAGTGTCATTCTTCTCATTTTATTGATTAAGACATGGCAAAGTTAAGCATTTTCCTGAAATATCTCAAGTCCTACAGTGGCAAAGCCAGTATTTGGAGTCTATCTATTTGACTCCAAAGCTGGGGCTCATTCCATTAACTGTAGTAATTTGGATTACAGATGGATACTTTATTTTACTAAATGAATTACTATAGGATTCCTTTAAATAGTGAGCTCCCATAGGACTTTTTACATTGAATTTTTCTTCCAGTGTCCAAGAGTAAATCTACCACAAAAGCCCTACCACAATGCTGTGAGCACAGAACTCATTAAATATTGATGAATGATGCTGCTTAAGTAGATCAGTTTTTGAGTTCTCTCTTTTATTCTTTAAGCTTTACATTGCTTATTAGTAAATCCAGGAAAAGTACATCTTCATCTTAGAATTGTTGTGAGGAATAAATGATAGAATGTATGTAATGCACCTAACACTCAATGAAAGGCACTTAAAAAAAATCAACAGTTGTAATCCTGAAATTCTAAACATAAATTGGGATACTAGTTAAGATTTTGGATGGACAGATCTGAGAAATGTTGGGCAGAAAGAAACATCAGGACTTCTGGGGCAAGCAGGAGAGGATAGATAAAAGATTACAGGCAATAAAGTTAAAAAAAAAAAGATTAGTAATGTGTGGTTAAAGAAAAAGAATGAGGTAGTTAGACAGGAACATAAAATTGAGGGTACAGTATTTTCATCCTGAAGGGAGAGATGTTCTGGGGAGAAGAGTTACAGGATTTGGAGAGGCAAGGAAGGTAGAAATGAAGGTTAGTTAAGGTAGAAAAGAAGGTTAGTTAAATGAATAGTTGAAAGGATTGAGGAATTAATACATGAACAGCTTAATTCAAACTATGTTTATTGGATGCCAGGTATTATGAATTTATTGCACAGTGGGAGCAGCTCTGAGGAGGTGGCTCCAAGAATTTCTATAAGAGAGAAACCTGGGGGAGCAATTTAGTTGAAGGGTGTAGGGAGGGGGATCTGAGAAGAAAGGAGATATGCTTTGACTCAGTAATCTCTTAGCACTTTAGATCAGATTGTGACTGTCTATTGTGAAAATACCAAAGACCAGGGAGGGGCACTGATTGAGATTATTGCTGAAACTAATTCCCCTCAGGCTAATTCTCAAATTTGTGCTGCAGACATATATAACCAAACAATAATAAATTAGTGAGATGCTCATTTTAACAGATCTATGTACAATGTCAGCACAGAGATGGGAACATTTAATTCACTGTGGTGGAAATGTGTATGGGGGAGAGTAGATCTGGGAAGAGTTTCGTAAAAAGGTGTGATTTTGGTTGAATTTTATTCATCACTCTTGAACTAGGGAATTAATGTTCCAAACACAAGGAACAACATAGGCCTTCGAAGATAGAGGAAAGAAAGAGATCCTGGCAGGTTGCTCTGAACCTGGCTGAAGTGGGGTAAGGCTGGAGATGAAGGGTGAGTAATGGCCAAATCATAATAGGCACACAGTCATGCCAAGAGTTTTGAAATTCACCTGTAAATGGGGTTAACCACTGAAGGATGGGAGTGACAATGATGACATATTATATAACATTTTAGGAAGATCACGGAGTCATACATTTGAAAGAGATGCATGTAACATCATCAGCCCAAGCCCTTCTTTATAAATGGAAAATTACGAAAACATAGGTAAAACAAAGTAACTGCTTTCATAGAATTTACATTCAATTGGAGAGTAGCAGACAATGAAAAACATATAATATCAGGTAGTGATAAATGCTAGAAAGAAGACTAAAGAAGGGTAAGGGACATAATGATGGGGAGGAGGCAAGCTCAATGTTCTCTCCACTAAATCTCAAAGTAATAGCATTTCAAACCCTCTTTCATTTTCCAACACAAGAGCTCCATTCTACTGAAATGTAATTGTTGCAGCTTGGTCCATATATTTCATTCGTTGTCTAAAAACTTCTTTTCCTTCTTACATATCTTTATTGCCTTCCCAAAGCCCAGAAAACCAAGAAGCAAATTCCCTTCTGAAGGTTAAAAAACATGTTATCAAGCTGCACTGAAAACCTTTCTCCCCCATTACTTCCATATGGTCTCTACATTTCACCCAGACACAACTCTTCACCATTCTTTAGTCCTTAATTTTCATAGCTTGGCTCACAAAAGCTTGCATGTCTCCCTCCCTCTATCCCTTCATTTATTCATTTAAGATGCACGTTATGTATTGAGTGCTTGGTTTGGCAGACATTTTGCTAGTGCAGAAGACTTAACCTTGGCCCCCAGAGCTGGTAGTACTGTGTGAGCAACTGGGGACTCAAGTCTGGGGTCTGGAGCCCATAAACCTGGAGTGGAAGGAGCAGCTGCCACTGGGCCTTGGATGCCTTGTTTAAAGTTGATACAATTGTGTGCTGCGGAGAGTTCTCAGGCATTTGAAAAGGGGAACAGCATATTAACACCAATGAAACTGATTTTCATTAAGGGTTTACAAGTATAAAGCCCTGGCCAACTCCCACCCTTCCACACCTTGGGGATAATAGAAAAATGCAGATCCCTGGGAGCAACCTAAGCCTGCAGAATCACAATGTCTAAGGGTGGGGCCCAGATATCTGCAGTTTAGTAAAGAATAATACCAGGCCATTGTTATGTACACTTGATACTTGAGAGCCTCTGGCCTCTCCTAGCTTCTTTCATTAACCTTCACCTGAAGTAGGTACCATTATTGTCCCCATTTTACAGAGGAGGCAACTGAGGTATTAAAAAGTTGATTAACTTGATAAGATCAGGAAGAGCCAGGGTTGGAATCTGGACCTGTTTGAAGTGGGTTCTTAAGCACAACTGTGTTATCTCCTCTTGCTAAATGGTTTCTTCTTAATACTCGAATGAGCACTGGCCTTGAAGTTTGAAAACTTAGTCTGAAGGTCTACTAAATTTACTCTAGTGAATTTGGGCGATTCAATCATATTGGGAGTTTCAAGTCTCCCTCCAGGGCAAAACAACCTCACCTGCGACGTGACCTGAGGGCGGCGAAAGACGGGGCTACCTGAAAAGAGGAGCAGCAGGGCGGGGAAGCGAGGTGATCGATAACTCCGGCGCGCCGCTGCCTGTTGGATTGGCTCGAGCTTCTCCCGCCTGGCCTACCCTACTCCCGCGCGCTCCTGGGCCCGCCCTCGCCGCCATCTTTGGCTAGGAGGGAGAGGGCCGGACGCGGGAGTAAACACCCGGAGCCGGGAAAGTCGAGTTCTGGCCGCGTCCAGGTGTTGCGGGGCAGCGGTGGAGAGCACGCGGTCCTGATCTTCGTACGTGGGGATAAATACCAGAGTTGCGGTGCTAGGCCTCGGGAATCCTCGGTCTAGCGCAACCTCCGCCCCCTTGCGGCGAGACGCCTTGCTCCCCGGATTTCTCCCGCCCCCCGCCGGTCTCCTCCTCCTGTTGAAAGCTGCCCGGGAAAGTGGTGGCGGGAGCGGGCCCGAGCCGAGCACGGCGCGGGCCCGGGTGCGTGTTGCCTGGTGAAGGACGAGGCGGGGGTCTTTGGTTTGTGCGCAGGGGGCCAGGGATGTAGACGCGGCGGGTCTGGGGGGCGGACTCGGCTGGGTCGCCACGGGGATGTTTTCATCGGTCACTGGCTTTTCTCCTCTTCCGGTCCATGCCTCAGGGTGGCCGACATGACGGCCCGGGGTCAGAGCCCCCTCGCACCGCTGTTGGAGACTTTGGAAGACGCTTCCGCCTCCCTTGGAGAGCAGACCGACGCGTACCTAACTCTCACCAGGTGAGGCCGGCTTTGAGGAGAGGGGCGCTCTCATGGGTCCTTGAGCGGGGGTGGGAGTCGGGGGGAGGGGGTTGGGATAGGACGCGCAGAATGAGGTGGTGTTTTCTGTTTAGTATGGCAGCTGTGAGGATGCCGGGGTCACGGGCGGTGTGGGGTGCATTTTGAGTGACATTCCCGTGTACAGCTGCACAGTTTAAGGCTTGAAATGAGGGGCGCCTGCACGTGTGTTCTGCAATCGAGGGATTAAAGTTTTAGGTTGAAGCGGGCGCTCTCAAAGAGGAGTGGTTTTCAACGTAAGCACCGACGTATTGGGACAGTGTTGGCAACCCAGAAATGGATTTTTAATAGATAGCAATAACCTGACTTTTAGTTTAATTACAAAACGCTTGAAAGTACGTTTTTCTTGCAAATCATATTCTTCCGGTTTATCTGTACTTATTTGGAAATTGCCAGAAAACTGGTAGAATAGGATAAAGGTTTAGTAAATTTTTAGTAAGTTTGTATGTCCCTGGGCCGACTTCAACAGTGACACTGTCAAAAATTACTTGTATATTGTATGCACTGGGTGCAAAAAAGTTATCCGAGGGTTTTTTGTTTTTGTTTTTGCATTTGTATCTGATGTATATTGTATTTGTTCTGTTCTGAAGTATCTTGAGCATTGGATCATTTACAAGCTTTCTAAAGTCAAAAAGGTTATATAGATATTTTAAGGAGTGATTATAGTATTTATTTGTGTCTGCTATTTGAATAAACTTGTGATCTTTCTGCTTTTAAGTCGTATGACTGGTGAAGAAGGAAAAGAAGTCATTATTGAAATTGAGAAAAAGCTTCCCCGGCTGTATAAAACTTTAAAGGCATGTATCTGTTGTTATTAAATGGGTTTTTTCACTTTGGGTGGTTTTAAAAATTTTTTTCCAATGACCCCATAAAAACTTTGAATTTATCATAAGTAATATTTACTGGGTTATTATAGTATCATTTATTGAGTACTTACCATGCATGAGATACTTCTTAGTAACCTTACATGCTGTCTTTTGCTCAGTTGTTAATATACCAATGATATTACTCTTTAATGCCTGTCTTTACAGATAGAGAAATTGATTAACTTGCCTAGGGTCATCCATTGGTCATCTGAATCCAAAATCTGTTCTCTTAATTTGAAAGCAGTGGTCAGAGAATATTTAGTGTTTTCTTCTCTTTTTGTGGGAATGTACTTCCAAATAAGTGATGCCCAAGCTTTACTTGTTTTGATTTATCTACTCTGGGTAAAATTCATTTCCTAACTTTTTATTGTGGTAACATTTATACTACATAAAATTTCCCATTTTAATCACTTTGAAGTATACCATTCAGAGGTGTTATATTACCTTTACAATGTTGTTTTGCCGTTGACACCATCTATTACGAAAAAGTCTTCAATCACCCAAGCTACTTCATTTTTTTAATCTTCATTGAGTCTCAGTTTTTGTACCCTTGCCTGGTTAAAAAACCATATTGTGATTATCTTTTTTGCTTTTTATAGGGAGGTAGTGTAGTTTAACATGAAATCGAGGACCTGTGTTCTTGTCCTCATTTCACTACTCAATGGCTTTGTGACCTTCTTTAACACCTAACTTACAAAATTCCTTATTTTTAGAATGAAGAGGTCTAACTAAATCTCTAAGGTCCCTTAGAGTTTTTAATTTTCTGTTTTTAGTACTTCTAAGCAGTTACTCCATCAAAACATTCATTGTAGGTTTAAGCCTACCTTTAAGTTTTCCTGTCACAGCCATCAACACTTTTTATTCCTGTAAGCAGGAACTTTATTGTGCGGTAAAGACTCAATATATTAAGTAATGCTACTAATATTATGTATTACCCATTTTTCTTCATTAGCATGCTCCCCGTTCCTGCAGTATATTTGATGTGATGAAGAATGCATCTTTTTATATTTAGTATTTGCACACATACAGAATCAGGAATTACGGCATGCATTTTGCATCGTTGCACTGCTAGTAAATAGGATTTGTAAATAAAATTCCTTATGAATTATTTGGAAGCAAGTGGAAGGTTGATGATGGGGCAATCAACAGAAGGTTTTGGTGTGAATTATTAAGCATTGAAAGCATAATTGAACTCCGTCAAAACGAGAGCCACACTAGGTGGAAAATGCCATGTTTCTTTGTTACTATTTAGACTTCTAGTGTTGTGTCTAGGAACCCGCAGCACTTGAAGATAAAACTTAAGTGTTAAGAAACAATAAAAGTTGATTTCAGACATGTGCTAGGTATTATCTAGGAGATATTCTAGTAGCTTTCAAAGTCCTAAGGCTCACTCAGCGATTGTCTGAATTGGTTGTTTAATATCGCCTATACCCCCTACCCATTGAATTCCCACTCTTGGAAGAAGGGATGTCACTCCACTCTAAAGCTAGGATGTTGGCTTTTGTATTTGAGTCTTATTTACTCATAATGGAAGGGCCTTGCTCCTGTTCTTTTATTTCCTCTCTAGTGTCTTTAGCACCTTCCATTTGTTGGCTTCTTTCTCTTTGTTTTTTGATACATTAAAAAGTCCTTTTTCTTTTAAGAAAAAATGTTCTTAATTCAGTTAACCTGTAGTTTCTGTCTTTCCTTGCCAAGCTGTACCCATTACTAGCTGATTTTATTCCTTTTTAGCTACACTCAAAAATTTATTCATTGATTGGGTTAAAAATGTAATGATTTTGTTTGGTTTTTTTTTTTTTTGAGTCAAGTTTTGCTCTCTCAGAATTGATTTACTATTGTACTTGTTTGTCTGTAATAAAATTTATGACCAAAAACATGTGTTTTTGTTTTCATAGACTCACATTTCCAGTCAAAACTCGGAACTTAGTAGCGCTGCTCTACAGGCCTTGGGGTTTTGCTTATATAATCCTAAAATTACTTCAGGATTATCAGGTAGTTAAATTTATCACTATTAATATTTTTAGAGTTTATAAGTATGTACCATTTGATACTGTTCAAAAGGATTAGTTTTATAATTTGTAGTTTAGGATTTGCTTTTCAGAAAAAATGTCTGTGATCATAGGAAGATTTTTTTCCTAGACGTAGTTCTAACTAGGATACTACACAATTTGCTCTTATCAAAGCTTTTTAAATATGATTGCTATAAGAATTGAATCTTGTTCTTTATAAAATTAATCTCTTGCCAGTCTGAAAGTTATAGTAATTTAGATTGTCATTTACTTATATTTATTCATGCATGAAGATGAAACTATTAAGGAACATGCTAGATTTAAAAGTTTGTTTACGTACTGATGAATCTGGAGTAATATGGAATTAAAAGTGATCATGAAAGCATAGGACCTGGTGCTTTGCAAATTTTCAAGTAGTCTAACTGTAGTTTACTAGTCAGTAGTTTGCCATTGTAAAGGAAACCTAGAAGGTGATCTTTAGAGAGGAATAGGTAATCAGGAGTAGGTAATAATGATACCAGAAAGCTGTTACCATTTTTCTTCTGAAGGAAAGTTGATGCCTGTTCTTTTTTTTAAATGTAGGAATGTCAGCAACCTAAAGTAGGAGTTCGTTTTGGAGTAGAGATATAGCACTTGTAACATCTTGCAAAATATTGTTTTATATGTTCAAAACTACCAAAGATAACATACACAATTATTTCAGTTATACATTTCAAGTGATCTGATTTGGAGTCTATTCTAAATAGACCTTCCCATCTGATCTGAATTTTGTATTTTGGGAACAAGTTTGATATCAGCAGTAGTTCTCTGTTCCTTTTCTCTGGATATGCATTAATTTTTTGAAAATAAAGAGGACAATATTTTCCTCTTCTTTATATTTGAGATTTTTAAAGGTGTAAACTATTTTGCATAATTAGTACTAAATTGCTTGTTTTTTCAGAGAAAAACAGTCAAGAATTATTTTCAAAATTGAATGATATTATTAAAACTTCAGACAAAAATGTACGTACTAGGGCACTTTGGGTAATATCCAAGCAGACATTTCCCAGTGAAGTTGTTGGCCAAGTGGTGAGTATATCTTTCGTATATGCCTTCTTACCTATATGCCAATTTAAAAAATTCAGGCTTATTTGATTTCTGTTCATTTGGTTCTGTCTTTTAGGTGTCCAATATAATTGATACATTAGAAATAGTATTTAATAAAGGAGAGATGCATTCTGCCATTGTTGATTATGAAGCATTGAATGTCATTATAAGGTATGTACTTGGATGCTGGGCAAATGGGAAGAATAGTTTCAGTAAACTTAGAATTCACTTCAAAGGACTGAACTTTTGGAATTTGAATATGTGGTAGACATTAAAAGAAGGGAATGTCTTCTAGACTAAAAGTCATAAAACAAAATAACAGGAAGAAGGAAGTAGATGTGCATAAGTTAGTAGGTTTGTTTTTTGTTTTTGCCGAGGAAATTTTAAAAATCAGGACTTGGTTATACTGATAATAACAACATTCCTAATTTTAGAAATTATCTTTGGTAAAGCTTTTTCAAGGGATTAATAAAATAGTTTTAACTTTATAAACTTTAGGAAGGCAATAACAGTGTCTAGCAGCAGATGAAAGAACAGAAAAAACCCCTAAAAATCTCATCTTTGCCTGCTCTTTAGTGGACATACAAAAGATACAAGCTGTTTGACAATATGATTTATGTCTTGTTTCTTTAAAGCATTTTCTTTAGCTGTTTGCTACTTGCTTTAACTATTTAGTTTTCTGATTCACTTCCTCATTGATGCTCAGATTATATCATGGTTTTTGTCAGTCCTCATATGAGAACGTTGAATTTAATTGTATGGTGATGATTTGTATTTCAAAATTTTTATTCTGAAGATAAAATAATGTTCTCAAAAAAATTTGTGAAAGTAATAAAAACATAAAGATTAGTAAGGAATAATCCTATCCATTTAAATAATCCTTGTCAGTAGATTGATGACTACTTTCAGATTCATTTCTCTCTGAGTGTGTGTATATATATGCATATATATTCTAAAACAGATGGGTCATGCTCAATGTATTTCTGGATGTGGCTTATTTTCCTGGTAATTTAGACTTAAAAGTAAGGTCAAGCTAATTTATTCATTGATTTCTACATTACAGGCTAATTGAACAAGCCCCAGTTCAGATGGGAGAACAGGCAGTGAGGTGGGCAAAACTGGTCTTACCTTTAGTGGTTCATTCGGCACAAAAGGTACATTTGCGGGGTGCAACTGCTCTAGAGATGGGAATGCCATTATTGCTTCAGAAACAACAAGAAATAGCATCTATTACAGAACAGCTTATGACTGCTGTAAGTATTATTTTATGTAAGGGTTTTCTAGATATTGCATCTAAAGGTTCTGCACTAAGCTTAGAATTCAGTCATTGCACTGTGATCCAGGAGGCTCTGCCTTGTGAATTAAAACATAATAAAGACTCACTGTTAATGTAGGTATACTTTTCCTACGTGATAGAAAGGAAGGAAAGTGTCTTTTCACTGTTACTACTATCTAGGCGTGTTATATCATACCCAATGAGTGGGTGAACAGGAAGAGATTAAATTTTTGGAAAAATAAAGCACATTAACTGATTCATTTGCATTTGGGCTGTTCTAGCATGATACCAATATATATAAAATTAATTCCTGTAGGCATATCTAGCCTGTACAATTTCCTGAAGTTATGTGCCTCAGTTTTTATTTTTTCAAACTTCTGTTCTCTTAATTGTTCATTAAACAGATATTTATTGAGCACCTATTATGCCAGGCATCGTTCTAGGCATTGTGAATATAGCACTGAACAAAAGGGACTTGAGCTTATTTTCTAGTGGGAAAGATAATAAAGTATATAGTATTCTAAGTGAAGAATGCTATGGAGAACAGCAGAGACTGTGGATAAAGAGTGCTGTTGGAGAGGAAAGGTGAAGTGGTTAGGCTTCACAAAGAATAGAGGGATTTGAACAATGATTTGAAGGTGATATGGGAGTTAGCTATTCAGATATGTAGGGGAAACTCATTCTAAGCAGGCCGAACCACAAGTAAATAAAGGCCTTGATCTTATATTTGTGTGCCTGCTTGGTGTTTAGGGAACACAGAGGACATCTATGACTGGAGTAGAGTGAAAGAGGGGGAGAGGAGTAGGATATGATTTCAGGAACAGAGAGTCAAATGACATGGGAGCTTGGGGGCTAACGTAAGGAATTGGCTTTTTCTCTGGGTTATGTGGAAAATTGTATTTGAAGATTTTGAGCCAAGGAATGATATGTATTACGTGGATTTTTAAAGAATCACTCAGGCTGTGTTGAGAATAGACTATAGGGGTACTAGAGTGGGAGCAGGAAGATTAATTAGGAGATACTACAGTTTTCCAGACAGTGAACCCTCCAGATTTAAAATCTGGGGGTTTTGTTTGTTTGTTTGTTTTCAGTATCTTTCAAAGTATGATTTAACAAGTAGTTAAATAGGAAATTTCCAAAAAATGTTATGAGTTACAGTACCGTAGTTTCAGTTATTTCCTTATTGTGAAATATATATACAAAAAAGGGGATGACTTTCAGTTTATATAATTTAACAAGTAGCTATAGAACAAATTTCAAAGGATGCTATGAGTTACTGTTCATGTGTTTTTTAAAATTATTTCAAGAGGCCTCATGGTAGTATTTTGGATATAGTTGAAGTAACTCCAGTATCTTTGCTAAATTTATTCATCTTTAGGAGCATATACAAAATCGTTTGTATATTTAAACTGAAAATTTCTCAGATGTCTGTTGACCATGAAGCTATTAATGTATTTTTTTTTTTAGTGTGTTAAGGGGAAAAGATTAAAATATTATTCATTTGAACTCTAGTTAGTGATGTGCATGTTAATGGTTTTAGGGGAGAGTGTATTGATAAAATGATGCATGGAAGGATGGCTAGATGAGCATAAAACAAGGATACTGAAGTTAATGATCTAATCTAGGTGCTCATATTCAGGTATTTAGTGTGAAATTCTTCTAGCTCAGATACCTGCTTGCAAATTTTCCTAATAAAATATTGGGAAAGAAGGTTAATTTGCTGAGTCAGTCTTTGAAAATTATTTGTAGACTTTGATACTGGATATTTTTTCTTTTCAAGTGTCATTTTGGTAAATATTTTTGTTTTTGTTTGCAGAAATTAATCTCAGAACTCCAAAAACTATTTATGAGTAAAAATGAGACTTATGTATTAAAATTATGGCCTTTGTTTGTCAAACTTCTTGGAAGGGTAAGTACCACAGTTAATGAGCAGTCCCAATTTTTATATGACATGTCTTAACTTTCATTAGTATGTTCTAACTTTACCTAAGATATTGGTATTTATATCTGTTCAGTTGATAATGTGGTTTATAGCCTCTTGTGACTGTTTTACATTTTTTGTGTCTTGTATTTTTATCTTGCAATGCATTGTCAAATTTCCAGTTTGTCCTGTTTTTGGACATTGGAATCCTTTGTAGTTGGAAGTATTTTTGAAGTGATCCAGTTTTTTTGATTTTATCTCATTTTTGCCATTCGATTAGCAGATACTACCATTTTCTACATTTTCTTTTTCATTCATGAAGTTTTAGGTATTCCTTAATATCTTGGCTATTTAACTCTATTTGAAAAGGCTATTTTTATGTGGTTTCAGGGTTTCCTTTTTAATGATGATTATTTTTTGTATGATACTATTTTTTTTGTGTTATCTTAACAAAATTTAGGATTTATCTACCTTCCTAATTTTTTGTGATGTTTTAGAAATGTTGTCTATTTTGTGATCTTTGAAGTTTGAATGTGCATACAGAATTCAATACCTCATTAAGTTTAAATTTCTAAGACTACAGTTATAACACTTAACACATTTTTTTCTGTTTTGTGGGTAATTTGTCTTTTGTCTTCCTTGTTAGACAATGAACACATTTAAGAATATATATTAAGTAGAAGAGTGAAAAAATGAATAATAGTTGCCTGTATTTTGTGTCATGCAGGTAAGTAATTTTATAATGATTTTACCTTTTCCAGACCTTGCATCGAAGTGGGAGTTTCATCAATTCTCTGTTACAGCTGGAAGAACTGGGATTTCGTAGTGGAGCACCCATGATTAAAAAAATAGCTTTTATTGCTTGGAAGAGTTTAATAGATAATTTTGCTTTAAATCCAGGTAAGGACGTGATAAGTTATTTTTTGTTTTCTATGAATATGTTTTAGCTAAGCAAGATGAAAAAAAAGGAGCTTTTCCAATTCTTTGGACTTTATATTGAACCATTTATTTTCTTATTTTAAGGGGATAGGAATAAATTTGTAGCTAAAAGTAGAATTCAAAGGATAGGCATTCTTTTTAAAATGGAACAGTGACAGATACTATTTATTGCTTTCTTAGGTGCTGGTACTGAGTTGAGTACTTTATGTGCATATCATGTATTCATCACAGTAGACCTGGGATGTTAAGTTTTATCACTATTTTAGAGAGATTATATAATTTTACTCAAGGTTATACAGCCAGTAGATGAAGGAAGCAATTATGATTACCATGTGTTCCAGTTTGCTAATGCTGCCATTTTGCAAAACACCAGAAATGAGTTGGCTTTTATAAAGGGAGCTTATTTGGTTACAAAATTACAGTCTGATGGCCATGCACATGTCCAAAGAAAGGCATCAAAAGTAGGGTACCTTCACTGAAGAACACCGATGGGGTCTGGAAAACCTGTTAGCTGGGAAGGCACATGACTGGCATCTGCTTGCTCCTAGGTTGCATTTTAAAATGGTGTTCTCCAAAATGTTGCTCCTGGTGCATTTGCCCTCTCTTAGCTTCTCTGGGACCAAGTGTCAGCAAAAGTCTGCTTTCAGTGGCTGTCTCCAACATGTCTGTTTCAGCTGCAGCACTGAGTTCCTTCTGTTTTCCAGCTCTTATATAAGGCTCTAATAAACTAATCAAAGCCCATGCTGAACGGGCAGGGCCACACCTCAATGGAAATTAACTACAGTTGGGTGGGTCACATCTCCATGGAAACAACCTAATCCAAAGGTTTCATCTTAACACTGATGTGTCAGCCCCCACAAGATTGCATCAAAGAACATGGCTTTTTCTGGGGGACATAATGTATATAAAACAGTACACCGTGGAATAAAAATATCAGTGACTGATGACCTTTAAAAGGACCTCTATAAAAGTGGGTTGATGTTAATGGAAATGATCCCTTTTGACTGACTTACCTTATTATTTTCTATTGACTAGTAAAGATATTTGATATACGTACAAGGAAGAGAATTTAGCTCAAAAGTGTGTCACCATGAGTACTTAATGAGGTAGTTAATCCTAGATTTAGTCAATACTGCATGTTTATAGGATCTGCAAAATAATCTTGATTTATCCGTATTTTCCCCTGCCATAGGCCATTAATAAAACCTTTTCTCCCCTATTTAACATGTTTTGTAAGGTGACTACATACATTTACTGTAATAATTTTAATTATAAATATTGGTAAAAGTACATTTTCAGGCGTTTTTAATTTGAAATGTTATCTAATTTTTAATCTATTCATGAGTTGGCAAGTGTTTGCATATATACTTTATTCCTAGCAGTGTGGGGTAATGTTGGAGACTATGCTTGTTGGAATCATGTACAGATGCATAGTAAAACATAAAATAGGAGTGGTTTAAAGAAGATAAAAACTATCTCATGTGAAATGAGTTCAGAGGTGGAGAGTCCCTGGCTGGTGTTGTGGAACCAGTAAGTCATTAAGGAATTAGGCCTTTCTTCCTGCTCTGTCATCTTCAGTATGCCTTAGATGCAGACTACAGGAAGGAGGGAAGGCAGAAGAGTAGAAAGGATTTCTTCCTAACTTAGACAGCTACCTGTAAGAAACCTTCCAGGAATCTCACATATACTTCCAATTAAATCTCATTGGCTAGAATGACTGAATAGGATAGAGAAGCCAAAAATTGGACATCTCATTCTGCTGAGTAAAATTGGTCTTGTAACTGCAGGAGAATGGATTATTTTATGGCAGTTAGTAGTCTTTGCTGTAGGGATATTGGTATAGAGCTCCACTCATAAGTAGAATAGGAGTTCAAAAAAAGGAAGAGTACTGACTAGAAGAGTTGTTCCTATAGTGGTCTGACTTTATTGTCTTCTTAAAAAAAGAAGTGATAATTTACAGTGAAATCACTAAATGGCAGAGTAGTTGTATGAAGCATTGAAGAATACCATTATACCAAATAATGGCTTTTCTGTGTTTCAGAATCCCTTTCAAGGTCTTTTTATTTTACCATAGATTATGTCTTATTTTATATATTCTTAGTCTTAACTCATATAATAGATCCCTTTATTGTTTAAGGAATTGGATTTATGTGAATTTTAATAATCTGATTATTGTTAATGTAGGGTAGACCTGAATCTAAGTAAATCTATGTATAATCTGAAATCTAATTAAAGGCCCTACCGGTATTGATACTTGATAGAATAAATCACTAGTAGGTTTAAAAAAATTGACAGAATGCAAAAATGTACCTCCAATTCTTTATCTGTAAAATGAGGATGAGAATGCTGAAGTTGCTAGGACAGGTTTTCTCAACCTTGGCACCATTGACATTTTGGGCTGGATAATTCTTTGTTGTGTGGGTCTGCCCTGTGTAAGAATCCTTGGCCAGTAGCATCTTTTCCCCCCAGTTTGTGACAAAATCTCTAGACCTTGCTAAATGTCTCTATGGACAAAATCACCCCTGGAACATATTATCTAACAAATATTGCCTGTTCCTTTTATTGTTTTAAGTATTTTGGCTCAGCTGTACTGAAGTTTGTCAGACTGAATGTTTTGGGTAAAGAACAGCTTGATGACTTGAATTTTTCAGTCCGTTCTCTTGTTATGGCCCATTGAAAAAATTTGATCTTGAGCTCTTAATTTTTTGTACTTCTGTCCTTGTTTTATTTTCTTTCAAGATATACTATGTAGCGCAAAAAGACTCAAGTTGTTAATGCAGCCTTTGAGTTCCATCCATGTGAGGACAGAATCTCTGGCATTAACAAAACTAGAAGTCTGGTGGTATTTACTGATGAGACTTGGACCTCATCTCCCTGCTAATTTTGAACAGGTAACATTACAAGTGCTGAGTGTAATAGTTAAGTGTGCTTTATATTAATGAGTTCTTAAATTCTTACCAACTGAATCTTTTAGTGTTGTTGCTATATATTAGTAGCCACAGTATACAAAAGATCTATTTCCTGATAGAACTTAAGTACATTTCCCCCAAAGAATGTGCTCCAATTGCCCAAAACAAAGCCCCTAAAACATATTTTTAATCAGCAAACACTCAACTATCTGTTCTTACTTGATATTCTAGAGGCATTATGAGACACTAATCATTTAACTCCATTACATAATTTAAAAATGGTTACAGATGTTTGTTTTTTTTTTTTTTGGCTTAAGCAATGGGAATTTATTGTGTCATGGTTTTTGTTGTTTTAATTCATTTTTATTGAGATATAGTCACATACCAAGCAGTCATACAAAGCGTACATTCTACTGTTCAGTTTCATTATATAGTTGTACGTTCATCACCAAAATTAATTTTTGAACATTTTCATTACCAAACACACAAAAATAATAAGAATAAAAATTAAAGTGAAAAAGAACAATTAAAGTAAAAACACTGGTTTTTTTTTTGCCCCCATTTTTCTACTCATCCATCCATACACTGGACAAAAGGGAGTGTGGGCCATATGGCTTTCCCAATCACATTGTCACCCCTCATAAGCTAAATTTTTGTACAATCATCTTTAACATTCAAGGGTTCTGGGTTGTAGTTTGATAGTTTCAGGTATTTACTGCTAGCTGTTCCAATTCACTAGAACCTAAAAAGGGTTGTCTATATTGTGCGTAAGAGTGCCCACCAGAGTGACCTCTCAGTTCCTTTTTGAATCTCTCTGCCACTGAAGCTTATTTCATATCCTTTCACATCCCCCTTTTGGTCAAGAAGATGTTCTCCATCCCATGATGCCGGGTCTGGATTCCTCCCTGGGAGTCATATTCCACGTTACCAGGGAGATTCACTCCCCTGGGTGTCAGATCCCACATCGGGGGGAGGACAGTGATTTCACCTGTCAGGTTGGCTTAGCTAAAGAGAGAGGGCCACATTTGAGCAACAAAGAGGCATTCGGGAGGAAGCTCTAAGGCACAATTATAGGGAGGCCTAGCCTTTCCTTTGCTGCAACAGTCTTGCCAAGGGTGAGTACCATGGTAGAGGGCTCAGCCCATCAAACCACCAGTCCCCTATGTCTGTGAGCACATCAGCAACCATCGAGGTGGTGCATTCTCCACCAGCTCCTCAAGGGGGCTATGCATATTTTTTTGTTTTTTTTTTAATTAACTATAAAAAAAATTAAAAAAAAATACAATAAAAACATTTCAAACAAACCATGACATAACAAGGGAGTAAGAAAAAGACAGCTAATCTAAAATACCTACTTTACTTCCAACATGTTGGTTACAAATGATTTTACAAAATGCTTAAGATTTTGAAATCCTTGCTTGGCATTTAGATATAAAGCTTAATATTATCCATACCTTTTTTTGTTGTTGTGGGCAGTCAACTAATCCCATTTTTGGTTGCTGAATTTTTTTACTTTTTACTCGAAAGGGGTAGCTCTTCCAACTTGACTGTTCTCTCCGTTTCTTATTTATCACTTATCTTAGATTTTGGAGTACCTTTTACTTTTGCATCTGTAGCTTTTGTTTTATACTTTTACTGTATAAATAACTGCTTAGCAGTGAGTACATTCTTGAAAAGGAGGGACTTAGAATAAATACACAAGAGCTATTTTAACAAGTTAGTTTTTTAATGTAATATTATAAAATTTTTGAAATAGCATGAAGTAATTGAAAATGGGAATTGGTAGTAATATGTAATTGGTATCATAATGAGCTTTATAAAATTCTACCATTATAAGATCCTGGTAGACTAATCTTACCCAGTTATCCAACACAGTCATTGGAATAATTTATTCATTGACTAGAATTCGTTGGTACTGGAATGATCTTAGAAATGAACTTTAAATTTTCTTCATATTTTCCAGGGTACTTTTTAAAAAAGTCTAGTAACTTGTAAAATTTAGGTAGATATTAGCAAAAGTTCTTTATGTGTATAATTTTCTCAGTGGCATTTAGAACTGAAAAATGCACATTTAGGACAAACACAGTTGTACACACTTTTCCAAATTTCTGTTTTTAACCCATTTATGCTTGGAAATAGCTAATAAACAAAATTCAGCATATCAGAATAATTTAGACTGCTTCTTAAAATGAGACATTTTAACTGTAGTACTCAAGACTTTAAAAAAATGTGACAATTATATATTTTACAGATAGTTGTCCTCTTTTACCCTGATAGGTTTGTGTGCCTCTCATTCAAAGCACAATAAGCATCGATTCTACTGTTTCACCTCAAGGCAGTTCATCTCGTGTAGCTCCTTCTCCAAATTTAAGTTCTGTTACTCCCGTACACAAAGGTAAGGGTAGATTCACTTTTTAAAAAAGTAGAAGCTTTGAATGGAGGTTTTGCTAAATGGTATTCACTTGAAATAAAGCACTCTGTAATTTATTTTTATTTTTTGTTAGAATAGTTGCAAGTTTACAGAAACATACAGGAGGTTCAAAATTCCTGTTTTGTACTTTTTGGGTTACGTCACATAATCCATCATATATTCAATTGTTTTTTCTTTATGTGATATTGTTTGCCATTTTATTTGCATTGTTGTAGTTGGAAAAGATGAACTTTTTTAACTGCATTATATACGGTGCATTGTAAACAATTTGGTTTAGATGCCGAGCCTTAAAGCGCATTATTAAAAACAAAAGACCTTAGCAGATGTGAGAAATGTAAGGAATGTGGCTTAATGTGTATAGTTAAGAGAGTTATTTGCTATCTAGAATTTCCTCTCGTGTTTTTTTAGGGAACTTGTAAGTTTATAGAAAAGTCATGCAGAAAATACAGAATTCCCATATACTGTCCTCACACAGTTTATTACAATTGATGAAACAATATTATTATTATACTATTAGCTATAGTCCATAGTTTACATTAGTCCTCTTGTATTTTACTTCAGAATGTGTAGAATTAGTGCTTTTATATTCACCATTCTGAGTCTTTTAAATTTTGTAATATTTAAATTACTGTAAGGCCTGCATTTTAATATTTCTAGTTATAGAGTGATAGTGTGTCATACAATTTCTGTTTACAATCTAGTAAGATTAATTAGGAATTCTGTTCTGGACTTTAAAACAAAAACTCAACTTCTGTTTAAAAAACAAAATATGTATTTATTTTTTAAAATGCATTTTATTGAAATGAAATATATTCATTTGGGCAGCTAACATGAAATAAGCTTACATGAGATTTTTTTTTTTTTTTTCTTAAGGTGCTCCCCCTTTTGGATCCCCTGTAACACCCCGGATGAACCTGAGTTCGAATTTAGGCGGAATGGCTACAATTCCCTCCATTCAACTTTTGGGACTTGAAATGTTGCTTCATTTTTTGTTGGGTCCAGAAGTCGTGAGTTTTGCTAAGCAAAACAAAATTTTACTGAGTTTAGGTATTCTTTTGTCTCTAAAATATTACAATTATTAAAACAGCCCAGAACTCAATGCATTGGGGTGGGAAGAAATATTTCCCCTGCAGCCAAAATATTTTGTAATTGTGTTTGGAATAGGTATAAAATATAAATTGTATACGGAGTAAGTATATGTCAAACAATCTAAATTTTTATATTGCAAAAATTTTCTGTAAAGCTTTTGTTTTGCATAATTCTCTTTTTATTCTCTCCCTTTTAGAGCCACTGGAACATTCATTAATCAGCAGCCCTTCTTTTTTTTGCAAACATGCAAGTACTCTTATCACTGCTGTTCATGATAGCTTTGTTGCAGTTGGAAAAGATGCTTCTGGTAAATATTTGAGAACTGTTTTTTTATTACTTATCCAAACGTTTGTTTAAAAAGAAGATGAAATAGCAAATATTATGCCATGCTTGGCCAGTTTTTGCTCTAAGAGCTTTACATATATTTATTATCTGTCCTCACAAAAACCTATGTAGTAGTCCATTTTACAGATGAGGAAACTGAGGTGTACAGGAAAGTTAAGTAACTTGTGAAAAGTCACATAGTAAGTGGCTCCAGCATCTGCACTTAAACCCCTGTGTTCTATAACCTATCAAATAAGAAGGAAGGAAATTTCAAGGAATTACTTCGCCATTAAGTTGGGAAATGAGTCCATGTAATTTTCTTCTAGTGGTTGTCAAGTATCCTTCTGAGCCTTTGTGTTTCTTCATCTCAAAAGTGATAGATGGTCAATGCAGAAAATTTAGAAAATACAGATAAAGGTCAAATGAAATAATAATTACCCTTAGTTACATGACCCAGTGTTAATATGTTACGGTTCTTTTAAAAAATCACGTTTAATATTTTTTAAACAAAACTGAGGTGAAAGTGTTGATTACAGGATTGGCTATTAGAAGGAGAATTATGTTCTTATATTCTTAAATTATACGGTATTGCTCCATTTGTTATTTTTTTGGTATAGGAAAGAAGGGGGAGAGCCTTTGTAGTCAGATCTACTTCATTCTGAAAGCACTTAAGTTTTATTTTGTTTGACAGATTCAGTTGTCAGTGCTATTTGGAAGGAGCTAATTAGCTTGGTGAAGTCAGTTATTGAATCAGGTAAGGAAATTATTATTATAGGACTAATCAAATTATTGTTATAGGACTCAATGAATTGTTTGTGTTCCATATAAAACTTATTTAAAAGTCATTTTTTGTAGTATTCATAGCTTACTCTTAATATTTGATGTCTTCCACACTTTACCTTAAATAAATCACTGTTGATTTAATAAAAAAAAAATTGTCATTGCTTTCTAAATTTATACTTTCACATATAAAATATTTATGTTTAGAACTCCACTACTCCTTTTGCTTTTTGGTAGGTAACAAAAAGGAGAGACCAGGTTCTGAAGTTTTGACACTTTTATTAAAATCTTTGGAAAGCATAGTGAGGTCAGAAGTATATCCTGTATCAAAAACACTGGTAAGTATACTGCCTGTATGTTAGACTTGAAAAATGATATTCTGAAATTGAAATTTATATTGAAGGCATTTGCACAAGTCAGGTTTTTGGAAGGTGTTCTAACATCAAGTATTTATCAAGGAATTTAGTCCTGTTAGAGTCATTCTATTGATTTTAAAGTCTTTTGAAACCTTCTTTATAAATGTCTGTAACCGTAACTATAAAAGTCTTCAACCTAAGAAAATGGGTGAGCTATACAGAGAAAGTTGGGTAAAGGACATGAAACTTGAATTGAAGAAACACAATTGTCCACTAATTATATGGCAAGTTTACTGAACACTACCATTTGTTCTTTTCTACGTTGATTAAAAATACCACAATATTTGTGGCACTCCTGCTTTTAAAATTAACTTTTAAAGCTTTTGATGTTTGGTGTTAAACACATTTTTTAAATCTGTATAGTAGAGGAGGAAAAAGAGAATTGGATACTATTTTTAGAGTAGTGAGACTCCCAAAACAAGCTGGCAGATAGAAAAAACACTTAAATTTTTTTTTATTTGTGTTTTTTTTTTGTTGTTTTGTAGGGTGACAAATTGTACTATCTGGCAGTATAGCATAACAACAACAAGGGCTCTAGAGCAGATTACCTTGGTTTGAATCTTGGCCCAACTATATATTAGCTGAGTGAACTTGGACCATTTATGTACTCTGCCTCACTTATCTCATTTGTAAAGAGGGGATATAGTAGTTGATTAAATGAGGTGATATATGCAGAGCAGTATGGGCCAAAGTTAAATGAGTTAACTCAATAAGTTAACTTAATAACTTAATAAATGTTGTCTTATTATTTTAGCAACTGTTTCAAATGAGAATATGTGAAAGCATATTTTCAGTAACAACTGATTTGTCTTATGTTCCTTAAGTTATGTAGTTTAAGTTAATACTAATATAATATTTATAGAGAGTGATTTGGTAGGTTCTATGATATTTGAGGAGTGTATTTTTTAGACTCAGTTTCTTTATAGAAATCCTTGAACTATTTGTTTCTGGCACTAGTGGGGATTGAAATTAATTGCACCTTTTTTTTTTAATATAAAAAATAGAAATAGCTTTAGAGTTCATTAATAGAAGAATGGTTTGATACATTCTGGTACGTCCATATAGCAGTTAAAATGAACAAGATTTATCTACATGTATCTGTGTAAAAACTCCGTAACACAGTAAAGGAAAGGTCAGCTGCAGAGTATCTCAGTCTTACTGATGGTTTTAAAGAATACACATGGAGTAGCCCAGGAAGTTTGTTTCTCTGTGAACTTACAAATATATCTGGGAATTCAGAAAAAGTTCTAGAAAAATAGGTGCCAGTTTTATAGCATTGGTTATTTCTGGAGAAAAAAGAACTTTGCCATTTTACTTTCTGGGTTTCTGTATTTGAAAATTTAAACTAATAAAAATGTATTCACATTAGTGTGTGACATTTTTTACTTTATATTCTTTTTTTCTTTATTAGAGTATATGTGGGCTTATAGAACAATCTTGCATAAAACACAGGATTCTTATACACCACCCGACCACCACCACTTTGCATTGGTGTGGAACATTTTTACAGTTGATGAAAGCTGAACATTGTTTTTTTAATTAAATTGTTAAATTAAAAATGTAGTTAATACTAATAGACTTACCAAGTAAGGTTCAATTTTTATGACTAATTTTTAAAAAATTTTTTTTATCTTTCTTAGGTCCTCATGGAAATGACAATTAAAGGACTTCCTCAGAAAGTATTAGGTTCACCAGCATATCAGGTTGCTAATATGGATATTCTTAATGCAAGTATCGTAAGTGTAATGATATGATTAAGTTCTACAAAGAATGCTATAATAATTCCCTTTCTTTAAAAAAAGTGAGACTTAATTTGTAAAAAAATTTAAATTTAATTAAGTTTAAATTTAGTTAAATTTAATTAAATTGTAAAAATCAAGATGTATTGAATTTGAAATACGTTGATCATATTAAAAGAAACTGAGAAAAAGTAATATGTTAATATAAAGAATTAAATATCTGTGAAACTGAGAAAAAGTAGTAATATAAAGAAGTAAATATGCTATATGAATAACTAAAATCTTTTGTTGGATAAATGACTCTAGAAAAATTTACTATTTGTAGAACAGTGCATAGTAAATTTTGGAAGCTTAGGAACATTAATTATGTGAACTGTACTTAATATTTGCAAACAATAGGTATTGTAGGTCTAGCAATTTTTTTTTTAAAGTTAAACTTTTTTTCTCTTGACTTACAAATTGAAAGTAAACATCCTTTTTGATATCTGAAATCTCTTAACTATTCCTGCATTTCTATTTTAGGTAGAACAGCATTGATTAGAACATAAAGAGCTTGATTTCTGTGTGTAGTTCATGGAAATAAAATTGTTATCATTGTCCCACCCTTAATGCCTGAAGTTTAATTTTAACAGGCTAAAGGGGTCATATTTCTTACATGATTGTAGAAAATAGGTGTGCTACTTTAATGAGAGGATTGACTGCATTCTCTCTCTTTCAGGGCACTCCTGCTTTGTTTTTAATTCAATTAATTTTCAACAATAACCTCTTGGAATGTGGTGTAGCTGATGAAAGGTAAATTTTTAGTAATTTTAAGCTGAAATTTTTCTTTGGTTTATATTGTAAAGGTTATATACTGAATCTGATTCTTTTTCTTGTTTTATAAGTTTCTTTTTAATTAAAATAAATCAGGAACTGGAATTCTTAATTTCTCATCTCCTCATGAGTTATTTTTAGGATATTATAATCCAATTAATGTATTTCTGTAAAAAGTGCAGATTAATGCACTATTCATTATTTTTTCTTCAGGTTTTTTCTAAATCTGGAAACACTTGTTGGCTGTGTTCTTTCTGGTCCAACTTCACCATTGGCTTTCAGTGATTCTGTTTTAAATGCTATTAATCAAAATGTAAAGATGTTGGAAAGCAAAGAGCATCTCTGGAGAATGTGGAGTATAATAGTCAGCCCATTAACTGAATTGATTAATCAGGTATGATATAAATCTGCAACATCATGGTAAAAAATGAATGGAAGTTTGAATTTGAATAGAAGAGGTTAAATATTCTTGTAGGGCTGATAAATTTACTGCTATTTTAATTGGTTGATTTCATTGCCTTTCTACCTTATTGTTCAAGTTAGTTTAACTTAACAGGGACTAATCAGTTCTCTTTCCTCCAGCAGTGATTAAAACTAGAAGGCTCACAGATGATACATACAAATTCCCATGTTTATATTGTGGGTTCTTTAATTGTACTAATGGGAAATAATATCTTCTTGACTAGGTTATGTATTCTTAGTAATCCTGTGTTCAAGACATGTTGGTGATTTACCTTGAAACCATAGCATTCCCCTAAATCATGAATCTCTTGAGAGAGTTCATTAATCCTCAAATTCAAGTACTTTAAAAAGTGGAACTATTGGCAGAGTATGGAACTCAAGGTCAATCAGTATTCATGGTTCATCAGCTGCTTTATCAGTCTTTAAATAGAAATATTTTCTGGGCTGGTTTCACTGTAACTCATAAGGGAAATAAAGACTCAGTCAAAGAATTAAGTAATGGTATAGTAGCCCTTATTTTGGCTACTCAAGCCAGCATACTATTAAACATTCTTCTGGAAGAAAAAAAGTTTTAGTTTAAATAAAAAAAGAATAGCCTTATTTAGAAAGCTAAATAGCTTTCTAATATTTAAAGGATATATAAAAGGAGACCCTTTTTTAAGTAAGTAATTGAATGCTGCCCTCTGTATAGTAGAAGATTTTGGAGTCATGTCTAAGATTCTTTTTAGAACTTAAAAAGATGTTACTATTTAGGATTGGAATTAAGTGACAATTTGTCTAACTTCTTCAATATTTTTCTTTTTTCAGACCAATGAAGTGAATCAAGGTGATGCCTTAGAACATATTAATTTAAATCTATGGAGCGTTAATTTTACCAATAAGCCATATTTTTTCAGTACAGAAATTTCCATTGGTAAGGCAGTATCAGAGATTTTGTTTTTTTTTCCTGAGGAATTTGCATGTTTTAAAAATACTTTTTTTTTTTTACCCTTTATCATGACCTCCTGTGTTAGTTTTTTTCAAAATAACATGTCCTTTATGACATTGAGTTACTGGAATGAGAAAATGGTGAAGGAAAAAAAATTCCTCTTGACCTCTGGTAACTGCTGGTTTTATTACAGTTCTTAAGTTAGCACTGTTGAAGGAGAGGGATGTTATTCCTACTCTGGTCTTTTCTGTTACACTTAAAATGTTAGTGTTTTAAAAAATTTTGGAGCTGTATATTCATTCTGTTATTTATTTGATATATGCATTTCTGTTTTTTAAATTTGTTTTTTATTTTTACTGGTAGGCCACCACGAAGACCTTACTTAGAACTTGGTCAGAATTATATCAAGCATTTGCCCGCTGTGCTGCTTTGGTGGCAACAGCAGAACAGAATTTGTGCTGTGAGGAACTTTGTTCCAAGATAATATCCAGTTTGGAAGATGAAGCCCTTTCAGTGAGTTTGTCTGTATACTGGCCTTTTTATGTATAAAGGACTTTTTTCAAGTAAATGCAGATAACATTTGTGAAATATTGCTTATTAATGCTTTACATTTATAAGTGACTGAATTAATACAGAAAAAATTACAGTTTTGTGAAATTTTGTGTCTTTTGGCCCTAAGCTGCATGTTTCAGGATCATTGGCAGTGAGGCTCTTTTACCATTCCAATTATTGTGCACCTACTTATGCCTTTGCCATTCTAGATTAACAATATAAGATCCTTGCTTGTCCTGGCATTATGGTCTCATATCTATCTGTTAGATCTTGTTTTATTCATTTCTTGAAAAAAAGTGGACCTCTTAGTTTAAATTTGAATTTTTGTTTGGGAAAGGATGCTATTGCCTTAAGGTTAAGTTTAATCTCAAACTTTATTACTGATTAACTTAATTTGGAGCAGCTTTTTAATTATAAAATTAATATTTACTTTTTTTAAAAAGTCAATCTCTTTGGAAATTTTTTGACTTCAAAATGTAGATCCCTTTCCACTCCTCTTTTCCTCTCAGTGAAAACGGCAAATAATTGTCAATGCTTTGCCATTCCAGAATAGACTTCTTTCTGTGTGTTTACACATGTAATTTACTTATTAAAACTCATATTTATACAGGTACAGTGTTCTTTTTTCCAGGGGAATCATATTGTAGTTACTGAAAATTAAGCATGCTTTTTTCATAAAACACCAGGCTATTTTGGTCCTCTGCAGTGTACTATTCTGTAGTATGGCTGTACTGTAATTTGGAACTGTTGTATTTTTAACGTCATTTTAATTGTTTCCAGTTATTCACTACTGCAAATAATATTGTAAACATCCTGGTAATTGTTTTCATGTAAGATATTTTATTTCTATGCAGATAACTGGAACTAGATTTCTTATGCTTTTCTCTATATCTATCTCTGGCACAGGTTTTAATCTTTGTTTTGCTTCATATTTTATTAATTTTTTAAGAAAAAAAATAGTTGTCAGCATACTTTTAGGTATATGACTGATATCTCCACATTGCATACTCATATGATCATTTTGATTAGTTATTTTAGATTTCACAAAATTTATATCACAGAATTTTGAAATGACATATTTTTCAATTGGTAGGGCTTATACTATTGGAAATGGTTAGTCTGATATTAATCTTATTCCTTTTCGTTTTAGGTAACCTCTTTTGTTTTCTCTTAAGTTTTAGGATTTTTCTCTCATCTTTAGAGAGTATACATTTCACCAAGATGTGTCTTGGTAGCTTTTAAAATTATTCTAAGTACTTGATGGACCCTTTCGATCTAACTAACTGTACCTTTAGCTCAGGAAAATCGCCTTCCTTTGGTGTTGCTCTTTGGTGCTCTTTTTTTGGAGTACCATTCTAGATGATTATTTTGGAATTTCTGGGTTTGTCTTCCGAGTCCTTTTTTGCCCTTTTTTTCTCTGCTTCTCCTGCGTGTGTTTTGTTTTCTTTTTTGCTTTCAGGGAGTTTGGTATTTCCAGTTGGGTCCATTAATTTGCAGTTTAAATGATGAGGTGTTTTATTCTAGTTTTCTTTTTACATTTACTTTTTTTTTTTTATCTTCATTTTACTGAGATATATTCACATACCACGCAGTCATACAAAACAAATCGTACATTCGATTGTTCACAGTACCATTACATAGTTGTACATTCATCACCTAAATCAATCCCTGACACCTTCATTAGCACACACACAAAAATAATAAGAATAATAATTAAAGTGAAAAAGAGCAAGCAATTGAAGTAAAAAAGAACACTGGGTACCTTTGTCTGTTTGTTTGTTTGTTTCCTTCCCCTATTTTTCTACTCATCCATCCATAAACTAGACAAAGTGGAGTGTGGTCCTTATGGCTGTCCCAATCCCATTGTCACCCCTCATAAGCTACATTTTTATACAACTGTCTTCGAGATTCATGGGTTCTGGGTTGTAGTTTGATAGTTTCAGGTATCCACCACCAGCTACCCCAATTCTTTAGAACCTAAAAAGGGTTGTCTAAATTGTGCGTAAGAGTGCCCACCAGAGTGACCTGTCGGCTCCTTTTGGACTCTCTCTGCTACTGAAGCTTATTTCATTTCCTTTCACATCCCCCTTTTGGTCAAGAAGATGTTCTCCGTCCCACGATGCCAGGTCTACATTCCTCCCCGGGAGTCATCTTCCACTTTGCCAGGGAGATTCACTCCCCTGGGTGTCTGATCCCACGTAGGGGGGCAGGGCAGTGATTTCACCTTTCAAGTTGGCTTAGCTAGAGAGAGAGGGCCACATCTGAGCAACAAAGAGGCATTCGGGAGGAGGCTCTTAGGCACAATTATAGGGAGGCCTAGCCTCTCCTTTGCAGCAACCGTCTTCCCAAGGGTAAAACCTGTGGTAGAGGGCTCAACCCATCAAACCACCAGTCCCCTATGTCTGTGGTCATGTTAGCAACCATGGAGGTGGGGTAGGCGAATACCCCTGCATTCTCCACAGGCTCCTCAAGGGGGCACTCCATATTTTTTTCCTGGTTTTTTTTTTTTAACCTGTTCTTCCTTTTTAAATCAACTGCATGGAAAAAAAAAATTAAAAACAAAACAAACAAAAAAACAAACAAACAAAAAACAAAAACATACAATAAAAGAACATTTCAAAGAGACCATAACAAGGGAGTAAGAAAAAGACAACTAACCTAAGATAACTGCTTTACTTCCAACCTGTTCCTACTTTACCCCAAGGAAGTTACATAATTTAGCAACATTTCTGTGAACTTGCTCCTACTATATCCATCAGAAATTAACAGACCATAGTCATTCCTGGGCATCCCCAGAACGTTAAATAGCATATCTGTTCTTCTTGGATTACTGTTCCCTCTTCCTTAATTGCTCTCTATTGCTAGTTCCCCTACATTCTACATTATAAACCATTATACATTTTTCAAAGTTCACATTAGTGGTAGCATGTAATATTTCTCTTTCTGTGCCTGGCTAATTTCGCTCAGCATTATGTCTTCAGGGTTCATCCATGTTGTCATATGTTTCACGAGGTCGTTCCTTCTTACTGCCGTGTAGTATTCCATCATGTGTATATATACCACATTTTATTTATCCACTCATCTGTTGAAGGACATTTGGGTTGTTTCCATTTCTTGGCAATTGTGAATAATGCTGCTATGAACATTGGCGTGCAGATATCTGTTCGTGTCACTGCTTTCTGATCTTCTGGGTATATACCGAGAAGTGCAATCGCTGGATCGAATGGTAACTCTGTATCTAGTTTTCTAAGGAACTGCCAGACTGACTTCCAGAGTGGCTGAACCATTATACAGTCCCACCAACAATGAATAAGAGTTCCAGTTTCTCCACATCCCCTCCAGCATTTGTAGTTTCCTGTTTGTTTAATGGCAGTCACTCTAATAGGTGTTAGATGGTATCTCATTGTGGTCTTAATTTGCATCTCTCTAATAGCTAGTGAAGCTGAACATTTTTTCATGTGTTTCTTGGCCATTTGTATTTCCTCTTCAGAGAACTGTCTTTTCATATCTTTTGCCCATTTTATAATTGGGCTGTCTGTACTACTGTCATTGAGTTGTAGGATTTCTTTATATATGCAAGATACCAGTCTTTTGTCAGATACATGGTTTCCAAAAATTTTTTCCCATTGAGTTGGCTGCCTCTTCACCTTTTTGAGAAATTCCTTTGAGGTGCAGAAACTTCTAAGCTTGAGGAGTTCCCATTTATCTATTTTTTCTTTTGTTGCTTGGGCTTTGGGTGTAAAGTCTAGGAAGTGGCCGCCTAATACAAGGTCTTGAAGATGTTTTCCTACATTATCTTCTAGGAGTTTTATGGTACTTTCTTTTATATTGAGATCTTTGGTCCATTTTGAGTTAATTTTTGTGTAGGGTGTGAGGTAGGGGTCCTCTTTCATTCTTTTGGATATGGATATCCAACTCTCCCAGCCCCATTTGTTGAAAAGACCATTATGACTCAGTTCAGTGACTTTGGGGGCCTTATCAAAGATCAGTTGGCCATAGATCTGAGGGTCTATCTCTGAATTCTCAATTCGATTCCATTGATCTATATGTCTATCTTTGTGCCAGTACCATGCTGTTTTGACAACTGTGGCTTTATAATAAGCTTCAAAGTCAGGGAGTGTAAGTCCTCCCACTTTGTTTTTCTTTTTTAGAGTGTCTTTAGCAATTCCAGGCATCTTTCCTTTCCAAATAAATTTGATAACTAGCTTTTCCAAGTCTGCAAAGTAGGTTGTTGGAATTTTGATTGGGATTGCATTGAATCTGTAGATGAGTTTGGGTAGAATTGACATCTTAATGACATTTAGCCTTCCTAAACATGAACATGGAATATTTTTCCATCTTTTCAGGTCCCCTTCTATTTCTTTTAGTAGAGTTACGTAGTTTTCTTTGTATAGGTCTTTTACATCTTTGGTTAAGTTTATTCCTAGGTACTTGATTTTTTTAGTTGCTATTGAAAATGGTATCTTTTTCTTGAGTATCTCTTCAGTTTGTTCATTTCTAGCATATAGAAACATTACTGACTTATGTACATTAACCTTGTATCCCGCTACTTTGCTAAATTTGTTTATTAGCTCTAGTAGCTGTATCGTCGATTTCTCAGGGTTTTCCAGATATAAGATCATATCATCTGCAAACAATGACAGTTTTACTTCTTCTTTTCCACTTTGGATGCCTTTTATTTCTTTGTCTTGCCGGATTGCCCTGGCTAGCACTTCCAGCACAATGTTGAATAACAGTGGTGTCAGCGGGCATCCTTGTCTTGTTCCTGATCTTAGAGGGAAGGCTTTCAGTCTCTCACCATTGAGTACTATGCTGGCTGTGGGTTTTTCATATATGTTCTTTATCATGTTGAGGAAGTTTCCTTCAATTCCTACCTTTTGAAGTGTTTCTATCAAAAAGGGATGTTGGATTTTGTCAAATGCTTTTTCAGCATCTATTGAGTTGATCATTTGATTTTTCCCTTTTGAATTTTTAATGCGTTGTAATACGTTGATTGATTTTCTTATGTTGAGCCATCCTTGCATGCCTGGAATGAACCCCACTTGGTCATGGTGTATGATTTTTTTAATGTGTCTTTGGATTCGATTTGCAAGTTGTTTGTTGAGGATTTTTGCATCTATATTCATTAGGGAGATTGGCCGGTAGTTTTCCTTTTTTGTAGCATCTTTGCCTGGTTTTAGTATTAGATTGATGTTAGCTTCATAAAATGAGTTAGGTAGTGTTCCATTTTCTTCAATGTTTTGAAAGAGTTTGAGTAAGACTGATGTCAGTTCTTTCTGGAAAGTTTGGTAGAATTCCCCTGTGAAGCCATCTGGCCCTGGGCATTTATTTGTGGGAAGATTTTTGATGACTGATTGGATCTCTTTGCTTGTGATGGGTTGATTGAGGTCTTCTATTTCTTCTCTGGTCAGTCTAGGTTGTTCATATGTTTCCAGGAAATTGTCCATTTCCTCTACATTATCCAGTTTGTTGCCATACAGTTGTTCATAGTATCCTCTTATAATTTTTTTAATTTCTTCAGGATCTGCAGTTATGTCACCTTTTTCATTCATTATTTTGTTTATATGGGTCTTCTCTCTTTTTGATTTTGTCAGTCTAGCTAGGGGCTTGTCAATCTTGTTGATCTTCTCAAAGAACCAACTTTTGCTGATATTTATCCTCTCTGTTGTTTTTTTGTTCTCTCTGTCATTTATTTCTGCTTTAATCCTTGTTACTTCTTTTCTTCTACTTGGTTTAGGATTGGTTTCCTGTTCATTTTCTAGCTTCTTCAGTTGATCCATTAGTTCTTTGATTTTGGCTCTTTCTTCCTTTTTAATATATGCATTTAGTGCTATAAATTTCCCCCTTAGCACTGCTTTTGCTGCATCCCATAGGTTTTGGTATGTTGTGTTCTCATTTTCATTCGTCTCTATATATTTAGCAATTTCTCTTGCTATTTCTTCTTTAACCCACTGATTGTTTAGGAGTGTGTTGTTTAACCTCCAGGTATTTGTGAATTTTCTAAGTCTCTGATGGTTATTGACTTCTAATTGTATTCCATTGTGGTCAGAGAATGTGCTTTGAATAATTTCAATCTTTTTAAATTTACTGAGGCTTGTTTTATGTCCCAGCGTATGATCTATTCTGGAGAAAGTTCCGTGAGCACTAGAAAAGTATGTGTATCCTGGTGATTTGGGATGTAATGTCCTGTATATGTCTGTTAAATCTAATTCATTTATCAGATTGCTTAGGTTTTCAATTTCCTTATTGGTCTTCTGTCTGGTTGATCTATCTATAGGAGAGAGTGATGTGTTGAAGTCTCCCACAATTATTGTGGAAACATCAATTGCTTCCTTTAGTTTTGCCAGTGTTTCTCCCATGTATTTTGTGGCACCTTGATTGGGTGCATAGACATTTATGATTGTTATTTCTTCTTGTTGAATTGTCCCTTTTATTAGTATGTAGTGGCCTTCTTTGTCTCTCAAAACATCCCTGCATTTAAAGTCTATTTTATCTGAGATTAATATTGCTACACCTGCTTTCTTTTGGCTGTAGCTTGCATGAAATATTTTTTTCCATCCTTTCACTTTCAATTTCTTTGTGTCCCTGTGTCTAAGATGAGTCTCTTGTATGCAACATAATTGATGGTTCATTTTTTTTGATCCATTCTGCGAATCTGTATCTTTTAATTGGGGAGTTTAATCCATTTACATTCAGTGTTATTACCGTGAAGGCATTTCTTGACTCAGCCATCTTATCCTTTGGTTTATGTTTGTCATATATATTTTTCCCCTCTCTCTATTAATATCCTTTATTGTACCCATACCGAATCTCTTTAGTACTGAACCTTTCTCCAGGTCTCTCTGTCCTTTCTTTGTTTCTCTGTCTGTAGGACTCCCTTTAGTATCTCCAGTAGGGCAGGTCTCTTGTTAGCAAATTCTCTCAGCATTTGTTTGTCTGTGAAAAATTTAAGCTCTCCCTCAAATTTGAAGGAGGGTTTTGCTGGATAAAGTATTCTTGGTTGGAAATTTTTCTCACTCAGAATTTTAAATATATCATGCCACTGCCTTCTTGCCTCCATAGTGGCTGCTGAGTAGTCACTACTTAGTCTTATGCTGTTTCCTTTGTATGTGGTGAATTGCTTTTCTCTTGCTGCTTTCAGAACTTGCTCCTTCTCTTCTGTGTTTGACAGTGTGATCAGAATATGTCTCGGAGTGGGTTTATTTGGATTTATTCTATTTGGAGTTCGCTGGGCATTTACGATTTGTGTATTTATTTTGTTTAGAAGATTTGGGAAGTTTTCCCCAACATTTTCTTTGAATACTCTTCCTAGACCTTTACCCTTTTCTTCCCCTTCTGGAACACCAATGAGTCTTATATTAGGACGTTTTATATTATCTATCATATCCCTGAGGTCCGTTTCGATTTTTTCAATATTTTTCCCCATTCTTTCTTTTATGCTTTCATTTTCCATTCTGTCATTTTCCAGGTCACTGATTCGTTGTTCAACTTCCTCTAGTCTTGTACTATGAGTGTCCAGAATCTTTTTAATTTGGTCAATAGTTTCTTTAATTTCCATAAGATCATCTGTTTTTTTATTTAGTCTTGCAGTGTCTTCTTTATGCTCTTCTAAGGTCTTCTTGATATCCTTTGTATTCTGTACTATGGTCTCATTGTTCATCTTTAGTTCTTTGAGTAGGTGCTCCAGGTGCTGTGTCTCTTCTGATCTTTTGATTTGGGTGCTTGGGCTTGGGTTATCCATATCGTCTGTTTTTTTCATATGCTTTATAATTTTCTGTTGTTTTTGGCCTCTTTGCATTTGCTGAACTTGATAGGGTTCTTTTAGGATGTGTAGACCAATTGAAGTCCTTATCTCTAATTTATCAGATCTACAGCTTCGTGGAGTACACTTTCTCTAACTAACCAGCAGGTGGCTTCCACGAGCCACCTGTTCTCCAGAAGCCAGTTCTCCCCTGCTCTGCCTTTGTGGTGAGTGGGGGAGTGAGTCTTGTGGGGTCCAATTGGTGTACCAAGCTTGCGTGTGTAGTTGGTGTTGCCCGCCCTGTATATGGGGCGTGTTTCTGGGCAGTCAGGAAGGGGGGTTGGCTCTACCAATCAAATCTCCCTGGTGATCCTAGAGTTTTAAAGCTGCTGCAATAGTCTAATCCTTCAGTTCACTCCTGCCACAGTTTGTCTCTGCCACTGACCCACAAGTCCTTGGTATTGGCGTATGGCTCCTGAGACTTGTAAGTGGGTCCGTCTTCCAGGCCGTGCACCCCCTGGTCCTCTGTTGAGGGATGACTGTGCTATGTCACAGGTGAGTGCCGTCCCCCCAGGGCAGTTCTGGGCTGCTGGGCTGTGTAGGGAGGCTCCCAGTCTGCTGAAATGATGGCTGAATGGGGCTTTGTTAATTCACACTGCTCCACCTTCCTAACTCTGGGACAGTCAGCTGAGATTGCAGGGAAGGCTAATGTCCACGCCCAGTTTTGTGGAGTGTGCCTGTTATTTGAAGCACTTCCGTCACACTGGGTTGTGTGGGGCAGCTCTGGGCTATGGGGCTGGCGATGGGCAGGAGTGTTTCCTGTCCACCAGGATGATGGCTGTGAGCGGACACCCCTCTTTTCTTGGGATGTTGTGGTGTTTAGTGAAATTTCTCAGCCACTGGATTATTGCCTTTTGTCTCAGAGCTCTCTTAGTTCTGCTCTTGTCTTGACCTGCCCAAATTGCAAGTCTTTGAAGCTTTCTGTATTGGGCTTCTTGGAGTAATTGTTTTACAAAAAGAAAAAAGGGTTTAAAAAAAAAAAAAAAGGGGCCCTCCTCACAGATCTAATGGGTTATTGAAATGCTAAGAGACAATGCAATTAGGGCCATTAAGGAAAGTTCCACAGGGCAGAGAGATCAGCTTTTCTTGGGGATTTGCATATGAGCCTGAGGGCCTGAGCTCTGCCCTTCCCCTTTCTATGTTCACCAGAACTCCAAAAATCCTCCGCTTTTATTTTGGAGTTTTTCGTGCTGTTTTTTTCTATGTCTGTCTCCTCTCTGCTGGGCTGGCTGCTCTCAGATTCTCTGGTGTCTGGTCTCAGTCTATCTGTGGTTGAGTTTGGATCAGTAGAATGAGTTTCCGATAAGGGCTGCCACTGCAGTTCCCCCTTCTCTTTCCCGGAGCTGACAGCCCCTCCTCCCACGGGACTGAGCCTGGCAGGGAGGGGCGCGGGTCCCCTGGGCACAAAAACTTACAGATTTCGGTGATCTCAGCAGTTTGACGTTTTCATGAGTGTTGTATGAAGTATGCCCAAAGTCAGATTGCTCTGTGGTGTCCAGTCCACGCACTTCCTGGGTTTCTACCTACTTTCCTGGAGGAGTAACTAAAACATACAGCTCACCAGTCCACCATCTTGCCCCGCCCTCTCCACATTTAATTTTTTAAAGTGCAAATGATTTCCTTTTGCCTCTGAGGATATTAGTTGTCTTCTGTTTCTTTTATTAGCCCTTTCCTCTTGGGTTAGTTGTATTGGTATTTGGCATACCATCATGGTCGTAGTTTTCCTCATGATTGTCTTTGCTTATTTGTCAGTATTGGTTAATGTTGAACAATATTGGTAGCTGGAAAGTAATTCCCAACCTGAGAGAATCCCTGCTTTCTCTTGCTTGGATAGCAAATTCTCATTATAGGTATCCTTGACTTTGTGGTTATGAACAGGAGGAAGCACCTGGAACTTAACTTACATCTTTGCTAAGTGAATTTGTGGCTTGTCATTTGATCTGACCTTCGACATAATTTTCAGAAAGTTAACTGGCAGACTCACTATCTTGCTTCTCTGGTGCTTATGTCAGTGTGGAATGGTGTCCTTGGGGGCAGACGTGGGGGCAATCAGTGAAGTGAACAAATGGAAAGTAATAGAGAGTAAAGAGAAGAAACTCTGATTGTTCGATAGATCTTTAGTTCTAATAGTCTTTACCATTTGTTTATAAGCATCAAGTCTTTTTCTCAAAGCATTGCTGTGTCTTCTGTTTTATTAAAGTTATTCAAAGATTCTGCTAGCAAAGCTCACTATTTTAGAGGTGTTCTCTTTGACTCATGGTGCTGGTAGTTTCTTTGTTCTGTTTTTAGTTTGCCCCCCGCCTTTTTTTTTTTTTTTAATAGTTTTCAGGTTGGATTGGGGAAGAGGAAGAAAGGGATGGGAAGGTTAGCAGCTTCTCTTTTTTTCTTTCCAATGGATGTAGTGAACGCTTTTACATTTGTGATTTTTAAGAAGAATTTAATAAAGAATCTGATTATGAACATAATTCTTCCATTCTCAATTTATTGGTAGATATGCTGAGTTTTATGGGCTTCTTAGTTTATTTTCCCTAAATGTAAGAAACAGAACTACAGCGTTTGGCACATAGTATTTTTGATAACTATGTAGTTAATGTGCCTTATGATATATATATTTGTGGAAGGAGTAAACATCATAGATTTTTGTTGTTGTTTACTATGGTTGAACACTATACCAGAGTTATTTTGAAAGTTTCTAATATGATACTTCCTGTTTTTCTTTAGAATTTGTTGTTCTTGGATAGGATCATTCATATTATTAGTGTAATGGTTGATTGCATCGACTTTTCACCATATAATATTAAATATCAGCCTAAAGTTAAATGTAAGTATTTTTTTTCTACCTTTATTTGTTCATCCAATATTTTGTAAACATAGTCAACATAGACTGTCTGAATTGTTGTCAAGGCATATCCTACTGGCTTTTCCCATCTCAGTTTACCTACTTTTCATCTTGTTGAATTGTCAGTTACTATGCTAAGTTCTTTTGCATGAGCATGTGCTCTCCGTATACATGTGTATACACACGTGTGCACACAAATACATATATAAATATGTAAAATGTCTTTACTCCTTTTGACAACACACAAAATGTTATCATAATATTAGACATTGCTTAGGAATTCAAAGAGATTTTATTTAGCTTTAGGTTAGGTCTTTTCCAAGATTGTAAGGCCATTTATAAGTCTCAGCTGTTACTTGGCATTGCAGTCAGGAGAAAAACTTTGATGGCTGCTTTGTTAAAGGACTCTTTTATTCAGGTTTGTATTTGTATCAATAGCATGGCTCTGATATATTATAACTTCTGTTTCTTTTAAATTGGGTGCATATTTTATGAACTAACAAAAACATTTTCTGTTACATGCATGGCATACCTTTTTCTCAAAAGAAAACATGAACTTTATATTCCATATTGTAAAACAAGTATAAATTTTTAGAAAGATTGTGCTGCTGGATAGTCTGAGATCCTGTGGTAAGATAGAAAGGTCATATACCTGGAAAAATGGCTCCTTGGATTCTAGTCTTGGTGTGTTATTTTTAGCAAGTCATTTAACCTTTCTTAAATCTTCATTCCATGTGGTATGACAGATTATCTGGACATGAAGCTTTGACTTTTCTTTTTAAAATGTTCTTGTTAGCCTGATTTGAAATGATCATTCAGTTGACATTAAAATTTAACAGAAAATCTTGGAAGTGTTAATTGGTTATGGTTTATGGAAAATTTTTAATTATTTGGAAAACGACACTTTTTTTTTACATTTTAGCTAAAATTATTAGAGAATTACAATTGTAACAAGTCTGATTTTTAAAAACTACATAACTTGGTTGATTCTAAATTATTTTGTATTAAATTCTGAGGTATTTTAATCCATTATTTGATTCTTTGAAATAAAATATTTCCATGTGTTTTTCTCTGATAGTAAATTATAACCTGCCAGTACTGGAAAATGTTTAAGATAAATTTTTTTCTGTTTAATAAAATATTGGGAACATGCTCAGCTTTGATTTTATAAGCTCTGCATCAACTAATTAGTCTAAAAATTTGTGGAATGTAATTAGTTTTTTGTTTTTTAAAGAAAAAAACCTCTTTTTGGTTTTTCACTTTTTACTAAATAGTTATATAGAACAGTATGTGAAGTGCCTAAAGTATGCTATAATAGGTCAGAGCATTTCAGTATAAATGCCTCAGAAATGGGTTATAGATAGGCTTTGAATATTGATCTCACCTTCCTTCTCTGGGCTGAGCAGAACTTAATGTGTTTACTTCAGTTTGCCAGAAATACGTAATTATCTCTGAATACCACAATAAAAGATATCAGAAATTATTTTGTGAGCCAGTGAAGTTTGATATGGTCAAGACGGTGAGGCCCCATGTTGATCTAACCGAATATCCAGTTCATCCATGATCTAGAAACCCAGAATTAAAATGACTATCTTTTGTCTTTTTCATTCCATGTGTATCTTGACATGGAATGTCATGGGTGCTCTTGTTTAAATTTATGAAAACTGGGAAAATTTCTAAACTCTACCAGCAGTTGAGGAGAGAAACTGAAAATTAGGAATAACTGAAGGGATGTGCACCATGGGAGTATCACAACATGAGATTAATTTTTAATTCACAAGCACTGAATCAATTTTCTCTTATGTCTGCAATCTCTTACCTTGAAGGAATGGATTCTTTGAGGGAAAGGCAAAGATAATTTTGGAACGGGTACGATTTTCTAGGCAAGACAGATGTGGAGTTATCAGCTGTAGGTAGGTATCTGGAGAAAGATGAAGTCTTAAGTCGAAGAAGAGTACAGAGGAAAGTGGGACAATGTTTAAGTTTTTTTTTTCTTTTTTTTTTTAAGTTAAACCTAGGTAGCAGGCTTCTTTTTCTTTGCTTCTTTCTAGGATTTAGATCTGCGATTCATCTAGTACTAGTTATTTGAAGGGTTCAGTGTAGTATAGATGAGCCAGGGAAGTAATTTCTAATGGTTTTCTTATTTTAAAAAATGACTTAAATTTTTTTTATTGTGTTAACATGCAGTGACTCTCTGTTCTCCCTCCCTCAGCCTCTGGTAACCTCTGATGTACTTTCTGTCTCTGAATTTGCTTCTTCTAGATAGTTCATTGAAGTAGAATCCTACTGTCTTTGTCCTTTCATGTCTGGCTTATTTCACTTAGCATGTTTTCAGGGTTCATCCACATTGTCGCATGTATCAGTACTTCATTCCTTTTTATGGCTGGATCTATAGTACCACATTTTGCTTATCCATTCACCTGCTAATGGACATTCGGTTGTTTCTACCTTTTGGCTATGGTAAATAATGCTGCTGTGAACATTGGTGTTCAAGTTTGAGTCCTTGTTTTCATTTCTTTGGGGAAAAACTGACTTTTAAAACATACTTATGAATCTATTTAACAATGTAGTACATATCTATATTGTTGAAATTCTGAGAAATACAAAATAAATTTGAAGTGCATTGTAGAATTTCTTAGAAAAACTAGACCCATTTTCCTAGAATTCTTATTCTAGATTTACCAAAAAGTTTCCCTTTTCTCTCACTCTTCATTCTTAAAGATAGTGTTCTTGTGATATTTATCCATTAATGTTATATAATTTTAAGGTTTATTTGAGGGTATCACTCTACAAAAATATTGTATTAGATATCACAGGCATTTAAATGTGAGATATAAATGGTGAAGGTAGACAGTGACACTATTCTCAAAATACCTGAGTTTTTAATAAATTCCATTTTATCTTAGCACCACAGACGTCTTCAGATTGGTCCAAAAAGAAGAACGAACCCCTAGGGAAGTTGGCTTCCTTATTTAAGCTTATTGTGAGAGTGATGTATTCTTTCCATACACTGAGCTTCAAGGAAGTACATTCTGACACACTCCTCACTATCGGCAATTCAATTACCAGCATTGTTTCCAATGTGCTTGGACATATTTCTTTGCCTTCTATGATCCGAAAAATATTTGCAATTTTGACAAGACCTCTGGCATTATTGTATGAAAATTCAAAGTAAGTATTTTAGATTTAATAGTTTTGAAGAAATGTGTACAGTTTTCATCTAGATAGCTAACTTTTGTGGTTTCCATTATCAGCATAGTTGTTAGAGATTGTGATCTTTACATTTTAGTGGAGAGGATAATATATAAAACTATACTTCAGTAAAAAAGATAGTTCAGAAATAAGAGATAGAAGTTGAAAGGCCTTTTATCTTGCATGCAATCCTCCTTTTTCAATTTAGTGCCTATTTTTTTCAGAATTTTTTATGCAAATATACATATTAAATGTATGATTCATTTGAAAGTCTATTAGGACAGTGTGCTCTGTATTTAAATATATGGTAAGCATTTACTGTATGGTATGCATATTTCATTACATGTGGAAAATTTTCATTCTTTTAAGTCTCTGCGTAGGATTCCATTAAATTGTTTACCAATTTTGTATTGGTGGACATAAATGTTTTTGACTCTTTTTCCCTCATACAAAACAGTATTGTAGTTGAAGATACTTGTTCATTGCCCACAGTTGCCATTATTTCTGTAGAACAGGATCCTTTAAGTGAAATGGTTGGTTCAAAGGGTATGCATATTTAAATTTGTGGTTAATCCTCCAAAAGTTTGTATTAATTTCATTCCCTTTTATATTTGAATAGATGCAAGCAATGCCTTAAAAATAAAACTCAACAGAACCCCAAATAACATATTTATAAAAGCTTTTTTTTTTTTTTCTTGAAAGATTCCATCAGTGTTCCTATAGCCAGCTCATTTGGTTCAATCATAAAACAGTCTTTCATAAATTAAATTCAGAGAAAGTATTAGGACAGATTTTATAAACCACAACATACAACATCAAAATCTATTAACTTTTCTTGCAAATCTTTTTTAGTCCTTATTTTCTGAAAAATAATTCATGCTTTAAAAACATATACAGAAACATGTTTTAATGCTTTGAGAGGTCTATTCTAGATGTTTTTCTCTGGTTTATTTTTAAAAAAATGGATTTGTTCCGTGCTTACTATTGTTCCATACTTAATGGCAGTTTGTTTTCACTTGTTAAATCTTGGGGCATCTTTTTTGTCACTACAGGTACATCTCTCATTTCATGGCTGCATTACCTTATTTTTAGATTTAGATTGATATGTAGTGTTAACTTTGTAAAATTTACATGGTAATCCTTTTGATGTGTTTTTCTTTCCAGGAGTGATGAAGTCCCTAAAGTGTATAGTTGTTTGAACAATAAGGTAAAGAGGAGAGTTGTCCATAAACATATTTACATAATGAAAAAATGGTAGGGTTTAGATAATTGTCTTTCAGCTTCATTCTGCTGAGCTTTAAAGGAGCTGTACTTCATTTTTAATGGTAACATGTCATAAACAAACTTCAAAAGATTTTTAAAATTTATTTAATGAAGTTGCCTTAAATTCAAATAACTCATCAACATGCATCTCATCTCTCGCGACAGTTTTATAGGCAAAAGTTGCATGGGCAACTATTATTTTCTATTATAATTGAGATGAAAAAAATTTTTGATTTCAGTTAAGCTTGAAATCAAGATGAAATGTCAATAATCATCAGTTTATCACATAATATTGTACCAAACTATTACATAATGCCTTTTGGGGGATAATTTCTTCTTAGGTAAAATATTTTAATACATTGACGTTACATTAATTCATGATTACATTGTAAAGTTAAAATGTGTAGAAGGAGATGTAGTATCTTAGATAAATTGAAAGCTTGCTAAAATATTTTTTAAAAATAAGTTTATGATGATTTCTCATTTTTATAAAGAGATATGTCTTTAAGAAGCAGTATACATTTAAGGTGATGGATGAGGGCTTCCTCAAAATCCTTAGAAATTTAAAATTGAAATAACGTATTTTGTGAGTTGCTGTTTAGTATGTTTTGTGCTTTTATTTTTTCTCGTTTTAAAAGTAACATTTCTAAATGTTGCTCTAACAAAATTTTCCTTTTTCCTAGTTAGAAAAGCTACTGGGAGAAATTATTGCTTGTTTGCAGTTCAGCTACACTGGGACTTACGACAATGAACTTCTTGAGCAGCTTTCTCCACTACTATGCATAATATTTTTGCACAAGAATAAGCAGATTCGAAAACAGAGTGCTCAGTTCTGGAATGCCACATTTGCTAAAGTGACCATGTTGGTTTATCCTGAAGAATTAAAGTATGCTAATAACAAAACTCTTATACATTTATTATATTGTGATATCGTAAGTTTATATTTTGGTTTTAATAAACCTCCCTGGGAATCATTGCAGGTGATTTCTTAGTTGAAGTATTATTATTTGGAGTGCATGGTAATTATTAATCATTATTTGACCCTTTATTTTGGTCCTTAGGTTACCCGATGGGTAATTTTAAGAACAACAACAAAAACAAAACAACAATGTATAATTAAACTTAGTGAAAAAATGAAGGGCAGGAAATTGATGGTTATTGAAAGCTAGGTGATGCATAAATGCAATATTCTACTTTTGCTTGAAATTTTCCTTGATTAAAATTTGGAAACTGGAAAAATAACAGAAAAATTCAAATATTTTCTGTATCTTCCAGGTTAGTGTGTATGTATAGTAAGAAATAGGTTTTAAGCCAGTTATATTGTTATGTTTAAATTATAATTAGATAATGTTTTTAAAAAAAACATACCACTGATACTATTTGGTGTCCTCTCTCTCTCTCTCTATATATATATATACACACACACACAGACACATATACATATATATATATATATATATATATTTATATTTCTTTTTTAAAGACCAATACTAAGACAAGCCAAACAAAAATTTCTACTTCTGTTGCCTGGTTTGGAAAATGTCGAAATTATGGAAGAATCCAGTGGACCATATTCAGACCCGGTAAGTTTTGTTTGTTTGTTTTACTCTTAAAAGATTGAATATCTTGTTTATTGGGTATCGATGTAATGTTTAAAAGGATAAAAGCTTAGATTGAAGTAAAACCTGAACAGAAGATTTCTGTAACACAGGATTTTTCCAAATGGTTATTGGTCCACACTGATATTTATGAATATGAATTTTGATCAGAGACTCTTGTGTCTCTGTTTTTCATTAATCATGTTTTTTCAACTGTGTCTTGTGTACTATTTTGCAAAGGCTGTAATTGTTGAAATACATTGTTGCATTGCTTTAGATAAACTAGAAATAATAGTTACTAGTGCATCTCTAAACAAGGGTACCCTCCAGTCATTTCTTTCCATCGAATTTCTCTCTGTCAGAAAAACACATACTTACTCTCACACCATTAAGGCTGAGGTTACTTTGGGTAATAAATAGCTTAATATATGAAGATCTAGGGTTGTTTTCATCTTTTGGCAATTATGAGTAATGCCGCTGTGAACATCAGCATGCAAATGGCTGCTCAAGTCCCTGCTTCCAGTAAATTTGAGTATATACCTAGAAGTGGGATTGCTGGGTCATATGGAAATTCTATGTTTAACTTTCTGAGGAACCACCACAAAGCTGTGGAAAATGGCCAAACTGTCTTCCACAGTGGGTGCACCATTTTACATTCCTACCAATGAGTTGGTTTTCCTGTTTCTCCACATCCACAAAGTAACACTTGTTACTTTTGTTTTTTTAATAGAAGCCATTATAGTGGGTGTGAAGTTGTATCTCATTGTGGTTTTGATTTAATTTCCCTAATATCTAGTTAACATGTTGAGCATCTTTTCATGTGCTTTTGGCCATTTTTATAACTTCTTTGTAGAAATGTCTTTTTCACATCTTTTGTCAATTTTTTGATTAGATTGTTTACCTTTTTGTTGTTGAGTTATGAGATTTCTTTATAAATTCTGGATATCACATTTAAACCCTTAGCAGATACATGGTTTCCAAATATTTTCTCCCGTTGTATAGGTTTCCTTTTTACTTTCATGAAGTCCTTTGACGCACAGCAGTTTAATTAATTTTGATGTGATCCCATTTATCTTTTTTTCCTATTGTTTCTGCTTTGAGTGTAAAGTCTAAGAGACCATTACCTAATTTAAGGTTCTGAACATGCTTCTCTATGTTTTCCTAGGTCTTTGATCCATTTTGAGTTACTTTTATATATATATATGGTGTGAGAGGGTCCCCCTTCATTCTTTTGTATATGGATATCCACTTTCCCCAAAGCCATTATTTGAAGAGATTATTCTTTCCCAAGGGAGTGACTTGGCACCCTTGTTAAAAATTAGTTGGGTCTGTTTCTGAACCCAGTTTCCTTCTATGTTTGACCACTTTAGCTTTGTAATAAGTTTTTTAAAATTGGGAAGTGTGAGTCCTCCAACTTCATTCTTTCTTTCAAGGTGGTTTTTGACCTTTCCTTTTTGCAATGAAAGCTGCTGGAATTTGGATTGGGATTGCGTTGAATCTGTAAATTGTGTGGATAGTATTAACAATTTAGCAGTATTTAGTCTTCCAAACCATGAACACATAATATCCTTTCATTTATTTAGGTCTTCTTTGATTTCTTTTAGCAGTGTTTTGTAGTTTTCTGTGTCTGTCCTTTACATCCTTGGTTAATTTCATTCCTAGATAGTTGATTCTATTAGTTGCTATTGTAAATGGAATTTTTTTCCCCTTAATTTCCTCTTCAGGTTGTTCATTACTAGTGTATAGAAACACTGCTGATTTTTGTGTGTTGATCTTGTACTACCTTGCTTCTTTGAATGGTTCATTAGCCCCAGTAGCTTTGTTGTAGATTTTTCTGTATTTTCTGTATGTAGGATCATGTGGTCTGCAAATATTATAAAGGTTTCTCCTCTTCCAATTAATTTGGATGCCTTTTATTTCTTTTTCTTGCCTAACTGCTCTGCCTAGAATTTCCAGTACAGTGTTAAGTAACAGTGCTAACAGTGGGCATCTTTGTCTTGCTCCAGATCTTAGAGGGAAAGATTTCATCTTTGACCATTGAGTATGATGTTAGCTGTCGGTTTTTCAAATATGCCATTTATCATATTGAGCAAATTTTCTTCTATTCCTAGTTTTCTAAGTGTTTTTATCAGTAAGTGGCGCTGTCCTGTCAAATGTCTTTCCTGTGTCAATTGAGATGATTGTGTGTGTGTGTTTTTTTTTTTTCCCCTCATCCTGTTAATGTGTGGTCTGTTACATTAATTGATTTTCTTTTGCATATCTGGGATAAATCCCACTTTTTCATGATGTATAATTCTTTTAATTTGTTGTTGGATTTGATTTGCAAGTATTTTGTTGAGGATTTTTGCATCTATTTTCATAAGGAATTTTGGCCTGTAATTTTATTTTCTTGCTTATCTCTTTAGCTGGCTTTGGTATGAAGGTGATGTTGGCCTCATAGAACAAGTTAGACTGTTCCCTCATCTTTTTTTATTTTGGAAGAGTTTGAGCAGGATTGTTAATTCTTCTTGGAATGTTCTGTCGAGTTTACCTGTGAAGCTCTCTAGCTCTGGAGTTATTTTTGTTGTCAGTAGGGTTTTGATGACAGATTCAAACTCTCTTTACTTGTAACTGGTCTGTTGCTCTTCTGTTTCTTCCAGAGTCAGTGTAGGTTGTTCATTGTTTCTAGGAATTGGTCCATTTAGTCTAGGTTTTCTAATTTGTTGGTATACACTTGTTCATAGTATCCTCTTTTTTTAATGAAATTTTATTTAAGTATATTGACATAACATAAAATCCTTCAAAGTGTACAATCAGTTGTTCATAGCTGTATGTTAATCACCACAATCAATCTTTGAACACTTTCATTACTCCAAAAAATAAAATAAAGATTAGAATAAAAAAGAACATAGCAAACATTCCATTCCCCTCCCCCATGTTCATTTACTTTTTTCACACTCATTCATTGTTTTTTTAACTTTATCAAAAAATTAAAAAAAAGTCAATCAAAACAAAGGAATAAGAAAATATAAATAACCTAAAATAACTACATTGTTTCCAACATGTTCCTACCCTACCCTAAGAAAATAGACTGTAACCCAACAAAGGAATAAGAAAAACAAATAATCTAACAATAACTATATTTCTGAGAACTTGTTCCCCCCATAACCCCCAGAAATTAACAAACCATAGTTGTTCCTGAGCATTCCCAGAACGTTGTTTACCCTCCATAACTTATCTGTTGTTATTAGATTATCGTTCTCCCTACACTATTTGCTGTCTGTTTCTAGGTCCCCTACATTCTACAATATAAACCATTTATTTTACAGTTTTCACAGTGTTCACATTAGTGGTAACATGCAGTATTTCTCTTTGTGCGCCTGGCTTATTTCGCTCAGCATTATGTCTTCAGGGTTCATCCATGTTGTTATATCTTTATGACATTGTTCCTTCTTACTGCCACGTAGTATTCCATTGTGTGTATATGCCTCATTTTGTTTATTCACGCATCTGTTGAAGGACATTTGGGTTGTTTCCATCTCTTGGCAATTGTGAATATTGCTGCTATGGACACTGGCATGCAGATATCTATTCGTGTCACTGCTTTCAGATCTTCCGGGTATATACTGAGAAGTGCAATAGCTGGATTGAAGGGTAACTATAGCTAGTTTTCTAAGGAACTGACAGACTGTCTTCCATTATACAGTCCCACCAACACTGAATAAGAGTTCCAGTTTCTCCATATCCTCTCCAGCATTTGTGGTTTCCTGTTTGTTTAATGGCAGCCAGTCTAATTGGTATGAAATGATATCTCATTGTGGTCTTAATTTGCATCTCCCTAATAGCTAGTGAAGGTGAACATTTTTTCATGTGTTTTTTGGCCATTTGTATTTCCTCTTCAGAGAACTGTCTTTTCATATCTTTTGCCCATTTTATAATTGGGCTGTCTACTATTGTCGTTGAGTTGTAGGATTTCTTTATATATGCAGAATATCAGTCTTTTGTCAGATACGTGGTTTCCAAATATTTTTTCCCATTGAGTTGGCTGCCTCTTCACCTTTTTGACAGATTCCTTTGAGGTGCAGAAACTTAGAAGTTTGAGGAGTTCCCATTTACCTGTTTTTCCTTTTGTTGCTTGTGTTTTGGTTGTAAGGTCTAGGAAGTGACCTATTGATACAGAGTCTTGAAGATGTTTCCTTACATTATCTTCTAGGAGTTTTATGGTGCTGTCTCTTATATTGAGGTCTTTAATCCATTTTGAGTTAATTTTTGTGTAGGGTGTGAGGTCGGGGTCCTCTTTCATTCTCTTGGATGTGGATATCCAGCTCTCCCATCCCCATTTGTTGAATAGACTGTTATGTCCCAGTTTAGTCGTTTTGGGGACCTTATCAAAGATCAGTCGGCAGTAGATCTGGAGGTCTATCTCCGAATTCTCAGTTCAGTTCCATTGATCGATATGTCTATCTTTGTGCCAGTACCATGCTGTTTTGACTACTGTGGCTTTATAATAAGCTTCAAAGGTCAGGGAGTGTAAGTCCTCCTGCTTCGTTTTTCTTTTCTAGAGTGTTTTTAGCAATTTGAGGAATCTTCCCTTTCCAAATAAATTTGATAACTAGCTTTTCCAAGTCTGCAAAGTAGGTTGTTGGAATTTTGATAGGAATTGCATTGAATCTGTAGATGAGTTTGGGTAGAATTGATATCTTAATGACATTTAGCCTTCCTATCCATGGACAAGAAATATTTTTCCATCTTTTTAGGTCCCCTTCTGTATCTTCTCATAAAGTTACGTAGTTTTCGATGTGTAGGTCTTTTATATCCTTGGTTAAGTTCATAGTATCCTCTTATTTTTTTTTTTTTTTCCTGTAGAGTCAGTTGTAATGTCCCTCCTTTAATTTGTGATCTTAATTATATGTATCCTCTTTTTTTCTTTGTTAATGTAACTAAAAATTTGTCAATTTTATTGATCTTGGCAAAAGAAGCAACTATTTCATTTATTTATGCTCTATATTATATCCTAACTTCTGCTTCCTTTGGGTTTAATTGCTGTTCTTTTCCCCTAAATCCTCCAGGTTTGCTGTTAGGTTTCTGATTTGTCCTCCTCGTTTTTCATGTAAACATTTAGGGCTGTAAATATCCCCTTGAGCACTGATTTTGCTGTGTCCCAATTTTGATATGTTGTGTACTCATTTTCATTTGTTTCAGGATATTTCCTGATTTTCATAGTGATTTTTCTTTGACCCATTGATTGTTTCAAGTGTGTTATTTAGCTTCCATATATTTTTGGATTTTCCAGTTCCCTATCTATAACCAATTCCTTAGCTTCATTTTATTGTGGTTACAGCCTATCTTTTAAAAAAAATTTTTTTAAGCAGTTTTATTCACACACTATACAATCCATCCGACATTACAATCAGTGGCTCTCAGTATAATCACTAAGCTGTGCTTTCATCACTCCAGTCAATTTTAGAACATCTTCTTTGCTCTGGCAAGAACTTCCAGTACAGTGTGGACTAACAGTGGTGACAGTGGGCATCCATCTTTGTCTTGTTCTAGATCTTATAGGGAAATCTTTAAGGCTTTCACCACAGAGTACGATGTTAGTTGCCCTTTATCATATTGAGGAAGTGTCCTTCTATTCCTATTTTTTGAAGTGTTTTTATCAAGAAAGGATGCTGGATTTTGTCACGTGTTCTTTGCATCATTCTAGATAATCATATGGTTTTCCCCCTTAGATTTGTTAATGTGATACATTAATTGATTTTGTGTTGATCCACCCTTTTATACCTGGGATAAACCCACTTGATCGTGTTGTATAATTCTAATAATGTTCTGTTGGATTCGATTTGCAAGTATTTTGTTGAGGATCTTTGCATCTTTATCATTTTAAAAAGATGAGTCTGTAATTTTCTTTTCTCATAGTATCATTGTCTAGCTTTGGTATTAGGGTGATGTTGGCATCATACAATGAGTTAAGTAGTATTGCCTCCTCTTCAATTTTTTTTGGAAGAGTTGAAGCAGATTGGTATTAATTCTTCTTGGATGCTTAGTAGAATTCACCTGTGAAGCCATCTGGTACTGCTGCTGTGAATGCAGCAGGAGGGCCCTGGACTGGAGTGTTGCCTCTGTGTGAACGAGTGAGGAGTAGGGGTCTGGACTGGCCAAGCCAAGTCACAGAGCTCCTACCTTCTTTTTTGGTGGTGACTCTCCACATTGTTTGTGGAATCCTTTTCCAGACTTGAGTGTCCTCCAGAGTTCTAAGCAAGTGGGATTTGCCATTTTTTTACTGGCTTCTGAGGGAAGACTTTTTCAGAGATGTCTTATATTGCCATTTGGTATATATTATAATTTTTAACCTTTTTAATTGTTGAATTCTTCAGATTTTATGGCTTTGATTTCCACTGAGAAATATTTCCAGTGTTAAATGGGGTATTTGAGTCCAGAAATTTGATTCCCACTTTGTTGTTTATGTGGTTTGTTTTCAGAATTCATGTAATTATATAGTACAAAACAGTTATTTTATATATGGTGGATACCAAATCAGCTGTTACTGAATTAGACTGGCTTTCTTTTATAGGATTGTGATAGGTCTGAATAATTATAAGAAATATGAAACTACTTGAAATACTTATTCTTTACAGTGGGATTAATTTTCAGAATGTTAGAAGGGGAACAATAGAAAAATATTGTGCTTACTGAAATTATTTATTTTTTATAAAACAGACAGAAAATTCACAATTAAATATGAAGATAAGTGGCATGGAAATAAAATCAAATAGAAAAAGAGATTCCCTTTTGGCACAAACCAAGGATACAAAAGAAAATATGAAAACACCCACTAAAGTATGTTCTTTCAAGGTTTATTTAACATAACTTTTAAATTAAACTGTATGATAACTTGAGAATATGTAAGTTTTAATTGGAAGAAAAAGATGTAAAAGGCTAAATGAAAGGTGGGATTTCAGGGAAATAATAGAATTTGATGTAGATATACTGTTAGAGTAGCCTGGGAATCTGGAAGCCTCGGGAGATAATTCCTGCATAATAAAGTTAAGGTGAGTGTGCATAGTACTTGTCATCAATTAAATATTGTTACAGGTAGCAGGCTCCCTTCAGGTAGAATGAGACTGGGTACGAATAACTCATGTAAGTTGAATAAGAGGAGAAATATTTTAGAACTTTAATTATTAAATAGAGAAATAATGCCTAGTTAAATCATCTATTATAGCCTCAAACCTAAAACTATCTTGCTAGTTGCTAGTTACTGATTTTCAGGCAACAAACTTTGTTTTCCATGCCTTCCAATAAGGGATATTCTAGAATCTTGATTCATGGTCCTGGGGAAATGGCAGTATTCAAGAAAAATTATATTTGTATATTTTTAACAGTAACTGGCACACACCTGAGCTACTTTGAAGTAGAATGAAAGCAATAGTAGTCTCGTTGAAAATTTATAAAGAAAACATTATTGGTCCAGAGGTACTGGTGTGTAGAGGATGTTGGCAAAAGTTTAGTTTACTTGACTAGTCCGTGCTTTAACTTGAGAGTTGTAGATATACTTTCTGTGTGTTGGCCTGATGAAACATGTGCCCATGCTTTGCAGGTAAGCAGACCTGCCTTTTTTTTTTTTTTTTTAAGTAATTTTTTTAATGCAATTTTGAGATATGTTCACATATCATATAAACCATCCAAAGTATACAATCAGTGGCTCAGTTGTGCATACATCCCTATTATCAATTTTTGAATGCCTAATTTTTAAAGAAGTCTACTTTTTTTTTTTTCCCTGAGTATTTATTAGTGGCAGAAACTAAAGTGACATTGTACTAGTTGTTGTCAACCAGGACATTTGAGCGTAAACTTCAAACTTCCTAGTCACTACTGAAAAACTCTCAGTGCAAAGGAGAGATTGATTGCAATATTGGAAAACAATTCGGAAACTCAGATGTACATAAACTTTTTTTAAATCTGCAGTCGAAATTGGAATCTTCATGTCCAAAAATAAAAAGTGAAATTCTTTTGGAAGAGGAAAAGTCTGCTGACTTTGTGTTTATACCTCCAGAAGGAAAAGAAGCAAAAGAAAGAATACTAACTGAACATCAGAAAGAAGTACTCAAAGCAAAGAGGTTTGTAGGGCTTTTATCTTAAACTATGTGTCTTGTATTCATGCTTAGGTTTCAGATAACGTGTTATAAACTTGTGTTTAGAACTATGATATATGGATACTTACTTTTAGTGCCAAAAGATAGATTGTACATATGTTTCTAAACAAATTGTTTTCTTAATGAAGGAAAGGTAGGGAACATGGTGTCATGGAAAATGGAATATAGATATCTAGATCTTGATTTTACATAGTTTTTAAAAGAGAAATTGATGATAGAATTGTAAGTTTGATACAACTCTAGGAATATTTACCAGATTATAAAGTTGAGGTTTCTTATGTAAAATCTTTTGTAGGGGTCATATTCCTGCCATGTATAATAATCTGGACATTTCACAAGATGCCTTATTTTCTCAGTATAGTCAGGAAGAGTCTGTGTAAGTATGGAAGCCACCTAACTTTCCATAACTAGTTTTCCCAATTTTAAGTAATTATTAAAAAACTAAATTCTAATGTAAACAATTATTTATTTCAGGGAAATTCCTGCTTTAACTGAAAAACCAAAGGAAGATTCCAAGATGATGAAGATGGTATGTTCAGTACTTCATGTACTGGGGTTTTTAGAATCACCCTTCCGTTACTGTTACTTGCCTACATTTTATTACTCTAGCTCCTGCTAGCAGACAGTAGCAGAATTGTAGTTATTGTGTGTGTGCGCATGTGTCTCTGAATATGTATGTAAGTGTGTGTGTGTATAATAGCTAAAATAAATTTATTTGGCTATTATTGAATATTTACAATTAGCACAAATTTAATGGGTATTTGCCACTTGGAATATTTGCAGTATGTTGAAAGTCAGTGGTTGGCTTTTGAATTACTAATGTTTTCTTTTAAAATTTGCAACAGAAAGTCCAACTTATTTGCTGGTTAATCTCTGTGTACATCCCTGTGCAGGAGGAACAAATGGAGTGTGATGCCACTTCTAAAGATAGCACAGAAAACTGTGGTGTGGAGGAACATCTTGCAAAGACCTCCCTTTCGAATATTGAGTGTGGTTCTCTTGAGGAAACCAGTCCAGAAGTATTGAGTAGTAATGATGTCAGACAAAACATTTTACTTACACCTGAATGTACATCTCATGCAGAAAATACTTCTGATAACTCAGTTTCTCATGGCACTATTTCTGGAACTCTTTCACAGCCTACAAGTCGAAGGCAAACTTTTATTACACTAGAGAAGTTTGATGGTTCTGAAAGCAGGCCTTTTAGCCCATCCCCCTTGAATAATATGTCATCAGCTATTTCAATGAAAAACAACCAGGAAAACATGACTAAAACAGATATTCCATCAAAAGCAAAGAAAAGAGAAATGACTCTTTCCAAACCTGACTCTGAAAAAATAGTGAATGGAATTAAGAGATTAAGCCGAAGATCAGGTAAAGCTGAACAAGCAGGGAATAAAAAGTCTAAGCCCTTAATGAGATCTGAAGATGAGAAAATTTCTCAAGAATCTACGGTTGGCATGGTAGCCTTAGAAAATAACCCATCTGATTTTCTTAGTCAGACAGAGCATGTATCAGATACCCAGGCTCACCTTTCTGAACCTACAATTGAATGTGAAGATACAAAGCTTAAACAAACAGTAGAAAATGTATTACTGGATGACAACACTGTAGAAGAGAAAAATTTAGGAATTCACTTGGAATCCAAGGAAAATACGCCCCCTACAATAATACCAGCAGATCAACTAGTAAATGAGGACAGTCAGGTGCAGTTAATTCCAAATCAAAAAACACTTAGACGGTCTTTACGACGACGTTCAGAAATAGCAGAGTCTACCTCTGATAGCCAGGATAAAGAAAACAATCATCAAAAAAAGGAAAGACGTAAGGAAGAAGAAAAACCTCTTCAGAAGAGTCCATTGCATGTAAAAGATGATGTGTTACCAAAGCACAAACTCATTACTGAACAAACTGTACTTGAAAATTTAATTGAGAAAGGAAATAACTTTCATGAGAAGACTTTTGGGGAAACCAGCACTAACACTGAAATTGACCAAAGTAGAAGAAAGCCAGATGTTGAGAATATTAAATCTGAGGGAGATGGTACCCAGGACAATGCAGATAAGTCCTCTGAGAAACCAATAAGGGGACGAACACGGTACCTAACAAGAAGAGCATCCCAGGGTTTGCTTTCCAGCATTGAAAACTCAGAATCTGATAGTTCTGAGGTCAAAGAAGAAGGTTCTAGAAAAAAGAGATCTGGAAAATGGAAAAACAAAAGTAGTAACAGTGTTGACAGTGAAGATCAAGAAGAGAAAATGGTACAACAGGAGTGTATAAAAGTTGAAAATCAGACACATGATCATAAAGCAATTTCAGAAATAGACATAGACATATCTCAGACTTGTGAGAAAAAGGTTGAAAATAGTACTGTAACACTTCAGGATTCGACGTTATCTTCAGATTCATTACAAGTTTCTGATGATGTACCAAATACATATGAGGAAAAAAGTAAAACTAACATATGTGCAGAATATTCCTTTACAAGCCCACCTGTGCCAGAGTCAAATCTAAGGACTAGAAACACCAATAAAAGGTTACATAAGCGAGATTCTACAGAAAGTACCAGTGTGGGAGAATCCTCAAGAACAGGGTCATCAGACATTTCTTTGCTCTCTGAAAAAACTCTCCAGACACTTGAATGCCAACATAAGAGAAGTAGGAGGGTAAGGAGATCAAAAGGTTGTGAGTGCTGTGGAGAAAAATCACAACCTCAGGAAAAGACATTAGTTGGGTTAAAGAACACAGAAAACTATGATTCCAAGATCAGTGATACAGAAAAGACAGATTTGCAGATACCTGTAACTATGTCAGAAACGTCTAAAATTAATACATATTCAGAAGTAAAATTTTTAGATGAGCATCATAGTGTGAATTTTCATTTGGGTCTGAAGGGGGAGAATGGTACTAGTAATGATTCATTAATTGTATCTGAAACTGAGTTGAAAGAAAATGCTCTTCAAGAGTCTCTTTCTCCTGAAACAGCACATTTTAAAGAGGAAACCTGTGATGTGGGTTCCAGTGGAGCAGTATCTCTGGAAAGCCAAGAGTCATTTAATAAACATTTTAAAACTGTTGGCCCATGTTTAGGTGATTCTGAAGATATTTCACAGGAGTGTTCTCTGGAGATTAAAGAAGAAAAATCAAAAGCTACCCCCCAAAAGGAACTAAGTCTAGAAAACTTAGTTAATGTTGAAGGAAATGCATGCAAAGTAGAAGAATGCAATCTAGAGGAAGTAGAAGCTATGGAATTGGATACAGAAAGTGGTAAGTCCGAAACTAGCTTACCTGAACAAGAGAGTGCCAAAACTGACATTTCTGAAGAAGAGGCAACACAGGAAAAGAATGAAAATGATGAATCCAGAACAGACACAGCTGAAGAACTAAATGCTGCAGAAGCAGCAACTGAGGAATTTAAACTAGGAATTGGTTATTCTGATACCAACACCCCTGTAAAAGTGAGTGCTGTAGCTGAGATTTCTGAACAAACAGCCGCTGGGAAATCAGAGGGAGGAAGTGATGAATCTAATCCAGGTTCATCTGAAGAAGTGAATGCTGAAATGGAAAATTGTGAAGAAGCAGTGACTGGTGAAATGAATGCTGAAACTGATGATTTCATTGAAGCAGAAGTTGGAGACATGACTTCTGAAACCGCTGAGCCTGAAGAAGCCAAACCAAAGAGAATGAAGGCAGAAATCAAAAACTTTCTTCCTGACACACTTGAAATAAATACTGAAGGCAAGATTGACTCTAGTAAAACTGACATAAATACTGAAATTTATCAGTCTGAGGAAACAGAATTGGATGACAATCAAATGGTAGTGGAAAGTGATGAGATTATAGGAGAAGTTCGCTGTACTTCAGAGAAAGTGGAGGAACCATCTCATTCTCCAACATCTGAAATCTCTGAACTGATAACTGAAGATAGTAATGCATCTCCTCAAAAATTAAAGGAGCTTGATCCTTCCCTTGTGTCAGCAAATGATAGTCCTAGTGGCATGCAGACACGCTGTGTCTGGTCTCCTTTGGCTTCTCCATCCACCAGCATTTTAAAGAGAGGACTAAAAAGACCCCAAGAAGATGAGATCTCATCACCTGTTAACAAGGTAGGAGAAAGAAACTGACTGTTAATGGGCCCATATTTAGTTGAAATTATCACCATATTGATATCTGGTGAATGACAGAGTATTAGAATTATGTGACCTCTATTTTGATTTTTTACCATGCCAGCTAGGGAAAGAGCAGGTTGAAAGAACCATGTTGAGAAAAAGAGGCTGATGTTTCTTCATTTTCCGACCCTAAACTGAACTATCTATACTATGCATATTGTTCACCTTTGACAAAATTAATAAAAATCTCTCATGTTGCTACCTATTCCTCATACCGTAATATCATGAGGAAACTAGGATTTAGGGACTTAGTTGACAAAGATTGCCATTAGTAAAACAGGCTTCGCGCTTATCTCATGCATCAAACTGTAGCTCCTTCAGATTAGGAAACATAGGTTATTTATCTGTCTGCTGTAGCACCTAGCCCCTGTACCCAGCACATAGTTTGTTGAAATAGACAATATAAATTTTAAAAAGGAAAAGTTACATGTGCTTACAGGGATCAGCTTGTGTTCTACTTAGCAAAGTAAGACTGAAATGTTCTGAAAAGGTATTATGTTGGTATACCTTAGTTTTAAATAGGAACTGCCATTTATTGTAGATAATGTACAAATGTGTATTTAAGGATAGTAACATAGGCACTTGATTTTGCCTGTAACCAAATGTATTTTGAAGACTTCCCCTCTTAATCCATACCCTGTTATTTACCCTTTTTTAATACAATTTTATTGAGATATGTTCACGTAACATACAGTCCTTCCAAGCGTACAGTTGTTCATAGTATCATCATATAGTTGTGCATTCATCACCACAATCTTTGAACATTTTCATTATTCTAAAAAATAAAATAGAAATTAAAATTGAAAAAGAACATCTGAAACATTCCCTTCCCCTCCTCCCCACGTTGTTCATTTCCTTTTTTTAACACTCATTCACTGTTTTTCTTAACTTTATTAAAAAATTTAAAAACAAAAAAAATTTTCCAACAAAACCAAAACAAAGGAATAAGAAAAAATGAATAACCTAAAATAACTACATTGCTTCCAACATGTTCCTACACTACCCCAAGAAGATAAACTATAGCCCAACAAAGGAATAAGAAAAATAAATAACCTAAAATAACTACATTTCTGCAAACTTGTTCCCCCTATACCTCCCAGAAATTAACAAACCGTAGTTGTTCCTGAGCATTCCCAGAACATTAAGTTTATCCTCCATAATTTATCTGTTCTTTAATTAGATTATCCTTCTCCCTTCACTATTTGCTGTCTATTGCTAGGTCCCCTACATTCTACAAGATAAACCATTTATTTTGCATTTTTCACAGTGTTCACATTAGTGGTAACATATAATATCTCTTTTTGTGCCAACCTTATTTCGTTCAGCATTGTGTCTTTAAGGTTCATCCATGTTGTCATATCTCTTTCACGACATCAGTCCTTCTTACTGCTGCATAGCATTCCATCATGTGTATATACCACATTTTGTTTATGCGCAGATACCTGTTCGTGTCACTGCTTTCAGATCTTCCAGGTATATACTGAGAAGTGCAATTGCTAGATCTAAGCGTAAATGTATATCTGGTTTTGTAAGGAACTGCCAGACTGTCTTCCATTATACAGTCCCACCAACAATGAATAAGAGTTCCAATTTCTCCACATCCTTTCCAGCATTTGTGGTTTCCTGTTTGTTTAATGGCAGCCAGTCTAATTGGTGTGGGATGGTATCTTGTTGTGGTCTTAATTTGCATCTCCCTAATAGCTAGTGAAGATGGACATTTTTTCATGTGTTTTTTGGCTATTTGTATTTCCTCTTCAGAGAACTGTCTTTTCATATCTTTTGCCCATTTTGTAATTGTAATCTATACTATTGTCATTGAGTTGTAGGATTTCTTTATGTATGCAAAATATCAGTCTTTTGTCAGATAAATGGTTTCTAAATATTTTTTTCCTGTTGAGTTGGCTGCCTCTTCACCTTTTTGGCAGATTCCTTTGAGGTGCGGAAGCTTATAAGTTTGAGGAGTTCCCAGTTAATCTGTTTTTAATTTTGTTGCTTGTGCTTTGGGTGTAAGTTCTAGGAAGTGACCTCCTGGTACCAGGTCTTGAAGATGTTTCCCTACATTATCTTCTAGGAGTTTTATGGTACCGTCTCTTATATTGAGGTCTTTAATCCATTTTGAGTTAATTTTTGTGTAGGGTGTGAGGTAGGGGTACTCTTTCATACTCTTGGATATGGATATACAGCTCTTCCAGCCCCATTTGTTGAATAGACTGTTATGTCCCAGTTCAGTTCAGTCCTCCCACTTCGTTTTTCTTTTTTAGAATGTTTTTTGGCAATTCGAGGCATATTCTCCTTCCAAATAAATTTGATAGCTTGCTTTTTCGAGACTGCAAAGTAGGTTGTTGGAATTTTGATAATAATTGCATTGGATCTGTAGATGAGTTTGGGTAGAATTGACATCTTAATGACATTTAGCCTTCCTATCCATGAACATGGAATATTTTTCCATCTTTTAAGGTCCCCTTCTATTTCTTTTAGTAGAGTTATGTAGTTTTCTTTGTATAGGTCTTTGTTCTAGTTTGCTAATGCTGCAGAATGCAAAACACCAGAGATGGATTGGCTTTTATAAAAAGGGGGTTTATTTGGCTATACAGTTACAGTCTTAAGGCCATAAAGTGTCCAAGGTAACACATCAGTAATCAGGTACCTTCACTGGAGGATGGCAGATGGCATCCGGAAAACCTCTGTTAGTTGGGAAGGCACGTGGCTGGCATCTGCTCCAAAATTCTAGTTTCAAAATGGCTTTCTCCCAGGACATTCCTCTCTAGCAAGCTTGCTCCTCTTCAAACCGTCACTCACAGCTGCACTCCCTTCAGTCTCTTTGAGTCAGCACATTTATATGGCTCCACTGATCAAGGCCCACCCCGAATGGGCGGGGCCACACCTCCGTGGAAATATCCCATCAGTTATCATCTACAGTTGGGTGGGGCCTATCTCCGAATCCAAACATTCCAACTTAATCCCCACTATTATGTCTGCCCCACAAGATTGCATCAAAGAATATGGCTTTTTCTGGGGGACATAATACATTCAAACCGGCACAGTCTATTACATCTTTTGTTAAGCTTATTCCTAGGTACCTGATTTTTTTAGTTGAAAATGGTATCTTTTTCTTGAATATCTCTTCACTTTGGTTATTTCTAGCATATAGAAACAGTACTGATTTATGTGCATTAATCTTGTATCCTGATACTTTGCTAAATTTGTTTATTAGCTCTAGTAGGTGTATCATTGATTTCTCAGGGTTTTCCAATATAAGATTATATCATCTGCAAATAATGACAGTTTTACTACTTCTTTTCCAATTTGGATGCCTTTTATTTCTTTGTCTTGCCAGATTGCCCTGGCTAGCCCTTCTAACATAATGTTGAGTAACAGTGGTGTCCGTGGGCATCCTTGTTTCGTTCCTGATCTTAGTGGGAAGGCTTTCAGTCTCTCGCCATTGAGTACTGTGCTGGCTGTGGGTTTTTCATATATGCTTTTTATCATACTGAGGAAGTTTCCTTCAATTTCTACCTTTTGAAATGTTTTTATCAAGAAGGGATGTTGGGTTTTGTTGAATGCTTTTTCAACATCTATTGAGGTGATCATTTAATTTTTCTTTTTTGATTTGTTAATGTGTTGTAATACATTGAAGAGTTTAAGTAAGATTGGTGTCAGTTCCTTTTGGAAAGTTTGGTAGAATTCCCCGGTGAAGCCATCTGGCCCTGGGCATTTATTTGTGGGAAGCTTTTTGATGACTGATTGGATCTCTCTGCTTGTGATTGGTTGGTTGAGGTCTTCTGTTTCTTTTCTGGTCAGTCTAGGTTGTTCATATGTTTCCAGGAAATTGTCCATTTCCTCTACATTATCTAGTTTGCTGGTATACAGTTGTTCATATTGTCCTCTTAAAATTTTTAAAACTTTTTCGGGATCCACAGTAATGTTGCCTCTCTTATTGATTATTTTGTTTATTTGGGTCTTCTGTCTTTTTGATTTTGTCAGTTTAGCTAGGGGCTTGTCAATCTTGTTGATCTTCTCAAAGAACCAACTTTTGGTGTATTTATTCTATTGATTTTTTTTTTTCTCTATGTCATTTATTTCTGCTTTAATTTCTGTTATTCCTTTTCTACTTGGTTTTGGATTAGTTTACTGTTCATTTTCTAGCTTCTTCAGTTGTTCCATTAGTTCTTTGATTTTGGCTCTTTCTTCCCTTTTTGACATATGCGTTTAGAGCTATAAATCTCCCCCACAATACCACCTTTGCTGCATCCCATAAGTTCTGGTATGTTGTGTTCTCATTTTCATTTGTCTCTATATATTTAGCGGTTTCTCATACTATTTCTTCTTTAACCCATTGATTGTTTAGGATTGTGTTGCTTATCCTCCAGATATATATGACTTTTCTAAATCTCTGATGGTTATTGACTTCTAATTTTATTCCATTGTGATCAGAGAATGTGCTTTGAATAATTTCGATCTTTTTAAATTTATTGAGGCTTGTTTTATTGCCCACCATGTGATCTATTTTGGAGAAAGTTCTGTGAACACTAGAGAAGAGTGTGTATCCTGGTGATTTCGGATACAATGTTCTATAGATGTCTGTTAATTCAAATTCATTTATCAGATTGTTTAGGTTTTCAGTTTCCTTATTGGTCCTCTGTCTGGTTGATCTATGTATAGGAGAGAGTGATGTATTGAAGTCTCCCACAGTTATTGTGGAAACATCTATTGCATCCTTCAGTTTTTGTTTTGTTTTTTTTTGTTTTTGATTTTTTTATTGAGATTGTTCACATACCATACAATTATCCAAAGATCCAAAATGTACAATCATTGTCTGTAGTACTATCATACAGCTGTGCATCCATCACCACAGCTAATTTTTTTTTCAATTTTTACAACATTTTCATTACTCCAGAAAAGAAATAAAGACACACAAAAAAAGGAAACTCAAATCCTCCCATAGCCATAACCACATCCCTCCATTATTTTTTTTAATTCAATTTTATTGAGATATATTCACATACCATGCAGTCATACAAAGCATACATTCAGTTGTTCACAGTACCATTATATAGCGTTCATCACCAAAATTAATTTTTGAACATTTTCATTACCACACACAGAAAATTAATAATAAAAATTAAAGTGAAAAAGAACAATTAAAGTAAAGATCACTGGGTGTTTTTTGTTTGTTTGTTTTACCCCCGTTTTTCTAGTCATCCATCCATACACTGGACATAGGGGAGTGTGATCCACATGGCTTTTCCAATCACATTGTCACCCCTCATAAGCTACATTTTTATGCAATCATCTTCAAGGTTCAGGGGTTCTGGATTGTAGTTTGATAGTTTCAGGTATTTACTGCTAGCTATTCCAATTCATTAGAACCTAGAAAGGGTTATCTATATTGTAACAGTGCCCACGAGAGTGACCTCTCAGCTCCTTTTGGAATCTCTCAGCCACTGAAACTTATTTCATTTCATTTCATATCCCCCCTTTTGGTCAAGAAGATGTTTTCCATCCCTCTCTTATTAACTCTAGTTGTAGTGTCATACATTTGTTCTAGTCCATGAGAGAGATTTCTAATATTTGTACAGTTAATCATGGACATAGTCCACCACAAGATTCACTGTTTTATACATTCCCATCTTTTAACCTCCAGCTTTCCTTCTGGTGACATATGTGACTTTGAGCTTCCCCTTTCTACCACCTTCACACACCAGTCAGCACTGTTAGTTATTCTCACAATGTGCTTCCATCACCTCTGTCTATTTCCAAACATTTAAGTTTACCCTAGTTGAACATTCTGCTAATAATAAGCAGCTGCTCCCCATTCTTTAGCCTCCTTCTATATCCTGATAACTTACCTTTCATGTCTATGAGTTTACATATTATAATTAGTTCATATCAGTGAGACCCTGCAATATTTGTCCTTCTGTGTCTGTCATATTTCACTCAATATAGTGCCCTCAAGTTTTCTTCATCAACCCATTTTTTTAAAGATGGTTTTGATCACACACCATACATTCTGTCCTAAGTAAACAATCAGTAGTTCCCTGTATAGTCACGTATTTATGTATTCAGCACCATTGCCACTATCTGTATAAAAACGTCTCCATTTCTTCCACAAAGGATGAGGAAGAGTTAAAGAAAGTAGAGATACAGGAGAAAAAGAAAGAGAGAGGAAGAAAACAAAACAAAACATGACAGCTAGGAAGCAGCAACAGGAAAGAGCATTAAACTAAAGTAGAATAAAGAGTCAGACAACATCACCAGTGCCAAGAGTCCCATACCCTTACCCTATGCCCCCCTCATATATGTTTAGCTTTAGTATATTGCCTATGTTATATTAAAGGAAGCATAATACATTGTTAACTATAGTCTCTAGTTCGCATTGATTGTGTTTTTCCCCCAATCCCACCCCATTTTTAACACCTTGTAATGTTGACATTCATTTGTTCTATCTCATGTAAAAATGTATTTCTACCTTTTATCACAATCGTTGAGCACCCTAGGCTTCACTTGAGTTATATGGTCCCAGTCTTTATCTTTACTGTTTCCTTTTGGTGTCCCCCATGCTCCTAACCTTCCTCTTTTAACCATATTCACAGTCGTCTTTGTTCAGTATACCTACATTGCTGTGCTGCTGTCTCCCAAAATTGTGTTCCAAACCTCTCACTCCTGTCTTTTCCTATCTGTCTGTAGTGTTCCCTTTAGAGTTTCCCTTTAGAGTTTCCTGTAGAGCAGTTATCTTGTTCACAAACTGTCATTGTTTGTCAGAGAATATTTTAAGCTCTCCCTCATATTTGAAGGACACTTTTGCCAGATACAGGATTCTTGGTCAGTGGTTTTTCTCTGTAAGTGTCTTAAATCACCCCACTTCCTTCTTGCTTCCCTGGTTTCTATTGAGAAATCCACACATAGTCTTATCAAGCTTCCTTCATATGTGATGGATCGCTTTTCTCTTGCTGCTTTCAGGATTCTCTCTTTGGCTTTGATGTTTGATTATGTGATTATTAAGTGTCTTGGCATAGGCCTAGTCAGATCTGTTCTGTTTGGAGTGTGCTGCGCTTCTTAGATGTGTAATTTTATGTCTTTCATAAGAGATGGGAAGTTTTCATTGATTATTTCCTCTATTATTGCTTCTGCCCCCTTTCCCTTCTCTTCTCCTGCTGGGACACCAGTGACACAAACATTCCTGCATTTCATTTTGTCCTTAAGTTTCCAGAGACGTTGCTCGTATTTTTCCATTCTTCTCTCTGTCCTTTTGTGTGTATGCTTTCAGGTGCTTTGTTTTCCAGTTCCTGAGTGTTTTCTTCTGCCTCTTGAGATGTACTGTTGTATTTCTCCATTGTTTCTTTCATCTTGTGTGTTGTGCCTTTCATTTCTGTAGATTCTTCCAGTTTTTTCAGATTTTTAATTTCTCCTTATGTACAGCCAGCGTTTTCATTATGCGCTTCATCTCTTTTGCCATATCTTTTGTAAACTTTCTGAATTGATCCAGCACTAGTTGTTTACATTCCTATATGTCAGTTGAAGTATAAGTTTGTTCCTTTTATTGGGCCATAACTTCTCCCCTCCTAGTGTAGGTTGTAGTTTTCTGTTGTTTAGGCATCTGGCCTCCTTGGTTACCCCAATCAGGTATTCCTAGACCAGAACGGGCTCAGGTCTTGAAGGGAGGTAATAGTTTCAGGTCTCCCTGAGGATGTGTCTTAGAAGATTGGTACATCCTGTGAGGCCTCAGGTCATTGTGCTTTTCTGCCCAGCAGGTTGTGCCTGTTAGCCTGTCACTCAGGACTGGTGTTAGGAGGTGTGGCCCTTAGCTGTTTTCCCCCAGGTTCTGGGGTCTGGTTCTGAATGGAAGGCGGGTAATAGAGCTTCGCAGGGCCTCTTTCCTCTTAGGGAAGATATATCCCCTGGGGAGAAGTCATTTGCATTTGAATAATCCCTGACTCTGCTGTCGCCACGCTTGTCTGGGTCTGAGCACTGGGAATTGAAAATGGCTGAGGTTTTCTCCACTGAGCCAAAAAAGGGACAGAAAGCCCCCCTTCAGGGTCAGTCTGCAGACCCCTCAGTTTCAGCCGTTGGCCAGAGATAGCACCTGGTCCTCTGGACTCCCCCTTCCCTCCCAGAGAGGTCCTCCGGTTCTCCAAGGTCACTCATCACCAAAAGCCTCTGTCTGCCTTTTGGGGATTTGTAGCTTGTAGTGAGCAGGACAAGTTTGCTAATTAAAACCGTAGTTGGAGCTCAGCTGAGCTATATTCGCCTGCTTGGAGAGTGCTGCTCACTAGCGCCGCGAGGCTTTGCAGTTCGGGCTGTGGGGGGAGGGGCCTCCCAGCTTAGATCTGCCATTTATACTTCTAGATTTTATGCTGCGATCTTGGACATTCCTCCTAATTTAGGTTGGTGTATGATGAGTGGACAGTCATGTTTGTCGCCCTGCAGTTGTTCCAGATTATTTACTGTTTGTTCCTAGTTGTTTATTAGTTGTTCCAGGGCGACTTAATAACTTCCACTCGTCTCTATGCTGCCACCTTCCTCAGTCTCCTGCCTCCTTCAGTTTTGCCAATGTTTGTCTCATGTAAGTTGGGGCAACTTAATTGGGTGCATAGACATTTATGATTGTTAGTTCTTCTTGTTGAATTGTCCCTTCTATTAGTATATAGTGACCTTCTTTGTCTCTTATAACATCCTTGTATTTAAAGTCTGTTTATCTGAGATTAATATTGCTATCCTGGTTTCTTTTAGCTGTAGCTTGTATGGAATAGTTTCCATACTTTTACTTTCAATTTCTTTGTGTCTCTCGGTCAAAGATGAGTCTCTTGCAAGCAACATATTGATAGTTCATATTTTTAAATCCATTCTGCCAATCTGTATCTTCTAATTTGGGAGTTTAACCCATTCACATTCAGTGTTGTTACTGTAAAGGCGTTTCTTGAATCAGCCATCCATTCCTTTGGTTTTTGTTTGTCAGATATATTTTCTCCCCTCTCTCTTTATTTCCTTTAACATACCCTTACTAAATCTCTTTAGTTCTGAATCCTTCTCCCTACCTCTCTTTTCTTTGTTTGTCTGCTTGTAGGGCAGGTCTCTTGTTAGCAAATTCTCTCAGCATTTGTTTATCTGTGAAGATTTTAAGCTCTCCCTCAAATTTGAAGGAAAGCTTTGCTGGATAAAGAATTCTTGGTTGGCAGTCTTTCTCTTTCAGAATTTTAAATATATTATCCCACTGCTTTCTCGCCTTCATGGTGCCGCTGAGCAGTCACTTCTTAGTCTTACGTTGTTTCCCTTGTGTGTGGTGAATTTCTTCTCTCTTGCTGGTTTAGAAGTTGCTCCTTCTCTTCAGCATTTGACAGTCTCATCAGAATATGTCTTGGAGTGGGTTTATTTGGATTTAATCTGTTTGGAGTTTGTTGGGCGTCTATGATTTGTATATTTATGTTGTTGAGAAGGGCTGGGAAGTTCTCCCCAACAATTGCTTTGAATACTCCTAGTAGACTTTTACCCTTCTCTTCCCCTTCTGGAACACCAATGATTAGTATATTTGTGTGCTTCATGTTGTCCATCATATCTCTGAGATCCATTTCGAATTTTTTAAATTTTTTCTCCTTTGTTTCTTTTGTACTTTCACTTTCAACCCTGCGCTCTTCCAGTTCGCTTAGTCTTTCCTCAACTTCCTCTAATCTAGTGCTGTGTGTATCCAGAATCCTTTTCAGTTTGGTCAGCAGTTTCTTTTATTTACATAAGATCGTCTGTTTTTTATTTACTCTTGCAAATTCTTCTTTATGCTCTTTTAGGGTCTTCTTCATGTCCTTTATATTCTGTGCCATGATGTTGTTTGTGATTGCTTCTTTGATAAATTGTTCCAAGTACTGTGTCTCCTCTGATTTTTTGATTTGGGTGTTTGGATTTGGGCTATCCATATCTTCTGGTTTCTTCATATGCCTTAAAATTTTCTGTTGTTTTTGGGCTCTTGGCATTTGATTATCTTGATAGGGTTCTTTTAGGGTATGCAGGCTTATTTGAACAATTTTGTATAATTTGTCAGAGCTACAAGTTGGTGGAGTGCACTTTCCCTGACTTCCAGCAGATGGCAACAGCGAGCCACCTGTTACCCTCAAGCCAGTGTTCCCCAACTTCATCTATGTGGCAAGGGGGGTCCAAATCTTGTGGGGTTCCAAGCAATGCACCAAATTTCCATGTGCAATTGGTGGAGCCAGACCTGAAGGTGGGGGTGTGTGTCCTGTGCAGTTAGGGAGAGAAGGCGGCTTGAAGTCTCAACTCTCCCAGCTGTTCCTGGAGACATAAAGCTTTTGGAGAGGTCCAACCCTTCAGCTCAGGCTCCCCACAGTCTCTCTCTGCTGCGGGTCCACAAGTCCCTGGAATTGGTGTAGGACCCTTGGGACTTACTTGCCGGACCTGCTTCCAAGCTGTGCACTCTGCGGGCCTCTGCAGAGGGAAGACTGCACAACGTCACAGGCGAGCAGAATCCCCTAGGGTTGCTCTGTGCTGCGGCTCCAGGCAAGGGCGTTCCAAGCCCGCTGAAAAGATGGCTGTACAGGTCATGAGAACTTCCCTCTTCCACGGACCTCCGCCTTCCGAGCTCCAGGACAATGAGGTGCAGGTGTGTGAGCAGCTATCATCCACACCAGATACTGAGGCAGGTGCCCCGGGGTGTTGAAATCACTCCCTGTGCGCATTTGACTCTGTGGTTCTGGGGTTTTTAAACTAACTTGCCTGCAAATGCCAGACCCCACTTTTCTCCCCACTGTGGCATGGTTGCCATTTCCCTAGCAGCCTCAATCACTCGCTTCCGAACACAGACTCTTGGTTTCACCAAGTGCACAGTTGCTATGGACGTAGCAGACCTTGTCCAGCTGGTACAACCCTGAAACTGGTATTCTGGAGCACTTTCTGTCTTTTATCTAGTGTTTTTCACAGAGAAGTATTTTGCTCTCTCTCCTAATCCACCATCTTGGATCCTCCTGTTATTCACTCTTATAACTTTTTAGCTTTGCGAGATATACTGAAAGTTTTCTTTTACTGAGAATTCCGATTGCCACATTTGGAAAGAATTACTAGTAGCTTGTAAGTTTTTTGTTTTGTTTTGTTTTGTTTGCTTTTGTTTTGAGGTTCTTGGTTTTTAAGAAGTATCTTAATTTTAATTAAATTCATAGAAGTCCTTGAAAATTTTATGAATAAAGCATGCCTTGGGATCAATGTCTGTCTTCAGTATGCTTTAGATTAACACAAATCAGTTCTTAGTTTCCTGCGATAGTAGCTCATTTTTTATTTTGTCTATGTAGCAGGCAACATATTGTACCTTTCCGTATCAGGTTGGTTAAAGGATCTGCCTACTCCTTTTGGAGTCAAGATCAGAAGACCTATAAATATATCTGATGGTATATGTATACTCTTATGTATTTATATCAGATTAGCTGTGGAACAAAAATAACATAGCAGTTAGGAAGAGGCAAAAGTGACTTCATGCTGAGGCTAAAAAAGAAATAGCTCCCCAGTTGCTACAAACTCAGTTTAGAACAGAGATAGTGAAATACACCAGTGGCCCATTGGTACTGTTTTCACCTCTTTACCTTGTTCTTTCTATTCAATGTAGTGAGCCCATGAGGTTATTAGATTATACAATTTTAACTGCCATATGAGATTTCAGTAAGTTTCTTCCACTGTCCTGTGTTAGAATCTTACATGTTGTATTTTGCAGAGACAGTTTAGAAGGTAGATAGTTGGATTGAACTGTGGTGTGGTAGTAGAAACGTCGAAAACAGTCACTAGAAGGAACAACTGTTCTTGTACACCTGGTCTCTAGTGAAATTAATTAAGCTTCTAAGCCTAAGATCTGCTTTTGGGCAGCCTCATAGTGAGAATTGATGGTGGGTTTTTTGTTTTTGTTTTTTTTTGTTTTTTGTTTTTTTGTTTTTTTGAAGTTTAAATTGATTCTGTTAAATAAAAACATAAAATGTATTTCAGGTTCGCCGGGTCTCCTTTGCAGATCCAATATACCAAGCAGGATTGGCTGATGACATAGATAGGCGATGCTCTGTTGTTAGGCCCCATTCTTCAAATAGTTCTCCCATAATAAAAAGTGTTAAAACTTCACCTACTGCACAATCTAAGGTAAGCTGTAGGCTTTAAAATGTACATATATGGATATACACCCATAGAATTGCATATGGGGGTGATTCGTCCTAAAATTGAATATATGGGAAACCAAACTTCCTTGGTTTGGACATATTGTTTCTTTGATACATGTTAAACAGACAAGAAGAGGTGGTAAGAGGGCAGTGATAAACCAGCAAGTAATAGATGGATAGTTTATTAGTTTATTCCAGTCTTTTATCATTCTTAAAATTTTAAAGAAATTGTTGCAGTCTAATTTGTGAAAATTAAGTTGTAAAATTGTAGTTCTCTAGGATTCTGAGTTTTTTTTTCTCTCTCTCTCATTTCTTCTATCTAGCATAATACCACTTCAATGAAAGGATTTCTGTCCCCAGGATCACGTAGCCCTAAATTTAAGAGCTCAAAGAAGTGTTTAGTAAGAAGTGCTTTAGTTTTCATGTAACTTTATATTTTCATGTTCAGTCAGGTAATCTCTGTTTAACCGTTTTTGAAATTTGTTTTAAGATTACAGAAATGGCCAAAGAATCCATGCCATGCTCAACAGAAAGTGTTTACCCAGCTCTGGTGAACTGTGTGGCACCAGTTGACATCATTTTACCTCAGATTACATCAAACATGTGGTAAGTGGTTATATAGGCTTCTGGTTTAGACACCCAGAAGTCACTTAGTTAAGAGGAGTACCTAAATGGTCAAAGTTCTTTTTAGAATTGACTGATACGTACTCCTCCCTTGCATATTTTATTTCAGAAATGAAAAATGCAGCTGGGAAGGTGGGCCAGATGGGGCAGTAAGAGAGGCATTCATCATAATACAATAATGGCTAAAATTATATGCCTACTGTTTGTCAGGTTATTCCACCAAAGTCACATAGTTAATAAATCATAATGTTTGTAAAGCATGAAGCACACATTAGACTTACTCTGTTGCCTTTGCTATTTGTACCCAGTCTGATTCTAGGAAATACAATATTAGCCCTAAGCTGTTGCCTTAATCTTACTAGCTTTGCCAGCTGTATTAGTGCTGCGAGGCTTGGCCTTTAATGTAATTTGTACTAGAAGTTGCAAACTCATGCTTTAGGAACAAGAATGACTGTAGGATGGTAGAGAGAGAGAGTAACCTTTCAAAATAAATATGTATTTAAAATTTTTAAGAAGTTGTGTTGGCTCATGTAACACTTTCTAGCAGTGAGGAGCCAAAGCTATAGATAAAGCTGGGCATGGTACGTAACGATAAGTTTTGTCTTTCTTTTTCCTACCTATTTATATAATGCAACAAACCAAATGAAGTACTTATAGATGCTTAAAGGGATCTAAGAATCATCTGATTTAAATGAGAGTAATGTTTGTAAAGCATATGGCACATTAGGCTTACTTTATTTCCAGTACTATTGCCTAAGCCAGGCATGCATATCTGGTTCACATTTTATTTTAAGTGAAACATACATATGGCTGTCCCTAGTGCAGGCCAGGTAGGTCTATATAAACTCAGTTACGATTGAACTTTAATGGAGAAATGCAGTTGGATAGGACCTCACAGATAGGATGTAAATAAAACTCTCTATAGTAATTTTCCTTTTGTGCTCCAGGGCAAGAGGCCTGGGACAACTCATTAGAGCCAAGAATATAAAAACAATTGGTGATTTGAGTACCCTTACAGCATCTGAAATAAAAACTCTTCCTATCCGTTCTCCAAAAGTGTCCAATGTGAAAAAGGCTCTCAGAATATATCATGAGCAGCAGGTAAAAACTTACCAATGAAGATATTTCTTACAAGTCATGTATAATAGTCTAGCAATACAAGAATAGAAGTTTATATTTAAACTGTTTTTGCTTAAAGGTCTATTTTTATGGTGTTTTTTTCTTGCCTCCTCTCAATTAAGAGTAACTTATTTTAAAGATGACTTTACAATCTGATAGGAAAGTTGATTTTGTATTGATTTTAGGTTATGCACCTGAAATATATTTCTGAATTGTCTTTATTCTTTGAATTCATTTCTTTTACTCCCTTCTTTCTTTGATTTCAACCAATTTATGATTGATTGTATGGTTGCTACTCTTAAAATCTAAATGTTCGAATCCAAATATTTGTAACAATCTTGCGCATTTATTGGTCATGGGGAATTATGATTTTGATGTCTAACATATTTGTCACTTATTTTTATTATTATTCTTCCTGACACCATTTTATGCGCAAACATTTTGGATCATGGTCATTTTTCAAGATTCTGATGAAAACCAAGGTTCTTCCCCCTATAAAATTATATACAAAAAATTTTTGTTTATAATTGCAGAAGGATTCGCAGACTCTTCTGAAACCCATTCAAAACATTTAGGGTATTTCCACTTTTTTTTTGGCTATTATGAATAATGCTGCTATAAACATTGGTGTACGAATTTCTATGTCTGATGTATGTTTTTACTTCACTTGGATGAAACCTGGGAATGGAATTGCTGGGTCATTTGGCAGCTCCAGTTTTCCAAAGTTAGTTTTTTCTCATTCAGTGGTCCATGGGCCCTGGGAATATCTATGAAGATTGTTTTCTTTTTAAAAGAAATCAGTATATCATTCAGTCTTGTAAATCTGTGCCTCAGATTTTCTTTTCCCAAGTTCCTGAATGTATTTTTTCTTGGCTATCATGACTGTATTTCCTGAGAAATCCATTATGAAATATGCTAAATTCCTAAATGTGTTTTTGAGAAAATACTTTGTTAGGCTGTTTTTTTTTGTGGTGTAATAGAAAATCTGTTCTTAGCTATCTTTCTTAAGTGAATTATTCTCTGATGGTAACATTTGTTTATTTTTTTTCCACTAGCAGTACCGTATTTTTCCTATTAAAAGTAACTTTCGATTTGTCTTCTACATTTTTTTTTCATCTGTACTGACCTGAATGTATAATCAAGGTGAAGTCTCGTGGATTAGAAGAGATTCCAGTTTTTGATATTTCAGAGAAAACAGTAAATGGAATAGAAAATAAATCTTCCTCTCCTGATGAAGAAAGACTTGCTTCAGGTATATTTTAGCAATGTGGAATAATATTATTTAAAAGATCACCTGATTTTCTCTAAAGAAATATTTTGTTATTGTATTTTTTATTTTAATTTAATTTGAACCATGACTTGGTAATCCAAAAGGATTGTGTGTGTATGTGTGTGTTAGATGCATTAAAAATCAACAGTTTACCTCATGTGTTTTCTGTTCTGTAATTGACAACTTCTGTTTCATCAAGGTCTCAAAGATATAAACTATATACTGTTTCAGTTATGCTAAAATTTATAAAAATGAAGTAGTTTGACTATTTCTTAAATGGGATATAGTAAACTGTGGTAGATTTTTCTGTCCCCTGTTCTCTTGAAAAAACAAGGGTACTTCAGCCTTCTCTCAGTTTAAAACCTAGGTCTTAAATCCTTTTTTTCCCCATAATGTTTGATAAAACAGGAGGAATGCTTTATTTTCATAGTATTCAAATTTAATTTATAAATGAAAATAATGTAAGCTTTCTTACTAAATTATACTCTAAATGATACTGCTGATTTAAAATTAAACTTTAATTTTCATCTGTTTGGTATAGATTTATTTGTGCTTTTTTCTCTTTCTTTTAGATTTGATTGATTCTGTTGCTTTAGAAACTCCATTATCTAAAAATCTTGTGGCACAGATAAGTGCACTTGCTCTTCAGCTGAATTCAGAAGATCTCCATAATTATTCAGGAAGCCAGCTATTTGAAATGCATGAGAAACTTGGTAGCATGGCAAACTCTATAATAAAAAATCTACAGTCACGTTGGAAGTCACCAGCCCACGAAAATTCTTCTTAATACCTTACGGGAAAATTGACATTCTTTTAACATCAGTGGTTTTGTTGATTTCATAAAACAAGTTGTGAAATACAGCACAATTTCAGAAAGAAGAGACTGAATGTTTGCAAAGTTGGTAACATTTCAAACCCTGAAGGGCAAACTGTAAGTTCAGTTTGTGAGTTGATTATGTAAGATCACTTTTTCCCCCATATAAATTACTTTCTTGGCTACTATTGCATAACTTTTCAAGAAATTTAAATGTCTTACTGAGGATGTGAAAAAGCAAAATCTAGTTAACAAGTATACGTTTTATTACAGACTTTCTTAAACTCATTCATATTCTGATGAAACATTTAATGTAAAATATAAGTAAAACTGAAAATTCTTATTTGAATTTTTGTTGAAGTGATAAAGGGTGTTCATTCATACTTCATTTTTCTGTCCATGTTTGTTGTGCTTGGGGTTTAAGAAAATTGTTCTTGATAGAACACCTCAAATAAGATGCAAAAGAATTGGAATGGTTTCTGCAGATGGTAACTTTTTTGGACAGCCTTCAAGAAAAATGTCAAAAGTCTAAACTTTTGGGATTAAAATATTAATGAAGGACTTATTAAAATTCCATTCATTTGCATTAGCAAATATTTGTGCAGCAACCTTTGCCTGAGAAAATTTACTTAAAGTCCTATAGTATTCATTTAAAAATGCATGACTCTTTGTACATTATGTATAGATTATGATGTTTTTAATTTATAAATTTCAGCCTTTGCAGATTGCATGAATTTTCCTGCAGCTTGTTGTGGGTACCTTGGTTTTGTTTAATAGAAACATATTTTGTATATATTATATACTGAAATACCAGTATGAGCAGTAGAGGTGCTTCACAGGCTTGCTGCAGATGTTTGTAGGATTCTGTATCTACTACCAATAAAACAACAAATAGTTTTGTACTTAATAGTCTTAGTTAAGACATGAGTTTATTACTACCAGAATGAGCAAAATTATAGAAATGAGAAAAGGTTACATAGCAACTTTAATATTCATATCCATAATTTTTTCCCCCTTCTGGTTTGGGAGAGAGTATCAGTCACTAGAAAGAGTGCCTCGTTACATTACTTCTTAAAGGGGAGTTAGTTTGAATATTTTCATTGCAGCTTGGTCTGTAAGAGATCTAGAATTTGTCTGTCTTTTCCACGTACACCTAAAAGCAAACTTAGAAATTCGAAACTATTATTTTTATATATGTATGTTTTGCCTAGTTAAAAAAATAGGGTGTATGTAATTAAAACATTTGTAAATTTTACCAACTAGTATTAGTGCCTGCATTCCCATCTTTATTTCATCTTTTTAGTAGTGAGAATATTTCTTATTTGTTCTCTGAATAGAATGAGTGAGTAATCTCAGTTTCACGCTTCATTCAGAACCTAACCCCTGTTTGAAAAAACACATTCTTCAAGTCATAAAAAGTTACCTTATTTGGTTGGATTATTGTACCAGTGATGCCAAAGTTACAGATTAATCCTTGTGTCTAGAATTCCTGTCTTTGGAAGGGATCGCTACCTAGCCACTGTAAATCCATTGTTATTGGTTTTGAATATGATATTTCTCATATATCAAGGATAGTTTTAAAAAGAAATTTTGGGACCATTGAACTAAATGTCACAGTTTGAAGAAATGACTAATGAAAAAAGGATTTTTTAAAGCAGAATTATCCTT